>NC_089507.1:213366196-214034196 GCF_036850995.1 Saccopteryx leptura | reverse complement strand
CACATCGCACTCGGGCCCCCGAGCTGTGCCCCGGGGCGGGAAGGACGCTCGTCACAAGATTCCAGTGCAGCCCTCAGCTCTGTTCCTCGCATCTGGGGAAAGGGAGGCCTCAGATGGCGGAGGGGGGCCCCCCTAGGGCTGCCCAGCAGCGCTCTGCTGGCCTGGGCTCTCCGGGGCCCAGCCTGGCTTGGGGATGGAGGCGGCCGCCGTCTCCCGCTCTGGGCTGTCATGGCGGGACCACGGTCAGCCTGAAGGCCGTGCCCCTCAGCCTCGGCCCCTTCGCCCTGGCCACGTCCACACGGAGAGCAGGCCCAGCTGGTCCTTGCCGAGTTTCAGGTGGGTGAGCAGGGGAGAGAGAGACACAGGATGTGCCCGAGCTCTCTGCCAGGGCATCTCTTGCCAAGTGGGCACCCACCTGCCTTCCCTGTGCCCCGTTCCGGGTTGACACGGGCCCAATGCACGAGGCGTTACAACCAACTCAAACAGCGGAGGCGGCAGGATAAACAGGATATTCAAGCCCAAGGACTGTTCTCCCCCAACAGCTGGCCTCATGCGACCTTGGCTAACAGGGTCTTCCTTGGGGACCCGTGTGCCCAGTTCCTGTCCTTCTGAGGCCTGGGCAAGCCACCTGCCCTCTCTGAACCCTCCCAGTTTCCTCAACTGGAAAATGGGGCTCAAAATCTCACAGGGTTGGTGTGGGGACTAATAGTGAAAGTGTACCCAAAGCACCCAGCCCAGTGCCAGGGACACAGCAGCTGCCAGGCCCTCCCCGGCGGCGCCTCCTGGGGGCGGGGCACCGAGAGCAGAGGCATGCGACTCGCTGCCGCCCCCAAGAGGCCACTTGCTGAAACAGCCGTTCTCAGTCTGTGAAGATGCAGACAGACTTGGCTTCCCTTCCGGGCTCTGCCCTTTCCCCTTCCGCCCGACCTCCAGCAGGTGGCTTCTAACCCTTACACTCCTCTTCGAAAAGGAGGGGCAGTGATACCCCTGCAGGGCTGCGAGGGGATGAAACCAGGTGAAGGAGGAAAAACACACCTGGTAGGCAAACAGGAGCCAACAAAATGGCATTTGTCATCAATCGCCCGCTCTGACAGGTCTGAGCTTCTGCAGGATGGGCCGGGCTACACTGTCAAGTGCTGTACACACGAGCTAGCTGCAGGGTTACGAGGGTCCTTCTGGGGCTCGGCCGGGGCTCTGGAGGCTGGGGTGGGGTCACAGCTCATAGAAATCCGGGTCAAAGGCACCCTTGGGTCCCCTAGTCCAGTCATTTCTATTTCTGGTCAGCAAGGCCTGGGCAGCTGGACACAGGCCACTCTGGGGCCCCCAGAGCACCTGACCCAAACTCTCTAGGAATGGGGCTCAAGCACCTGTATTTTAAATGAGCTTCCTAGGTAATTCTATGTCAATTTTTTTTTTTAAGCCTATTGCCCAGAGTAGAAAATTCCAACCGAAAACTAAAAGATGGGTAATACAAGAGGAAAACGTGTGAGGCTCAAGGTCCCTGTGTGGCTTTCGATGGCTCCTGCTCCTTCTCTGGGCCACAGGCTCCCAAGACTTCCCAGCAAGGAGGTTAAGTTGCTGGGCTCTGAGCGCCCCTCTGGCGTTGGAGTCCGTGAGCTTTTGAGTGTCAAAGTGTCCTGCGTGACCACTGATCAGCCAGTAGAAGGGGTCAGGACTGCGGTGGGCTTCCCTGGTGGGAACTCAAATCATAAGGGCATAAGCAAAAATAAAAAAAAAAGAGAAAGAGGGGAGGAATGTATTTGAACTAAAAAGTCCGGGGGTAAAGATGACTTCAGACATAGCTAGATCCGGGCACTCAAACGATGTACTTTCTCGTTTCCTTAGTATTGGCTTCCTTCTTTAGTGGGTTGTGCCAGATATTTGTATCTAAAGTCTTTGAGGGGAAAGAAGAGACCCACACAATTCTACAGAGACCCGAATCCACCTTTGTGGGTAGCGAGTCCTTTTATTCAAAACGTGAACTCCATGATTCTGCAATAAGGTCTCCTCATTTAGGCAGCGAGATGTATCTTCTAGTGAGTCTGGCTTGCACAGTCTTTTTTTTTAAATTTTATTTATTTTTATTTATTTTTTATTTTTCGGAAGCTGGAAACGGGGAGAGACAGTTAGACAGACTCCCGCATGCGCCCGACCAGGATCCACCCGGCACGCCCACCAGGGGCGATGCTCTGCCCACCAGGGGGCGATGCTCTGCCCCTCCGGGGCGTTGCTCTGCCGCGACCAGAGCCACTCTAGCGCCTGGGGCAGAGGCCAAGGAGCCATCCCCAGCGCCCGGGCCATCTTTGCTCCAATGGAGCCTTGGCTGCGGGAGGGGAAGAGAGAGACAGAGAGGAAGGGGGGGTGGAGAAGCAAATGGGTGCTTCTTCTATGTGCCCTGGCCGGGAATCGAACCCGGGACCCCCGTACGCCAGGCCGACGCTCTACCGCTGAGCCAACCGGCCAGGGCCGCACAGTCTTCAACATGGGCACATACGCAACTGTGTGCTGTATGTGTGTGAACACACATGCATTCATACATGTAAGTATGTACGTAATGGTTCAAGAGTTGCACAAGCACTCCTGGGGTCTGGAGGACCTCGGGAAGAAGGGGGCGTGGTTTCTCCCCACTTTGGGAGATTTAGCCGAGGGTAGCTCAGACTTGGGGGTCCCCCAAATGCTTTTAGCAGACAGGACCGTGTCCTCATGTGACCTGGGGCCAGTGACCGGGGGCTGGTGAGCCAGAGAATACGGCTGCTTAGAAAGCAGGACCCTTGAGCCTGACCAGGCGGTGGCGCAGTGGATAGAGCGTCGAACTGGGATGCGGAGGACCCAGGTTTGAGACCCTGAGGTCGCCAGCTTGAGCACGGGCTCATCTGGTTTGAGCAAAGCTCACCAGCTTGGACCCAAGGTTGCTGGCTTGAGCAAGGGGTTACTCGGTCTGCTGTAGTCCCCCCAGTCAAGGCACCTATGAGAAAGCAATCAATGAACAACTGAAGTGCCACAACAAAAAACTGATGATTGATGCTTCTCATCTCTCTCCGTTCCTGTCTGTCTGTCCCTATCTATCCTTCTCTCTGACTCTCTCTCTCTCTCTCAAAAAAAAAAAAAAAAAAAAAAGCAGGACCCTTGAGCTGCGTGTGAGAGGACAGGGTCCTCTGTTTGCCTTGCTGTCTTTGAGCTATTCCCTTAGCCCCACAGCCGGGCGACAAGGTCGAGTCACCTCAGAGCTCAGCTCTGTGAGGTGCCCAACGTCAGGGGCAAAAGCTGGCTTTGTCCCGGGTGTGGTTCGCGCTCAGAAACGGCACCAAGCACAAGCCTCTGGGGTTCCAGTGGGGTGGGGGGAAGTTTAGGTAGGAGGGTGAGAAAGGAAAGACACAGGAAGCCTGAGGGACAGACATCCATGTAGGACAGCTAGACTCAGGCAGAAAGAAACCTGAGGGGAAGACACAGAAAACTGTGTGGCAATGGTCCCTGAACACGAGACCGAGTCCGGCAGGAGTTTCGTAGTCACTGAGTCCGATTTCTGAGCCCCTCTGGCGATGGGGACCTTGTCTCCTTCCCAGGTAGCGCCTGGTTAGCGGGTGCGCCGGCTCGGAGAGGTTTGGAGCCCTCTAGAGACGGGTCAGAGTCTTTGAAACCCGCATAGAGCGACGCCTCAGAGCACAGGCGGTATCTAACACGCTGCCGTCGAGGGCAGAGAACAAGTAGAAGAACATCAAATTGTGGTGATTTGCTGTGAGAAAAGCCATTGAGGAGCTGCGGTAAGGGACAACAGGGAGGGGCCAGCTCAGGTCAGAGGGCAGTCAGCGAGGTTCTGAAGAGGTGACATCCAGAGCTGGAGGCACCTGGCGAGGCGTCCCGGGCAGAGAGAACGGCGGACGCAGAGACCCACAGCAGGAAAGAGGTCAGAATCTTCTGGAATAGAAGGAGGACGGGTAGGGGCCAGCAGGGACGGGACAGGTAGGAGCTGGGTTTGGAGAGACAGTGGCTGGATGGCACAGGCTCCCGCAGGGCGTGGGAGGACTTGGGGTTTAAGCTGAGAGGTACACGTCCGGCTGCCGCACGGAGGGTAGAGCAGATGGAGCAAGCCCGCCAGGGACAAGGCTGCGGCGTGTGTCTCCTGGCCCTGGCTGTGCAGCCTCCAGCAAGGTGCTTACCCTCTCTGGGCTTCGCCGTGACCCACCCACAGGAGGAATGTGAGGCTGATTTTGTTTGCTCGTAGGAGGAGCTCTAACTAGATGGAACAGACAGTCTTAAGAGGTAGTGAGCTGGCCATCATGGCAAGCATGCAAACTGAGGCTGGCTCCAGCATGAGAGAGGTTGTAGAGAGCGCTCAGATACCAGAGAAGGGTTAGGCAGAATGGCTTTCTGGTTGCCGAACCTGACCTTCTATGGACCCCAGTTCTGGTCCCATCTTTGTCCCTGTCTTGCTGGTTGACCTCAGGCTGGCCACCCCCCCCCCTTTCTGAGCCTCACTTCCCAAATGATGAGGGAAACGGGCTGGGGGATCACGGTGGGCTCTCCCACCAGCCCATTCTCGAAGTTGCCCGTTCTCAGTCTTCACCCCAACCCCCGCCCGCAATGGCCACCGTCTTGGCAGCTGGAGGCGCCCCGAAGAGCCTGGTCTTAGTCTTGGCAGAAAGTCCTCCGCGTACCCATCCATTTCAATTCAAGCATCCTGAGTGACCTTTGGGTTGGAAGTCTCTCCGTTCATCCTAGACGGGGGTTATTTTCTTTGGAGTCTCCTTGGACGGCCCCGGAAGCGGAGCTGGCTTCTATGGGCAGCCTCCCATCCCTCAGCCACCCATATAAGGGCCACCACCACCCAGAAGAGTCCTAGGAGACCTCGCAGGAGAACAAGGATTCGTGAGCATCCTTCTCCAAACCTGTGAGTGGTGAGCTTCCCCCGATGACACCCCGCAAGGAGGTTCTTCTGAAGGCTTTGCGGGCAACAGGCAGAGGAACGGGGCTGCTTGGGTTCTGAGCAGAGCCAAGTCAGAGAGAGAGGTAGATTATATTCAGAGAGAAGTCAAACTGGTGAGCAACGGCGGGTCACGACCCGGAGCCCGCTTATTCGTTCGTAGTTCTATTCAGCAGAGAGCGAGTTGTTGAACGGTACCAGGTGCGGGCTCTTCGGCGGGGGGCGGAGGGCTTCGACAGTGGAGTCTCCGTCTCAGTCCCTCCTCTGAAGAGCTCACAGCCGGGCCACAGAGGCGGACAGGTCATTCCGATGCTGGAGCTCAGGACTCTGACCAGAGAACAAAGGCAGAAGAAAGGGTGGCATGTAGCCCCCTAACTCAGGTCAGACAGGGGCCTAAGGTAGGCTCCACAGAGGACATGAGGTCAGTAGGCAGCGACCCTGCTGTAAAGACCGGGGACTTGTAGTCAAGCCTGACTTTGCAAATCTCGCTTGTGGGTGCACGGGCCGCGGGTCTCTGGGCTCCCGCGTTCTGACCTGGGCTGTACGTTCTGCTGTAAAACAGGAGATGGCCACAAATGCCTCAAAGGAATGTGAGGTGTCCGAGTGGTAGGTGCTCATGGAAAATTCCTTTCCCCTTTGCGTAATTCTCACTCCTGTTTCTTCCACGGATGTCCAGGTGTCAGGACAAGATGTTTCAGCTTTGGAAACTCGTTCTCGTGTGTGGCCTGCTCACTGGGGCCTCAGCCTCTCTTCTTGGGGGTCTTGGCAACTCAGGCTCTCTTCTTGGGGGTCTTGGCAATGACCTGGGTAAGGTTGTAAACAGCTTGAAACCT
This sequence comes from Saccopteryx leptura, assembly GCF_036850995.1. Lineage (NCBI taxonomy): Eukaryota > Metazoa > Chordata > Mammalia > Chiroptera > Emballonuridae > Saccopteryx > Saccopteryx leptura. Next base: position 214,028,442 of record NC_089507.1, on the reverse strand, counting down.
GTCGTGGAAAACACCCTTGACACCGTGGACCACACACTTCAAGGTGAGTCACCGGAACCCTACGCTGCATTACCAGGGGCTGCCACCAGGGGCCGCCCTGTATGAGTGGTTTCCAGGGAAAGGTGGTCCTTCACTTACTTACTTTTTTGATGAACAAGCCATGCTTAAAAGACTATCCTTTTACATATTTTGCCATGGAAAACTTTGTCCAATATGTACCTAAGTTCCTAAAAGTGAGATTTCAAAAGTTCAAGTGATAGACACATTTTAAATTCTGGTAGATGCTGACAGAGAATTCCCTACATTAACATTTTCTCGGACAGTGTCTCTGTACCCCCTTCACCCCAGGGGTATAGGCAACTTAAATGCTTGGCCAGTCTCGTCGATGAAACGTTGCAACCCGCCTCACTGTGCGTTTCTCTAATTATGGAAGATCCACTCATTCCCCCCCCCCCCCCCATTTTAGCTTTTCATAGTCTTAGCATGTTATTCTATTGGGCTGTTTCCCTTTCTTACTGATTTGTATGGACTCATTGGAAATGAATTCTACCTAACCTAGGTAGCTGTATTCCTACATTTATAGTTAATCGAGTCTCCTTTTTATTCTGATTTCTTAAAAGAACTTGGCTTTCTTTTTCACTTTCTGGAAAATGAAGACAACACACACATTCACAAAACACACACACATATTTATGCACCATATATATATATATATATATATATATATACATATACACACCATATATATATGAGTTAGTAACGTTTGTAAAATGCTGCCTCTCAAATATTGTCAGGCAATCTTTAAAGATACAGGAGCAATCTAATCTTGAACGTCACTGTTGAGAAAACTAAGCTCAGAAACAGAAGCGTCTGGTTCAAGTTCACCTAGTGAGTTATAAGACTAGACACAGTTTTATTCTGATTGGCACTCTCTGTTTGCATCCTTCTCACCAGGAAGATACACTGTCCATTATAGAGCCGAATTGTGGTGCTATGATTACACATCTTCTCCAGTACAATGGCATGCATTCTAGCTAATCCCTCTTTTCGCTGGGGACCTCCCATGAGGACCCTCTGTCCTCCTGCCCCGGTGTGAATTATTGCTCTCTGGGCCTGCTGCATATAACTCTCATCCCGGGACTCCAATTTGTCACGTTTATGGGTCGGAGTCGTACGTTTCCCTTGATTCTAGATTTTTCTGTCTCTTAGTCTATTTCCTCATTTTGTTTGACCTAGTTGTTTTCCAGCTCGTGTGGACATCTCACTTAGACCCGTAGACCCCACCCCATCCCCAATCCCTAGTAGAGGCTGGGGGTATAATCATTATCCATTGCCTGGTCAGTTGCTGGATTGCTTTGTTGATGAATAATGAGCAGACATTAGTATGAAGGCAGCACGGAAGGAAGAGAGGCGCCGTAGCCGTGTGTCTTTGGGCAGATTTCTTAAACTTCTCATCTTTTATTTTCTCGTCTGTAACATGCAGACAAACGTCAGATAGTTATACCTCACTGCATTGTCAGGAAGAGGGAAGGAAACCACACAGGCAGGGAGGCTTCTCTGGGGCGTGACGCCCAGTAGCTGCTTCCCACGTGGTCCACAGCACTGACCAGACATCCTTTCCTATCAGGCATCCTCGGGTCACTGAGGAGCGACTTGAAAGCGGTTCAGGACTCCAAGGTTTGGCAGCTGGCTAAGCAGAAGTTCCTGGAGGCGGAAAAAATGGTGAACGACGCCCTTTCTCACATCCTTTCATTTAAGGACAAGCTTTTTGCGTGAGTTGGTTCCTCACGGTGCAGATAGATCTTGGTTCCAAATAAAGGGGAGGGGGTACAGGAATACATTTCTTTGAGAGAAAGGGTTAAGTTTAAGATTAAAAACAGAAAGATAGGCCCTGGCCAGTTGGCTCAGGGGTAGAGCATCGGCCTGGCATGCAGGAGTCCCGGGTTCGATTCCCAACCAGGGCACAAAGGAGAGGCGCCCATCTGCTTCTCCACCCCTCCCCCTCTCCTTCCTCTCTGTCCCTCTCTTCCTCTCCCGCAGCCTAGGCTCCATTGGAGCAAAGTTGGTCCCAGGTGCTGAGGATGGCTCTATGGCCTCTGCCTCAGGTGCTAGAATGGCTCTGGTTGCAACAGAGCAACGCCCCAGATGGGCAGAGCATCACTCCCTGGTGGGCATGCCGGGTGGATCCCGGTCGGGCGCATGCAGGAGTCTGTCTGACTGTCTCTCCGTTTCCAACTTCAGAAAAATACAAAAAACCCAAAAACAAAACCCAGAAAGATAACTTGTTCTTCCCACAGAGCCACAGTGGTCTGAGGCAAAGTCCACTAGAACATGATTAATGAGAGGCAGGATCAAGGGGCCAATCTGGGCATCACGTGGGTTTGTGTTCCCACATTCTGTAATTTCAGGGTCAGGGGGAGGGTTCCCTTCCCTCTCCCCTCCAACTGTTTGCTGGTGCCTGGATTCCATTTTTCAGGGAACAAGGCTTTCTCCTCCAAATATAGCTGAGAATAAAATTCTGAAACCCCTCAGGGGAGAGAAAAATGAAATTCACACCTGCTGGCTCCAAGCATAGAGTTTTGGAGTCAAAAGTTTCTGGGTTCAAATTCCGACACGAGCAATTATTCTTCCTGGGAATCTGGGGGGAAATCACAATGGTCTGACCCTCGGTGTGCCACGCGGTACTATGGAGACGATCAAACCTCTGAAGAGGGCTACGGTAATGCCCAAAGCAGGCAAGGCTGCGGGTGCTCAGATGCTCAGCGCCGCCCTGGCGCAGATAAGTGGTCAGCGCATGGCTGTCACGAGGAACAACAAGGGCAAATTCTGTTTTCGGCACAGGTTGAAAATCAGCAACGTCCACATCATGGATGTCAAAGTCGAACTCACATCTGATGGCAAAGGGCTTACCATGAGGTTCCCCTCCACCGCGGACGTCTCCGTGGCCCTGTGAGTACGCGCTAGAATCTGCGGTTTGGGGGAGGCCGTGCCGCGCGGCCAGTGGCGCCGTGAACCGGCAGCGCGCCCTTTTCTACGCTGCTGTGTGGCCCCGGGGCCTCAGTCTCCCAACCTGCAAATAGGGGACTTGTTCTGCTCCCAAACCCTAACCGTTAACAGGTTCCAGCGAACTTTGGCCATACCCACGTCTCTTTTCAAAGGCTCCTCCGTTAAATACGTCTATTCCTGGGCGGACATAACATTTACCGAATGGTAAAACTTGCCAAAATTGAGAAGGTTAACATTTATAACTCTTGGGCAAAATTTTCTCCCGCATTATTTTGTCTTTCCCGATTCTCTTTAAATAGCAGTGACCATTACAGACAAAGGCCTATATATAGCCGTGCATAGGGGTCTCCAAACTTTTTACACAGGGGGCCAGTTCACTGTCCCTCAGACCATTGGAGGGCTGCCAAATACAGTGGTCCTCTCACTGGCCACCAATGAAAGAGGTGCCCCTTCCAGAAGTGCAGTGGGGGCTGGATAAATGGCCTCAGGGGGCCGCATTGCGGCCCGCGGGCCATAGTTTGGGGACGCCCGAGACTTGTGAAAAATTTAACTTTATTTTTAAAAATGATTTCTATTGAATTTATTGCGGTTACCTTGGTCAACGAAATTCTGTAGGTTTCCAGTGTGCAGTCCTACAACGGTCATCTGCACACTGCAGTGTGTTCGCCACCCAAGGTCTAGCCTCTCTCCATCACCATTTCCTCCCCCCGCCCCCCCCCCTCCCCGTTTCCCTCTCCCATCTGCCCCCCCCCCGTCATCCCCATACTGTTGTCTGTGTCCCTGAGGTTCGTTTTGTTTTCCTGTTTAATCTCTTCACCTGTTTCACCCCCCCAGCCCCCTCCCCTCTGACAGCCGTCAGCGTGGTCTCTGTACCTATGAGGCTGTTTCTAATCTTGTTTATTTCGTTCCTTCGGTTTCGCATATAAGTGAAATCATATGGTAGAAAAAGACATCATTTTAACGTCTATTAATGACTTTTTTAAAAAAATACAGAGGTAGGAAAGTGAGCACCTGGTGGGGGGGAAGTCTTTATAAATTAAGTACACTACCGGTTCATCGTTCATTGGTGATGAGATCTGGGGACGATTACCCTCTCTGTAACGCTTCCTCGTTCTGAAAATAGAGATGCTAATATAGTACTTCTCCCTCACGGTATGATCAGGTGGATTGATCTCGGGGAAATACCTCTCAAAAGTGCCTAACATAATCTGTGCTCAATACATGTTAACTAGTATTATTTTAATGAGTGTGATGTTAACGAAAACTTTCATATGAACCCAACCCTATGTGGCCAGGAGAAGAAACACCGAATGTGACTATGCAAAGCCCTTCAAGAACAGGGACAGTGCTGACATTGCCCACAGGAATCCTGAATAACGTCCCCCAGGTGGAGGAGCCCGAGGGGGACGATGTGGGGGTCTTCTAGACCCCTCCTCACGGTGATGCGTCCTTCCTGCAGGCCCGTCGTTGGCAAGCTGGTCGACCTGAAGGCTTCCCTGGACCTCCTGACCGGTGTCCGAGTTGAACACAACGCCCAGACTGGCGCCTCCACAGTGGTCCTGACAGAATGCGCCAGCGACCCAGCCAGCATCTCTCTCTCCCTGTTGGACGGGTGAGTCCCTCCCATCCGTCTCAGCGGAGTGTCCCGGGCCCCTGACATCAGCCCTGTTCCTCTACCTGGCGTCAGCCCTGTTCCTCTACCTGACGTCAGCCCTGTTCCTCTACCTGGCGGCGCACAGTGTGTGTGTGGGGGGGGGAAGGGGGTTAGGCTCTGTCATCAGACAGACCCTGGTTCAGGTATCAGCTCTGTCACTGGCTTGTGCTGAGGAGGTGACAGGGATGCTGAGAGCCGAAGGTGGGAAGGAGCCAGCCGTAGCAAGCCCCCGTGTAATGTTTAGGTACCAGGTTAGGCGCTGCTGTGCTTTGCTCGTCCCCACGTCCCCAGATGAGCTGGGGCCCTGGCGCTGCTCTCTGATATCTGCTGAATGAACAGGCTTGTTGAGGGGACTCTCGTGAGGGACTGAGGTGGGCCACTGGGCTCAGACCCGGGGTCATAAGGGATGCCTCCCCTGGGTAGAGGGAGGCTCTGTCTATGCTTGGGAAGGCATCTCAGTGTCCCCGGAGTTTGTTTGCCTCCCACCCTCCCCCTCCCCTGCCCTGCTCCCCCACTGCTTGGGAGCTCTGCCCACTCTGCCACGCTTTATTCGTTTCTTCTCTTTTCCAGCCAAAGCGCATTGGTCAATGAGGTCGTGGACACTATGACCAGCTTCCTGAGCAACACCGTGTCCTTCCTGGTGCAGAAGCAGGTGAGTCCTCCCCTCCTGGGGGCCCGGTGGGGGGAAGGGCAGAGGGAGATTGGCGTTTACAGGCCTGGGCCCCTTCCCTTTCCTTCTGAGCTGCAAACTCGGCATTGGGCTGCCAGCTGGAACCTGCCCCTCTTCACCCAGCCCGGGGCCATTGCGGGGAGGGGCGCGGAGGCCTGACAGGAGCTAAGATCACTGCGTCCCAGACGGGGGCTGTTGGCCACACCCATGCATGCTGTCCGCGGACATCTTCCTTTAACCAACACAATGTCACTCACATCAACGTATTTAAATACACTTATTTTTAAAAGGAAACTTCATATCCCTACCACACATGGACATTAATATCACTTATAATTAATTTAAAAAATAAGCACAGACCTATAAAATAGATTCCCCCCCCCCCCTTTTTATCGGCACATCATCCAAAACCATGTGTACCAGCTGCAGGATTGCTGTGCATTATACAAAACCGTTACGGACCATGTGCCCAAAGGCCCAGAGAGTCTGCATTCTGCAAGGGCGCTGGGAACCTGGGTTTCTGAAGGGATATCCTCTGTGAGTCACTGAACTGGAGCCCGGCTACTGGCTACTCAATACTCACCGTGGGGTCTTCCCCCCACCCCACCCCCGCCTTCCCCTGGGGGGGTGTGTGCCCTAGAAATGCAAACTCTCAGGCCATGCTTCAGGCCTGCGGAACTAGAATTGGCATTTTAACCAGACCCCCAGGGAACAGCAGACAGAATGATAAGAAACGCTGCCGCCCGGTTCCCAGGGCCCCATTTGACTCCAAAGTTCAAGGTTTCGAAGAGTCGAGGGGTCTGGGGGTGTTAGCACTCTGGATTCTTGGGGTTCTAGAATTTTACGTGGTAGGTTTTGGAATTCTAGCATCCTATCGTTCTCAGACTCTGAACTTCGATTTGCACTGTTCTAGAACCCTCAGGGTCAAAGGGGTTCTAAGCTCCCAGCGCAGGGCACCGCCGAGGGTGGCCGGCAGCCTGTGCCCAGTGGGTAATGGACCTGTCCTCTCCCCTCCTCCCCCGTCTCTCCCTCTCTCTCCCTCCTCAGATGTGCCCACTGGTCCGCCTCTTCCTCTCCACCCTGGACCCGGAGTTCGTTACTAACACCATCAGTAAGTCACAGCCTGGGGGAGTGGAGGCGTGCCCCGTGCAGCCTCCCCGGGGCAGGCAGGTGGCTCTCCAGGGCGGTGGTGCGGCCCTGCGCCCACCCCAAGGGACCCTAAGGAAGCAGAAGCACCCAGAGTCCTGAGCAAGTCGGGAGAGTGTGGCTGGAGGGGTCCCCGCAGAACGGAAGGGGTTCTGTGGCCTCCGAGAGTCCTCTCCTGTCACCCCCACCCCCACGCTCCCCACCCCCGGCGAACCCACAGACGCTGCCTGGCAGGATGATGTGAGAAAGGAGAGGGACTGTATTCTGCGTTCACTTCCTGGCTCTGTGGCTTAGCAACCGCGGGGCCTTGGTTAAAAGGCTCTGCCTCTCTGAGCCTCGGTTTCTCCTGGGTAAAACGAGATGGTAAACATCATAGAGAGGTTGGGGAGTGTACCCGTTTTACAGATGAACACACGGAGGCTCAGAGAGGTTGGAGTGACGTGTGCGAGGCTCCACGGCCATCTGGCTGACCCACTGGAGAGTGACCGCCGTTGGGGTCTGGTTTCTGTGGGTGGAGGCTGAAGGCCGCTATTGATTTTGTTCCTCCAGACAAACTCCAGCAGGGAGCCCAGGTGCAAATCCACGTCTGAAGAGGGCAGATGAAGAGGACTGCTGTGACGCCCCCGCTGGTGAGGGGCGGGCTCCCTGCCTCGTGCTCAGGGAGGACAAGGCTTCTCTTCGGGGGATGACGGGGAAGCCAGAGCCGAGCTGGGGTCCTCCTGCTTTCCTTGCAACAGACTGAGCCCCGAGGCTGCTCATACCCTACACCCCCAGCCTTGGTCCCATACCCGGACTGAGCGCAGATCCCTGTCGCAGACTGGGCTCTGGCCCCCGTTATTGACGGAGCCCTGATATTGGTCACAAATGGAGCCCTGACCTGGACCTCAGACTGATCCCCAATCCCGATTCTAGGCAGAGCAGTGAACCCTGACTCCAGTCCTGGGCTCTTGATCAGTCTTTTGACATTTGCCATTGTCCCTAAGGGATGAGGGGAGTAAAGAAGTCAGTGCCAGGTGCCAGAGAAAGACCCCAAACCACAGGCGCTGGTCCCCTCTCCGAGGCCTTAGGCCCCGAGGGCATCGTGGGAAAGAGCTTGGGCAGTCACGTGTGGCGAATAGCAGGTGCCCATAGGGCCCGTGTGCTGTCAGTGGCCTCACTCCCTGTGGTCTCATTCCAGATTCATCGCAGTTGCTTGACTGTGCTACCTCGTAGCATCTCCCTCCGGGAAGACGCTGCCACCATCCAGCTGGCGTGGGAGCCTGAGCCCGGCCGGAAGGACCTCCCTCGGCCACTGGTAGCCTGCACGGTCAAGACAGCAGTCTCTGTGCCCTTCACCCTCCGCCCCCCGCAATAAAGACCACTTCTGCATCCTCCTGTGTGACCCGTTGCACTCCTTTCAATGTGGGGCTCGGGGAGAGGAGGCAGCTAGGGCAGCAGGGAGCTGGATGCAGCACTGGAAGAGACGTCTGTGCCTATCCAGCCAGGGCCCTTCTTTTATAAACGGGGACACCGAGGCACAGAGGGCCAGAAACTGACCTCAGGCCCCGTAGCCAGTCTGCAGCAGCGGTAGGACCCCCCCGGTCCGTCTGTCTGTTCACTCTTTCAATGGGGACATAGTGAGAACCTCCGCTGGACCAGGCGGGCAGTGGGAACAGGACAGTCACCATTCGTAGGACAACCTCACCTGGTGCTTTCCCTCCATCCCCCTCCAAGGACTCTGAGAGGACTTGTGGAGGATCAGGGGACACCTGGGACAGCTGGACCCAGGAGTACGGGGCAGAATGATGCAAGGTCGGGGGTCTGGGTCACAGCCCAGCCTGCGCCTCCGTGTCTTATGAAGAGCTAGGGTAGCGCTGGAGACGAGGTCTCTTTATGTCGGACCGAGACTGAGAGGGACCAATTGGGCAAGGGGCGGGGGGTGGGGGCTACTGGCATCTCGTGTGTAGAGGCCAAGGACGCTGCTAACATCCTACAGTTCACAGGACAGCGGCCCCTCCCAGCAAAGACTCATCCAAGCCGAGATGTCCATAGCGTTGAGAAAGCCTGACTCAAACCGTTACGCACATTATCTTGTTGAATTGCTGAGTGATGCAGTGAATGGTTCTGGGGGAAAAGGTGTGGCAGCTGAGGCTCAGAGAGGTGAGGTGACTTGCTCAAGGCCACACAGCTGGTCAGAAGCAAAGCTGGATTGAATCTCAAGTCACCCTCCTCCAGAGCTAGTGCTTCCCTGGCTAGCCAAAGAAGAGAGTGAGAGTTTTCTTTCCTGATTACATCTTGTGACAATCCCAACTCCCAGGAAAAAAAAAATACACAAGGAGGTCTCATGATCTAGGGCCTCTGTGGGCAGTGCCCACTGTGAGTCAATGGCCAGCCTCTGTCCGTGGTACCCCATCCACCCGGGGCACCTCTGCTGCCCCCCTCTCCAATGGTTAACTCCTCCTCAGCTGTCAGACTCTGCTCCTCAGTCACCTCTCAGCTACGTGGGGACCCCTCCTCACTGTTTCCTCCCCTAAAAACACTCTGTTTCCCGACTCATGGCTCTAACCAAGCTCCCCCGTGATTACTGTCCAATACAGAGCGGGTGCTCAGGGAGCGTCAGCTCCGGTTATCATGGCTCTCACCTTTCTTATTCATCTCTCTGCCCCATGAGTCTTGACAGCGGGCTCCTCCCTTTGCTCAGCAGCCGCGGTGCCCAGAGAAGAAACAGGCAACTGTAAGCCAGGCACTGCCCAGACTAGCTTTTCACCCACTCGACCCAGATCTCAAAGACAGCTGAGGGCTTCCTGGAAGTGGTGGCTCCCCATGAAGAAGGCTTCGGGGAAGAGGAGGACTCTAGGAGAGGATGAGGGAATATCTGCTCTCAGGGAAGAGGTGGAAAGAAAGAAGGCAAAACCTGAGTGGACTCTGAGACATCTGGAAACTTGAGCCCCAAACTCTGGGGCAGGCCCTTTAGAAGGCTGCATTCAGTTAAATAAAGGCTGGATCTTTCCAATGTTTGTGCAATATTTCAGGATAACCTCAGGATCAGAACGATGAACTCTATGCTTTGGAACACGTTATGATCCCAGGAACACATCACAAAAGTATTTCCCAAACCGGATCTTTCTGTTTACACGATGATAAGAATGTGTATGCATTTCACCAAATATTTGCCGGTAAGCGAACACTTATTTTAAATATTTGTTCTTTGAATGAGAACAGAACAGATGTCATCACAGAGGAAAAGCCAAACGTCTCACGTGAGAGGAGTCAGATGTTACATCAACTCAATAGTCTATTTCTGGACACTTTTTCTTTTTAATTGGGAAATACTGGGTTTTATAGCTAGATGAACACACAGCTCTTAGAACTGTGCTCAGTTGGAATCACAATAATGCAAAAAACTGAAACTGGGAGAAAACTCTAAAAAAAAAAAAGATACTAGAATTTGACAGAAGTTTGTTTGTGGAGCTGATACATTTCTGTGTTAATGTTACTGTAAGAAAAAAATGCATTCTTAAAAATAAAAATAGAAAGGTGGGTAAGTATCTAGCTAAGCCAGGCTCTGCTTTAGGCAGTTCAGAGGTGACTGAAGCACCCTGTCCAACCCAGCACAGCACAAGCTGTATTCCTGCAATGTGCCTGCCTGTGGAAGGGGCTGGGAGAGAGGGGACAGAGGCCGACAGCCTCCCGCAGGAAGAACCAATAGGAAGAGACAAAAAAGTGCTGAGAAAAAGACCCAGAAGAGGGGCTCTGACCCAGCCTGGAGGAAAGGGGCAGTCAGGGAAGGCTTCCTGGAGAAGGTGTCAACTGAGCTGAAATTGAAAGGCTGACAGAGAAGGGAGGGGAGGGTATTGTAAGCAGAAGTGACTTATGAGTGAAGGCCAGGAGGTTACCTGGGGGCCTACAAGCCCCGGATGTTGCTGTAGCCTAACCGTGTGAGGCTCGAATGGAGGGTAGTGCCTTCGGTGCACGCTGGGCTGGTTTAGAGAAGATCTTCTTTGTCAGGAGTTAATTATTTTCCCCCTCCTCAGCCTATTCTCAAAATTGAAGACCTCAAAGAGCTTTTGTCTATATGGATTCCATCCACTGATATTTGCCATACAGGAAACTAATGCTGATGAATTTTTAGAAGATATATTTATTGATCCTTTTTAAAATAACAATAAGCTCACTGTACTTTTTTTTTTTTTTTTTTTTTTTTACAGAGACAGAGAGTGAGTCAGAGAGAGGGATAGACAGGGACAGACAGACAGGAACGGAGAGAGATGAGAAGCATCAATCATCAGTTTTTCGTTGCAACACCTTAGTTGTTCATTGATTGCTTTCTCATATGTGCCTTGACCGCGGGCCTTCAGCAGACTGAGTGACCCCTTGCTGGAGCCAGCGACCTTGGGTTCAAGCTGGTGAGCTTTTGCTCAAACCAGATGAGCCCGCGCTCAAGCTGGCGACCTTGGGGTCTTGAACCTGGGTCCTCCGCATCCCAGTCTGACGCTCTATCCACTGCGCCACGGCCTGGTCAGGTGCTCACTGCACTTTTTATAGATTGATTTTTAAAGGGCAGAGAGAGGAAAGGAAAGAGAGAGAGAGAAGCATTCATTCATTGTTCCACTTTGTTGTACATTCATCGGTCGCTTCCGGTATGTGCCCTGACCGGGACCAAACCCACAATCCTAGTGTTTCCGGACAATGCTCTGACTGACTGAGCTAACTGACCAGGGCTCGCTGCATTTTAACAAGTGACCTACTTTATGAAAAATAACTTCACCTTCTGAAAACATCACTAGTGAGAAAAGTGGCTGTTTTCCATTAAAAAAAACAACAACTCCATTATGACTGGCTTAATAGAGGACTAGCCAGGTTCCCATAGCTTCTCATCTTTGATCTGTTTCAATATTACATATCACATAGTGTCTAGAAAATTCTGCTCTGCACTTGTGGGAGAATGAGAGGGAAGGGGCAAATAATAGAGTTATATTAATTTAGAACTTGTTCGGGCCATGAACAAGTTCTCCCCACCCCCGCCCCCGGAAACGACACTTGGAGAGCCCCTGGGTTAGGTCCTAGGAGTCAGGGACGTTTTCTGAGCAGGAGACAAGCTCAGATTCAGGCGGTTTCCTCCGGCTGGTGACAAGTAGGGTGGACAAAGGCTGTGCCTGGTCCAGTCTGAAAGGAGACAAAGGCTGTGCCTGGTCCAGTCTGGAAGGAGACAAAGGCTGTGCCTGGTCCAGTCTGGAAGGAGACAAAGGCTGTTCCTGGTCCAGTCTGACCCAGGGCAGGGGCTGTTTGGGTGGACAGCGGGGCTGCAGACAGGGAGAGAGGGCGGCTTCCCCGGCAGGGGCGCCCAGGAGGGAGGGAGGGCCAGGGAGCCTCTCCGGGGCTCCCTCATGCCGAGCCTTTCCTGCCCTGGGCCCCCCAGCCCGGGCTCCGGGCCCTGCATGCACCCTCCTCACCTTGGAAGAAGGAACGAGGCCTCACATTTGGTTCCAGAAAAGAGAACGAAGTAATTAGTTCCCTTTGGCTCCTATCCAAGGCCAGCAGGCCACGTCAACCTTGGTCTCTCTTGTCCCGTGATTGCTGGCCTACCCCACTGATCTTTCTGCCTGCAGGCACGGCTACCAACGGGCGCCACTGACAACAGTGCCCATGAATCCGGACGTCAGAGCGCTGGATGGAAACTTCCAGAGGACGTGGCCGCCCGAACCAGCAGCTGTGCTCCTTGGAATCTGCCCAGAGGAGTTGAAACCTGCACACAGATGATGCGTGTGGCCGCTCCGTTCTTCACTGCCAAAAGCCAGAGTAACCCAGCCGCCCTTCGTGAAGTGGATGGATGGATACAATACACCGGGTACCCCCAGACAGCGGCGCACTACTCCGCATTGAAGTGGATGGATACAGTACACCCGGTACCCCCAGACAGTGGCGCACTACTCCGCACTGAAGTGGATGGATACAGTACACCGGGTAGCCCCAGACAGCGGCGCACTACTCCGCATTGAAGTGGATGGATACAATACACCGGGTAGCCCCAGACAGTGGCGCACTACTCCGCATTGAAGTGGATGGATACAATACACCGGGTACCCCCAGACAGCGGCGCACTACTCCGCACTGAAGTGGATGGATACAGTACACCCGGTACCCCCAGACAGTGGCGCACTACTCCGCATTGAAGTGGATGGATACAATACACCGGGTAGCCCCAGACAGCGGCGCACTACTCCGCATTGAAGTGGATGGATACAATACACCGGGTAGCCCCAGACAGTGGCGCACTACTCCGCATTGAAGTGGATGGATACAATACACCGGGTACCCCCAGACAGCGGCGCACTACTCCGCACTGAAGTGGATGGATACACTACACCGGGTACCCCCAGACAGTGGCGCACTACTCCGCATTGAAGTGGATGGATACACTACACCGGGTACCCCCAGACAGCGGCGCACTACTCCGCATTGAAGTGGATGGATACAGTACACCCGGTACCCCCAGACAGTGGCGCACTACTCCGCATTGAAGTGGATGGATACACTACACCGGGTACCCCCAGACAGCGGTGCACTACTCTGCACTGACAGGGGAAGGAGCTCCCAGGCCGTGAACAGCCAGGGGAGGACCCTCGAATGCCTGTGACTAAGTGGAAGAAGCCCACGGGCCGAGGCTTCCTACTCTCTGGTTCCAACCATGTGACACCCTGGAGAAGGCAGTGCCAGGGGACAGTGAAAAGATGGGTGGTCACCGGGGTGAGGAGAGAGGGAGGGGTGGGCAGGTGGAACACAGAGGATTTTTAAGGCAGTGAAACTGCTCTCTCCGATACCCCAATGACAGATACGGGTCATCCTACATTTGTCCAAACTCACAGAACGGACGACAGACAGCAAGAGCGAACCGTAATGAGATAAAGCAGGGGCTTGGGGTGACTAATGAGCCCATGCAGGTTCCTCAATGGTAACAAGTGCCCCACTCCGGAGGGGGTCGCTGCCCCTGGGGGAGGGGGTCGCTGCTCTTGGGGGAGGGGGTCGCTGCCCCTGGGGGAGGGGTGCCTGTGTGAGGACAGAGGGGATAGGACAGATCTCTCTGTGTCTTCTGCTCTGTTTTGCTGTGAACCTAAAACTGCTCTAAAAAAATAAATAAATAAATTCTATTAAAAAAACACCACCACCAACCTTCCAGGGCGGAGGCTCCAAGCCAGGCATTGTGTTTCGCCTACGAACCTGAGCTGGATTGGCCCACTCAGCCTCCCTCCCCCCGGGGGCGTCCTCGCCCACGCTCTGCAAAGAAGAGGTGGGCCACGATGTTTCAGGGGGGCAGCGGTGCTGAGACACCTGCCGGGAACCCCTACTCCCGCATGACCCAGTTAGAACAGCCGCGTTCCTGCTCTCCCACATATCGGTAGGTTAAAGACGGAGCAGGGACCGAATGGGGTCAGGCCGCGGGGCAGAGCCGGGCTCTGGCGTCTGCCACCCGATGGTGGAGTCTTGGCTCGGCTCAGCTTCTCGGAGCGCAGCCGCTTCGCTTGGAAGGTGAGCTTCAGAGTACCAGCCCTTCACGGGGGCTGGTCGTGGAAGCACAGGGCCGGGGGAGGCAGAAAAGCTTAGACACCACCTCTAAGCGCTGAGAAATCGAAAGCAGAAGCTCATCTCCTCAGACTCAGGGCTGAGAAGACACACAGGTCCGGCCGTGGGGGTCAGGGAAAGACTGGTTTCTACCTGAGATACCTGGAACAGCTTGTTGGTAATGATGAGATCAGAGTAAGGTTTCAAAGAATAGCTCATTCATTCATTCATTCATCCTTTTTTTTTTTTTTTTAAACACAGATTTATGGAGCATTTGCTGTCTTCTGGTCAGTCCATACAAACAGCTTGAGCAAAGGCCCTGGGGCAGGCGGGGGCAAGCCACCCCAGAGAAACACCGAGTCGGCAGCAGTGGTCTTAGGTGGCGATGAGGGTGGTTGGTGGGGGATCCACATGACAATGACTTCTCATTGCCTCAGAGACCGTACGCCTGGCCCACCAAGGAGGCCCCCGCTCTGCTAAAAAAGGAGAACTCTGTGATACGGTGTCCAGAAAACAAGCTTGGGCATAAGATAGAACAAGATTAAAAATCCGAATCTACCGTAGACTAGCTCTATGAACTCGGGCTAAAATATTTTACACTTGAGTCACAGTTTCCTCATCTGTAAAATGGGACTAATAATAGTGTTGATATCCTAGGGATGCTAAGAGGGTTGCACAAGCGTTTGTGGAAACTACCTGTCGATAATAGCGAACACCACTATTATTTCATATGGGGAAACTGAGTCTTAGAAAGGACATCAGAGTGGCCAGTGTCAAACAGCGAGACTGGGCAGAGCCCCATGAGAACTCAAGGATTCCTGAACTGAGGCCAAGGAACCCCCTCCCTGACCTCCACGCTCAGCAGACAAAGTGGCTTCCTGGTCACTCGTGTCTCCAGACCTCCCTCACTCATGACACAGATGAGGAGACCATCTCAAAGCAAGACACAGAGGGAATGAGAGACAAGCACTGTCTCCCCACGTTCTCCATGATCTCCACGTTCTCTGCACCTCTGCATCTGGTGATGTCCGTGATGTACAGTATAAAATACAATATTGACACATCCGGCTTGAGTGAGTCCTTACCTCCTGATCCCTGGGGGCCTCCTGTAGGGAATGTTTGCTTTGGAATTTGTGGGATGGATGGGGTGAGATGGATGGCTCCTCATCAGTTTCCCAGCTGTCAATCATTCAGTGCCACGTCTCCCTGGTTGTGGGGTCACTCGCTATATATGAAGTCAGCCCCAATGCAGAACCCAGCAGGAATCAACTGACGGAGACCCAGAGCTCCTCCACTGTCCCCTGCAGAAATCCAGGTGAGCGCAACGCAACAACCCTCTCAAACCTGCCTTTTTATCAGACACCACGCCAGACTGAAGCTTTTCGTGAGTATTGCCCAGTGACAAATTGGTGCTGGCTCTAGCACAGAACACGAGAAACAGCGGCTTCAGTGCTGACTAGATGCCCGGAGGGAGAAGGATACACTGGCATAGGGTGTCCGCCAGCTTTCTCCTCTGCTACCCCTGGGTTGTGGCTTTCATGCTCATGCTGACAAAATAGCTGCTGAGCTACAGCCATCGTGTCTGGCATCTGATTAAGAAAAAGCAGGAGAAGAAAAGAAAAGCTGGGTCAGCCCACTTTAAATAACTGTTTAGGAAGACCCAGCCTATGAAGGTTGGGGAGAGAAGCCTTCTGTTAGGTCTGTTTCTGCTCTCAAAAATGAAAGAGTTCTTTAAAGGGAGAGGGAAGGGTGGGCAGGTGCCCTCAGCTCTCCACGCTTCTATTTTCTGCTCTTTAAAATAAATGTAGATACTCGTCTCATAGATCAGGGCTGTTGCAATGATTTATTGTAGACCCCTCTCTCTGGGCATCCAAAAATGCCCCTTGGCCGCCCTGTCCTTCCTCGGCTCTGTTAGTGTGTACGTTTCCCTAAAGGCACTGTCAGAACCAGGGAGGGATGAAGAGAACCATTGACTAGCAAGTCCAAAATGAGCTTCCATTTAGTGGCCCTGGGTTAAGCAATTTTTCAAAATGCTTGTTGAATCCTCACAGTAACTTTATTTATTGAGATACAGGGTAAAGTACACACAACTTAAAGGCAGGAATGCTGGGTGCTCTCCACTAAGTATGGGTGTCTCAGGGAAAGCATAACCCTGCTCTGAGCCTCAGTTTCCCATCTGTAAATGGAAGTGAAATTGGGATAGGTAGGAATACGTACAGAGGAGTCCCTGGTTTTGCCCCACCCCCAAACCCTTCAGCTGCATAGAGAATCTCAGACTGACCCTGACACTGACTCGACTTACCTGGGGCCTCCAAGGCACATCCCAAGTGCTGAAGGAATCAGGTCCTCTTCTCATCCTTGGTGGGCTGCCTGCCCTGTTGTCTGCTCAGTGCTGGAATATCTGAATTCCCCGTGGGTCTGTTAGACTGTGTAATTAATAATATTTCTTAGATTTCAGTCCATTTGCCCTTTTATCTTAGCATGCCTTGTTATTCTTTTATTGGATGCTGGACATCATGATGAGAAATTGTAGAAGCTTTGAATGATGTTTTCTTGTTCCAAAGAACAGGTTTACATGAGTTTTCTGGCCACCCCAGATTCACGCTCTGGGGACACCCTCTCAGAGGATGACCCCCACAACCTACGCTCTCTGCTCTGCCCTCCCCCAGGTGCCTGACCCAAGATGCTGAGGATCTCCGGCCTCTTCCTGCTCCTCTGCGGGCTGCTTGCTCCATCCACTGCTCAGGACCGCCAAGGTGAGACTGTCCTCTCTTGAGTCATGCCTGGCCCTGTCAGACCCATAGGTCCCTCCTAGAAATCCAAGCCATGAGCCAATGCTGGTTAAGTTTTGACTAGCGTTGTGCCCAGCACACAGTTAACACCAATAATTGTTAGCTATTCTGATCATCACTACATAACTGTATTAAAATTCTTCCCACAATCCCCCTCTTTCTTGTCTCTGTGCCCTGCTCCATCTGCTAAGACCCGCCATCCAAGACCCCAGCCCTACCTGGACCGGCCATGCCAGCTTCCCCCCCACTCACTCCCCTCCGGCCACCGCGGCCTCCGAAGCACATGAAACATTCCCCAGAACCTTTGCAGGCGCTGTTCCCTCTGCTTAAAACAGCCTTCCCCTAACGATCCACAGGGCGCCCTCCCTTCCTCAGGTCTGGGCTAAGACGTCAATTTTGCAGAAAGACCTTCCTCGACCTGAACTAGTGCCCTCCGCCCGCCCTCTGGGTGCTCAGCCTGCCCGTGCTCTTCCCTCCTCCGCAGAACGCGCCCCTCGGAATGCACCGCTATAGCCGCAGTGCTTAGAACATTGACACCTCTTTCCAGGCCCCTTGGCAAACAGCTTCTGCCCAGAGACTCTCTTGGTGACACCCCATCACCCCACACCCCATCTTCACCCCTTTGGCACGGCTCCTGCACATAGGAGACCCCCATAAATATCTGCTAAACGACTGTGTCTAGAACCTGGGGCGCCGGCACGCAGGCCAGGGAGACCTGATGAATGAGAAGTAAACGTGCCTCGTGTGGGACGTGTTGAGGTCAAGGTTGTGTCCGGGAATTTGGGGCATCTGACCGTCAAATTGGGTTTTGAGGCCCAGGTTTCTTTCTCAACTCTAACCCAACGACCCCCAGGCGCGGACGGTCCCTCCAGCCCGGAGACCTCTGACCTAAAAGGATCATTGAAGGAGTTCCTCAGCAACAAAATAAGATCCGTGAGGTTGAGTACGACGTTAACAAGCGGACAGAGATATTCGTGAGTGCTCTCTCATCACTCTGCCCCAGGCCCAGGCGGTCCTGGTTCTGTGGGGGTGTTAGAGCTCCCCCCACATTGCCTGACACTGCAGAGGCCTTCCCTAACAGTCCCTCCAGCTCAGATGGCCAGACAGCCACAGGTTGGGAGAAATTCCCATTGGGGCGGAGGCAGCGGCTGAGCAGCAGGGAAGACAGGGAGGGGCTCAGGCTCTTTGTTGGGGAAAGGATGGCTGCCCGTCAGCTGGGTCAGCCCCTCGGGTCTCTTCCCCTCCCTGCGCCTCTGTGAAAGGGAGGAATCCCAGAGGACTGCTGTGAGTAATAAATGAGATAACACGTGTAAAGTGCTGACACAGCTCCCTGCGCTCAGTACGCCCCCAATCAGCTGTAACAAGAACAGCAACCTCAACAGAGCTAATGTGGTGATTTTAATCCGTGCTCTCTGAACACCAGAACACGGACATCCAAGACTCAAGGGCTGACTCCCACCTTCACCCCGACCGCCATCTAGTCATTCCCCAACACGGTTGGCTTAGCTAATGACATCCATATGCTCCGGCCCTAAACCTTGATGTGGACCGTGGCTCCCCTCTTCCTCTCACACCCACATTCATGCGTCCGGGAAACCCTGTCTGTCCACCTTCAAAACACACCCAGGCCTCAGACAGCTTTCTCCACCGTCTCTGGTCATAGCCACACCACCCCTTTACGGAGTGACGCAGAGCCCCTTGCTTCTTCTTTAACCATATTCTTCCTCCACTCTGTTCCACTGGGATTTGCACCTCTTTGAATTTCCAACTATTCTATTGGCTCTCAGAACCAAGCCCAAGATCCTTACAATTGGACCACAAGGTTCCATGCCATCTGGCCCAACCAATTACCTCTCTCATCTGTTCTCCTACTATTCTCCCCAACCCACTGCCCACCAGCCACACTGAGCTTATTCTGTTCCTTAAACATGCCAGCCAAGTTTCAGCCTCAGGGCCTTTGCACTTACTCTGTCTTCTCCTTGGACCCATCTTTCCCTAACCAGCCTCATGACTTACTTGTACCTTCACTTGCTCCATCACTCTGTCCAAAGTCACTGCCTATGAGAAGCCTTCCCTGACTACCCTGTCTAAAATTCTACTCTTCCCTATGTCACTCTTTATCACCTGTTTTTCCACAGAAACTACCAGCTGACACATCCATAGGCATCAATTTACTGGGTTTCTCATTTTACACATACACACTCTTCCCAAGCATGTGCTGTCTGTGGCTTTACGTCTTTTACTTATTATTTATTCACTCATTATTCCAGTGTGCTTGATACTGGCCAAAGGGCTGGACATGGTCATTCTAAGGTGCATTTAAACAAGCTTCTACTTGACCAGGCGGTGTTGCAGTGGATAGAGTGTTGGACTGGGATGAGGATGACCCAGGTTCGAGACCTCGAGGTCTCCAGCTTGAGCACGGGCTCGTCTGGTTTGAGCAAAGCTCACCAGCTTGGACACAAGGTCGCTGGCTCGAACAAGGGGTTACTCGGTCTGCTGAAGGTCCGCCATCAAGGCACATATGAGAGAGCAATCAATGAACAACTAAGGTGTTGCAACAAAAAACTGATGATTGATGCTTCTCATCTCTCTCTGTTCCTGTCTGTCTGTCCCTATCTATCCCTCACTCTGACTCTATCTCTGTCCCTGTATTAAAAAAATTAAAAATAAATAAATAAATAAAACAAGCACATCTTTTTGCTGTGTTCCCAGTGCTTATCGC
Organism: Saccopteryx leptura; assembly: GCF_036850995.1. NCBI lineage: Eukaryota > Metazoa > Chordata > Mammalia > Chiroptera > Emballonuridae > Saccopteryx > Saccopteryx leptura. The sequence continues at coordinate 214,008,910 of NC_089507.1, read as the reverse complement.
ATAGTAGCTGTGCGATAAATCACGTGGCTACTGAGGGAGTAACCGGCCTTGCATACACTCAGCTTCTGCCCTGCCGGAGACCTGCTTTGCACAACGTCCGGTCACCAGCCTCTGGGGCCACAACCTTCCCTTGTTTTGCTATCTCTTCACCCAGGTACCATGTGAGAGATATACGCATCCCATACCTCAGCGTCGAGAACTCCGAGGATGACAAGAACGCCAAATTACAGATAGCACCAGAATTTACCATATCGGTGAGGTAAGTAACAGCTACAGGTGTCGTGCACGGCTCTACCCACTTTGGCGCAGGTGCACGGGGTACAGGAAGCAACCATAACTCACAGGCGCCCGGGGCCATCTCAGCAAGACTTGCTGTGTGGCTGGAGCAGCGCCTACCCTCCCCGGGCCAGCGTGACTCTGCGTGGAGAGTCAGGAGTCCACAGGACACTTGACTGCTTCCAATCTGGGGCACCTCTAGCAAGAACAGGGGGTGTTCTACAGGTTTTCTTTCCCTGCTTCACTCAGAAAGCCCCGTCTTTTATTTGTTCGAAAATGAGAATTTTGACATCAGCTCTGATTGAGTATGACTTAAGCACAGAATCTGCTCTAGACCCCAACGCTCCGTGGCCCCAATGCTTAGAGATGCTGAGAGATTGCCCACAGGCGTGTTTTGTCTGGTCTGCAGAATGTACATTCAGAGAGGACAGACAGACTTCCTTCAGTTTATCACTGACTTGCCTCTCCCCTCGAAACCAACCCCTGGTCTATTCATTCATTCATTTCCACGTCAAGCCTGAATCTCATGGCAATGGGGTTGGGGACCTCTGCAACAGTACTTTCCATTGTCACAGTCTGTCACTTTTGATAAGCCGCGACACTGAGCATCAACTGTCCCCTGAGCCAGACGTAGTAGGTATTAGTCGTATACACTGAAGGCTGACGTCCCTGGCTTAGCCGCTTGCTGGGTGCATGACTTGGAAATATTCATTCCTATTCTCCAATATTGAATCACCTCTTTTGAAAAATGAGGGAATTATCTCAACAGGGTTCTTTGGAGGGCCCTATGCATACATGGGGAATCTTCATTCTAGAAGAGAATGAGGGTGCCATGATCTCTGAGGTTCTGAACCTTAACTCTTCCCTCCCACAGGATCCGGAGGTATCCGTCCATCAACTTTCGCGTGCGGGCAGTAATAGCAGTCGATCTGCAAGTGGACACCTCAGAAAATGGCATAAAACGAATTACCTTTACAAATTGTAGGCTCTTACCCGGAAGCCTAGAGGTTGTACCTGAAAATAAGTGAGTTCTCCGCCTTCCTCTCTTTGAGTGCAGCTGGTTATGATGAAGCTCACAGTGAAGCTTCACCTGACGATGTCACCCACAAAACTAGACCTTCCAAAGTTACCCGTTTGTGTATACAGGGATGTGCATCTTAGAAATAGAACTTCATGTTCACTTAAAAATAATTTGCTTGTTATAAAGATAATAAGCTCAATGAAGTGGAAAATAGGTTCATTGAATGGCTGTGAGAACAAAGAAAGCAGGCTTGCTTCAGGATGTGTTGACACTAGGTTATTTCTGATTTTTTTATTTACTTATTTTTTTTTGCTCTTATAAACAATTCTAAATCTTTTGGTATAGGAGCGTTTTCCAAAAATAGAAATTACTTCCTTATTGTAGGTTCTAAAATTATATCAAAAGTATTAGCAGTTCTGCAACTGTAAGCTGTTAAGGTACATAATAATTTTGAGCATTCCAAATCACTTACCGGTTTACCTCACCAATGGAACTGAATTCAGTGACATGATTCTAGCAGGCACCAGTCAGTTTCATCACATGCTCAACCAGTATGAATTATTCCCATTTTCACACATTTTCTGAAGGAAATCTTACAGATGCCATTGTTTTCATTTTTTTAAACTTTCAGTAGAGCTAGAATGTCATCACATCATTCTCTTTTTTAAGTCTGTGATGTTATCTCCGCAGAGTAACTATCTTCAGAAGTCTGCCCTTTTATTAACAAGAGTGTTAGTGCTTTCTCTGAAATTGATAAATCTTATTTACAATCTTCATTTTTAAGATTTAAAAAAAAATTTAGGCTGACCTCTACAATGAACTGAATCCAACATCATTGCCAATCTATTTTATACCCTGTCTATCTAATTCATGAATTCTTAAGTTTGCTCCATCTCCCTGTTGCTCACTGTTTCAGGAAAGAGCAGGTGTAGAATCCTTCCTGAGCCCTTCCTGGTCTGGTAATGTCCTCCTGTCATCTTCAGACACACTGAAAACCAGGCCAGAGAAGGCATCCTTGACCCACAGTCACCTTCCCCAGGGAAAACTCTGTTGACTATGGCTCTCATGTCTTCTGACAAACTATAGAAATGATTCCTGAAAGTATAGTCTTCACATGTCTTCTGATATGTTGAAGAACATGAGTCCTTCCTTTGTGGGAAATCTGAGAGCTTAGGCTGGAAGAGGTAGATCAACTGAGTTATGTGCAAGCTTTTTATACAATAAAGACACAAACCCTTTGCCTGGAACTTAGATTAACTCTGATCTATCAAGGACTGGGGAAGACTTCAGGACCCCAAAGACCACTTTACACGGCTACTTCCTGCTTCTTTCTTATCTCCCCCAACTGAAGAAGGACATGATACTCTCCCTTTCCATGAAGGCATGACCATGGGGCTGGGGAGATAAGTTCTAGCAGAGCATTAGCTCATCAGAGAAATGATCATGTGTGCAGGAAAGAAGGAAGTCAGAGCTGACTAGAGCAGCCTGGATAAAGCCAGCGGTCTGGACTTAGAAGGGTGGTCAAAGCTGAAGAAGTCATTGCAGAAGACAAGCAAAAGAGCACAGAGAGGGGAGGGAGGAGGACCAGTGATGGGGGCACAGGGTGCTTTGAACTATAAAATCAATTTAAAGGAACTATTAGGAGGTAGATGGGAGCAAAGGGCTGAGGCTGGGTCATAGAGCTCTGTGCACACAAGCGGTAAAGGGTAAACTCTAAGCAGTTTGGGGTCAACTGAGAAAAGAAGCAACATAAAGAAGGAAGAAGAGCATAGGTGAAATTAATCTATTCTACAACCTCTTTCATTCCTCATTTAGAGAACCCTCGGCGCCGAGATCTATTGCTAAAGAGGTGGAGGGCCACATGAATTACACCTTCCAAAAGGACTTGGCTGAAAGAGTAAGTATGTGAACCCAGATTACCTACTCAGGTTTGAGTCTTGAGTCGGGGTTTGGTGGGTTGGGTTTTCTTAATTAAACTGGAAGGAGATCTTTCAAGAAGGAATCAGCCTCTGTGAGACTGGACGTCAGCTAACGAGCCCATCCAAGACTCGGTTTCCCTAGCTGTAAAATAAGTATAAGCAAGTATAAAATGAACAGCTAACATTCACTAAAGCACACAGGCGTGGTGCTAAGCATCTTATGTGAATTTGCTTGTCTCCTTCTCCAAACAGTCTCATCATACTCTAGGTAGTAATACTGTCCCCATTTCCCAGTGTTTCCCCCAGATTAAAGAAGAATTTCTGGAGGGTGGGTCAGAGGCTTACCCAAGTGACGAAAATGCCAAATGGCCCAGCTGACATGGGACCCCAGGGCAGTCTGCTCCCCAATCCTGTCTTTCTTGCTTGTTCCCTAGGATGGCCTGTCTTAGAAGAAGGACTTGCCCAAATGACCCTGTGCAGGCTTCATGAGCGGAGTCCTCCCCCTGACTCGTGTATTTCCTTGTCTTGCAGATGTGTTCCTTCCTTAACACATGGTTCCACCACATGAGACCCCGCCTGACTAATGAACAGATTGGTAAGTAAGGCCAGAGGGAAGGGGCGGGAGTACATTCAGACTCCCCCCACCCCTTTACCCTTCCATCTCACCGTCATCCCTTCCCTCATCCTGACACTGCACCTGCACTGAAAACCCCTTCCTGCCCACACAGGAAGTAGGGTCTGTAACAGCCGCAATCCTAACAAACTCAGCTCCCGTTTCTGGGTAGTGGGGGGGGGGTGGGGGGTGGCCTGTGCGCCTGCCCAGGCATAAACCCTCTGCAGCCCTACTACGAGCTAAGTACATGCGGGTTTCCATTCTCTTCTGGTCCTCAAAGCCTAAGAAGCTGAGATATAAACAGAGGCTTCCCTGGGGTGTGTGTGTGTGGAAGAAAAGCTGTCCAAGATGCCCTTGAATCTCTCCTCTTAAAATGTACGATGCTGCGTTAGGAGGAGAATATTGGTCTGGTGTCAGCCCAGGAAAGCACTGTCTCCTTCAGCCGTCCCTACCGCCCAGTACCCAAAGTTTCTACGTCTGCCAGACCCCCAGCGAGTCGTGCAAGGTGGAATCTCCACAGTTCAGCCCCCAGCAGGAATCTGAGAACCAATAGTGTTGCTGGGTTACAAAGACTCATATTTCATTCATTGAATTTTCACTAATCTTATCACGGGCTAGATGCTGGAGTTTTTAACGCTCCTTTTAATGATTCTCCCAGCAAAAAATTTTCTGGCCTTGGCTCACATACCTCCATTGACAGTGAGCTCACTGCTTATGAGGTGGGAAGCTTGAGGCAGGTCATCCAGATGAGTGTTGAAGCTCTCAGAGCTTGGTGCCCAGCCTCACTCAGAGCACATGGGACTGGGTGACTGGGCCAACACCCTCGCTCTGCCCATCACGGCTGCAACTCTGGAGAGGGCTCCTGGTAAACAGGGACTCTGGCTGATACAGGGCCAACCTCCTCCACTGTCTCGTTTTAGGGTGGCAGCTCTTAGGCGATTAGCTTGGGAGGGAGAAGTTGTTCCTGGTTCATGGGTGAGGAAACCGAGGTGCAGAACTGTCAGTGAAATGATCGGAGGCAGCTGGTGACAAAAAAAAAAGCCTTCTGCCTTCGGTCTCCAAGCCTCTGGCCCATTCTTGACTTGGCTCTGTCCCCAGATCCAGCAGGGGAAACTCCCTTGCCTCTCTCATCCTTCTTCGCCCCCATGATCTAAGGTGTCTGTCTTGTGTTCTAGATCGTTTCCTGCAGCCGGGCATATACGTCTAGATATCCTCACAGCACAGGAGCTGCATTGGTACCAATCAGGTGAGAGACTAGAGACATATTTTCCATACATTTAGTGATCTTGGGTGTTAGGGTCATTGTATATGTTTCATTCCTCCTTTCATTCATAAAATTTCAGTGAAGCATCTACAATGTGCTAGTTCTAGGGATACAACCATGAGCAACACAAAGACTCTTCTCCCCTGGAGCTCGTATCCTCGTTGTGCATACCCACAGTGAACTAGGAGTTAAATGCTGGGTCAACTCCATTTTGTAAGGTGGTGGGAATGATGAAGGTAACAACACAGAAGGACGTGAGACACAGCATGACTGGAGTGGCGGAGGAGAAAGGCAAAGGAGCATGTGTAGTGGAGTCCTGAAGGATAAGGTAGAAGACATTATCCCAAGACCCAGGAAAACAACATCACAGACAGGAGAACAAGCATGTGCAAAAGCCCTGAGGCAGGAGTGAGCTTTCCTTGTAGGTGCGAAGAAAGAAGCACAGTGTGGCTGGAGGGTGGAAGGGCTTCCTTATAAAAAGTAGTTTCATAAGGAGGATATCTGGTGAAGAAAAGAAAGAGGGGTCTCTGTAAAAGGAGATGTGATTATTCACTTAGCACGTATTGATTTGAAACTGTATTCTGCACTGAATACAGTCTACTCGAGTGACCCCACCTCAGGTCCCTCCAGAAAAAGGGCACACCTGCCACTCTGGTCCCTGCTTCGTTTTCCTTCATGACACATCCATTAGCATCTGACCTCCTACTATGTTATTAGTTATTTCTTCTCCTTCCCCAAATAGAATGCAGACTTCACAAAGGCAAGGACTTTATTCTATTTCCTGATGTATCCCAGGTGCCAGGATTACAAAGATGAACCACACCCTGCCCCTGCCCTCAAGAGCACCCTGTCTAGTAAGGGATAGGCAAATAAATGGGCTATTTTATGTGCAGCAGAATGTTCTGTTTGAGGTTCTATGGACGTAGAGAGGCAAGACTCAGAAGCTCTGCCAGAAGACTTGCAGGAGGGCTTCCAAGAGGAGGAAGGATTTAAACTGAATGTTGAAGAGTGATTAGAAGTTTCTTTGTGGGGAAATGCATTAAAGGCAGAGGACACAGCATGTGCGAACATACAGAAGTAGGAAAGGACCTGGTGCTCTAGACAACGGGGTGAAGCTCTGTGTGATTGGTCACCGGCATCATGGGGGATGGAGACATGCTTCTCTTAGCAGTAAGGATAAGCTTACATGTGATTTCTGAGGACAAAGTTGCATGTGATGAACTGAGCTACCAGGAAGGTTTAGTCCATGACAGGGAACATGAAACACTGAATGGCTGATACCATAGTTGAAACTATGTCGTTGGGTTGATTATAGTCTAGTTATGTACTACTCTAAATTAATTAATGCTATGCAATGAAAAATATAATGGGACACATGTAATTTGGGGACTTTCAGTAATAAAATTTTAACTGAGAAAATGCAGATTTATTAATTTTAGTAATATATTTTGCTTACTCAATATAACCAAAGTGTTAGCATGTCAATGTATCATCAATGTAAAAGTTATTAAGAAATCCTTTGCATCCTACATTTTGCGCCAAGTCTTTGATATCTGGAGTGTATTTTGTACTTACAGCACATTTCCATGTGGACTAGGTGCATTTCAAGTGCTCAATATTCACATGTTGCTGGTGGCGGCCACATTGGACACGGCAGCTCTAGCAAAGCTAATTATGGCTAGTTTCAAAAAACCTTGAAAGACCTAGAGCATTTTATATTATGCCCCCAATACATCTAGGCTGCCATCTATCATGGAAGTCCCACAGACATATTTATCCTGCCTAGAAAGTGTTTTATAACTGTGAATGGATTGCCAATATTAAAATAATATGTAATATTAAAATGTCTTTTGATGAACCAGGGCATTTGGCAACATTTTGCAGACTTGTGCCACGATGTAGGCCAAGGTAAGAGGCAAGGTCCATCTTGGCGGAGGAGAAGGAAACTAAGGAACAGTGAGGAATTGTTCTCCAGGAAGAGGGAGTGGAGGGGTGTCCAGGAGAAATACGGTTCAGCACCACGAACAGTGGACAGCGGTACCGGTGCGATTCAGAACTGGGCAGAGGAAAGGCGCTGTGCTCTGCCTTATAACCTCCTTTAAAAGGGTGTATAATGTTGACGAGTATCTTGATTATTTCACACAGGTCCTGCTTGCCGGCCTCCTCTCTGAAATGCCCTCCACACTCCAAGCCACCAGCTACATAAAATTTCATGTTAATTGCTGCCTCCTGGATCCGTCCCATAGATCCCCTTCTTTTCTGGGTATGAGGGTGTTTTTCTGTAAACCCATCTGCTGACTCCATCTTCCCACAATAAATTTTTTGAATCTCTGCACTGTGGACTGTTCTGCTTCCATAGCGCCCTGTAGGCAGAGACACAAAAGCCACAAACGGTGGCGAGTCCGGTAAGGGTGACCTACTGAAAGATGGGGGAGGGTGCCTGGGTTAACCTAGCCTCAGAAATGCCTGAACACTCTGGCCTGGAGTTTTCCTTGAGTGAAAGAACAAGGTCACATGTAACCTGCTCCACCAGGTCATAGCACTGGGCATGCATCACAGCTCTCCTGCTTGTTGGGAATGTACACAGGGGACTAGACCTCAGCAGGTCCTGACGTCATGAGTAATTTGTATGAGTAGGTGACCTGGATGTATTTGACCTTGTAAAGGAAACTTACACATTGCTTTCATTTACATACACACAATGCCCTTTGAATTCCACACCACTCATTCTGACACTCAAACACAGTGATTTTTACCCTTTTTACATTTGAGGATTAGTAAAAATAAGAGAATTATATTGGGGAAGACTAAGGCAGAAATCACCCTGAGCATAGGTGAAGTCAATTAAGATCATTGGGTCTCTAATCATCGTGCAACATCAGGGTGGTTAGCTCTTTCGCGGACCCGCACACTATTTCTGGCTGTGTGGTCAATTAGTAATAGATTCCAGCCTGAGCAGGCAGTGATGCGGTAGGTAAAGCATCAGACTGGGACTCAGAGGACCCAGATTCAAAGCCTTGAGGTCACCAGCTTGAGTGCAGGCTCACCAGCTTGAGTGTGGGGTTGTTGGCTTGAATGTGGGGTCATAGACATGACCCTATGATCCCTGGCTTGAAGTCCAGTGTCACTGGCTTGAGCCTGGGGTCACTCGCTCTGCTATAGCCCTCCCAGTCAGGACACATATGAGAATGAAATCAATGAACAACTATGGTGCCACAACAAAGAATTGATGCTTCTCATCTCTCTCCCTTTATGCCTGTCTCTATTTGTCCATCTCTTGTCTTTCTCTCTCTGTTTCTCTCTCTCTCTCTCTCTCTCTCTCTCTCTCTCTCTCTCACACACACACACACACACACACACACACACACACACACACAGTCCAAGCCAAGCACTTAGACTGCCCCCTGAGCGCTCTGCCGAGTTAACTGGTATCACCATTCTTGTTGCAGTTATGTGGTCCTTGTGCACCTTGTGCCACAAAATTGCCCAGAAGTTTATTCCTGGGTCCCTCCTCCAGAGATTCTGACTCAGTTGCTGGTGTGGCCCAGGAATCTGTATTTTTGCAAGCACCACCCACATCCCCCTGAGATACTGCAGGGCTTCCCGGAACTTCATCTTTCCCTCGGTTCCCTTCCTCCAGCACAGGCCACCCCAGGACCCAGAAGAGGTGACTTCGTCAGCCTTTGTCAAACTCAACATTGCATTCAGAAAGGGACCCCACTCTGCCCCCATCCTAACCCCAATTTTTTAAGGACGTTTGTCTTTTGTTGTTATTGTTTAGAGTTTCATGAAGAGAAGCTGCAAAGGAATGAGGTAGCAACAACACTGCAAGTGGAGGACCCCAATCTCTCCAGGATTGAGGTGCCTTGGAGAGATCAGCTATTCAATTTATTTAACAGAAACATGACATCATGCATAAGAAACTAAAAAACAGAATACGTGGTACAATTTTATTATTTAGTTTTGCAAAACTGATTACATTGCTCTTGCCCTTTCTGAGACATAACACCACACCACCTGCTGTCTGATTCCTGACCTGCAGAAAGCTCCAGCAGGACCTTCCCTGACGCGACTGCTGTCAGTCACGTATGCTTGGTCTCAACCTTCACTTCCTCAGGATGGGACCAGAAAGTCATTCGGTGCTTTGGCTTTTCTCCAACAGTCTTTGGGTGAAAGTTCCAGCCTGTATTCTTCTATGATTGTTACACACACACACACACACACACACACACACACACACACACACACACACACACACACAGACTGGGATAGATGAGTGACTAAATGAATAATGAACCCTCTTCCTCAGAAGATTGATGCCCAAAAGAATGGACTAAAGCAGCCCGCCGCAGACCTGACTTAACCGGGTGCAGAAATCCACACTTTATGCTCCCCACCCATTCTGCCGCCCCCTGGAGATTGAGAACCTCTGCTTGTGGCTGGGGACCTGGAGCTGCCTTAAAGCCCGGGTAGGATGCTGAAGCAGTCGGGTCACCCCCAACGACGATGGCTACCTGCGGGCGCTGGTCTGCAAAAGCCTGCACAGCCTTCGGTTTGGCCCCGGGGATCAGCTGCAGCCTCCTGGGCACCATGGCCGGGAGCCGCGGGGTCTACAGGGCAGAGGGGCAGCGAGAGACTTCTCACCCAATAGCTCCAGCCACACCCATCTTTCTCTCCCCTCCACCGCCGAGCCCTTCCCCACCTCAGGGCCTTCGTCCTTGCCGTTCCCTCTGTCGGGCACACCCTTCCTCTGAATACACCCAAGGCCAACTTCTCCTCCCCTCCTGGCTCAGCTCAAGTGTCCCTTCTCAGAAACGTTCCCCGGCCTTTGTCTGGAGTGGCCACCCTGCTAGTTCCAGCTTTTCCCCGGAATACGGTTTGTAATGATCTATTTCCTCTGGCTCTGACTGTCTCATCGGACTACAAGCTACTGGACACACAGGATGTTAGAGCCAAGCACGGGGGCTGGCACGGAGCAGGCCCACAGGGAATAATAGTTGAAAATACATTTTTATTTGAATCAATCTTCTGGAAACCACTTACCCAGGAGAACTGGAGTTCTAACCTGTGTCTATGGGCACGCCTCCGGAGGACCATGGGAAGGAAGCCTGCTGCTGTGAGCAACATTTTTTGACTTAGTCCATATTTTTTCTGAACAGACAAACCCAATTTTTCTACACATTGTTTTTATAAACACTCCTCCCCAAACAAAAGAAGCCTGTTCTAAGGAAAGTTACTGGAATAGTAAAGGAGATTGCTGAGGGGTGTGTTTTGGGGTCTGGCATCTCCATCTTCACGCAGAGCAGGCTTAGCCCAGTGAATGGGGCCACCCACGCCAATGTCAGCGCCACGGTCCTCGTGAGTAGCGCTGTAGATGCTGCTCAGGAGGGGCGTTGCTCAATCCTCCAGTGCTCTTTCTGGGCAGGGAGGGCACCCGGCTAAGGGGGTAGCCTTTTCCTGAAATGTCTGCTCAAACTCCATCTCGTTAGGGAGGTCTTGTCTCCCGTTCCCCCCCTGTCTATTGGCCAGGCCTCCTTGGCTGTGCCCTCCCACTGCCCCCAATCTGAGCCACACTTCCTAACAGATGCTCCTGGACACGACCTTGAAGACCGTCAGTCTGCGTGGCTATGTGAGCGCCATGAGGACCAGGCACCTGTCTGCCTGCTCTCCTCTGGATCCCTGCAGCCCATGGGGCCTGGCCCTTGCTCAACCCTCATGACTTGAGCTGCTTTGTTCATTTTTTGGATGAAGGAGAGCAAAGCCCACCCTCTGCTCAGACCTCCTTCTGCAAGCTGCCCCCAGGCTCTGCATGGGCGGCTCAGCCTCCAGTTATAACTCTTCCCACTTGAAAAGACGCTCCCTGGGTGACGCCTTGAAGCTCTGTGCATGTCCAGTGTCCCAGGCGCCGTCTCTGGGTTCTCCGCACTTGGTGTCATTCACTCCTCCAGCTCCCCGGCTTACAGGGGAGGAAGCAGAGGCTCAGAGCGGGGAAGGCGAGGACAAGAACGGCAGCCATCACAGCAACGTGGATGGCAAGCTTGGCTCGAGTGTGGTTCCCTGTTAACCTCACCACAGCCCCGAACTCTGCACTGAGATGGAGCTCCTTGCAGAGAGCTGGAAGCTGAGTCTGCAAGAGAGAGCAAGCCGGGGTCTGCATCCTGGTCTGTGTGACTCAGGAACCCACACTTTTGATGGCGAATGATAGTAAATCACACTGGCTATCCGTCCAGGGCATCCCCGTGAGCGGTGCCTTCCTGAGACCCTGTCAGGCCCCAGGCTCTGAAAGTCTACACCCTCCACACCGTCATTGCTCTAGACTTGGGGGCCCTCGGAACCACACCTTGTGACGGGGTGGAAAGGACGGCCCGCCACCCCACATTCAGCCCTCCAGAAAGCCAAGGACAACAGATTTGTTTCTCCCAACAGTGGCCACTCGGCTCCAACTTTCTTGACCAAAAAAAAACAACAAAAAAATCCCTATGGGTCATACATGACCAGGAAGACTAGAAAAGTACATTTTAAAGTAAATGATATTCTACAAACATCCCCAAGGAGAGTGTGAACCCTGAGAGAAGACCTCAAATTGAAAAAGTCATCATGTGTTATGATCTCTTATGAAACTAGAAGCCAAGTGCCCAAGGTGCCCTCCCAGGTTGCTGTGAAATCTGCCAAGGACCCCCGCACACCCTCCGCAGCCTGGGGGAGTGAAGAGTCCCTTTGTCTCAGAGCTCCCAGCAGCTATAAACTGTGCGGTCCAGACTCCCGGCTCCGTGTGTCTGCAGGGGAGTGGATGAGGGACAGAGTGGCAGCAGGTGAGGTCAGAGAGAACAGCAGGGGACCCTGCAGGGCCCAGAGCCATTGCAAGAATGTTGGCTTTTACTTTGTTTGCAATGGAAACTTTGGAGGGTTTTGAGCAGAAGAAGCATCATCATCTGATTTATGTCTTTAAACCATTGTTCAGGCTGCTGTGTGACAGAGATTGTAGGAGGGCAAGAAAAGAAGTGGTGAGACCACCTAGGATGCCCCTGTAATAATTCAGGAAGCTGGGAGACCACATATAACATGCCCATAATAGTTCAGGAAGCTGGGAGACCACATAGGACGCCCCTGTAATAATTCAGGAAGCTGGGAGACCACCTAGGATGCCCCTGTAATAGTTCAGGAAGCTGGGAGACCACATAGGACACCCCTGTAATAGTTTTGGCCACGATGGTAGCTGAGGTGGAGTTGTTGGATGTGGTCACATTCTGACAGTGTTGGCAGAATTTCCTAATAGATGGGGCATGAGAGGTGAGGAAACAGGTGGAAGGTGACCCCAAGGGCTGGAGCTGGAGCAACTGGGTGGATTGTGGTGCCACTTCCTGAGATGGTGAGGACAGGGCGATTTGAACTAAACTCTGACTCCCAACCCCAGAGCAACAAGGGAAACCTAATGCTTTGGCTTCAAGACTTTCTGTCCCCCTTTCCTGTACATTGTGCTCACAACCCATCAGCCATTCATTCATTCATTCTTTCATTCGTTTGTTTTATTTAACGAGAATTCATTAGTAACTATCATGTGGTAAACATGGGAGGCACTGGACACGCCAGGATTAACTGGACTCAAACTTCCCCTCAAGAAACTGATCATCAGGTAAGGGACTGAGAGATCAATCCTCACTCATTCACATAGTGTCATTTAGTCACTCAAAAAATGATCCCTAGCCCATGATGCAAACAAGCATCAGGGAAAGCATTGAGAATGATCTTGCCCTTTAAGAAAGTCCTAGTCTAATTGGAAAGCCTGAGATTTGCCATCTGGCTCATATATTCATTCATTTATATATTCACCAAAGAGTCACCAACATCCAGCCTGGGCAGGGTTTGGGACAGGACTCCTGCTGGATGACCCAACAGTGGGCTCTCCTGGCTGTCTCCAAGCAACAAGGCCTCCTGCTAGAGCCCTGGCCGCCCTGCAGGGTTCAACCTGCCCCAACACCATGCGAGCAGCTACCGGAGCTCGTCAGGACACCTCTCCGCAGCACTCTGAGGGCGGATTCTGGTGCAATCGTCCCACAGAAAACCTCGAGGTCGTCGTCCCAGCGGCCACCCTCGCAGCCATCTGACCCTTCTTGACACCTGAGGGCCCAGAACCCAAGATGCACCCACTGTGGAGGCTCCCAGTCTTCCTCAGCTTGCTGTTCCTGCACAACCAGCCCTGGCCGGGCCGGGCTGAGGCCCACGTGAACAGCAAATGCACCCTGGCGAGACGTAAGCTAAGCTGCACTCTGCTCTGCCCGCCGCCGTCGCAGGGTGGGTGGGGAAGGCAGCGCCTGGGCCCCGTCCCCGACTTTGCTGGATGACCTCGGGTTAGTCACGTACCCCCTTTCATTCTTTTATTTTGGACCTCAAAGAAAGTCAATGAGGTGGACTCGAGCATGCATCAATTCATAACACATTGGCATTCTCACGAATAGTGGCGAGGCCCCTCTCTTATTTGATTTTATGTTATTTTCCTTTTTACCTCTTAATCTCACTCTCATTCCCTCTTCCTCAGCACGCGCTGCAGAGTGTGTGTGTGTGTGTTTAAATATGTCCTGATACTTTAAAACCCACAGAGCTTTGATTTACGGAAATGGCGTTGTCACATAGATCTCGTGGCTACTGACTGGTTTCAGTGAATGCTGTTGATGTCTGTGGCTTCAGACTGGCACAGAGAGGTCCGTGAGACTCATCCACTTCACCACCACTTGTCCATTTCCCTAGGGATGGACATTCCCCGCCACTATAAACTCCTCTGAGATGGACAGCCTTGCAGATGTCCCTGTTAGGACCCGTGGGAGACTGTCCCAGGGATACACCCGGAAGGCGGATGGCGAATGCTATTTAACTGGGATGGCCAGATGGCACTCTAGAATGTCTGTGCCAGTCTGCACCTACTCCAGTAATAACACGCTTGCCCAGCTCCCCGTGATTCCCCACACGGGAGGGTATCCATCCCTACCAGTCTACATGGGCTGCATAGCAAGATGCCACAGACCGCGGGGCTTAAACCACAGACATTTCCTCATGGTTCTGGAGGTTAAAAGTCCAAGATCAAGTGTGCCTACAGGGCTGGTTTCTGGTGTAACCTCTTTTCCTGGCTTCTTGTGTCCTCACATGGCCTCTCCCCTGTGTGCGCACAAAGAATGTATTCTGGTGTCTCTTTCTCTTATTAGCCTATGGGATTAGGGCCCCACTCTTATGAGTGAATTTAGCCTTAATTACTTCCTTCAAGGTCCTGTCTCCAAATACCATCACACTGGAGGTTAAGGCTTCAATATATTAATTGCTGGGGTGGGGAGGGGAGGGGTGGAAGCAAACTTAATTCAGGACATAGCATTGTCTCTCCAATATTTGCCAGTCTAATGTGGAGTTTGTGATATCTATTTGTTTTAGCTTGATTTTCTTTAAGAAGTGGGAAATTTGAGCCTCTTCTCATAATTTTGTTAACTGTTTTTGCACTTTTTTGAACTTTTGCACATTTTATTATTTGCATTCCTAGGTTTTTTTTGTTTGTTTTTTAATTTATTCTCTTTGACTTGAGAAGATGTTACTTGATTCTTGACATTAGTCCCTTGCCAGGTCTAACTACGGGTTAATATGTCTCCCACACGGTCACCTATCAGTGTTGTTGGGAGGTCCTTCATTGAACAGGACTGTTTTCATAGGTACTCAATTTCGTCTTGTGGTTTGTGGCAGATGAGTCAGAAGCCCTTGTCCTTACCCCAGGCTTTGTTTTTCCAATAGCTTTAGAGTTTAACCTTTTACGTGTAGGGTTTTAATCCATCTGGAGACTTCTTTATGCATTTATGTATGTGAGTTAGAGACCAGCCTCACTTCTCTCCAAATAATGAGTTTGTTTTCTCACCCCATTACTAAAGGGTCAAGTTTCCAAACACTCCGATTCCCTTTTGAGTTCTGTCTTCTGTGCCTGTGTAATCATTTCTGCAGCAGTAACATAATATTTTAAATACTACATCTTTATAGAATGCAGTTTTATGTAAAAGACTTTCATTCTTCCAAATGAATTTTAGAGTGTGTTGAGTTCCTAAAACAAAAATCATCTTGAAATTTGTTTGGGGTCACATTGCATGTGTATTTTAAATTAGAGATTTGGCATGTTCACAATGGTCGGTCACTCAATCACAAACTTAGCATATCCTCCAACTTATTCAGATTGATTTTATATCACTTGGTGAAATTTTAAAGTCCTCTAAACATCTTTAGCTTTGTTAATTTGATTCCTAGAAAGTTTATAATTTTTGTCGCTACAGGATATATAGGGTGAAGCAGAGTGTATTCTGATATTATTATTTATTAATTATCATGTTATTTTTCATCCAAACAACTGTAAAGTTACATTTGTCCCAGCGTATATTGCCTGATTTTTTGTTATATTCTTTAGTTAGTATTACGGGTACTGTGGAGAGGACTGCTGTTGATTTTTGAAAATTAATTTGCTATCTTATTATTTATAATTAGACCTCTATTAGTTCTAACAGTTTGCCTTATTTATGCTATTGGATTTTCTATCTAGCTTGAGGGTTATATCATCTGTAAATAGTGACTGTTTTATCTCTTCAAATTGTATACATCTTGTGCCTTTTTCATATCTTGCCGTATAACTGCGGCCTCCACTAGGAAAGGGAATGTATCTAGAATTCCCCAGTAAACATAGTATTTTCTGTAGGATTTTGGAATATAGTTTTTATCACATTAAGAAAGTCCCCTTATATTCTAGCTTTCTGAATTTCTCTTAATATTAAATCAATATTGGCCTTTAATAAGTGTTTTTCTGCATCTAAAAATTAATATTTTTTTCTCTAGTCCATTAATATGTCAAATTGTACTCATAGACTTTCTGTTGTTAAAGCTATCCTGGCACTTCTAGAATAAATATGATACTTTAATAATGTATATTTTATAAGGTACCAGAATGATCTATTTTTAGTGTGCTATAATGTATCCTACTAATTTATGATATTTTATAATGTAATATATTTTAATAATATACTGTAACATATTAGATTTCTTGGCTGATAATTTATTTAGAATTTTAGCAAACGTTCTATACATAAAATTGATGTATAACTTACTGTCCTTGAGCCTAGAAAAATTGTACTAGCTTCATAAAATGAAATTGGCATTTTTTTCTTATTTTCTTTCACAATGATCTTTCTATAAAAGTTTGGTAAAACTTTTCCACAAAACTATCTAGATCAAAATTGTTCAGGAAATGAGATCTTCACTGGCAATTTCTATTTCTTAATAGTTACAGATTATCACTGTTTCCTGTTTTCCTTCATCACCGTTTGGCATGTCATGGTTAGCTCTAACTGTATCCATTTAATTTGGTTTATATCAAATATATGCATGCATAGTTATGAGCCCAAGGATCCTCATCTGTAAAATGGGTACAGCTAGAACGCTATTACCTGGGCTGCTTTTGAGACTCAATGAAAAAAATATATGCCAGGGGTCCCCAAACTTTTTACACAGGGGGCCAGTTCACTGTCCCTCAGACAGTTGGAGGGCCAGACTATAAAAAAAAACTATGAACAAATCCCTATGCACACTGCACATATATTATTTTAAAGTAAAAAAAACAAAACGAGAAAAAATACAATATTTAAAATAAAGAACAAGTAAATTTAAATCAACAAACTGACCAGTATTTCAATGGAAACTATGGGCCTGCTTTTGGTTAATGAGATGGTCAATGTCGGATTCCATATTTGTCACTGCTAGCCGTAACAAGTGATATGACGTGCTTCCAGAGCCGTGATGCGTGCGTCCCGAGTCACTGGAAGTAGTACTGTATGTGAGCAACACCGTGCTTTGTGGTGCCACCACATACAGTACTCCAGGAGCACAGAATGCGGATGCATCCTGTGCTCCTCTCACTGACCACCAATGAAAGAGGTACCCGTTCTGGAAGTGCGGCGGGGGCCGGATAAATGACCTCAGGGGGCTGCATGTGGCCTGCGGACCGTAGTTTGGGGACCCCTGGTATACGCACAGCACTTTTCTAGCTGTGAATATGTTTATCGCTACAACCACCTCTCACGTATCAGTGCTTAGCTACAAATAATAGAAAACCTAACTCATCCAGGCTCAAACAGAAAAACAGTCACTTCCAGAACTGAAAGTCACAGGCAAGGTCAGATGCAGGTCTGGTTCAGTCAGCAGCTCAAAGCTGCCATTCAGAACCGGATTTGGTCCATTTCCCTTAGTGCTGTTAGCATCATGATTTCATCCTCAGGCTGCTGGTTTCCAGTATGGTAGGAAATGGTGGCCAGTGGCCTTGGAACTGCAGGCTGTCTTGTTCCTTTCCACTGGAAGAAAAAGAGAAAAACCTCCTCCTCAAACATGAAACCCAAGATCTTCTGTTTAGTCTGATAAGACCAACCTGGGTCACAGGACAACTTTGAACCTGAAGGAGTCACCATGCGATGGTGGCTCAGATGATTAACAGCCTCACCTGGACCAGGAAATGGAGATAGTGCCTGAATCAAAACAGAGTTTGGATGGAAATGACAGGATGGTTGAATGGAAGGAAAGATGGGCAGATGGATGGGTTGATAGATGGGAGGGTGGATGGATGGATGGATGGATGGATATATAAATGGATGGAATATTAGACTTTCAACTAGTAGTGTCTGTTGCTCACCAATTCCCAACTGGCTGAGAACAGTTGTTTAAAGGGGATATGCTGGTTGAAGTTTCACCCGTGCAAGAGCCCATAATAGATGCAGATCACAGTAGATATTGGTTGAAGATTAAAATAGGTGGGCAAATCAGGAGAGAAGAAATGTCAACCCTCTCACACCACACCCAACATAAATCATCATTAACTAAACATTATAAGAGTTCTAGGCATTCTTATAGTCTCACTCTATCTTTGAAACTACTTAGTTAATTATGTCTCTCCTACCACACAGAAAGCTGGTTTGTGTCTTTGATGCCCAGCACAGGGCCTGACACCCAGTAGACTCTCAGTAAATATTCTGTGGATGTCTGTCCTCAATGTACCTCACAAGAATCCTGTGAGATGGGTATGATTACTGTCCCTATCACACAGATGAGGAAGTCCAGAATCAGGGAGCTAACAGAGCTAAGAGTTGAACCCAGATCTGTGGCTCCAGACACACCTTTAGTTTAGAGGCAGCAGAAACAGGGGGTGCTGAACAGGGGTCTGGGACCCGGCCCCGGGGGGAGGAGGGTGTGGTGCAACAATGGCTCCCGCTGCTCTGCGGTGGCCCAGAGCACAGGTCCTGATCATAGAAAGGGTCAAGTCAGTGAAATAGGTGAGTCCCGTGGGGAGCGCTGAGGTTTGTTAGAGCCGGACCCCGACTCTGAGCAGGAGAGTCTGGAGCCAAAGGAGGCAGAACTTAGACATGTCCACAGCTTTCAACTCCCCTTCCCTTTTGAAATGCGTTGTTTTCTGCTGGGAGCTGCACTCCGTCCTGCAGTTTATGTCGGGTGTGTTGCGAGAGGGTTGACATTTCTTCTCTCCTGATTTGCCCACCTATGTTAATCTTCAACCAGCATCCACTGTGATCTGCATCTATGATAGGCTCTGGCACGGGTGACACTTCAACCAGCATATCCCCTTTAGGCAGCTGTTCCCGGCCAGACCCTCTGAGGAATGTCACATCGCCGCTGCACAGCCGAACCTCACAGATGAAGAATGTGGATCTCAGGGTTGGGGGCCGGGTGGTGGCATGCACCCAATCTCACAGCAGGAGTGGGTGCCCCAGCCTGCAACTCTGACCTCCCGATTCCAAGTCCCCTGCCTTGTCTGTGACCTTGTACAATGTCACTGATCCCTCCTCTGTTTCCAGTTATTACCCTGGGCCTCATGAAGCACAACACAGAGGGCCGGATTCAGAACATCTGCCTCCTGGACAGTCTGAAGGCCTCTGAGCAGGTGGCCCCGGGCATGGTGGGCTGGCTAACCGGTGGTGGCACGAGCCTCCAGGAGCAGCGAGAAGGCAGGTGAGACCCTGAACCCCAAACCTGGGACTCTTTGCAGAGCTCTGGGTCAGAGGGGAGAGCTGGGGAATGGAAGCGCACGGCCTGGGTAGAGAGAAGGAAGGAAGATTGGAACGAGGATATGTCAGGCCCAATACAAGGATGAGTAGGGGTCACATACAAGGGGTATTTGGAGAGGCAGCATAGCAGAGTAAGTAAGAATGAAGAGTTGGGAGTAAAAGTTTCTCACTGAAATCTTGGCTCTGGCTCTGGCTGGTTGGTTCAGCAGTAGAGCATTTGCTAATCAACGCTGTGGATGTCCCAGGTTCGATTCCCAATCAGGGTACACAGAAGAAGTGACCACCTGCTTCTCCTTTCTACCCATCTCTCTCTTTCTCTCTCTCTTTCTCTCTACTCCTCCTCCAGCTGTTGTAAAGTAATGTTCCGCCGGGTTTACGTAGAGATACTAAGTCCAAATGAATTTTTAAGGAGTTTTATTAAAAGGAGGAGATTTATTTATATGCCGGCCGCATGTGACAAACATGGGGCATATCTGACCCAGATTATGCAGTCTCAAATATAGCCTTGAAGTAGGTTATATACCCTTGATCACACACAGGTTAGCAGGAAAAGGAGGAGGAGGGGAAGATGACATAATCATTAGCCAGCTTATAACATTCGCCTAGAAAATTTATAAAAATATTTCTACATATTAAAACTTATAAGGTAACATATAGTGAAAAATGTTGTTTTATATATTGAAAGACATTCCTAAATCATTTCGTGTTCATTTGCCATCCTTTGTCTAGAGCAGTGGCAGTGAACCTGGTCCCTACCGCCCACTAGTGGGTGTTCCAGCTTTCATGGTGGGCAGTAGCGGAGCCACCAAAGTATAAATAAAAAGATAGATTTAACTATAATAAGTTGTTTTATAAAGATGTATTCTGCCAAACTTAGCAAAAATCCGACATAAAGTACTTGGTAAGTAATTATTATTATATGCTTTAACTTGCTGTCACTCTGCTTTATAAATTTTAAAAAGTAAAGTTACTTCCCTACTTTATAAATCACCATGACTGTGGAACCAGTGGGCAGTTAGAAAATTGTACTACTAATAGAGATACATAAGTGGGCGGTAGGTATACAAAGGTGGACTGCCCCTGGTCTGGAGGTGTATACATCAACTACTGGCCTTCAGGATGGGAGGGGGAGCCCGCATGGCTCCAGGGGATGAGCATCCATTAAAGAAGGACAGAAAGGAGAGGAAAAGGGCTCGCTCAGTGTGTCTTCCCTTCCCCTGCACGAGGCCAGGTGTTTATCCTCTTCCTCACAGGTGTGGGGGAAGGGAGGGAATTCAAGTTTCTTCTCCACTTCCACTCAAAACTCAGCACAAAGTTTCTCTATGTATACCACAATGCTGTCGTCCATCCTGAGTTGGTGCAGATCACAACAAGTATAAAACATATATTTACAAAATCTCTCCATATGCTTAGCCCAAATTATAAAATGCCCTTTAAGCTTCCTGGTAAGAGCAGGATTCCTACACAGTATGTCTCTGCAAGTCAGGAAACCTTCACATTTCTCTCCCCTCACTCTCTACAGAAAAGAGAGGACAAGAAACCTGACTCCTCCTCCTAAAATATTACTATTAATTTTTCTATTCTTTGGTACCTTGTCACACATCCATGGCTCATTCTAGCAAGTTGGCCCTGGACACTAAGGATGGCACCTTGGCCTTGCCTCACGCGTTAAAATAGCTTGCTTGCCGAGCAACAAACAACGGCCCCAGACGGGCAGAGCTTCACCCCATACAGGACTTTCTGGGTGGATCCCGATCAGGGCACATGTGGGATTCTGTCTCTTTCTCTCTCTGCCTTTCAGTTCAAAGAAATAAAATAAAATCTTGGCTCTGCCACCAACCTTGGGGAAACCGTGGACTGCTTTGGCCTTACTATAACATGGGTGCCCAGAGGGCAGCTGGCTAAACATCTGGTGCCAAAGGAACTCAGGACTGGAGTCAGGCATGTGAACCTCACATTACTGCTTGATGACTGTGTGACTCTGGCCAAGGCATCTGAGCTGTCTAACCTTCAGCCCTGAGTCCACCTCAGTGAAATGGTCATGATTGTCCCTGTGGCTGGCAGTTTGGGGGTTTTCTCTGCCAGACATGGTGGGTGCATGGCCATCAGTAGGGACAATCACCCTCACAGAACTGGGCCTGTCCTGTTCACCTCCATTTCCATGCCTCCCTCCTGAGGGGCGCAGGCCTCCCCAGATTCCCAGGCTCAAAGCTCCTCGGCCCCAGCACGCCATTATTCCAGCCCGCTGTGCCTGGGGCTCCTTTCTCTCTGCCTCCAATCCCCTCTCTCTCCATTTTAGTGGGGCCTCCCCTCACCAGCAGGGTGTTCCTGGATGCAGCCACGATCACCTCCCTTCATTCATTCCTTAAAGAACTGTCACAAATATTTATAGAGCACTTAATGTATAACAGGACCTGGGCTGGGTACTGAGTACATAGCTATGAGCAAGACACACAGTCACTGCCTTTTGAAATCTTATTCCTCATTCATGAGATAGGCCACGAAAGTAAATAACCAATGGCAGGTGGAGGGGGATGAGGGCTGTTTTATGAAGGTAAAGGGTGAGTGAGGGGGCCGATCAAGAAGACCTGTGCAAAAGTAACCCTTAGGAATAAACCGGAATGAAGAAGCATGTGACGTAAGAGGCATGCGGGGTGGGGAGGAGGGCTAGAAAGGTCCGGAGGAAGGAAAAAAATTGTTGTGTTTGAGAAGAAGCACAGGTCCTGCGTGGCCAGGTGAGCAAGACGGCAGGTGAGGCCGGGCCCTGCAGGTCTCAAGGGCTGTGGTGGGGAGTTTGGGTTCTAACCAAGGACAGTGAGAAACACGCGGAGAATGTTGAGCGAGAGGGGAGTTAGGCCCCTTGGGCTGCCCCAGGGAGAGGTCTATAGAGAGGCCAAGGTCACGCTGGAAGCTCAGAGAAACTAGAGTGTCTCCAGACAGGCAGTGATGGTCACAGGGACCTGGAGAAGGTGACAGAGGAGGATGTGTTTTACAAGCAGAGACAACATGACTTGCTGATGGTTTGAATGTGGAGGTGAGGGATGGAGGCCATCAATTGCGCCTGAGCTTTGGGTCTGGGCGGCCTGGTACATTGTGGGGCTGCCTGGTAGGTGGTGGGGCAGCCTGGTAGGTGGTGGGGTCACCTGTCGAGCGAGGCAGGCGTGGTGTGAGAACAGGCCTGCAGTCTGGGTCTGCGGCTGGCTGTGGGTCACAGAAATCGGTATAACCGTGTGGAGCTGTCAGGACACTCGGGACAGCTGTGAGGACTTGCAGCCAGGGCTCCCATAGGTGGCTCTTGCTCACAGAGCGTCTATAAAAGGCTCTGACTTCAAACGCACTGCCAGGCCCTTGTGACAGGGGCCGGCCTTGTCTGTCAGCCCAAGGCCTTGCTACCTGGGGTCCCTCCCCCCTGCGGGACCTCTGCTCTTTCTCTGTGTAGCGCCAACATCACCAACATTCAACTGGACTATGGCGGGATCCAGATGTCTTTCCACAAGGAGCAGGTCTCGACAAACATCTCACTTGAATTTGACATTGACTTGAGACTGTAAGTCATACAGACAGAGGGTCTGGGGTCCCTCCTGCTCACTGGGGACCTGGGAGCTGGGGTGTGGGGTGGGGAAGAGAATGTGGCCACCTGTGGCACCCAGTTTTTTCTAACCCCGACCTGGTTTCAAATTCTCTCGCTGTGTGACCTTGGATAAGTCACTTCACGCCTCTGAGCCTTAGTTCCTGCAACTGAAATGTGGATGGCAATCATCGGTCTGTGGAGGCAGATCATTTGCTCGTTTAAACCTGTGTTTAATGACGTGGACAAAAGGAAAGTGGCTGCCAGAGGGAGGGGGTGAGGGGAAGGGAGTAAAGAGGGACAAATATAGGGAGAGGGGAAATGATTTGACTTTGGGAAATGGGCACACACCACAACAAACAGTTCGATGTTCACCTGAAATCTATGCATTGTGTTTGACCTATGTCATGCCATTAAATTTCATTTCTAAGAGAAAGAAAAAGAGCAAAGCAATTAAAAGAATAAAATAAAACAAACCTATGTGAGTTCACTACAATGTTTTAAAAAAGGAGAAACAGTATGAATAAAAAAGAATTCTTCAAATAAAAAAGAAGAAACACTGTATCTCATCACCCTTCCCTTCCTTTAACATCCTTTAAGGTCCACTCACTGTCCCCAAGGAAAAGGGGGCTACAGCTAAACAGTAAA
Organism: Saccopteryx leptura; assembly: GCF_036850995.1. NCBI lineage: Eukaryota > Metazoa > Chordata > Mammalia > Chiroptera > Emballonuridae > Saccopteryx > Saccopteryx leptura. Next base: position 213,985,526 of record NC_089507.1, on the reverse strand, counting down.
ACTATTTTTAAAAAGAGGAGTAAACTCTCAACCTTTGCATTCCCAAAGGCCCCCCAATCTAGTCTGTATAAAGGATTTTCAGAAGCCACAGTGGCTAATAGCAGTTTTCTCCTTAATCACTGCCCTCAGGATTTACCACGCAGGGTGTGGCGCCCCTCTGGGCCAGTTTGTTGAAAGGACTCAGTGCTGTCCACGTGGAGAGCCACTCTTCATGTTGACTGCCTCCACCTCCTGCTCTTTCTCTGTCTCCTGTCCTCTCCTCTCCTCCTCTCTCTCATCCCTAGAAGGCCCTTCAATAACAAGACTGTGAAGACACATGCACGCATGAGCCTCGCTGTGGAGTTCTGGCTGGAGAAAGACGAGTTTGGCCGGAGGGATCTGGTGATAGGCCATTGCCTCGTGGAGCCCAGCAGTGTCCATACCACGATCCTCACTGAGTAAGGTCCCCACTGGTCCTCCTCTGGGCTGGGCCCCTTCCTGTGGCCACATGTCCTCACCACCTCCTGGGTGAACTTTCTGCAGGACCTGGTCCTCCTGCCTCCCAGTGATGCCCCGCCCTCTTCCCAGAAAGAAACCAGGCTCCTCCCTTCCACCCCTGCAACCCACCTCCACCCGCTCCCATCAGGAACTCTTGGTAGCCCCCCCCCCTCCCCTCGCTCCATCCTGCGCTGTCTCAGCTCCTGGGTCGCTCCCTGAGCCATTGCAGGAGCGTGCTCCGGTGGCCCCTGGCTGGACCTCACCTCCTTCACTCCGTGCTCCGGCAGCAGAAGTCACTTTCTAGTCCGATATCTGGCCGTGTCCTCCAGCCCCAGCCCCACTCCTCCCAGGGGTCCTCCAGTGCCCTGTGGATGAAGAGCCAACTCCTGGACGTCACTCTAGGCCCCACTTGTCCTCTCCGCTGCCCCACCCTGCTCCACGCTGCAGCCCTCTGCCCTGTAGTCTCTCTGAAGGACCCGCCCCTCCATCAACACACCCTGTAGTTTCACACAGCTGTGCCTTTGCACATGCGGATCCTTTGGCTGGGATGCTCTGTCCTTCTTCTTTAAGGCTCCTTCTCATCACTCATTCATTCAACAAATGTTTACTAAGAACCTACTATACCAGGCCCAGCATGTTTGATTGTAGGGATACAACAGTGATCAAGACAGAAAAGTAAAAAATCCAGAGCTAAATGAAGACCTACACCCTGGCCGACCAAGTCTGTCAACCTCAACAGACAGTGAGTCCCTAGGAGGCAAGAGTTAGGACTGATTTCTCTCTGTAATTCCAAAATGCTGAAAGCAAGGAAGTTCTCAGGGGACGACCATTCACTGATTCATCAGACAGTCACCAGGTGCCTAGGTCACGCCAAACATTCGAGGACAGGGCGGTGCAGGGGGAAGACAGGGGACTCGGGGGCTCTGCTGACCTGGTTCTGACCTCATCGATGCTAACTAGCTGTGTGACCTCGGACAGGTCACGTTGCTTCTCTGAAGAGCCCCTTTGACTGCGGCTGACCACAGTGCCTCTTGTTCAACAGGGCCAGCTGCGGAGTCAATGCGTAACCTGTATCCAACAGAGAGCACTTGGTACTATTTCGCCTGTATTTATCTGTTCTGTACCTCTACCTCTCTCCCCAGAGATATTGCACCCAAGATGAAACATTTTCTCAACGATGTTAGACAAAAACTGGAGAAAGCTATCCCACATATGATAGAAGATCAGGTAAGCTGGAGAAATATATTTTGGCCTCGGGCATCCTTCGCTCTGAGGGTCAGGGTATATGCATCTTGGAAGTTTAGCAAAGAGTTTCAAACCCTGGGCTTTCAAAACCTGAAAAACTTCAATTAAAATGGTCAGTTCTGCCACCTTCTGGCTGTGGGTCCTCGGAGAAGTGACACCGTCTCCCAGAGCCTCAGTTTCCCCATCAGTAGCACGGGAACGATCCCAGTCCCCATCTCCTAGAGATGTCCGAGGATTCGGGCAGTAAGACATGGGAGTGCTGCGTGCATGGCACCAGCGGGCAGTTGGACTCAGAACAGGGAAGCTGAGCTCCTTTTCCCGCGATTCCCTGTGGGAATCCCATGGAGGATGGAGTCTAAGCTTCCAGCCACGGGCCCTGTAGCTTCCTGTTCCCGGCTCCTGACCCGGCCCTTCTCTCTGTGCTGCCGGTCCAGGTGTGTCCTCTGATGGGTGAAATCCTCCGGCAGCTGGACGTGAAGCTGGTGAAAAGCCTCATGGGTGAGTGTCTGCGTCCATCCAGGGAGGACTCAGGACGGGTACATGGCAAACAGAGGTGCCCAACGGGGGCTCCCAGCGAGACCTACTGAGGGTGAAGTGTCCATACTTTAGAGGTGACGACGTTGCTGTCCCCCAAGAGAGCTGGGACAACAGAGGGCACACCTACAAGCAGCCTGGGCCTCCTCAAGTCACTCACACCTCCAAATTACCAGAGATTATAGCTTCTGCACTCGACCCTTTAGGGAGCACACGGGCACCACCCCAGACCTGAGACCGCCCACTCCAGTTGCAGTTTAACAGACCCAGTCCCCGCCCCCAGGGAGCCAGCCCTGTCTGGTGAATGCACGACAACCGGAAGTGAAGGCTTAGCTATCATGTGGAAAGGGTTGTGATAGGGCTGCTCTGGGCACCTGCCCTGGGTGGGCATGGCTGGTGCGTCTTCTCCACTGTGGGCCCGGGAGGTGGCGCAGCGTACAAGCAGGAGCCTGAGGCTGACCCTTCTCCTTGCAGAGCAGGGTGCCGCGCATGCGCTCAGCCAGCTGTGAGCCCGGCCGGCCCTCCGCGCGCCTGGGTCGGGTGCTCCGCTGCCGACTGGTGACCAGAGGAGATTCCAGGTCTTCGAGCTGGGCTCCCGCTGCCCTGAAAACCTTTCCCACAGACCCTCTGGACATACCGTTTTCTTCCATAATAAATTGTAGCTCTGAAGGCTGCAGACGTCCCCCTGCCTGGGCCCGGAGTCCGGGATCCAGGAGTAAAGAACTGACCAAGGCGTATCCTGAGACAGAATATACCTCGGTTTGCTCAACAGCCCAGAAATCCCAGACAAAACTTGCTCTTCCTGTATTTTGCAGCCGGAAACCCATCCACAGATGCGCTCATCAATGTAGAGAGGGTCCTGTTGAGATTTCCCATTCCCTCACTCATAGAACCCACATGTATTGAGTAGCTACCATGTACCAAGCCCTTTGCTGAGCTCCAAGGGAGTGTCAGCGGAAGAGAGTAAGCGTTAGCATTAGACATAGCTGAGTTCAGGTTCAGTTTGTCCCAACCAGAAGGTACATGCAGGTCTGGACCAAGCGCACAGGGTTCCGTGCCTTTCACCCCCCACCAGAGGGCGGCACGGAGTGCAAGCTCAATGGATTGCTGTGGTGAAATGAGCGAAGGACTCCTGGTCTTAGGATTCACTACCTGGGTTTGGAACAAGGCACTTGACCTCTTGGTCTTCCTCACTTGTGAAATGGAAAAGCTTACAGGGTGTGGAGCATCAGGAGCCTTCACGCTGCTGGTGGAGGGGAGTTGTGCCACAGCCTTATAACACTGGGCGGCAGCTGCATCTCCTGAAGTTCAACATGTGACACACACCGCCTCTCTAAGGTTTGTGTGCAACAGAAACACGTGCACGTGGGCAGCACGAGACATCTACAGGATTGCTCATAGCAACAGGGATCATATGGCCCCAAAAAGCTCCCTAAAGGCCCTTTAGAAAAATGCATAAACAGAGATCTTGGGGGATAGTCACCCAGCAGAATCTCCGCAGTGATGAATATGACCTACAGCTACACACAGTCGCATAGATGCATCTGACACACCTCATGAAGCCAGACACAGAGCAACTGGTGTCGCAGCCCCACTCACATGACGCTCAGAACAGCAAAACGAATCTATGCTGTTAGGTCCAGATACAGGTTACGGCTGGGGAGGGGGTCAGTGACTGGGAAGGGCTCAAGAGAGGTAATATTCTGTTGTTTCTGGACCAGGGTGCCGATCGTGGGGAGGGTGTTCCGTTTGTGACAATTCCTGAGCTCTTCAGTTAGGTGCATTTTCTTTTATAGATTATCCTTCAACAAAAATTGTTTCTAAATAAACATATTTACCATGCAAGGTGTTTGTCAGCGTACATGAAAAGCCACTTGCAACATGTTTAGCCTATGCCAAGTCCGTAAGGCAGCGGTTCTCAACCTGTGGGTCGCGACCCTGGCAGGGTTCAAACGACCAAAACACAGGGGTCGCCTAAAGCCATTGGAAAATACATATTTATTATACAATACATTTTTAAATAAAATATGTATTTCCGATGGCTTTAGGTGACCTCTGTGTTTTGGTCGTTCGACCCCCCCCCTCCAGGGGTCGCGACCCACAGGTTGAGAACCGCTGCTGTAAGGTATGTTATTAGACATCATTTAACTCGTTTTTAATCATTTGGCTAATGACCATTCAATTCTTAAATATGAATTCTCACCCTCTCTCCCCTGAGGATAGGGAAAGCGTGCCGAGAAATCATGGGGCAGTTACACACATATCACCAAGAGAAGCACATGCTTATGAAGCCCGTGGCATGTGCCAAGCTCGGTGTCAGAAGCAGCTGATGATCAGCCTTCATCAGACCCTCACAGCAACCCCATGAGGGACGACCTTATTTTACCCATAAATAGGGTAAAATAAGGGTAAAATAAGGTAAAGGGTAAAATAAGCCATTCACTGAATGGCTGTGAGAGCAAAGAAAGCAGGCTCGCTTGATGATGGGTTGACACTAGTTTATTTCTGATTTGTTATTTATTTTTATTTTTTTGCTCTTATAAACAATTCTAAATCTTTAAGTATAGAAGGGTCTTCTGAAAATAGAAATTATTTCCTTATTGTAGGTTTCTAAAATTATTTCAAAAGTATTACCAGTTCTGTCATTTTAAACTGTTAAGGTACATAACAATTTTGAGCATTCCAAATCACTTACCGGATACCTCGCCAATGCAACTGAACTCAGTGATGTGATTCTAGCAGGCACCGGTCAGTTGCATCACATGCCCAACCAGTACAAATTATTCCCATTTTCACAAATTTTGTTTAGAAAATTTCACAGATGCCATTGTTTTCATTTTTTTAAACTTTCAGTAGAGCAAGAATGTCATCTCGGCCCTGGCTGGATGGCTCAGTAGTAGAGCATTGGCTTGGCATGCAGGAGTCCCGGGTTCAATTCCCAGCCAGGGCACACAGGAGAAGTGCCCATCTGCTTCTCCACCCCTCCCCCTCTCCTTCCTCTCTGTCTCTTTCTTTTTCTCCCGTAGCCAAGGCTCCATTGGAGCAAAGTTGGCCCGAGCACTGAGGATGGCTCTATGGCCTCTGCCTCAGGCACTAGAATGGCTCTGGTTGCAACAGAGCAATGCCCCAGAGGGGCAGAGCATCGCCCCCTGGTGGGCATGCAGGGTGGATCCCGGTCGGGCGCATACAGGAGCCTGTCAGACTGCCTCCCCGTTTCCAACTTCAGAAAATACAAAAAATAAAAAATAAAATAAAAAAATAAAGAAGAATGTGTTCTCATCATTCTTTTTTTTTAGTCTGTGATGTTATCTCCATAGAGTAACTATCTTCAGAAGAGTATCCTATTATTAACAAGAGTGTTGGTGCTTTCCTTGAAATTTATAAACTTTCTTACAATCTTCTTTTGTAAGATTTTTAAAAAAATTTAGGCTGACCTCTACAATGAACTGAATCTGACATCATTGGCAATCTATTTTATACCCTGTCTCTCTTATTCACGAATTCTTCATTTTGCTCCATCTCCCTGTTGCTCACTGTTTCAGGAAAGAGCAGGTATGGAATCCTTTCTGATCCCTTCCAGGTCTGGTAATGTCCTCCTGTCATGTTTAGACACACTGAGAACCTGGCCAGAGAAAGCTTCCTTGAGTCACAGTCACCTTCCCCTAGGGCCGTGATGGTGAATCTTTTTATAGAAACCTCCCACTTTTGCAGTGTTGGTCAACCTGGTGCCACCGGCCCACTAGGGCGTTCCAGTAGCGGAGCCACCAAATGGTGCGTGGGAGGGATCAGGTTGACCAGCACTGCAAAAATAGGCACTTTTTATCAAAAGGTTTGCCATCACAGATCCAGGGAAAACTCTGTAGACTATGGCTCTCATGTCTACTGATATGTTGAAGAACGCGAGTCCTTCCATTGTGGGAAATCTGAGACCTTAGGCTGGAAGAAGTAGATCAACTGAGTTATATGCAAGCTTTTTATAAAATAAAGACACAAACCCTTTGCCTGGGACTTAGATTAACTCTGATCTATCAAGGACGGGAAGACTTAAGGACCCTAAAGACCACTTTACATGGATACTTCCTGTTTCTTTCTGTCTCCCTCAACTGAAGAAGGACATAATACTCTCTTTCCATGAAGGCATGACCATGGGTCTAGGGAGATAAGTTCTAGCAGAGCATTAGCTCATCAGAGAAATTATCATGTGTGCAGGAAAGAAGGAAGTCAGAGCTGACTAGAGCAGCCTGGATAAAGCCAGTGGGCTGGACCTGGAAGGATGGTCAAAGCTGAAGAAATCATTGCAGACGACAAGCAAAAGAGCACAGAGAGGGGAGGGAGGAGGACCAGTGATGAGGGCACAGGTGATTTGAATGAAAGATCAATTTAAAGGAGCTATGAGGAGGTAGATGGGAGCAAGGGGCTGTGGCTGGATCATAGAGCTCTGTGCAAACAAAGAATAAAGGGTGAACTCTAAGCAGTTTGGGGTCAACTGAGAAAAGAAGCAACATGAAGGAAGAAGAGCGTGGGTGAAATTAATCTATTCTACAACCTCATTCATTCTTCATTTTAGAGACCCCTCGACACCAAGATCTACTGTTAAAGTGTTGAAAATCCATATGGGACACATCCTCAACTATGCCTTGGCCATAAAAGTAAGTATACCAACCCAGTCTATGCACTTCAGTCTTTGAGTCTGGAGTCGGAGCTTGGTGGGTGGAATTTCCTTAATTAAACTGGAAGGAGATCTTTCAAGAAAGAATCAGCCTCTGTGAGACTGAACGTCAGCTAACAAGTTCATCCGAGACTCAGTTTCCCTAGCTGTAAATAAGTATAAGCAATTATAAAATTAACAGCTAACATTCACTAAGGCACACAGGCGTGGTGCTAAGCATCTTATGTGAATTTGCTTGTCTCCTTCTCCAAACAGTCTCATACTCTAGGTAGTAATACTGTCCCCATTTCCCAGTGTTTCCCCAGATTTAAGAAGTTCCAGGGGGAGAGTCAGAGGCTTAGCCAAGTGACGAAAATGCCAAATGGCACAGCTGACATGGGACCCCAGGGCAGTCTGCTCCCCAATCCCCTCTTTCCTGCTTGTTCCCTAGGATGGACTGGTTTAGAAGAAGGACTTGTCCGGATGACGCTGTGCAGGCTTCATGAGCGGAGTCCTCTCCCTGACTCGTGTATTTCCTTGTCTTGCAGATATGTTCCTTCCTTACCACATGGATCTCCCACCTGAGATACAGCCTGATTAATGAAATATTTAGTAAGTGAGGTCAGAGGGAAGGGACGGGAGAAAGTTCACACTCCCCCCATCCCTTTACTCTTCCATCCATCGTCATCCCTTCCCTCACCCTGACACCGCTTCTGCACCGAAAACCCATTCCTGCTCCACACAGGAAGTAGGGTCTGTAACAGCCGCAATCCTAACAAACTCAGCTCCCATTTCAGGGGGGGGGGGGCCTGTGCACCTGCTCAGGCATAAACCCTCTGCAGCCCTACCATGAGCTAAGTATGTGCGTTTTCCTATCTTCTGGCCCTCAAAGCCTAAAAAGATGAAATATAAACAGAGGCTTCCCTGGGGGGTGTGTGTGTGGAAGAAAAGCTGTCCAAGATGCCCTTGACTCTCCTCTTAAAATGTACGATGCTGCGTTAGGAGGAGAATATTGGTCTGGTGTCAGCCCAGGAAAGCACTGTCTCCTTCAGCCATCTCTACCGCCCAGGACCCAAAGTTTCTACATCTGCCAGACCCCCAGCGAGTCGTGCAAGGTGGAATCTCCACAGCTCAGCCCCCAGCAGGAATCTGAGAACCAATAGCGTTGCTGGGTTAAAAAGACTCTTATTTCATTCATTGAATTTTCACTAGTCCAATCACGGGCTGGATGCTAGAGTTTCTAACATTCCTTTAGATGACTTTTCCAGCAGGCAATTTCCTGGCCGTGGCTGGCATACCTCCATTGACAGGGAGCTCCCTGCTTATAGGGTGGGAAGCTTGAGGCAGGTCATCTGGATGCGTGTTGAAGCTCTCAAAGCTCGGTGCACAGCGTCAGTCCGAGCACATGGGACTGGGCGGCAGGGCCAACACCCCGCTCTGCCCATCACGGCTGCGACTCTGGAGAGGGCTCCTGGTAAACAGGGACTCTGGCTGATACAGGGCCAACCTCCTCCACTGTCTCGTTTTAAGGCACAAGCTCTTAGGGGATTAGCTTCAGGAGGGAGAAGTTGTTCTTGGTTCATGGGTGAGGAAACGGAGGCGTAGAACTGTCAGTGAAATGATCGGAGATTCCGGTGACAATGGAGAGCCCTCCACGTCCGGTCTGCAAGCCTCTGACTTATTTTCTGACTCTGCTCTGTCCCCAGATCCAGCAGGGGAAACTCCTTTGCCTCTCTCATCCTCCTTCACCCCCACAGTCTGAGGTGTCTGTCTTGTTTTCTAGGTCGTTTGCTGCAGCCGGCCATATACATAATCTAGATATCCTCACAGCACAGGAACCACAATGGTACCAATCAGGTGAGAGACCAGAAATGTATTTTCATGCCTTTACTGATCTTGGGCATTAGGATCATTGTAAATGTTTCATTCCTCCATTCATTCATAAAATTTCAGTGAAGCGTCTACAATGTGTTAGACTCTAGGGATACAACCATGAGCAACACAAAGACTCTGCTCCCCTGGAACTCGTATCCTCATTGTGCATACTCACAATGAACTAGGAGTTAAATGCTGGGTCAACTGCATTTTGTAAGGTTGTGGGAACGATGAAGGTAACAACGTAGGAGGACGTGAGAGAGAGCGTGACTGGGGTGGCGGAGGAGAAAGGCAAAGGAGCACATGTCAGTGGAGTCCTGAAGGATAAGGCAGAAGACATGCCAAGACCCTGGGAAAGTACATCACAGGCAGGAGAACGAGCATGTGCAAAAGCCCGGAGGCAGGAGTGAGCTTTCCTTGTGGGTGCAAAGAAAGAAGCGCAGTGTGGCTGGAGGGTGGAAGGGCTCCGTTATAAGAAGTAGCTTTATAAGGAGGATATCTGGTAAAGAAAGGAATGTGGGGGAGGATATCTGTAAAAGAATATGTGATTATTCACTTAGCACGTATTGATTTGAAACTGTATTCTGCACTGAATACAGTCTACTCCAGTGACCCCACCTCAGGTCTCTCCAGAAAATGGCACACCTGCTACTCTGGTGCCTGCTTCGTTTTTTCCTTTATGACACATCATTAGCATCTGACCTCCTACTATATTATTAGTTATTTCTTCTCCTTCCCCAACTAGAATGCAAACTTCACAAAGGCAAGGACTTCATCCTATTCCCTGTTTTATCCCAGGTGCCAGGATTACAAAGATGAACCACACCCGGGCCCTGCTCTCAAGAGCACCCAGTCTAGTAAGGGATAGGCAAATAAATGGACAATTTTATGTGCAGCAGAATGTTCTGTTTCAGGTTTTATGGATGTAGAGAGGCAAGACTCAGAAGCTCTGCCAGAAGACTTCCAGGAGGACCTCCAAGTGGAGAAAGGATTTAAACTAGATATTGAAGAGTGATTAAGAGTTTCTTTGTGGGGAAATGCATTAAAGGCAGAGGACACAGCATGTGTGAACATACAGAAGTAGGAAAGGACCTGGTGCTCTAGACAACGGGGAGAAGCTCTGTGTGATTGGTCACAGGCATCATGAGGGATGGAGACATGCTTCTCTTAGGGGTAAGGATAAGCTTACAGTGGAAGGTACATGTGATTTCTGAGCAAAAAGTTGCATATGATGAACTGAGCCACCAGGAAGATACACTCCATGACAGGGAACATGAGACACTCAGTGGCTGACACCATAGTTGAACCTATGTTGTTGGGTTGATTAGTTTAGTTATGTACTACTCTTAGTTAATGTTATACAATAAAAAATATAATGAAGCACACGTAATTTGGGGATTTTTAGTAATGAAATTTTAACTGAAAAAATGCAGATTTATTAATTTTAGTAAAATATTTTGCTTACTCAATATAGCCAAAGTGTTAGCATGACAATGTATCATCAATATAAAAGTTACTAATGAAATCCTTTACATCCTACATTTTGCGCCAAGTCTTTGATATCTAGAGTGTATTTTGTACTTACAGCACATTTCCATGTGGACTAGGTGCATTTTAAGTGCTCAATATTCACATGTGGTTGGTGGCGGCCACAGTGGACACAGCAACTCTAGCAAAGCTAATTATGACTGGTTGCAAAATACCTTGAAAGACCTAGAGCTTTTTACTTCATGCCCCCCAATTAGTTATTTCTTCTCCTTCCCCAACTAGAATGCAATCTTCACAAAGGCAAGGACTTCATCCTATTCAGGACAGATGGCCACATCTAGGCTGCCATCTGTCATGGAAGTCCCACAGACACATTTATCCTGCCTAGAAAGTGTTTTATAACTGTGAATGGATTGCCCATATTAAAATAATATGTAATATTAAAATGTCTTTTGATGAACCAGGGCATTTGTCAACATTTTGCAGCCTTGTGCCACGACGTAGACCAAGGTAAGAGGCAAGGTCCATCTTGGCGGAGGAGAAGGAAACTAAGGAACAGTGAGGAATTGTTCTCCAGGAATAGGGAGTGGAGGGGTGTCCAGGAGAAATACAGTTCAGCACCACGAACAGTGGACAGCGGTACCGGTGCGATTCAGAACTGGGCCGAGGAAAGGCGCTGTGCTCTGCCTTATAACCTCCTTTAAAAGGGTGTATAATGTTGACGAGTATCTTGATTATTTCACACAGGTCCTGCTTGCCGGCCTCCTCTCTGAAATGCCCTCCACACTCCAAGCCACCAGCTACATAAAATTTCATGTTAATTGCTGCCTCCTGGATCCATCCCAAAGATCCCCTGCTTTTCTGTGTGTGAGGGTGTTTTTTTGTAAACCCATCTGCTGACTTCATCTTCCCACAATAAATTTTTTGCATCTCTGCACAGTAGACTGTCCTGCTTCCATAGCGCCCTGTGGGCAGAGGCACAAAAATGGGGTTAGGATGTGGGTGGAATGGGGTCCCTTTCTGAACGGAATGTTGGGTTTGACAAAGGCTGAAGAAGGCGCCCCTTCTGGGTTTGGGGTGGCCTGTGCTGGAAGAATGGAACTGAGGGAAAGATGGAGTTCTGGGAGGCCCTGCAGTATATCGGGGGATGTGGGTGGTGCTTGCAAAAATACAGATTCCTGGGCCACTCCTGAGCAATTGAGTCAGAACCTCTGGAGGTGGGATCGGGAATAAACTTCTGGACAATTCTTTGGTATGTGGTGGACAAGAACCACGTAAGTCCAACAAGAATGGTCATACCAGCTAACTCGGCAGAGTGCTCAGGGGGCAGTCTAAGTGCTTTGCTTGGACTGTGTGTGTGTGTGTGTGTGTGTGTGTGTGTGTGTGTGTGTGTGTGACAGAAACAGAAAGAAAGACAGAGAGATGGACAAACAGAGACAGACAGGCAGAAAGAAAGAGAGATGAGAAGCATCAATTCTTCATTGCAGCTCCTTAGTTGTTCATTGATTGCTTTCTCATATGTGCCTTGACCGGAGGGCTGTAGCCAAGTGAGTGAACCCTTGCTCAAGCCAGTGACCTTGGGCTCAAGCCAGTGACTATGGGGTCATCTTTATGATCCCATGCTCAAGCCAGCAACCCCACGCTCAAGCTGGTGAGCCTGTGCTGGGGCTAGAACTTCGGTCTTTTGTGTCCCAGTCCGATGCTCTACCCACTGCGCCACCACCTGGTCAGGCTGAAATCTATTATCTAATCATCCACACAGCCAGAAATAGTGTGCGAGTCCGTGAAAGAGCTAACCACCCTGATGCTGCATGACGATTAGAGACCCAATGATCTTAGAGACTTCACCTATGCTCAGGGCGATTTCTGCCTTAGTTGACTCCAATATAATTCTCTTATTTTCATTGGACCCGAAGTGTAAATTGGTTAAAAACTACTGTGTTTGAGTGTCAGAATGAGTAGTGTGGAATTGCAAGGGCATTGTGTACATGTAAATAAAAACAATGTGTGAGTTTTCTTTACATTGGTCAAATACATCTGCGTCACCTATTCAAACAAATTGCTCATGACGTCAGGACCTGCTGAGGTCTAGTCTCCTGTGTACATTCCCAACAAGCAGGAGAGCTGTGGTGCATGCCCAGTGCTATGACCTGGTGGAGCAGGTTACACGTGACCTTGCTCCTTCACTCTAGGAAAACTCCAGGCCAGAGTGTTCAGGCACTTCTGAGGCTAAGTTAACCCAGGCACCCTCCCCCCTCTTTCAGTTTAGGTCATCCTTACCAGACTCGCCACCATTTGTGGCTTTTGTGCCACTGCCCACAGGGAGCTATGGAAGCAGGACAGTCCCCTGTGAATAGATGCAAAAATTTTATTGTGGGAAGATGAAGTCAGCAGATGGTTTTACAGAAAAACACTCTCATACCCAGAAAAGAAGGGGATCTTTGGGATGGATCCAAGAGGCAGTAATTAACATGAAAATCTATGTAGGTGGTGGCTTGGAGTGTGGAGGGCATTTCAGAGAGGAGGCGGCAAGCAGGACCTGTGTGAAATAATTAAGATACTCATCAACATTATACACCCTTTTAAAGGAGGTTATAAGGCAGAGCACAGCGCCTTTCCTCTGCCCAGTTCTGAATCGCCCCAGTACCGCTGTCCACTGTTCGTGGTGCTGAACCGTATTTCTCCCTGGACATCCCTCCACTCCCTATTCCTGGAGAACAATTCCTCACTGTTCCTTAGTTTCCTTCTCCTTCGCCAAGATGGACCTTGCCTCTTACCTTGGCCTACGTCGTGGCACAAGGCTGCAAAATGTTGCCAAATGCCCTGGTTCATCAAAAGACATTTTAATATTACATATTATTTTAATATGGGCAATCCATTCACAGTTATAAAACACTTTCTAGGCAGGATAAATATGTCTGTGAGACTTCCCTGATAGATGGCAGCCTACATGTATTGGGGGGGCATAATATAAAATGTTGAGTGATTAAGGGTTCTTTGTGGGGAAATGCATTTAAGACAGAGGACACAGCCTGTGCAAATATACAGAACGAGGAACCAGCCATAATTAGCTGTTTTTTGCAACCAGCCGTAGTTAGCTTTGCTAGAGTTGCCATGTCCACTGTGGCCGCCACCAACCACATGTGAATATTGAGCACTTAAAATGCACCCAGTCCACATGGAAATGTGCTGTAAGTACAAAATACACTCCAGATATCAAAGACTTGGTGCAAGATATAGGATGTAAAAAATTTCCTTAATAACTTTTATATTGATGATACATTGACATGCTAATACTTTGGCTATATTGAGTAAGCAAAATATATCACAAAAATTAATAAATCTGTATTTTTTCAGTTAAAATTTCATTACTAAAAATCCCCAAATTACATGTGTCTCATTATATTTTTTATTGCATAGCATTAATTTAGAGTAATACATAACTAAACTAATTAACCCAATGACATAGTTTCAACTATGGTGTCAGCCACTGAGTGTTTCATGTTCCCTGTCATGGACTGTACCTTCCTGGTGGCTCAGTCCATTATATCCACCCTGGTCCTCAGAAGTCACATGTACCGCCCACAGTAAGCTTATCCTTACTGCTAAGAGAAGCATGTCTCCATCCTCCATGATGCCTGTGACCAATCACACAGAGCTTCTCCCCGTTGTCTAGAGCACCAGGTCCTTTCCTACTTCTGTATGTTCGCACATGCTGTGTCCTCTGCCTTTAATGCATTTCCCCAAAAAGAACTCTTAATTGTTCTTCAACATCCATTTTAAATCCTTCCTTCACTTGGAAGCCCTCCAGGACGTCTTCTGGCAGAGCTTCTGAGTCTTGCCTCTCTACGTCCATAGAACCTCAAACAGGACATTCTGCTGCACATAAAATAGCCCATTTACTTGCCTATCCCTTACTAGACCTGGTGCTCTTGAAGGCAGGAGCTGGGTGTGATTCATCTTTGTAATCCTGGCACCTGGGATATATCAGGAAATAGAATAAAGTCCTTGCCTTTGTGAAGTCTGCATTCTAGTTGGGGAAGGAGAAGAAATAACTAATAACATAGTAGGAGGTCAGATGCTAACGATGTGTCATGAAGGAAAACGAAGCAGGGACCAGAGTGGCAGGTGTGCCCTTTTTCTGGAAAGATCTGAGGTGGGGTGACTCGAGTAGACTGTATTCAGTGCAGAATACAGTTTCAAATCAATACGTGCCAAGTGAATAATCACATCTCCTTTTACAGAGACACCCCTTTCCTTTCTTCACCAGATATTCTCCTATGAAACTACTTTTTATAACGGAGTCCTTCCACCCTCCAGCCACACTGCGCTTCTTTCTTTGCACCCACAAGGAAAGCTCACTCCTGCCTCAGGGCTTTTGCACATGCTCGTTTGTGATGTTCTTTCCCTGGGTCATGGGATAATGTCTTCTACCTTATTATTCAGGACTCCACTACACATGCTCCTTTGCCTTTCTCCTCCGCCACCCCAGTCAAGCTGTCTCTCACGTCCTTCTATGTTGTTACCTTCATCATTCCATCACCTTATGGAATGGAGTGGACCCTGCATTTAACTCCTAGTTCACTGTGGGTATGCACAATGAGGATACGAGTTCCAGGGGAGCAGAGTCTTTGTGTTGCTTATGGTTGTATCCCTAGAGTCTAACACATTGTAGACGCTTCGCTGGAATTTTATGAATGAAAGGAGGAATGAAACATTTACAATGACTCTAATGCCCAAGATCACTGAAGGCATGAAAATATGTCTCTGGTCTCTCACCTGATTGGTACCAACGCAGCTCCTGTGCTGTGAGGATATCTAGACGTACGTGCCCGGCTGCAGCAAATGATCTAGAACAGAAGACAGACACCTTAGACCGTGGGGGCAAAGGAGGATGAGAGAGGCAAAGGAGTTTCCCCTGCTGGATCTGGGGACAGAGTGAGGTCAGAGAACTGGTCAGAGGCTTGGAGACCGGAGGTAGAAGGCTCTTTTCTGTCACCAGCTGTCTTTAATTATTTCACTGACAGTCTGAGCCTCAGCTTCCTCACCCATAAACCGGGAACGACTTCTCCCTCCTGAAGTTAATCCCCTAAGAGCTTGCGCCCTAAAACAAGAGAGTGGAGGATGTTGGTCTTAAAGCAGCCAGATTCTCTGTTTACCAGGAGCCCTCTCTAAAGTCACAGCTGTTATGCGCAGAGCGGGGTGTTGGCCCTGCCACCCAGTCCCATGTGCTCGGACTGACGCTGTGCACTGAGCTTTGAGAGCTTCAACACGCATCCAGATGACCTGCCTCAAGCTTCCCACCCTATAAGCAGGGAGCTCCCTGTCAATGGAGGTATGCCAGCCAAGGCCAGGAAATTGCCTGCTGGAAAAGTCATCTAAAGGAACGTTAGAAACTCTAGCATCCAGCCCGTGATTGGACTAGTGAAAATTCAATGAATGTAATAAGAGTCTTTTTAACCCGGCAATGTTATTGGTTCTCAGATTCCTGCTGGGGGCTGAGCTGTGGAGATTCCACCTTGCACGACTCGCTGGGGGTCTGGCAGACGTAGAAACTTTGGGTCCTGGGCGGTAGAGACGGCTGAAGGAGACAGTGCTTTCCTGGGCTGACACCAGACCAATATTCTCCTCCTAACGCAGCATCGTACATTTTAAGAGGAGAGTCAAGGGCATCTTGGACAGCTTTTCTTCCACACACACACCCCCCAGGGAAGCCTCTGTTTATATTTCATCTTTTTAGGCTTTGAGGACCAGAAGAGAATGGAAACCCGCACATACTTAGCTCGTGGTAGGGCTGCAGAGGGTTTAAGCCTGAGCAGGCGCACAGCACCCCCCCCCCCCCCCCAGAAATGGGAGCTGAGTTTGTTAGGATTGCGGCTGTTACAGACCCTACTTCCTCTGCAGGGCAGGAAGGAGTTTTGGAAGCAGGAGCAGTGTCGGGGTGAGGGAAGGGATGACGATGGATGGAAGGGTAAAGGGGTGGGAGGAGTGTGAACTTTCTCTCACCCCTTCCCTCTGGCCTCACGTACTCATCATTTCATTAGTCAGGCGGGGTCTCATGTGCTGGAGCCACGTGTTAAGGAAGGAACATATCTGCAAGACAAGGAAATACACAAATCAGGGGCAGGACTCCGCTCATGAAGTCTGCATGGGGTCCTCCGGACAAGTCCTTCTTCTAAGCCAGGCCATCCTAGGGAACAAGCAGGAAAGAGGGGGTTGGGGAGCAGACTGCCCTGGGGTCCCATGTCAGCTGGGCCATTTGACATTTTCCTCACTTGAGTAAGCCTCTGACCCTCCCCGCAGAACTTCTTCTTAAATCTGGGGGAAACACTGGGAAATGGGGACAGTATTACTACCTAGAGTATGAGACTGTTTGGAGAAGGAGACAAGCAAATTAATGTAAAATGCTTAGCACCGGGCCTGTGTGCCTTAGTGAATGTTAGCTCTTCATTTTATAATTGCTTATACTTATTTATAGCTAGGGAAATCGAGTCTTGGATGGCCTCCTTAGCTGACGTCCAGTCTCACAGAGGCTGATTCCTTCTCGGAAGATCTCCTTTCAGTTTAAGAAAATCCAACACAACAAGATCCGACTCCAGACTCAGAGACTGAAGTGCATGGTCTGGGTTGGCATACTTACTCTTTCGGCCAAGCTCTTGTTGAAGAAGTGTCCCATGTGGCGCTCCACCTCTTTAGCAACAGGTCTTGGTGCCGAGGGGTCTCTAGATGCAGAATGGATGAGGTTGTAGAATAGATTAATTTCACCCACGCTCTTCTTCCTTCACGTTGCCCCTTGTCTCAGTTGACCCCAAACAGCTTAGATTTTAGCCTTTAACCCTTGTTTGCACAGAGCTCTATGACCCAGCCTTGGCCTTTTGCTCTCCTCTACCTCTTAATAGCTCCTAAAATTGACCTTATAGTTCAAATCACCCGTACCCTCATCACTGGCTCCCCCTCCCCTCTCTGTGCTCTTTTGCTTGTCTTCTGCAATGACTTCTTCAGCTTTGACCATCCTTCCAGGACCAGCCTGCTGGCTTTATCCAGGCTGCACTAGTCAGCTCTGACTTCCTTCTTTCCTGCACACATGATCATTTCTCTGATGAGCTAATGCTCTGCTAGAACTTATCTCCCAGCCCCCATGCCTTCATGGAAAGAGAGTATCATGTCCTTCTTCAGTTGGGGGACATAAGAAAGAAGCAGGAAGTAGCCATGTAAAGTGGTCTTTGGGGTCCTGAAGTCTTCCCCAGTCCTTGATAGATCAGAGTTAATCTAAGTTCCAGGCAAAGAGTTTGTGTCTTTCTTTTATAAAGAGCTTGCACATAACTCAGTTGATCTATCTCTTCCAGCCTAAGCTCTCAGATTTCCCACAATGGAAGGACTCATGTTCTTCAACATATCAGTAGATATGAGAGCCATAGTCAACAGAGTTTTCCCTGGGGAAGGTGACTGTGGGTCAAGGATGCCTTCTCTGGCCAGGTTCTCAGTGTGTCTGTACAAGACAAGAGGACATTACCAGACCAGGAAGGGCTCAGGAAGGATTCCACACCTGCTCTTTCCTGAAACAGTGAGCAACAGGGAATAGAGCAAACTGAAGAATTCATGAATAAGATAGACAGGGTATAAAATAGATTGGCAATGATGTTGGATTCAGTTAATTGTAGAGATCAGCCTAAATTAAAAAAAATCTTACAAAAGAAGATTGGAAAAAAGATTTAAAAATTTTAGAGAAAGCACTAACACTCTTGTTAATAAAAGGGCAAACCTCTTAAGATAGTTACTCTATGAAGATAACCTCACAGACTAAAAAAAAAAAGACTGATGAGATGATATTCTTGATCTACTGAAAGTTAAAAAAAAATAAAAACAATGGTATCTGTGAAATTTTCTACACAAAATGTGTGAAAATTGGAACAATTCGTACTGGTTGGGCATGTGATGCAACTGACCGGTGCCTGCTAGAATCACGTCACTGAGTTCAGTTGCATTGGCGAGGTATCCGGTAAGTGATTTGGAATGCTCAAAATTGTTATGTACCTTAACAGTTTAAAGTTGCAGAACTGGTAATACTTTTGAAATAATTTTAGAAACCTACAATAATGAAATAATTTCTATTTTCGAAAAACCCTCTATATCAAAAGATTTAGGATTGTTTATAAGAACAAAAAAATAAAAATAAATAAAAAATCAGAAATAACCTAGTATCAACCCATCATCAAGCGAGCCTGCTTTCTTTGTTCTCATGACCATTCAGTGAACCTCTTTCCACGTCAGTGAGCTTATTATCTTTACAACAAGCAAATTATTTTTAAGAGAACATAGAGTTCTATTTCTTTCTTTTTTTTTTAATAATTTTATTTTTTTAATGGGGTGACAAATATAAATCAGGATACATATATTCAAAGATAACAAGTCCAGGTTATCTTGTAGTTCAATTATGTTGCATACCCACCACCCAAAGTCAGATTGTCCTCTGTCACCTTCTATCTTGTTTTCTTTGTGCCCCTCCCCACCCCCTAGAGTTCTATTTCTAAGATGCACATCCCTGTATACACAAAAGGGTAATTTTGAAAAGTATTGCTTTGTGGGTGACATCATTGGGCAAAGCCTCAAGTGGGCTTCATCATAACCAGCTGGACCCAGAGAGAGGGGAAGGCAGAGAACTCACATATTTTCAGGCACGATCTCTAGGGTCCCGGGTACGAGCCTACAATTTCTCAAGCTAAGTCGTGGTGTGCCGTCTTCTGAGGTCCCCAAGTCCAGATCGACTTCTACTTCTGCCCGCACGAGAAATGTGAAGGGCCCAAACATCGGGATCCTGTGGGAGGGAAGAGTTAGAGCTCAGAACCTCAGAGGTCACAGCACCCCCATTTTCATCTAGAATAAAGGTTCCCCGTGTGTGCATAGGACCCTCCAAAGGATTGTGTTGAGATAATTTCCTTATTTTTCAAAAGAGGTTACTCAAGATTGGAGAATAGGAACGGATTTTTCCAAGTCATGCATCCATCAAGCGGTTAAACCAGGGACATCAGCCTTCAGAGTATACGACTAATACCTACTACGTCTGGCTCAGGGGACAGTTGATGCTCAGTATGGTGGCTTATCAAAAGTGACAGACTGTGACAATGGAAAGTACTGTTGCAGAGGTCCCCAACCCCATTGCCATGAGATTCAGGCTTGACGTGGAAATGAATGAATAGACCAGGGGTTGGTTTCGAGGAAAGAGTCAAGGCAATGATAAACTGAAGGAAGTCTGTCTGTCCTCTCTGAGTGTACATTCTGCAGACCAGACAAAACACGCCTGTGGGCAATCTCTCAGCATCTCTAAGCATTGGGGCCACGGAGCGTTGGGGTCTAGAGCAGATTCTGTGCTTAAGTCATACTCAATCAGAGCTGATGTCAAAATTCTCATTTTCAAACAAATGAAAGACAAGGCTTTCTGAATGAAGCAGGGAAAGAAAACCTGTAGAACACCCCCTGTTCTTGCTAGAGGGGCCCCAGATTGGAAGCAGTCAAGTGTCCTGCGGACTCCTGACTCTGCACGCAAAGTCACGCCGGCCCGGCCCGGGGAGGGTAGGCGCTGCTCCAGCCACACAGCGAGTCTTGCCGAGATGGCCCCGGGTGCCTGTGAGTTATGGTTGCTTCCTGTACCCCGTGCACCTGTGCCAAAGTGGGTAGAGCCATGCACGACACCTGTAGCTGTTACTTACCTCATCGATACGGTAAATTCTGGTCCTATCCTTAACTTGGCGTCCTTGCTGTCCTGGGAGTTCTCAAGGGTGAGGTCTACGATGCGTACATTTCTCACCTGGAGCCTGAATGAAGAGATAACAATATAAGGGAAGGCTGTGGCCCCAGAGGCTGGTGACCAGACGTTGTGCAAGGCAGGTGTCCTGCAAGGCAGAAGCTGAGTGTATGCAAGGACCGTTACTCCCTCAGTAGCCACAATATTTGTCGCACAGCTACTATGTGATAAGCACTGGGAACACAGCAAAAGGAAGCATTTGTTTTAATGCACCTTAGAATGACCATGTCTAGCCCTTTGGCCAGTATCAAGCACACTGGAATAATGAGTGAATAAATAATAAGTAAAAGACTTAAAGCCACAGACAGCACATGCTTGGGAATAGTGTATATGTGTAAAATGAGAAACCCAGTAAATTGATGCCTATGGGATGTAGGCTGGTCGGTTTGTGAAAAACTGGGTGATAAAGAGTGACATAGGAAGAGTAGAATTTTAGACAGGGTAGTCAGGGAAGGCTTCTCATAGGCAGTGACTTTGGAAAGAGTCATGGAGCAAGTGAAGGTACAAGTCATGAGGCTGGCTAGGGAAAGATGGGTCCAAGGAGAAGACAGAGTAAGTGCAAAGGCCCTGAGGCTAAAACTTGGCTGGCATGTTTGAACAACAGAACAGGCTCAGTGCGGCTGGTGGGCAGTGGGGTGGGGAGAATAGTAGGAGAACAGATGACAGAGGTAGTTGGTTGAGCCAGATCTCGTGGAGGCTTGTGGTTCAATTGTAAGGACCTTGGGCTTGGTTCTGAGAGCCAATAGAATAGTTGGAAATTCAAAGAGGTACAAATCCCAGTGGAACAGAGTGGAGGAAGAATGGGTTTAAAGGGGAGCAGGGGGCTCTGGGTCATTCAGTGAAGGGGTGGTGTGGTTCTGACCAGAGACGGTGGAGAAAGCTGTCTGAGGCCTGGGTGTGTTTTGAAGGTGGACAGACAGGGTTTCCCGGACGCATGAATGTGGGCGTGAGAGGAAGAGGGGAGCCACGGTCCACATCAAGGTTTAGGGCCGGAGCATATGGATGTCATTAGCTAAGCCGATCCGGGTTGGGGAAGGACGAGGTGGCGGTCGGGGTGAAGGTGGGAGTCAGCCCTTGAGTCTTGGATGTCCGTGTTCTGGTGTTCAGAGAGCTCCGATTATAATCACCACATTAGCTCTGTGGAGGTTGCTGTTCATGTTACAGCTGATTGGGAGCGTACTGAGCGCAGGGAGCTGTGTCAGCACTTTACACGTGTTATTTCATTTATTACTCACAGCAGTCCTCTGGGATTCCTCCCTTTCACAGAGGCGCAGGGAGGGGAAGAGACCCGAGGGGCTGACCCAGCTGACAGGCAGCCATCCTTTCCCCAACAAAGAGTCTGAGCCCCTCCCTGTCTTCCCTGCTGCTCAGCCGCTGCCTCCGCCCCCAATGGGAATTTCTCCCGACCAGTGGCTGTCTGGCCATCTGAGCTGGAGGGACTGTTAGGGAAGGGCCTCTGCAGTGTCAGGCAATGTGGGGGAGCTCTAACACCCCCACAGAACCAGGACCGCCTGGGCCTGGGGCAGAGTGATCAGAGAGCGCTCACGAATATCTCTGTCCGCTTGTTAACGTCGTACTCAACCTCACGGAGCTTATTTTGTTGCCGAGGAACTCCTTCAATGATCCTCCTACGTTAGGGGTCTCCGGGCTTGAGGGAACGTCCGCACCTGGGGGTCCTTGGGTTAAAGTTGAGAAAGAAACATGGGCCTCAAAACCCAATTTGACGGTCAGATGCCCCAAATTTCCGGACACGACCTTGATCTCTGAACACGACCCCCAAGTGGCGCGTTTACTTCTCATTCATCAGGTCTGCCTGGCCTGCGTGGGCGCCCCAGGTTCTAGACACAGTCGTTTAGCAGATATTTATGGGGTCTCCTATGTGCAGGAGCCGTGCCCAAGGGGCGGGGCTGCGTGGGTGGAAACCGGAGGACCCTCCGCCCTCACGGAGCCGGCAGGCTGGTGGTTGGTGAGGAGGCAGGAGCCCTAGGGGTGAAGATGGGGTGTGGGGTGATGGGGTGTCACCTGGAGAGTTTCTGGGGCAGAGGCTGTTTGCCAAGGGGTCTGGAAAGAAGTGTCAATGTTCTAAGCACTGCGGCTATAGCGGTGCATTCCGAGGGGCGCGCTCTGCGGAGGAGGGAAGAGCACGGGCAGGCTGAGCACCCAGAGGGCGGGCGGAGGGCACTAGTTCAGGTCGAGGAAGGTCTTTCTGCAAAATTGACGTCTTAGCCGAGACCTGAGGAAGGGAGGGCGCCCTGTGGATCGTTAGGGGAAGGCTGTTTTAAGCAGAGGGAACAGCGCCTGCAAAGGTTCTTCAGTGTGTTTCGTGTGCTTCGGAGGCCGCGGTGGCCGGAGAGGAGTGAGTGTGGGGGAAGCGGGCATGGCCCGTCCAGGTAGGGCTGGGGTCTTGGATGGCGGGTCTTAGCAGATGGAGCAGGGCACAGAGACAGGAAAGAGGGGGATTGTGGGAAGAATTTTAATACAGTTATGTAGTGACGATCAGAATAGCTAATGATTAATGGTGTTAACTGTATGCTGGGCATGACACTAATATAAACCTAACTGGCATTGGCTCATGGCTTGGATTTCTAGGAGGGACCTATGGGTCTGACAAGGCCAGGCACGACTCAAGAGAGGACAGTCTCACCTTTGGGGACCTGGGGCAAGGACAGCTGAGCAGTGGATGGAGCAAGCAGCCCGCAGAGGAGCAGGAAGAGGCCGGAGATCCTCAGCATCTTGGGTCAGGCACCTGGGGGAGGGCAGAGCAGAGAGCGTAGGTAGTGGGGGTCATCCTCTGAGAGGGTGTCCCCAGAGCATAAATCTGGGGTGGCCAGAAAACTCATGTAGGCCTGTTCTTTGGAACAAGAAAACATCATTCAGAGCCTCTACAATTTCTCATGATGATGTCCAGCATCCAATAAAAGAATACCAAGGCATGTTAAGATCAAAGGGCAAATGGACTGAAGTCTAAGAAATATTTTTAATTACGCCGTCTAACAGACCCACAGGGAATTCAAATAACCCAGCACTGAGCAGAGAACAGAGCAGGCAACCCACCAAGGATGAGAAGAGGACCTGATTCCTTCAGCACTTGGGATGTGCCTTGGGGGCCCCGGGTAAGTCGAGTCAGTGTCAGGGTCAGTCTCAGATTCTTTATGGAGCTGAAGGGTTTCGGGGTGGAGGAAAACCAGGGACTCCTCTGTACATATTCCTAACCATCCCAATTCCACTTCCATTTACAGATGGGAAACTGAGGCTCAGAGCATAATTATGCTTTCCCTGAGACCACCCATATTTAGTGGCAAGCACCCAGCTTTTCTGCCTTTAAGTTATGTGTACTTTACATTATACTTCAATAAATAAAGTTACTGTGAGGATTCAACAAGCATTTGAAATATTGTTTAACCCAGGGCCACTAAATGGAAGCTCATTTTGGACTTACTAGTCAATGGTTTTCTTCATCCCTCCCTGGTTCTGACAGTGCCTTTAGGAAAACGCACACACTAACAGAGCCGAGGAAGGACAGGGTGGCCAAGGGGCATTTTTAGAAGCCTAGAGAGAGGGGTCTACAATAAATCGTTGCAACAACCCTGATCTATGAGACAAGTATCTACATTTATTTTTTTTAATAAGTTTATCTAAATTTTTTAACTTTATTTATTCATTTTAGAGAGGAGAGAGGAGAGAGAGAGAGAGAGAGAGAGAAGGGAGGAGCAGAAAGCATCAACTCCCATATGTGCCTTGACCAGGCAAGCCCAAGGTTTTGAACCGGTGACCTCAGCATTTCCAGGTCGATGCTTTATCCACTGCGCCACTACAGGTCAGGCTCTATATTTATTTTAAAAAGCAGAAAATAGAAGCGTGGAGAGCTGAGGGCACCTGCCCACCCTTCCCTCTCCCTTTAAAGAACTCTTTCATTTTTGAGAGCAGAAACAGGCCTAACAAAAGGCTTCTCTCCCCAACCTTCTTAGGCTGGGTCTTCTTAAAGTTATTTAAAGTGGGCTGACCCAGCTTTTGTTTTCTTCTTTTGCTATTTCTTAATTGGATGCCAGACATGATGGCTGTAGCTCAGCAGCTATTTTGTCAGCATGAGCATGAAAGCCACAACCCAGGGGTAGCAGAGGAGAAAGCTGGCAGACGCCCTATGCCAGTGTACCCTTCTCCCTCCGGGCATCTTGTCAGCACTGAAGTCGCTGTTTCTCGTGTTCTGTGCTAGAGCCAGCATCAATTTGTCACTGGGCAACACTCACGAAAAGCTTCAGTCTGGCTTGGTGTCTGATAAAAAGGCAGGTTTGAGAGGGTCGTTGCGTTGTGCTCACCTGGATTTCTGCAGGGGACAGTGGAGGAGCTCTGGGTCTCCGTCAGTTGATTCCTGCTGGGTTCTGCAGTGGGGCTGACTTCATATATAGCGAGTGACCCCACAGCCGGGTGACGTGGCGCTGAATCATTGACAGCCGGGAAACTGACGAGAAGCTGTTCATCTTACCGTTTCCATCCCACAAATTCCAAAGCAAGCATTTCCTACAGGAGACCCCAGGGATCAGGAGTTAAGGACTTACTCAAGCCGGATGTGTCAATATTATATTTCATACTGTACATACTGTATATGTCACCAGATGCAGAGGTGCAGAGAACGTGGAGGACACGGAGAACCTGGGGAGATGGTTCTTGTCTCTCACTTGCTCTGTGTCCTGCTTTGAGATGGTCTCCTCGTCTGTGTCATGAGTGACAGAGATCTGAGGACAGGAGTGACCAGGAAGCCACTTTGTCTGCTGAGTGTGGAAGTCAGGGAGGGGGTGCCCCATCCTCAGTTCAGGAAACCTTGAGATCTCAGAAGGCTCTGCCCAGTATCGCTGTTTGATACTGGACAGCTCCTATGTCCTTCTGGGCCTCAGTTTCCCCATATGAAATAATAGTGGTGGTCGCTTTAATCGACAGGTAGTTTCCACAAACGCTTGTGCAACCCTCCTAGCATCCCTAGGATATCAACACTGTTATTAGCCTCATTTTACAGACGAGGAAGCTGTGACTCAATTCCTTGGGTCTCAAGCAGGACCGTGGGGTCTACCCCAGCCCATCTGCTCGGACCCACCTAGACCCTCCAGTTAAACTTCCTTCCCCGGGGTGTCGGCCTCTCTCCTGGGCTCTGGAAGGGGACACGGGCACAGATGCCCTCTTCTCAAATCCTGTGTTATCAACTGTGCTATCTGTTGTCCTGTGACAAGTTTTGCCTGGGGAGTAGCCAGAGCACAGGACACCTTCCAGAACCCACCAGAACCGTGTTCTCCTCAGCTTCTCTTGGACTCTCACATCCCACCAACCCGACGTGGAGAATTTTCTAAATTCAGGGCAAAAAACATTGCTTTATTTCATTGTATATGTGATACTCTTGATGTATCCTACCTATGCCCTGGGTTTTGAATAAAACAAAGCAAATCCCAATCTTACAAAACAAACAAACCCACAGCAAAATTGGCCTTTTGTTCTCTGGTGTGTAGTCCTATAAATTTTAATGCTCGTGTGGTTTTATCCCCACCATCATAGTCGGGATGTAGAATAGTTCCATCACCCCCAAACACCCTCACGCTGTCCTCTCAGAGTCCCCGCTCCGTCCCCTTCCTGGTGAGCAGTGGTCTATTCTGTCCCTACTGACTCGTCAAAGGTCCAGGCACCTTCCCTCCGCTCCTGCTGAAGCTGCCCCTTTATGAAGCCACAGGTGCTGCCTGTCCCATTGCCACAGGCAGGGCGAAGGCCGTGGAAGGACACGCCGTGGACATTTGAAGACAAGTGTTCCCCACATTGGTAACGTCTGTGCCTCCCCAACGTGTTTCTCAGAAATGCAGGTGGTGCCCTTTTCTCTTGACCTGACTACAATTGAGAACCTTTATCGATGGTGTTTGTGGCTCAAGAGATCCCGGTTTGAAGGGCAAAGTTAGTTTTTTCCAAAGGCTCTGACCTGCCCGAGGTCTGTTCTCCAGAACCTGGGAGCAGGACGTTGGTTCTGTTCCTCAGAGCGAGGTCAGGGCAGGGGCCGAGTGGGAGAGGCTTTTCAGTGCTTTTGTTGAGGGACAGAGGGCAAAAGGGTTCACGGGGAGCTGGGTGCCCCGACTCGGATGCGAAAAGGTATTTTTGCCTAAGGCAAATTCTACTTCCCTTGGAGACTAACCTTCCCTCCTACCTTTACAGCTGATAATAATAAAGGCTTTTTATGGGACATGAGCGCTTTATGCCATTTCTAATAACCCTGTGGGACATGAAGGACAGTCAGCTGTCCAGGGCCACCTCTGCTAGGAAGAAGTGAATTCAGGCGGTTGCCCGAAGCTGTTTGGTTTTCGTGCTAGTAACCAGGTTCATTTTGGGACAAGATGCTTTTCCACTTTTTGCCTCAGTTTCTCCCCGGGCTGTGGAGAGGGTTCAATGGGAAACAAATGTAGCACGCAGCCCAGTGCCTGGAACCGTGACAGAACTCTGCAACGGAAGGGCGTGCAGTTACAGGGCGCAGAAAGGCGGGACCTGGAGTAACATCTGGGGCTGAATTTCTGCTTATATCACTTCTTACCCCGGACCCCAGTCCCATAACAGAGGTCCATAGCACAGTGAGCTTTTCCAGGAGAAAACACAATGAGTCAACGACTTCTTGAACACGCTTCTGCAATGGCCCAGGGAGGAACCCAGGAACTGGGACAGCGCAGGACAAAGCGAGGGCAGCAGGGGTGGCTGCCAGGAGTTTCTGATGGGAGCTGGTGGAGGTGGGTTGCAGGGGTGGGGAGGGGAGGAGCCGGGTTTCTTTCTGGGAAGAGGGCGGGGCACCACTGGGAGGCAGGAGGACCAGGTCTTGCAGAAAGTTCACCCAGGAGGTGGTGGGGACAGGTGCCCACAGGAAGGGGCCCAGCCCTGAGGAGGAGCAGTGGGGACCTTACTCAGTGAGGATCGTGGTGTGGACACTGCTGGGCTCCACGCGGCAATGGCCTATCACCAGATCCCTCCAGCCAAACTCGTCTTTCTCCAGCCAGAACTCCACAGCGAGGTTCATGCGTGCATGTGTCTTCACAGTCTTGTTATTGAAGGGCCTTCTGGGGATGAGAGAGAGGAGGAGAGGAGAGGACAGGAGACAGAGAAAGAGCAGGAGGTGGAGGCTGTCAACATGAAGAGTGGCTCTCCACGTGGACAGCGCTGTCCACACAGAGTCCTTTTAACAAACCGGCCCAGAGGGGAGGGGCGCCACACCCTGTGTGGTAAATCCTGATGGCAGTGATTAAAGAGAAAACTGCTATTAGCCACTGTGGCTTCTGAAAATCCTTTATACAGACCAGATTGGGGGGCCTATGGGAATGCAAAGGTTGAGAGTTACTCCTCTTTTTAAAAATAGTTTTACTGTTTAACTGTAGCCCCCTTTTCCTTGGGGACAGTGGACCTTAAAGGATGTTAAAGGAAGGGAAGGGTGATGAGATACAGTGTTTCTCCTTTTTTATTTGAAGAATTCTTTTTTATTCATACTGTTTCTCCTTTTTTAAATCAGTGTGGTGAACTCACATAGGTTTATTTTATTTTATTCTTCTAATTGCTTTGCTCTTTTTCTTTCTCTTAGAAATGAAATTTAATGGCATGACATAGGTCAAATACAATGCATAGATTTCAGGTGAACATCGAACTCTTTGTTGTGGAGACACAGAGCAAACAAAGAGCTGGCTCAGAATTTTAACTCCACAGCGTATCCAATATCGACCTAGAAGGAAATGACACCACTCTGCCTGTTTCCCTTTGTTGCACCTGCTGCCAGGAAGCTTCGCCTGAAACCCAGTGCCTTGCTGCAGGTGAGGAGTTCCCCCGGGTGCCTACCAACATCTACTCCATCTGCAGCCCTCGGAGAATCTCTGGTTTGTTTTTTTAAACCTTAAATGTCTTATTTGGCATTTAGGTTTCAACTTTTCAGATACCTCACAGACCCTTTGGATGAAGGGGAAAAATGAAAAAAACTGCAACAAAATCGATGGGCATGTTTGATGCTGACGTTTTCCACGGGACCCAGGGAAACCGGTCTGGGACTCATGCCGTCCAGGTTGGCCTGGTCCTGTTGGGAGTCCAGCCCCGGTGCACGCAGCTCTGTTCACTGGGGTCTCCCTGCCTGCCAGCCGCCAGTCTCTTTTCATTCTCTCTGTGGTGGTGATGGTTTATCTACATTTCACAGATGAGGAAACTGAGGCGTAGAGGGGTGAAGAAACTTGCCCAAAGTCACAGCCGGGGACTGGTGGGACCTGAGGGAGACTCAGGCCTGTGTGATTCTCAATGATGTGTTTTGACCCTGGGCTCTTATTTCAAGATATTTGGGGATTGGCAGGACTTGCCCAAGAGGAAGGTCAAGAGCCCCAGTGCAAATACTCTGGCCCGGCCCCGGGGGAGCTGAGGACAGGAGGACAGAAGGCCAGGGTCGATGTTCTGTGTTTGGCCCTTAGACTCTATCTGCTGTTTTTTTCTCCATCAGAATGGTTTACACGGGTCTTGTTCTGCCTGTGGAGATTTTTCTAAATCCGCCGGGTGTCCTAACTGTAACCAATGTTTTCTCCCCTGAAACAGACCCGTGGGGTCTGACCGTGGGTGGTCAGAGAAGGGCAATGTTGTTCCTACTTTCCTCTCAAGTTCCCGTGACACTCACCCCCAGGCTGAGCTGGATGGCATTCCCCTTAATGGCAGAAGACAGAAGGTCAAACTCCAGGTGGTCATAGCCGAGGGATATGGGCTCTACTCAGGGACAAGAAGCAGTTGTGTGAGGGGAAGGGCGGTATTGGTGGGGTGGTCTGGGGGTTGCTTTTGGCTGGAGCTGCACGGAGTAGGTTAAGTAGAGAGGAACAGGAGTCATAATGATGTTAGTGACAATGTTGAAAATGATAATGACGGACATATTCAATATTGAGGCTAAATGGCCCTAAACCTTTACATGTGCTAGCTCACTTAATCCTCACAATAACCTGAGAAGGTCGGTCCTATTATTATCCCCATTTTGCAGAAGGGAAAACGGGAGGCTCAGAAAAGTGAAGTGACTTGCCCATACTGTGAACCCAGTGGTCCTATGCCAGCATCCTGCTTTGGACAAAACTCACCTCTTGCTTAAAACTCTCCACCTCCCCACCAGACTGACCTGTCCCTGCGCAGACTGGATCTGTCCACTGGATTACACGTGTTCGCCTTGGGATTCCCTACTTGGCCACGAGGGGGCACAAGCGTCTCAGCTACCCACGCTGTTGGGCAGAGAACGGGGAGAGCCACGGAGAGGAGGAGGCGCAAGGCCCGGTAGCGAATAGGCGCCATTCCCTGTGGCCTCCCCCATCTCTCCCCACTCCCTGACCCTGCAGAGCAGAGGGCCAGAGAGACTTCCTTTCTTGCCACAGAAGCCTCAGCCTCAGTTTCCTCGCTTTAAAGTGAGGATGTGATACATGAAGACCGGCCTCACAGGTCGTACAGGACAGGTACCTGGTAACGTTGGCTTGAATCTGAGTTACAACACACTAGGAACGTGAAGAATTGGGTTGAAAGCCTTCCCCATGTCACTAACTTGCTCTGTGAAGTGCGGTGGTGATCGCTACTTCATGGTGTTGTGGGAGGAGCCAGCCAGACAGTGTATATAAAACACCCAGCCCAGTATTGCTCTAGGGAAGGGGGGACTCAGTGCCACCGATTCCATTCTCTTCTTCCCTGTCTTCTCTGCTGCCCCCCTTGAATGAACCGCTTTAGAACTCAAAACGGCAGACGGTAGCATTTTTTCCTGCCTGCCAGTCCCCATTCTGAGGTGTCTGAGTGCAGCAGAAACTTGAGGTGGGGCCAGAAGCCTATGACCTTCCATTTCAGCTGCTCTCAGGGAGGGAGCAGCGCTCTCCTGCTGCTCTAAGCCGACAGGGGTTGCAGTATCATTCCTTTATCCATCACTTCAGCACACGTTTGCAAACAGAGCACCTGTTATGTGCCTGGAACTTTTCATCCTCTGCAGCCAGAGCACCTGTTATGTGTCTGGAACTTTTCATCCTCATTACCAATCCTGGGAGGTGAGGAGGTATAACCCCCATTTTACAGATGAGGAAGGTGAAGATAAGGAGATGGAGTTGGCTTCCCATAGTCACGCAACAAATCAACGGCAGAGCTGGGATTTGAACTTGCGCTTATCTAGGGCATCTGCTGGCTCATGTGGAAACTTGCCCAATAGCAGGCACGGGTGAAGTCACTGTCTACTGATCCCAGGCAGAGATCAACTGATGTTGCCTGCTCAGGGAGGCGCCCCCTGGGCAGACCCAGGGGCTGGAGGTCGGCTCAGCAGTAAAGGAAAATGGCGGGAAAGAGCAGTGCACTCACCCCTCACCAGACGCAGGAGGTCTGTGTGCATGTCCTCAAAGGCCTGCTCGATCACGGGACACAGCTGTAACAGCACAAATGCAGGAGCTCCGTCAGCAAGGGGGCCCGCAGTGACCCATGCCCGGCCCACGTGGACTCAGCCCCACCGCTGTGTGCGTGGCCGGCCAGGTTTCTGTCCACGTGGTTGAGGACTCAGTGGTACATCCACTCCCCCGGGCCGGCCTTGCTGCTCAGAGCCCTCCACAGCCCTCGGTGAACCTGGGGCCCTTTGCTAATGGTTTGTCCCTTTCCTGTGCCCAGGGTGCGCCTGGCCTGCCAGGTGCCTTCCTCATCAGACTCCTCATCTTGTCCCCAGGAGCCCGTGCTTTCCATGAGAGGGAGGAGAAGTCATTCCTTCATTCACCTATTCATTCAGCCAATTATGAATATTGTACAATGGCATAAAAGGATATATCACTTAAACAATATGAAATAGTGTCGACGCCAAGTGCAGCCGCGTACACCCGGGGGTGCGTGTGGGCGGACATTGGAGGCAGCGTGCAGAAGGGAAAATAGCTTCCAAGTGAAGGTAAGAGGATTATGGGCATTTCCCCCTAAGGTTGTTTAGTTATTACAGCATCTTTTTATTTCAAAAAAAGTTCTATTGTGAATAAAATATTAGTTCTATGACAAGGCTTTTTTGTATCCCAGGAAGTCCACTGTTGTGACCGCATCTTGGAATTTATAGCGGAACTCAATGGTCAACGTGATGAATCAACGTAGAAAGTTTTAACTCACCTGTGGCATATAAGGGATATAGAAAATGAGACCGACTCAGAAATGTTTGCGGACTCAGAAAAATAAGTCCAACAGGCCCCGGTAGTTGAACAGACCCCTGAAGACCACAGACCGGCGTGAGAAACTAGTGTAACTAGAGCCAGCTTGTACTGCTTTGTGAAGGCAAATCGTTAAATTCTCAGGAATTTCCGAGCCATTGCCAAATGCGGACATTATTAAGAATTAAAGTATATAAACTTACAACTGATTAAAAGCAATGTTCATGCGAATTCAAAGCTCACTACTTCCTAATGGTCTCGTGGTAGCTTGCTACGTTCCCTTGCTCTCGAGGTTGCTGACGCCTGTTGTGTTTGCGTGGTGGGGGTACCACACGGCGGCATGCTGCTGCACATTCCTGCCCGGCTATGTGTGCTGACATCCCATGAGCAGCTTGAAATTGGCCTCGGAGGGAATGTTTACACCAGCGAAAACGCTACAAATCTGGGCTCGCTCCCCTCAACTGCTCCCAGAGTCAGTTGTTAACAATGTATCAGCACATCACTGTTCAAGGTCTCCCGGCTGACTTGTGGGAGTTCCATGATCTTGACCTCAATTATCCGTTGCTGAAGAAAGAAACGATCCAGACCCAGAGTTTTCCACTCAAGGCGGTACAGGTCCCTTAGCACCAGCTTGCAGTTCCAGCACAGACCCACAGGGGGAGCAATCACCTAAAGACCTCCTGGGGCCAGTGCCGCCCTGATTCCACTCACTTGGCTTTTCACCAGTTTGGGCAGGGCTGGCACCAAACTGGCACCATGAAAGAGAGCCTTCCGGAGAGGAGGAAGGGAGAGAGAATAGGCAAGGTCAGAGATGATAACCCCTCCCTCGTTTTTACAGAAGGGGAGACTGAGTCCGGGGAAGAAAGGAGCTCGCCCAAGGATACACGGCCTGTGGGGACAGGGCTGGGAGTAGACGCTAAGGCAGGTGCAGCCGGGGGCAGAGAGTTCTCAGGGATCCGAGGCTGGGGGTTGTCCCAGAAATCGGTGCTGGATACTGGGATGCTGGCAGGTGGCGTTCTTCTCCACTTTCCTGCTGAGGGGATGTGGGGGGAAGCACCCCGGTTTGGGCCCCTGCTGAGTGCCTACAGCCCCGGCTGAGCTAAGTCTGGAGGTGGGCGGAGGAGGCGGCGTGAGCGCGCAGCGCCTCCCAGATCGTCAACGCGGAGATCCATCTACCCGACCAACCAACCACAGAGCGTCCTTTTGCCCCTGGCTCGACCCTGACCCGCCTAGGGTGGTTTGAGGGGCCCCAGGAAGGCGGCCCCTCTCCGCCTTTACAAGTTTGCTCCACCGCCTGGCGTGAGGCCTGGAATCCCACCATGATGGCCTCCACCCTTGATGCCTTGAACTCTCTCTGGCACCACAGATTCCCTGGAAGGTTGGCCCCCCTCTTTCTCTGGGCCTCAGTCGTTCTCCACCTGTACACTGGGGCAAGATCGCGGGAGCCGGCGGGAGGTGGCCGCACTCACTTCTGCAGCAGGCTGATGCGCAGGCTCCCGTGGCTGTTGGAGCAGCTGCTGAGGGTGAGGCTCTGGCCTGTTCTGCTGGTCTTCATCCGGATGGTGGCCTGGGCCTGCGTCTCCATGTGCATCTCCACGATGGTCTTGACCAGCGGCCTGGGAGTGGGTGTGCCCAGCGCCGTGAGCGCCGTTCCAGCTCCCGGCGACCGGAGCAAACCCGCTGTCCCTCTCGGCTTCTGGCTCTCTAACCTCCCTTCTCAGGCTCCTTGGCTAGGTTCTCCTCATTTCCCTATTTTTTTTTTTCCTTTACCCCAGCATGTCTCAGGCTCTGTGTTTTGATTCCTTTCCTGGTTTAGATCCTCCGTATATGCCAACAGCTTCTGAATTTCTACCCAACTCCTTACTCAGGTGTCTGACAGGCATCTCAAATTTAATGTGTGCTAAATTGAACTGGGGCCTTCCCAAGCCTGCCCTCTCACCCTTCTCTGTCCTGGTGGTGGCCGCTCCATCCTGCCAGTGGCCGAGGCGAAAGCTGTGGCGTCAGCCTCGACCCCTCAGCCTCGACCCCTCTCTTCCTCCATATCCATCATCGGGAGCTCCTGCTGTCTCTGTCTGCTACCAAAACGTACCCAGAATCTGACCCCTTCTCACCACCTTCCTGCCCCAGACTCGGGTCCAAGCCAGCACTGTCTCCCTCCGAGTTATTTCAGTGGTTTCTGGATGGCCTCCACTCTTGCCTCCATATACAGCAGCCAGTGGGATTCTTTACAAATGCTAAACTCTGTGTAAAACCCTTCACAGCTCCCATCTCACCTGGTAACCGCCCAGTCCTCACCTTGCTCCACAAGGCCCTATAGGATTTGGCCTTGGTTGCCTGCTGGCTTTACTTCCCACAATTCTCCTCTCTCCTTCCTCTCTTTCCGTTCTCTGAACAAAGCAAGTGTACTCTTGCCTCAGGGCCTTTGCACTTGCCTCCCCTCAGCTAAGAACTCTTTTCCAGAAGCCTGCATAGAGGAAAAGGAGGTGCGAGTGGATGAACCTGTCAGGCCTCCTGTGCCAGACCAAGGAGACACTCACGTGTTGAATCCGGCCACCATGTCCAGTGGGATCTTGACTGTCAGCTCCTGGTCGTCAGCAGAGGGTAGCACCTGCGGCTGGAGGATGTTGGCTGAGGTGACTTTCAGCCTGGATGGGATGCAGGAGAGATGATGAGCGTTCGCCACAAACT
Source organism: Saccopteryx leptura (assembly GCF_036850995.1). NCBI lineage: Eukaryota > Metazoa > Chordata > Mammalia > Chiroptera > Emballonuridae > Saccopteryx > Saccopteryx leptura. Next base: position 213,951,616 of record NC_089507.1, on the reverse strand, counting down.
TGTTCCCCTCCATTCTTCCTGTTTCCCCTGGTGCCCAGCCAGTAGCTGGATCCAAGCCTTGTGCCTTGACCCTTCCCAGCATGACATTGCCATGTGTCTTCCCCCCGACCCCTGCTCCTGCTCACAACACTCCCATGCCCTACCCCCTTGCTTAGGAGATGAATCCCACCTCCTTGGGCCGATTTGTAAGACCTTCTGTGACCTGGCCCCACTGAACCCTCCCCCCCCAGTCCTCACTGTGGGGTGTGAGCAACAGCCATTCTGACAAACCCTCTTCCCCCTGTGCTTTGCCTCGGCTGGCCCCTCTGCCTGGAGTACCATTTTCTTCCTGTCTCCTGGTGAGCACGGAGTCAACGGCTCACCTGTCACCGAGACGAAGAAGCATCACCTTACTCTTCACCCTCTCACCCAGGTGACCGTCCCCTGGAGTCACCCTACTAGGCTCTGTTATTGTCGTTAACTCCTTTGAGGAACGGACTTCCTTTGCCCTCTTGTTTGTGGTCAGGCACAGAGCTAACACTGACTGATGCTGCTGACTGATCAGTCGAGCATGCAGAAGTGTGGGCAGGGGCCTGCCAGCTTGGCCCTGCTCCACCTACCAGACAATATGGTTCAGGACAGAGTTCACCAGGCTGCCCAGGACGGGGATGCCCCTGGCTGGCTCGTCCCGCACGGTGCTGAGCAGAGGGAGCTGCTCTAAGATGTTGACAGCATCATGGTCCTTCAGCTCCTGTGTCAGCTCTGGGGACACATTCTAGGAGAAAGGAGGTCTTGGGCTGTCATGGGGGGAGGGGTGGGGTTCTGGGGCCCCTGGCAGGCAACTGCACCACGCACGTTGGGGCTGTGTTTGCAAATACACCAGAGGCCTCAAAATCCTAAAGGTGAGGCCTCCTGGGAGGGACCCCGCATGCCCCTTGGGCACATCTCCAGAGAGACAAAGCCCCCTCCTGGGCTTCCCAGCTGGCCATGCCCGCTGCCCGTGGACAATGCCTCTCTGTAGGAGACCTGAGCCCCGTGCCAGGGCCTGGGACCGCGTCAGCTCCTGCTTCCTGCCTCCAGGCCTCACACGCTCGCTGGGGGCGGCAAGCGTGACTGCACCTCTGTAGGCCTAGCACGCTTCGGAGCCACAGGGCGCGGCGGCCAGCCCTCCGTACCGCTCTGCTCCCCTCCAATGGCGGAAGGCCTTTGTCCCGGCCTCACCCTTTCCGGCTCCCAGGCCTTCACTTGTGCTGGGTCCTCTCCCTGGAATGCCTTGTCCACCCCCCCCCCCCCCGGACAACCCTGGCTTTCCCTGTGTGGACAGCGGAGCCTGGGAGGCCTCAGGAGTCTGACACACACGGTTCAATTTCTGCTCCTGGGTCGGTCAGCTGTGCAGCTGTGGGAAGATGGCTTCTCTCTGAGCCTCTGTCGCCTCAGCTGTAACACGGGACTGGTCGAGGGTCACATAACACAATGTGGGTTGCTTGGAATGTCGGAGAATTCAGTGAATGGTAAATGCTATTATTACTGTTGAAATAATATCACTGACTGTTAAGGCCCAATTCAGAAGGCAGGACCTGCATAAAGTAGCCTGACCTCTTCTCCATCTCAATCTGCTGTCCTTTACCCTCCTGGGAGTCCCGAAGTACTTACTACTTTCTCTCCTAGAGCTTGGATGCCCCTCTTCCTTGAGAGATGTCCATTTTATCCATTCATCCATCCATCTATTCATCATTCATCCATCCATTCATCATCCATCCACCCATCTATCCATCTATCCATCTATCCATCCATCATCTATCCATCCATCCACCCATCCATCCATCCATTTATTTATCAGTCCATCCATCAGCCATGCATGCATCTATGCATCGATCCATCCATCCATCCACCCATCTATCCATGCATCCCTCATCCATTCATCCATCCATCCATCCATCCATCCATCCATCTATGCATCAAAGCATTCATCCATGCATCCATTCATTTATGCATCCATCCATCCATCTATTCATCCATCCATCATCCATCCATTCTTCCTTCCATCCATCATCCCTCCATCATCCATCCATCCATCCATCCATTCCTCCATCCATCCATTCATCCACTCATCCATTTACCCATTCATCCATCATTCATCTTTCCACCCATTCATCCATCCATTTATTCTCCATTCATCATCCATCCATCATCTATCCCTCCCTTCCTCCCCAACCCTCCCTCCCTCCCTCCCTCCCTCTATTCATCCATTCATCCATCCATCAATCCATTCATTAATCCATCTATCCATTAACCCATCTATTACTCATTCACTTAGCCTAGTCTTCTCTAGTCTCTCTTTCCACCCTTAGTCCCACCCACCAAAATTGAATTTCCACCCAACAGCCTGAATTAAAAATAAATTACTCAGATCTTGTCACTCCCCTGCTTATTAAAACTCTTCAAGGCCTCTGCAGCACTTGCATGAAAATCCAAGCTCTGCGAGGCCCCGTGTAGTTGGCTGCTGTCCACCCCTCAGCCCTCATCTCTCATTGCTTTGCCTGTCTCTCTTCTCATTCCTACCTCAGGGTCTTTGCACATGCTGAGCCTCTTCCCCAGGAGTGCTCCTCTCCCAGCCCTTCCCCTGGCTGGCTCCATTCACCAAGTTTCTGCTTCAATGTCCCTTCCTTGGAAAGGCCTTTCCTGGCCACTCTGAAGTAGGCTTCTTTCTCACTGCCCGCTGACGATTGTCCTCACTAGCCTTACTCAGATCTGAAAACCCAGTCTCATCTGAGGCACCACAACTCCATGGATGCTATAGACCAAGAACGGGGCCACACCACAGTAGGAGCAGGTGGCCAAGAACTGGCTGCATAGCTCTTGGGTCCCTCATGTGGAGGTACTGACCCAGATCGAGGTGATAGAAGGATCAAGAGGGCAAAGGAGGCAGCTGTGGTTCCTCCTCCCCCTCTCCCAGCGAGGAGAGCAGGGGTGTTTGCTCCTAATGCCTGCAAGAGGGAAGGGGCTTTCCAGGGACCATTTAGGGGCTTGAAGGTCCCTGGAATTGGGACATGGAACATACTGTATTCTCATCCTTGCCTGAGACGAACAGGCTGATGAGCTGATGGCGTGGTGGGGAGAGTGGCTTCTGTGAGTGGGACATGATAGACCTTCGCTCCCTCTGGATGGGGTCAGAGCTATGTGTGTGTTTCTCCAAGGGCCGGGTGTAGACCCTGCAGGAGAGATCTGGTCTGAGGCCGGTTTAAGACCTTCTCAATATCATCACCCCTGGGCAGGTGAGGAGAGGGTGCCAGAGAGCCGCGGGCTGGGGGTGGCACGCAGGGCGGCCCGTTTGAGAAGCTCTGTCCTTATCTGAGGCCACAGCCTGAGAGGCCTGGTAGGGAGGTTAGAAAACACCCCCAATGAAGGTGCCCATGAGACTCAGTTCCACACGTTTCTCATCTCCCCAGAGAGTAGGGAGCCGTCTATCAGTCAGGGGAAACCTCTCTTGCCCATCCATCTTTCCTCTCCCTCCTGCCAGAGATAGAGGAAAAAGGTGTGTGTGTGTGTGTGTGTGTGTGTGTGTGTGTGTGTGAGAGAGAGAGAGAGAGAGAGAGAGAGAGAGAGACAGACAGACAGAGAGACAGAGAGCGCCTTCCCTCCCCTGTTCGTCTATCAAGCTGGCCCGTAGAAGCCGCAGCCAAGTGGGGAGGAGAGCCTGATGTTCCCCTGACGAGGACACTGGGACACAGCAAAGTGGCAGAGTAGAAAAGACCATCCTCATCCACCCCGACTGAGGCCCAGGTTGGAGAAAAGGGAGGTGTCACTCCATTTTCTAGATAAGGAAGGTTCCTGGAGAAGGGAAGTGACTGGCCCAAGGTCCCACAGCCAGAACATGTGGAGCCAGGATTTGGACCCAGTTCTGGCTGACTCTGGAGCCCGCACTCTGCGCCTCTGTCCCAGCCCACCTGGTCACCTCCAGTGGGGACGAGGGGCACCCTCTTCTGAGGGGTCTGTGGTCCTGTAGAAAACCAGAAACGGTTTCTGAGGACACGGCAGGGCTGGACAGGCGGGAATCAGGAGGCCTTGCAGACGGTCACTGACTCGAAATTCAAGAAGGAAGCCACCTTGAGGGACTCATCTGAGTGGCCTCAAGTCCATAATTTAAAGATGCCACCCAAGATGCCAGCAGAATGGCAGAAACACTTCACTTCCTGTGGTCTGGTACCAGCTTTCGGAGAAGTCCTCAGGGGTCCGGACTCAGGATGCCCTAATGCCTGCAAAAGGGAAGGGGCTTTCCAGGGACCATTTAGGGGCTTGAGGGTTTCTGGCGTTGGGACATGGAACATACTGTATTCTCATCCTTGCCTGAGACGAACAGGCTGATGAGCTGATGGCGTGGTGGGGAGAGTGGACTCAGGGTGCGACAATTGATTACAATGTCTGCCGTGAGCAGTAGAGACGCTACATCCTGCCTCCTTGTTGAAGACTTTGCATTCCTTTGTAAAATAGCCAAGAGATAACGAAGCGGAGCAGGGAGGAGATCTCTGGACAACATGGAGTTTGCTAATGCCTTTGGATAAGTCTTCTGATCTCTGGGCCTCAGTCTCCCCAACTGTTAGATAAGGATGTTGGGCTGCTTGATGCGGTGGGTCAGGCTGACTTGGAAAACCTTGGCTTATAGCAGAGGGAGCTCAGTAAATATGCAGGGAGGCATGGCCTGTTTCTGGAGACAGATTTGTTCTTAGAAAGGCTCATACCCATTGACCCAGGGCCCGTGTAGATTCTGTGTGAGGGAATAATTACCCAGTGGTGTGGGAAAAACGAACTGTTAGGTTGCTCATTGGAGCATTATGTCTATATAATAACCCTAAAGTGGGACCAGCTTAAATGTCTAGCAACAGGGGATTTATGAAATAAATTGTGGGCCATCAGGAAGCTGTCCCAAAAATATATAGAGAAATGTATTAAAGACTCTTAGCGGGTAAAAAAAAAAAAAAAAAAAAAAAAAGAGAAAGAAGCAGTTTCTTCTATTTTTTATTAATTTTTTTTTAAATCTAGAAAAAATACTGGAAGGAAATGCATCAAAATGGTAATGATACTTATTTCCTGGTGGTGTCATTACAGGTGACCCTTACCATTGTTTTGCATTTTCAAAAGTAAAAAAAAAAATTCTTATGCCCTGACTGGTTGGCTGAGTGGTAAAGCATTGGCACGCGTATGGCTGTGCCAGGTTCGATTCCTGGTCAAGGCACATACAAGAAGCGACCACCTGCTTCTCCACTCCTTCCCCTTCTCTCTTTTTCTTCTCCTCCCACAGCCATGGTTTGATTGGTTAGAGTACATCAGCCCCAGGCTCTGAGAATGGCTCTGTGGAGCTTTTATCTCAGGCACTAAAAATAGTTTGGTTGTGAGCATGGCCCCAGATGGGCAGAGCATTGGCCCCAGAAGGGGGTTTCTGGGAGGATCTTGGTTGGAGTGCATGCAGGAGTCTGTCTCTATTTTCCCTCCTCTCATTTGGAAAAGAGAAAAGATGAAAAATAAATTCTTGCGCTGAATGAGTTTTTTGATCAGCAAACAACCCCATGTAATAGCTTGGAAACGAGTAAATAAAAGCTGGGCGAGGACAAAGGAACTGAGAGCTCATTGCTTTCCCAGTGCCCACCCGCAGGCTCAGGATTCCGGGGGAGCACTGCGCTGACAGGGCTGACAGGCGCAACAAAAGCCCAGTCACGCTTGTCCCGGAACCACTGGGAAAGAAAGACAGAAATCGGACCTGGAGACTCACCAAGTGTAATCCCTCTTTTGTGGGATAGGAATAGGTAAGCTTTAATGCAAACAAAGATAAGCTTTACTGCCAAGCCAGACTACTGGGTTGGGTCATGATGGGGTCAATGCCGGCAGAGGGCTAAGCGCCATGATTCCCATCAACTCGAGCAGCGTGTGACCTGGTGGAGGTCGGCTGGGCCTTCGTAAGTGCCTGAGCGAAGGGAAACCCAGACAGAGTGATGTGTGTTCCCCCATTCTCTTTAGTAACTCAGGACTGTGGGGACAGACAGACGACGCCTCAGCCGGCAGGTCAGTTGGTCAGTCAGCTGACTGTGTTCCACACTGTGTGTGGACCTAGCTCTGGGTGCCTTGGACAGAGCAGTGAGCAAACGAACCCCCTCATGCCCTCCTGGGACTCACATTCTCCTGGGAGCCGGAGAGGGAGCCCGAAACAGACACAGAAATGTAGAATCACAGAGAGCCCAGTGGTCGCAGTTGTGGGGACAGAGAACAAAGAGAAAGAACATATATGGGAGGCTGTTGTGGCAGCGTCAGGGCAGCGTGAGGACTGCACGCAGCTTTAGCTTCAGCTGGGTGCCTCCCCCAGCGCCTGACACACACACACACACACGCACACACGCACACGCACACTCACACATCCCCTGTGGAAGTCTCTTCTTGTTTGACTTGCACATTTCACATGCTTGACTTTGGGGAGACAGTGTGGCGGGTTAGTTAGGTATTAAGAGAGGGGCTGCCTGTGGTGTAGAACAGGAACGGCCCTCCCTGTCCTGAGGGCTCCCTACCTGCCCGGCTGAGCCTCCAGCTCACAAGTTCACCACCAGTCCCTCCATTTTACAGATAAGGATGGAGCTCACACGGCCACTGGGACAAGAGGCCAGGATTGGAACTCTGGTCCTTCCCACTCTGAAACTTGTGCTCTTAATTTTTCAGCCACCGTCTCTCAAACCCCTGCCATCTGAGTGCCACCTTCCCCCTGCCGGCCACATCCGCCTCCACATTCTGCAGTATCTACTAACCCTGGAGGACTGCTTACTCAACATATATTTTGGTAAAAGGAATTACGTTTGAAAACTTAAATACACTTGATTTCCTACTTCTAACCGAAGATTCTATAAGCTACCAAAGTGAAAAACAACAACATCGTTTCCCCTAAAACAGGAGGTGACAACGTGACCCTGGTGACAGTAATTTATGTCTATGATTCAGCCTAATGAGTATTTCCATGCCCTTTGCTTGCATTCAGCCAGCTAACCCCACGCTGGTGCCTGGAGGTGGGCACTGTTTTTGGATGAGCCCCCTTCAGGGAGGTGAAATACTTTTCCTGGAGTCACAGTGAAAACAAACAGAAATGCGTTGTTGAGCCTCCTCAGCCAGGGCTTGTGCTGGGACAGGTGTTCTAGGCGCCCTGGCATCCGGCCGAGCCTCTCCTATGGGACGGATTGAGGAAGAGCAGGAAGGCCAATCACTGCCGCCCACCTGGGAGGAGGCAGCCCTGCTTCTGGGAAACTGCACCAAGCTACCTGTCATGCGTCGGGAAATGCTTGGGGCTCTTTCTGTGCGCATGCGCGAACCCAATTCCAGCTCTCTTACCTGATGGGCAGTACAGGCCCTGAGCCAAGTGCGTCCTCGAACCTCTTTGCACTTTTTCTGGACGCGCGACCTCCCTAGACTGCAAATGTCTTGCTCTTTGCTTATATGGACTTCCCTGGGGCTGGGAGGGGAGGCCGGGGACCCAGCGGGCACCTCCCTCAAGTCACCCACATTGCATTAGGCTCCTGAACTAACATTTACTTGCTTAGTCACCAGAGGCAAATTAAGGTCGGTTGAGGCTTTGAGCACAGAAGAAAATATTGAGTCCCTTAAAATAAAGAGGGAAAATAAAAATACATGTTAATCATATATATATAATCATATGATTATATATATATGAAATATATATAATCATATATATATATTATTTTTTTTTTTTTTTATTTTTCCAAAGCTGGAAACGGGGAGAGACAGTCAGACAGACTCCTGCATGCGCCCGACCGGGATCCACCCGGCACACCACCAGGGGGCAACACTCTGCCCACCAGGGGGTGATGCTCTGCCCCTCCGGGGCATCGCTCTATTGCAACCAGAGCCACTCTAGCGCCTGGGGCAGAGGCCAAGGAGCCATCCCCAGCGCCCGGGCCATCTTTGCTCCAATGGAGCCTTGGCTGCGAGAGAGGAAGAGAGAGACAGAGAGGAAGGAGAGGGGGAGGTGTGGAGAAGCAGATGGGCGCTTCTCCTGTGTGCCCTGGCCGGGAATCGAACCCGGGACCCCTTGCACGCCAGGCCGACGCTCTACCACTGAGCCAACCGGCCAGGGCCAATAATATTTTTAAATAAATAAAAAATATTATGTATTATTAATGTTTTATTTCAGATAAATTTTAAATATAATATATGTATAATATAATTAATAATAGCATAATAATAATCACAAAGTTTTGAACTGATAGTTGAACATATGTAAAAGTATAATTATAATTAATGATAGTATATGTGTAACAGGAGTAACAATCTGAAATTTGAACAAAAAAATAGAGTTTTACTTGAAATTAAAATGACAAATGTGAAAATATTTAAATAATTTTTTTCGTGCTTTTCGTTTTGCAAACTTATTAATTATCTGACAGAGACAGAGAGAGGGACAGACAGGAAGGGAGAGAGATGAGAAACATCAGTTCTTTGTTGCGGCACCTTAGTTGTTCATTGATTGCTTTCTCATATGTACCTTTACTGGGGGGGGGGGCTACAGCAGACCGAGTGACCCCTTGCTCAAGTCAGCGACCTTGAGCTTCAAGCCAGAGACTTTTGGGCTCAAGGCAGCGACCATCGCGTCACGTCTACAATCCCATGCTCAAGCGGGTGATTCCACGCCCAAGCCAGCGACCTCAGGGTTTTTGAACCTGGGTCCTCCGCGTCCCAGTCTGACCCTCTATCCACTGCACCACCGCCTGGCCAGGCTCCCTAACCCTTTCTTATGAAAGTTTTCAAACAGAGCACAGGCAGTTTTACAGGTAACACGGTCCATCTACCACCCTCCGACTTCCTGGTCTGATGCCCTTCAACGCCCCCTGCTGCCGTCAGTGTCCCTCCCCCTGAGCACTTCAGCTCGAGTGTCAGGACCCAGAGTTGGACACTTGTCTGCAGCCGGGCTTTCGGCTCAGAGAGGGCCCCGGTGCACCTTCCTCTGGCCATCCAGAGTCTGAGTTCATTCTGCCCAAGATGAACCCCATGAGGTCGGAGTCCTGTGCCGCCGGGGAAGTGGGCGCCAGGCCTGTGCTGGCCCTCGAGGTCTAGGTCCAAAAAAAGTTGGTGATGACATTGCTGAGGCAACTGGGGACAGGGGGACTTCTGAGGGTGACAGTGGAACTGACCATTCAGAACGGACAGACCCAGGTGGCCGGGCACCTTCCTCCTCTCCCCCAAGGGTCCCAACCCTCCGGGAGCCGCACAGAGACGGAGAAGCAGAACGACACGGAGCCCAGTGGGACTATCGCTGTAGATGAGACCGACAGCGCTGCCCGAGAGACGCGCCTTCGGTCATTCGTCCGAGTTCTCTCTGGGACCATGAACATGGTGCTGCGAACCTGTCCGGCCTATGGGCTGCAACGGAAGACATTGCAGTCAATACACAATGAAAAGCACAGGTCTTAAGTGTCCATTCGCTGAGGTTTGACAAGTGCACATGTCTGCATAAGCCAGACCCCTACTAAGAAGCTGAAATTCGTGAGCACCCCAAAAGGTTCCCTTACGCCTCTTTCCAGTCAATTGTCCTCTGACCCCCCACCATGGGAGAGAGGTCTGGTTTTTTTTTTTTTTTTTAATGACCAATGATTAGTTTTGTCTGTTCTTGGTCTTCATGTGAATGGACCGTAGAGTCTATTGTGTCTGGCTTCTTCTTTCACTCACCCTAATGATGTCGACACTCATCACGTGGCTGCCGCTGTGGAGAGGGGCTCCCTTTTCGCGGGCGTGCAGGATTCCATTGTAAGAGTACATTACAGGGCGTTTATTCACTCTTCTGCCTCTTGATGGGCACCTGAGCTATTTCCAGTTTGGGGTTATTATGAATACCATTTCTAGTGAACATTTTTAGACAACCCCTTTTTTTTTTTTAATAAGTGTTTTCATTTGTTTTGAATGGAATTGCTGGGTCACTGGGGAGGGGTGTGTGTGATTATTTTATATAAAAAAACAACAAAAGCCTGACTGGGCGGTTGCGCAGTGGATAGAGCGTCAGACTGGGATGCGGAAGACCCAGGTTCGAGACCCCGAGGTCGCCAGCTTGAGCGAGGGCTCATCTGGTTTGAGAAAAAACTCACCAGCTTGAGCCCAAGGTCGCTGGCTCTAGCAAGGGGTACTTGGTCTGCTGAAGGCCCGTAGTCAAGGCACGTATGAGAAGGCAATCAATAAACAATTAAGGTGTTGCAATGTGCAACAAAAAACTAATGATTGATGTTTCTCATCTCTCCGTTCCTGTGTCTGTCCTTGTCTATCCCTCTCTCTGACTCTATCTCTGTCTCTGTAAAAAAACAAAAAAACCCAACAACATCAAAAAATAAAAATGCCAGAACTTTCACCAAAAGTCATTATACCATTTAACACGTCCACAGTTCTAGTCGCTCCCCTCCCGCACCAGCACGTGGTGTGGTCGGCCTTTTTAATGCCAGCCCTTCTGCTGGGAGTGTCAGGGCCATCTTTTTATAATGTGTGTCCTTGGCTCCCAATGGCTCGAGAGAATGTCCAGCTCTCAGCTTTAGGTCTGAGCTCCCCTAAGGTCCAGCCCTTCCCTGTCTAGCCTTGCCTTTTCCATCTCCCATTTATTTTTTTCTACTCTATTGACCTGTCGTCCTCCCCCCCCCCCCCCCCCCATGCAACAAGTCATTCATTTCTCTCTGCTTTTACGTTGCCTGGCTTTTCAGCCTGGACTGTGCTCCCATTCTCACTCATTTGCTGACATCACAATTGTCTTTTTAGGCTTATCTAAGATGTTGCCTTCTCCAGGAAGCCTTCTTGGACCTCTCACTTAGAGGAAGTCACTCCTTCCTTAGTGCCATGAGAGTCCTTTCCAGCCACTTCTCCTGCAGCTCTGATCACACTGTTCTGTAACTGTCTCACCCTCCAGACTGTGAACTCTGGGAGGGAAGACACCCGTCTGATTTACCTCAGCGTCCGCAGCACCCGGTGTGGGGTCTGCCCATCGTGGGAGCTCCGCCTTCATTCAGCAGGATTGACAGCAGCCGCAGTGGCGACTGGAATAGCCGCTGACATCTGTCACACGTGTGCTGGGCCCTGTGTGAAGCACAGCAACCCCCTCGTTTAACGTTTATCACACCCCCTGGGACAGAGCTGTTACCATCCCTGTAACAGAGGAAGAGACCGAGGCTCCGAGAGATGAAGAGGAAACCGCCGGGGCTTGTTCTAGGAAACAGCCAGGGCTTGTTAACGCTACAGTGTGTCTGGGCACCTTCCTACCATTCAGGCTTCTGCTCAAATGTCCCCTCCTTGGAGGGTCCTCTGACACTTCCTTCCTGCACTCGGCATCTGCAGCCTTACAGTCGCCCCACTTTGTGACCTTCTTAGCCCCCATCCAGCCAGCAATGACCTTTTTTTTTTACTTATTCATTTATGTGCATATTATCTGCACCCCACTCCCAACAGTGAGCTCGTGAGAACAGGAAGCCCATTTAAATTTGAATTTTACATAAAAGACGAATACCTTTTTAGTTAAGTATGTGCCACGCAATATTTGGTACGTACTTGCATGAAACACGACTCATTGCTTATTTGAAATTCAAACTTAACTGGGTGTCTTATATTGTTGTTGGTCAATCTGGCAACCTTACTTTAGGCGCCAAAGAAGCACTGAATAGTGTAGGACACCTTGATGTGATTGTGGGGTTTGGGGAATGGTGAAGGCATTTATAATCAGCACCCATCTGGAGAATCACCAGCATTTAAAGTAAATTTAAAGTAAAAACGAAACGCAAATGTGCCAGGTTTGGCTGGATGCTTGTGAATTGGTAACTGCTGGCAAAGAGTTTGGGCTCCAGTTTGACTTCCAGGATTTGAACCCTGGATCCACTGCTCACAAGTTGTATGCTTAGCAGCCTCACCTCTGTGAGAGTTAAATAAAATCCTGTGTTGAAAGGACTTACTTAGCAAGGGTCTTGGCTCACCTGGAATGCCCAATAAATGTTATTCTTGGCCTGACCTGTGGTGGCATAGTAGATCAAGCCTCCACCCGGAATGCTGAGATAGCTGGTTCAAAACCCTGGGTCAAAGCACATATGGGAGTTGATGCTTCCTGCTCCTCCCCCCTTCTCTCTCTCTCTCTCTCTGTCTCTCTTCTCTAAAATGAATAAAATAAGTAAATAAATAAATGTTATTCTTCAAGATGACTGCTGGCTTGCCATGCAATATCGCCCTCTAGTGGTCATAGGACATATGTGCGAGCGCCGGCGCAAGGTCAGGATCCTGGAGGTCCGGTTCAAGGTATCCAGTCGCCAGGCTAGAGGCGCGTTGGAGGACGAGGACTGGTCCCCAAGTTCCCTGGCTTCTAGTCATCCACAGATCACCCCCACAATTTCTGCCACATACCAGCCACCGTTACCTCTATTAACCAATGCTCCTTTATTCCCTTGTGAACTGTGTCACTGTCTTTAAAGAAATCCATCATAATAGGAAACGTTACAATGTTCAGTTCAAAGCCCCAACATCAACTTTCAGAAATAAAAGTTGAACCATGAGTAGATACAGGTAAGACAGAAGAGTGTCACGTTTCCCTAGGTAATGTAGCAAGAAGAAGAATTGGATGATTCCCTCTCTCCTCCCTCTCTCTCTCTCTCTCTCTCTCTCTCTCTCTCTCTTCCCTCCACCCCCATGATGACATGAGGCTCAAATAATTTGCTGGAGACGCTAGGCCAGGAAATAGTTGGCGTGGATGCTAATACAACAGCTGTGTTTCCTGAGCCCTGACGAGGGGCCAGGCACTGAGCTAGGCGCATGCGTTACATGCATTTGCTAATTGAATCCCCAGAAAACCCCTCTGAAATGGGGGTTTCTGCAGACAAGGAGACCGGGGCTCAGACTGCCTGGCTAGCGCAGGGTGTAGGAAGTGACGCATGCGTGCTACTCCTCAGTCTAGCCCTTAATAACGTCCTGCCCATGTGCCGGTGCCCCCTGCGCTGTCTCGGTGACCGTGGAGGTCGGGCATTCCGGATGCTGTAGCTCCAGAGTGGAGCGTGGAGCGAACGTGTGCGTGAGGAATCAGCCTTCACTGTGTTCGGCCCCTGAGCTATCAGGGCTCGGGCCGCGCAGACTGGCTCTGTTCCGACTAATACCACGGAAACATCCCTTTTCTTCTTTTCTTTTTTATTTTTATTGTTTTTTACAGAGACAGAGAGAGAGTCAGAGAGAGGGATAGATAGGGACAGACAGACAGGAACGGAGAGAGATGAGAAGCATCAATCATTAGTTTTTTGTTGTGACACCTTAGTTGTTCATTGATTGCTTTCTCATATGTGCCTTGACCGCGGGCCCTTGCTGGAGCCAGCGACCTTGGGTCCAAGCTGGTGAGCTCTCAAACCAGATGAGCCCGCGTTCAAGCTGGCGACCTCGGCGTCTCGAACCTGGGTCCTCTGCATCCCAGTCCGACGCTCTATCCACTGCACCACCGCCTGGTCAGGCCCTTCTTTTTTTTAAAGTGAGCAAATTCTGAGACATTAGTACTGAAGACGATTAGCAGAAGAATGACACAGGGAGTTGGAAATAGGAAAAAAGACTGAAAGCAGGTAGCGGAGAAACAGTTGAGGTTTTATGATGGAGACTTGGAAAAGAAGGAGTCCAGGAGAGAGTAGAGCCGGGCCCTGGTGAGTCCAGGGGGTGGGGGGTGGGGCGGGGGCAAGTGGGAGAGAGAGCAAGTCAAGCTGCTGAAGTTGGAAATTCGTGGTCAAGCAGAGACGCGGAGCATGTCGAGCAGGTCGTAAGGGGAGGAGCTCAAGTGTGTTTTCTCCTCGCACTGGCTGACATTTAAGGCGCATGTGGCTCGGAGTGGCTGGTCATTGTGAATGACCCGCCTCCCTCTTTTCTCCTGCGGGCACCTCAGCTGGGTAGGACTCCGGGCTTGATGGGGCCAGTGCCTGCCCCTCCGTGGTCCAGAGGTTTCATGGTTATGGCTAGAGCCTCGGTCTTCACTCCCCCGCTGGACTTAGTGCAGCTCACTGACAATCTCTGATGTTTGCCCTGCTTGTTCGTTGGAGTCTTTCGTGGCCTCTGTAGTCTATGAGAGTGAGTGCCACGGGATGAGGCCGGCTCACAGAGCCCGGGATGATGTGCTCATTGAAGAAATACCTCCCAGATTGCCTCATGTCCTGGGGAGGCAGGAGGTCTGCCACCGTTTTCACTGACATCCTTTTAGGTGTTTTTCAAAGTGTTAAAAATATCATCACTATTTAAAAGTCATCAATGTGCTCTGATTAACCTGCCACCTCTCAGACTGTTCTGTATCCAGGGGAGTCTTGGAATTGAAGTTGTCTGGGGAGAGGAAATACCCGTCTGTGAGCTACAGGGAGTCCAAGGGAGCAGTGGGGAAACGGTCGGTCCTGAGATGGGCAGCAGGTGTGTGTGTGTCCAGGCAGGACTGTGGTATGGCACTTGAGATGGGCAGTAGGTGTGTGTGTGTTCAGGCAGGAACATAGTGTGGCGCCTGAGATGGGCAGCAGGTGTGTGTGTCCAGGCAGGAATGCGGTGTGGCACCTGAGATGGGCAGTGGGTGTGTGTGTGTCCAGGCAGGAATGTGGTGTGGCACCTGAGATGGACAGCAGGTGTGTGTGTGTCCAGGCAGGAATGTGGTGTGGCGCCTGAGATGGGCAGCAGGTGTGTGTGTCTGGGCAGGAATATGGTGTGGCGCCTGAGATGGGCAGCGGGTGTGTGTGTGTCCAGGCAGGAATGTGGTGTGGCGCCTGAGATGGGCAGCAGGTGTGTGTGTCTGGGCAGGAATGTGGTGTGGTGCCTGAGATGGGCAGCAGGTGTGTGTGTGTCCAGGCAGGAATGTGGTGTGGTGCCATGATCCGGGGGCAGCAGGACTGATTCTGATGGTCCCAGGTGTGTGAGCCTGAACTTATTCACTTGGATTCTTGGAGCCTTAACCAAGGAGGACTGTCATTCTTGACCTAATACCTGCCCCCAAAGAACATGAAGGTAGCTAATGGCTGGATCTTCCCCGAGCCCAGTCAGGTCCTGATGGCTGGTTCCCATTCAGAAAGGTTCTTTGTACTTCAGGTCACGAACTAGATAGACATTCACAATGCTCATGCAGCTCTTTATGGAATCTAACTCCTCATCCTGAGCTTAGAGGTATCCTACTTCTGTGTGTGTGGAAGATGCTTCCTCCCGTGAGTCCTCACCAGAAGACACATGCTGGTTCCCTACAATTAACATTCTTGCCGTCCTGAACTCTGGGACTGTCCTTGCACAATGCCATGTTGGTTGGTGGCAATAGTAGGTGCAGACAGACAGTGGTAGGTCTGGATACAATGTCACATATTTGGCAAAGGTCAAGAAGCACCAGCCTGAATCTGCTCATTTTCACAAGGTCAATGGCGTCTCCCAAAGAGCAAGGGGCAAGGTTTTTTGTGAAGCCTGGGATGTCTCAGTCCTTATTTGCCCTTCGTCACTCTGTGACCTTGTGCGAGTCATTCACCTATACCCCGAGGCTCAGTACCCTCACGTGAGGAGTGCAGGGGCTGGGCTAGCCTTCGAAAGGTCTCAAACAGTGAGAGCATATCTATGTTTTATTGGAAGGGATAACCTTCCCCACCCAGGGCATCTGTGTTCTTCTTCCTTCTCGCATTCAATTTTTTCATAAATTGTATCGGCATGAACAGTTTCAACATCCTATGTCCCTTCCTCTCCTCAATTCCTTTGAATCAGTCTCCCTTCAAAGCTCTGACTCTCATCTGAGGCACCAGTAATCTTTTCATACGCAGCTCCCACGAGCCGTCTCTGTCCCTGCTTTTCTCCAGCCTTGCAGCCGGGAACACTTTGGACCAGTTTGTCCTTCCTCCTACACTTCCTTCGTGTCGTCGTTAGCATCCCCTTGCTGGGAGACCAGAAAAGAGGCCAGCATGGCTGAGTGTAAGAGAGCGGAGAAGTGGTCAGTGACTCGTGTGTCCGTCCGCTACCTGGGCTTTCCCTTGGGGTGTCCCTGGTACTTCTGGACAGTGTGGCCACAGCCAAAGGAGTCATCTTTCTGCTGGAATCAACGCCTCCTCCCCACGTGTCCAGTTATCTTTGGGCTCCCCAACCTGAGACGCGGACGGGAGTCCCACCCGCCCCCTCATCTACCCCGGTCTAGGTCCGCCTCCTGAACATCTCTCGAATCTTTCCTTTTCACTTCTCATGTGGTCTCTTTCTGTGTCATCATCACTTCTGTCTGGAGGGTCACATCGACCCCTAACATCCTCTGCCCCCTAGCATCCTGTCCACCCATTCTGAGGACCACAGAGCCGCCAGTCTGAAAACCACATTCATCTGAACACCCCCCAGTCCTGCTAAAGCCCGTTAAGATCTCTGATGTAAGGTCCGACTCTGATCTCCAGGGTTCAACCACCCAGGCCAGGGCTCTTTCCATCCCATGAGCCCTCAAGTGATGGTGAAGAATGACAAGGAGCCTGACCTGTGATGGTGCAGTGGATAGAGCGTCAACCTGGAAACGCTGAGGTTGCCGGTTCAAAACCCTGGGCTTACCTGGTCAAGGCACATATGGGAGTTGATGCTTCCTACTCCTCCCCCCCTTCTCTCTCTCTCTTTCTCTCTCTCTCTATCTCTCCTCTCTATAAGGAATAAATAAAATCTTAAAAAAAAAAAAAAAAGAATGACAAGGCCCCCTGTGCAGACGGAGAGCAGTTTTATTTGCTGAGGAACATGGAAGGCAACACCGGCCTGGTGGGGAAAGGGGAAGCTGTTTCCTTGGAGAGAAGGCTACTCTGGTTCCCAAACACTGTCCAGTGCATGGGCAGCCTTCTGCGCATTCTCAGGTGCTGGGCGAGGAGTGGACCGAGCAGCAGGAAATGAATCTGTTGGGAGACAACTCCGATCAGAATGGGGACGGGAGGTCCCTGACTCTTGTTGCTGTTGGCTCATCGTCAAACCCTCTAGAGCAGTGGTTCTCAACCTTTCTAATGCCGTGACCCTGCAATACAGTTCCTCATGTTGCAGTGACCCCAAACCATAATTTTGGTGGCTACTTCATAACTGTAATTTTGCTACAGTTATGATTCGGAATGTAAATACCTAATATGCATTAGGTATTTTCTGATGGCTTTAGGCGACCCTGCCAGGGTCGCAACCCACAGGTTGAGAACCGCTGCTCTAGAGAGAGGGGAGGAGGCTGAGACGCTGGGGTTAGGGGTTTTGTCTCAGCCATAATGGGAACCCAGGCGTGGGATCCGGGGGCCCCTTGTGCATGTGTTCAAGTGAGTGTGTGTCTGTGTTTTCACAGACACTTGTGTCTGGCGAGTTGGCATGTGTGTGCGCATGTGTGAGTGTGCTGTTGGGAAAGTGAGTGTCTCTGCATGTGTGTCCGAATGACCATGTGTTTGGGTGTGCACGCACATGTGCTTGTGTGCGCGTGTCTGTGTGCGTGCACCCATGACCATGTGTGTCTCTGTTTGTGACCGTGTTGTATCGTTGCCTGTGTCTCTCCACCTCTGTCAGTGTTTCTGTGGACTTCCCTGTGCACAACTGGGCTTGTCAATGTGGCTGTTTTGCTTTCTCTTCAGATGTGACTGTCATAGCCCCCTGCCACCCCTACCAGGGGAAGAGCAGTAGCTTCCCGATTGATCCGGGGGATCTGGGAACAGCACTCACCGGCTCAGCAGAGGCTGGGTCCCTTCAGGAAGGCTTAGACCTTGATGACGAATTTCAGCCCATGGATCAGTTGGTCTGGAAAATGTAAAAGCCACCACGGCTGATCTGAGTGATGGTCTCAGAGAAGGAGTCTGGGCTATTGCACACCCCCCCCCTCCAGGCCTGATTAGGGGAGTGTGAACTCTGGGGGTCCGGCCCCCCCCCTCAGGCGGGGCTCGGTGGGGCCGATGCCTTCTTCCACCCACCAGCCCAGCTGTTCTCGGTGTCGGGGCTGGTGAGGGAGAGACAGGCTCTCTATCTCCCTCCACATTATCTGGATAATTCAAGGCAAAAAGAAATCCGAAATGGAGAGTGCTGCAGCTGGAGGACCGATCTGTCCCGCGGGGCGCAGAGACAGAGCTCCTCGGGGCAGGCCCGCCCTGCGGAGGGGAGAGAGGGCTTGGAAGCAGATACTGACCGGCGGTGTCATGCACCAGGGTCATGTCCAAATTTCCAAGAACGCTGTTGAGCAGAGGGCACACCTGGTGCAGAGGCAGAGAGGGGCGTTAGACGAAGTGGTACCTGAGGGGAGACCTTGGGGGGGCAGCGTCGTTGTCGGATGAAGTCTCTGGGGGAGATTTTCTGTCGTTTCTCTGTGCCTGAGAGCGCTTGTTTCTAAGTATTCTTCCCGGGAAGAGCTCACGCTGCCACTGGGCAGAAGAGGCCCCGAGGGCACGTGTGCGATGTGCCCAGTCACACAGCGAGCCAGCATTCCCTCTGGGACATGATGTCTGTTTCTAATGAGGTGGGCTGCCTGGGAGGGGTGACCTTCTGGTGAGAAGAGGCACCGATCACAGGCAGGGAGAGTACGGTCTGCAGCCCTCGGAGGGGTGGACTGGGAGCTAGCTCCTCTGGGCAGGACCGGGGCAGTTCAGCTGTAGTGCGGACATGCTCAGGGCCTGGCCCAGAGCAAGACCTAGTCAATGCAATTGAAGGATGGAAAGAAGGACCATGGAAAGATGGGTCAATGGACAAATAGATTTGGACAGAATTTACTCATCAAACTGGGAGGCTCAGAAAAGCTCATTCCAGGGGCCTCTTTCAGCCCAACGAGCTCTAAGACCGCCCCCAATTTCACCCACTTACGGTGCTCTGTACCAGGCCAGGAAGGGTGATATGCAAGAACGGGGTGAGGTTATCCAGAAGGAGTTGAACGGGGAGGAGGCCAACCCTGAAAGAGAAAAGCCACGGGGTGGTGCAGGGGCTCGGGCCTGTGGAGCAGCCTGCAGGGCCCCTTGGGGCCTCACGGGCTCAGCACTAGTGGCTGAAGCAGAGCCCTGCCCGTCCACACCCACAGGCAGGTGAGCGCCAAGGGGCCGAGTCCAAGGGAGTGACACCCTACACAGCCACGCACACCGTGGGACACACAGGACAAACGCAGAGTTCCAGCACACAGTAGGCGTCCCCTGAGACTTTGCAGACCCCACAGCTGGATGAGCGGTGCTGAGTGTGTAGGGGTCATGAGGATTCCAGGAGAGGGGACACGTGAAGCATAGTGAGCATGTTCAGTAAAGGTTAGCTAGGGTGGGGACGACTCCTGTCCATCGTGCGTGACCAGTCTGGGGACAGGTAACTAAAATAAGTAACCCAGCTAGGCTCTGTCACTATTTTACCCCTGACTAGGACAAAACACATTCACACCTACTGTCTTACTGGGGTTATCAATCAACAACCTCAACACAGGTCCATATTACAGCTTGGGGAAGTACTGTCCAAGGTCACATAGGAAGCCCTCCACCACTCCCCACGCCCTCTGGTAGATGGAGCTTGAACTCAGATCTCTTGTTGCCTGATCCAGTGCAAAATTGGTCAGCCCAGTTTAAGAAGGGATAAGTCAGTATTTACCCATCCATTTACTCATCCATCCATCCATCCATCCATCCATTTCCCTCCCTCCTATCAATCTTCTCATCCTTTCATCTTTCCACCCTTCCATCCTCCCACTCATCCATTCTCCCATTGTTCTATCTTTCCAACCATCATTCCATTTCATTTCCTCTGGACTGGTGAAGCCACCCCTCTGGCCTTACCCGTCAAGCACGGTGATTTTTATGTTGCCAGGGGGGTGAGTGCAGTCGCCAAGGACCAAGTGGATTCTCCCATTTTCATTTCTGACAGCTACAATTTCTGCAGTGATGTTTAACTTCACATCCAACTTTAACAGACTGGTGACTAAGGATCTGCAGAGGAGATAGTGCCCCCACACGTGCCAAGGAAGAGAAGGCTTTTCTCCTTGCCAGGAATGCTAGCATTGCCTCAACCCATCTTGCCCATAGCTCTACTCATGTCATTTCCTAGTAGGGGAAGCCAGGGCTCAAAGAGGTCAGGTGAGTTTCCCGAGTGACTCCAGGTCGCTGGGCATAGCAGCGAACACACTGAACTTGGAAGCTCATGTCTGTTAGACTTCAATGCCCCCTTTTGACTACCCATGGCCGTGAGGGTCTCCTTTGGTTGCCTCCCTTCCCACCCCGCCCTGGGGCCCACTCACGTTTTTACATCGAGGCCCAAGTCCAGAGGGATGTTGACATACAGACGATGGCCATCAGGACTCTGCACGAGGCCGAGTTCCAGCAGCTGGGGACTCTGGATCTGCACACTGCCCGGGAGGTGAAGACAGAAACGATAATTCCTCAAGCCCAAACCTAGAAACCACTTTTAGCCCAATGGTACCCATTCTCAGAGGTGGAACTCCCCATGAGGTGGGGTTGGGGGAGATGGGAGGGCAGTCTTGCAGCAAAAACCACACGGGTTCTGAGTGGAATCAGTCTTCCTCAACCTCCGCACTCGGCCAGAGCCTGACACACCTGTGGCCTTCTCCTCCACTCCAGTTTCTGAGGCATTCTGGGATACAGACTGAATTAGATTTGCATTCTGTCTGGATTGCATTTGCATTCTCTGTGCCAGCCCAAAGCCTTAAAAAGAAAAGGGCTACTCCATATCGGTTGACTTTATGGGCTGATGAGCAGGTGAGTAGGTGATTAGGTGAGCAGATGTGGGAAGAGTAAGAGGTTAGATGGAAGGGAGGATGGACTGACGGACGGATGGACGGATGGATGGATGGATGGATGGATGGGTAAGTAGATGAGTGGATGATGTATGAGGCAAGTAGAGTAAGTTCTTAACAAACGTTCATGGGTAGGAATCACTCATCCTGCCGTGACTTTCAATGGCAGAGTTAATCAACAATGTTTACCCAGGAGACCAAGAAGCAGGGAGTCAGGGAGCGTGGAAGGGGGTGGAAGTACACCCTTCTGGGCCAGCCGTTGTGCCAGGTTGTTACATCCTGGCCAGTCCTCCCAGCCAGTCTTCCCTGTGGGTACCAGGGCTTTACTTCATATACAGAGAAACCGATGGGGCTGAGAAAGCCAAGGGGACGTTTGGAAGTCAAACGGAAGGCTATCTATCTGTCTTTAAGTCAGGGGCAAGCAGCTGGGTGGGCAGGAGTCTTGGAAACGGCTGTGACCTGGACCTGTCGAGGACCCAGGTTGGCCAGTCCACGGCATCAAGCTTCCCATTATTCCTTCTCGCTTAGCGGCTCTCAGATGTCTTGTGAGAAACACCCTATTAGATCACTCCGTGGGCACCGCATTGACGGTGTGATTGAGGACAGCCGTTTACACTCTCCTGCTGACATCAAAGGCCACTTGTGTGCTAAGGGGACTCCACAGACGCGTCCAAATTACCACGTTTAGTGAGAAAAACCTTGACTGTGGAATGAAGTAAACGAGAATGAAGTAAATGAGAGTGGCTGGTTCATGAGGAAGAGGGTGGGTGTTCTCTGACGGACCATTCGTAAGGAGGGGCTTAGACTGAATTCCAGTCTCCTGCGGAGACCAGATCTCTCCCTCCTTCCGGCCGCTGCCTGGGGTGACCAGATCTCCAGCGGGAGTCTTCCGGGGGACACCAAGGCCCCACGTTAGGGCTACTCACTCGACGATGTTTTTCAGGAAAGAGAGCTGGGATGTCAGTCTCCCAAGCAGGCCTCCAACCAGGCCACCTGAATTGTCCCTTCCCAAGTTCAGGATGTTCAAGAGTGGGAGATTTCTGAGATTATCCAGCAGACCTCCGGAGAGCAGGCCATTGCTGAGGGCTGGAAACGGGGAGAGGAGTTCTCAGGGGTCAGGTGTGACCATGTCGGCCCCTCAGCCCCTCTCCCCGATCACCCAGCCTCTCCCCCCACCAGATGGTCAGACACACACACAGCCCTGGAGAGGCTCGTCACAGATGCTCACTTACCACCTGTCAAGCTTCCAGCAAGATCTGTGGGCCCTGAAACTAAAGGTAGGACTGGACCCGGACCCAAGGGCAGCCCTTGCAGCTGGGCGGTGGTCTGGGCCAGCAGCCCACAGAAGACAACGAGGCCCCTGATTTGAAACATCTTCTCTCTTGGTGTCTGTGGACAGAATGACAAGGAACAAAGCAGCACGTATACCAGAGAGAAATGCACCCACCGCCTGCCCCGGCCCCGGGAGCGCCGGGGAGAGAAGAGCCGTAGCTGACACTGCTCAGCATCGCGTCTGTGCCTGGCCTCAGCTGCGCTAGGCGCATGCGCGGAGTGGTTTCGTCTTCACCACGCTCTAAGGTTGGGCGCTAATCCTCTGCATTGCCCAGGCGAGGAAATCGGGTCTCATGAGTGTAGGTAACTTCCCCCAAGGTCACAAGTACACATGGGGATAAGATTTGAAGCCAGTCTGACATAGAGGTTTCTGTTAAAATTAAGTGACCGTCAGACTCACTCTCTAATGGGACTTGCTTGCGATGGCTTACCTCAGTGCCCCTAGTCCCTGCTCTTTAGACAGAGCAAATAAAGACCTAAACATACCCAGTGGCTGAGAAACTGAACAGTTTTTTGGTCCTGGTCCAGCCTGTGCAAGTCAGACTATCCAGAGGCCACGTGGTCATAGACACAGTCTTATCCAGATCAGTGCTGGGGAAATCCTAGGCCATTCAAAATCTTCATCACACAAGGAGAATCAGGGGACCAGAGAAGGGTAGTAAACTTCTCAAGATCACACAGCAAATCGATGGCAGAGCTGTGGTCGGAAGTAGGTCTCTGAACTTGGCTGCCTTTTGAATCTGTCTCCTCCCAGCTGTCCCCACCCTCCCCCCAGGCTTACTTGGCAACCAGGAAAGGTGTCCAGAGCTGGAGCTGGTCCCTATACTTTGGAGGCACCTGACAATCTGGGTCAGAATTTCATCAAGGGATCATCTGTGGTGTAGCCGATTGAAACTGAAAGGGCTTTTTGATCCAAAGAGCCAGTGGTGGCCTCTCTGGGGATCGGGTCCTCTGAATCTCTTCTGGGAAACAGACCTTGTATGAATCCACTGGAAGCTAAGGACCCTAGTTCCAGAAACATGCATCAAAATGCATAAAATCGGGTGGCTCTTAGGGGGTTTGTGGACGATGGCCTGAATCCACCATGGCAGCCTCAAGCTGAAAGTCACGCCATGGAGATGTTGACGCAGGGCACAAAGCGCGTGCCCACGGGAGAATTCCAGGGGCACGTGCACCTGTAGCCACGTGCCGCCCATCGCCATCACACTCCCCCTTCTCCATTTCTACAGTCCAGCGCTTCTATACGGACATTACCGCTCTCTTAGGGAAGCAGAGTGAATGGCCGCCCCATGCCCCTGAAAATGGCCAGCGCTGTTTCTTTTAGAGGCCCCGCCCCCCTCCATGAGTGATCCTAAAGCCTAGTCAGCCAGCAAGAGCCTGGCACCCCTGCCGCCCCTGCCAGGGTCGCAGAGCGGGAGCAGAGCGGGAGCAGAACGCGCAGGCCTCACCTGGGCTTCGCAGAGCTCCTGGCGGCTGTCCTGGTCACCTCTCCCCTCTCCAGCTCGCTTCTGCCGAGGGAGGTGGCCTCTTTTTATACCGTGGGGAGAAGGAAACACGCAGCTGGGTGGTGGGATTTGGGAGAATTGAGAATTCCGCAATCTAGTGATGCCTTTCAGGGATCTCCAAAGTAAATAATTGCCAATCATATTAGTAGGTGGAACAGTTAAGCCATTTGATCGACAAATTAAACAGAGGAAAACCTGAGACAGGGATGTTACTCAAGACTTCACGTGGTTTTCATGAGCGGGGCTGAGGCTGGGACGCGCGGGCATAGTCAGATGGTCAGAAGTGGCCCGGGGGGGGGGGGTCAAGCTTGGAACACGCGGAGAGGCAGACACCTGGAGCTAAGGACCCTTGTCCCGGAAACATGCATCAAAATGCATAAAATTAGGTGGCTGTTAGGAGGTTTGTGGATGACGGCCTGAATCCACAATCGCACTCCTGGTTCAGTTCTTTTTCTCCAATTAGAGGACTCTTGCTCCCCAAGTGACAAAGGGAGTCAAGGTGCCTCTGATTTCCCTTTATCCGGGGCCGTCTGGTCTCACCGGAACCCTGGGAAGAAGGGGTCGCGGCTCCTGCTTTGCAGAGGAGGAAACCGAGGCCCCGTGGAGATACGTGCCCCCAAAGACACGGAGAGGATCTGGCAGAGTGAGGGGCACTGCTCATTGGATGCTGGTGACACTAAGAACAGTGTCAACGGATAACACGGAACCGTCTCTGCCCGCCGGGACCGCGTGCTCTTCACAGGCAGCATCTCAGGAATCCTCGCAGCCCTGCGTGAGGTGGGAGCGAGCGCTCCCATTTTCCATGGGGGAAACTGAGGCTCAGCGTGGGAGAGGACATACGCAGAGTGGCGTGGTGGATGTGGGCCTGAGCCGTTCACACTCTAGCCCTTCTCTGAATCACCGTGCTGTACATTCACCTGACGTGTATCTTCTGATTTTTCCCGCATCTGTGAATTTCCTGCTGGCCTGACATTTCGCTTCCCTGTTCCGGGAAACTCCTGCCAGGTTCCCAGGCCCGGGGGATGCTGTGGCATCCTGGGTTCTGCCTGTACCCTTTCTTCTTCCCTTCCTCAAATGAAGTAATAAGGCATTTGTCCCCACAACTCGGGCCCCTGGAGTCTATTTTGCAGATGGAAAGACTGAGGCATGGAGCAATCTAGGTCTTAGACCAGTGGGGAGCAGATGTCACCCTGCAAAACCCAACACCTCTAAGCAACAGAAAGAAAGGAGGAAATGCACATTTATTGAACACCTCGGGCAGGGGGAGGGGCTCTCCTTCCTCGAACCTCATCTTCCTCAGGAGTGGTTGGCATTGTTTTCATTCAAATGGCAGATAAGGAGACCAAGGTTCAGGGAGGGTGACTACTTCCCAGGGACACACAGTGAATGAGTCTTGGAGTCAGAACTCGCTCCTGTGGCTTGTGACCCCTGTCATCAGTGAGCCACGCTGCTTTCCCTGATGCCAGGCCTTCCCTGAAACGGCTCCTACTTCCTGTGAGAGTCCGGCGATGCCCCCAAGGGGCCAGGGCCGTGGCTTTCAACTCAATTATCCATTCAAGCACTTGCTAGAACCTTCCCAGAGCTTGCATGTCGTCAGTTATTCTCAGAGGGGTCCCATTTTTTGTTATCTTGGTGTAACTCGTATGGGTTGGGCCAGGCTGCTACTATCTTTGCGGGAAAACTGAGGCAGACACGTCAAGGGCCTGCTTCAAGCTTGTACAGTCAGTCACCGGACAGGCAATGTCCTTGGTTTGCAGACAGGAGTCTGCACAGGCCTGCTGGCGGACAGAGGGGACGGATTTGGGCGCAGAGTGCCCTGGTTCAAATCCTGTGACCCTGGACAAGTCGCCGTAGTGCCTTGAACTTCAGTGTCCTCCTCTTTAAAATGATGGTCGTGGCGGGTCATGTCCGGAGAGCTGGGAGAAGCTTAGTTCAGAAACTCAAGTGTCTGGGCAGTTTTCTTCCTAATGCATCTGTAGTTTAGTTACCATTCCAAATGCCATTTTCTGGGTGATGGAAACGTCTCCACTTCCCCCCCGGGGTTGCATTTCTGTCCCAGGGGCTTCCTGTGTGCCGCGGCATCTGGAGGAGGCTGCCCTGTCCCTGTTTTCACCAGAAATACCAAGACGCTCACAAGCTGTCGGCCCCTAGACTGCCGAGAGGCTGGGAGTCGCTCCAGTCCGAAAGGCCCTTAGGATGTACCAGTCACTTCTTCCTTCCATGTTAGACACCCCAAATTGGTCTGCTATTACTCAATTCCTTAGGTCTCAACAGGACCATGGGGGGCTACCCCAGCCCATCTGCTCAGACCCACCTAGACCCCCCAGGTAAACTTCCTTCCCCGGGGTGTGGGCCTCTCTCCTGGGCTCTGGAAGGGGACACAGGCACAGATGCCCTCTGTTCTCGAATCCTGTGTTATCAACTGTGCCATCTGTTGTCCTATGACAAGTTTTGCCTGGGGAGTAGCCAGAGCACAGGACACCTTCCAGAACCCACCAGAACCGTGTTCTCCTCAGCTTCTCATGGACTCTCACATTCCATCAACACAACATGGGGAATTTTCTAGTGTTAGGGCAGAAAACTTTGCTTTAATTCATTGTATATGTCAGGGGTCCCCAAACCTTTTACACAGGGGGCCAGCTCACTGTCCCTCAGACCGTTGGAGGACCAGAGTATAAAAAAACTATGAACAAATCCCTATGCACACTGCACATATCTTATTTTAAAGTAAAAAACAAAACGGGAACAAATACAATATTTAAAATAAAGAACAAGTAAATTTAAATCAACAAACTGACAAGTATTTCAATGGGAACTATGCTCCTCTCACTGACCACCAATGAAAGAAGTGCTCCTTCCGGAAGTGCGGCGGGGGCCGGTTAAATGGCCTCAGGGGGCTTCATGTAGCCCGCGGGCAGTAGTTTGGGGACCCCTGGTATATGTGATACTCTTGACGTATCCTGCCTATGCCAAGGGTTTTGAAAAAAGCAGAACAAATCCCAATCTTAAAAAACAAACAAGCCCACATTAAAATTAGCTTTTTGTCCTCTGGTGTGTAGTTCTATAGATTTTAATGCACGTGTGGTTTTATCCCCGCCATCATAGTCGGGATGTAGAGTAGTTCCATCACTCCCAAACACCCTCACGCTGTCCTACAGAGTCCCCGCTCCGCCCCCTTCCTGGTGAGCAGTGTTCTGTTCTGTCCCTACTGACTCGTCAAAGGTCCAGGCACCTTCCCTCCGCTCCTGCTGAAGCTGCCCCTTTATGAAGCCACAGGCGCTGCCTGTCCCATTGCCACAGGCAGGGCGAAGGCCGTGGAAGGACACGCCGTGGACATTTGAAGACAAGTGTTCCCCACATTGGTAACGTCTGTGCCTCCCCAACGTGTTTCTCAGAAATGCAGGTGGTGCCCTTTTCTCCTGACCTGACTACGATTGAGAACCTTTATCGATGGTGTTTGTGGCTCAAGAGATCCGTTTTGAAGGGCAAAGTTAGTTTTTTCCAAAGACTCTGACCTGTCCAAGGTCTGTTCTCCAGAACCTGGGAGCAGGACGCTGGTTCTATTCCTCAGAGCGAGGTCAGGGCCGGGGCCGAGTGAGAGGGGCTCTTCCTTGGTTTTGTTGAGGGACAGAGGGCAAAAGGGTTCACGGGGGGCTGGGTGCCCCGACTCGGATGCGAAAAGGTATTTTTGCCTAAGGCAAATTGTACTTCCCTTGGAGAGTAACCTTCCCTCCTACCTTTACAGCTGACAATAATAAAAGCTTTTTATGGGATACGAGTGCTTTATGCCATTTCTAATAACCCTGTGGGACACGGAGGACAGTCAGCTGCCCAGGAACACCTCTGCTAGGAAGAAGTGAATTCAGGCTGTCCCCCGGGGCTGTTTGGCTTTTGTGCTCATAAACCTCAAGAGCTGGTTTGTGTCAACTGTTCCTTATAAAGTAAACAAACCATTTGATTTAACATTCTAATCACCAGATAGCTTGAAGGTTGGAACACGTCCCCTCCCACAGGCAGCAATCAGGACTGGTGATGGGCATCTGAGGTCAAGGGTGGTCTTGTAGGACTGAGCCCTCAACCGTGGGATCAGAGGCTGTCTCCAGACAGCGTCAGAGCGGAGCTGAAGTGGAGGAGGCCCAGCTGGTGTCAGAGAACGGCTTGGTGGGCGAAAATCCACGAGGCTGCAGCTGGTGTCAGAGTCGTTAGACCCGAAGGTGTCCAGCAGAGAACAGCAGATGCAGAGCTGAGCAGAGCCCAAGCCCAGAAAGGAGTGGTGTTGGTAGACACAGGGCTTTTCAGGAAGACCTGGACGACTAAGCCGAATGAAAGAGAGCCGTGCCCTGGGAATAAAGATGCCCCCACTCCGCCCCGAGGAGGAACAGCAAAATTAGAGCATTTCTACCCTAATGAAATATACATCTAAGCCTCAGCAGGATCAAAGCCATGCACGTGTTCTCTATTTTCCTGCTGTCTTGCTTTCTCTTTGGAACAAAATAACATCATTCAGAGCCTCTACAATTTCTCACCACGATGTCCAGCATCCAATAAAAGAATAACAAGGCATGCTAAGATAAAAGGGCAAATGGACTGAAATCTAAGAAATATTTTTAATTACGCCATCTAACAGACCCACGGGGAATTCAAATATTCCAGCACTGAGCAGACAACAGGGCAGGCAGCCCACCAAGGATGAGAAGAGGACCTGATTCCTTCAGCACTTGGGATGTGCCCTGGGGGCCCCAGGTAAGTCGAGTCAGTGTCAGGGTCAGTCTGAGATTCTCTATGGAGCTGAAGGGTTTGGAGGGGGTGGAAAACCAGGGACTCCTCTGTACGTATTCTTAACCATCCCAATTCCACTTCCATTTACAGATGGGAAACTGAGGCTCAGAGCAGGGTTATGCTTTTTCTGAGACCACTCATATTTAGTGCTGAGCACCCAGCTTTCCTGCCTTTAAGTTGTGTGTACTTTACTCTGTACCTCAATAAATAAAGTTTCTGAGGATTCAACAAGTATTTTGAAAAATTGCTTAACCCAGGGCCACTAAATGGAAGCTCATTTTGGACTTGCTAGTCAGTGGTTCTCTTCATCCCTCCCTGGTTCTGACAGTGCTTTTAGGAAAACGCACAGACTAACAGAGATTGAAGGAGGACAGGGTGGCCAAGGGGCATTTTTGGAAGCCCAGAGAGAGGGGTCTACACTAAAACTTTGCAACAGCCCTGTCCTATGAGACACGTATCAACACACTTATTTTAAAGAGCAGGAAATAGAAGCGTGGAGAGCTGAGGGCACCTGCCCACCCTCCCCTCTCCCTTTAAAGAACTCTTTCATTTTTGAGAGCAGAAACAGGCCTAACAGAAGGCTTCTCTCCACAACCTTCTTAGGCTGGGTCTTCTTAAAGAGTTATTTAAAGTGGGCTGACCCGACTTTTGTTTTCCTCTCCTGCTTTTTCTTAATCTGATGCCAGACATGATGGCTATAGCTCAGCAGCTATTTTGTCTGCATGAGCATGAAAGCCACAACCCAGGGGTAGCAGAGGAGAAAGCTGGCGGACGCCCTATGCCAGTATATCCTTCTCCCTCCGGACGTCTCGTCAGCACTGAAGCTGCTGTTTGTCATATTCTGTGCTAGAGCCAGCACCAATTTGTCACTGGGCAACACTCACGAAAAGCTTCAGTCTCGCTTGGTGTCTGATAAAAAGACAGGTTCAAGAGGGTCGTTGCGTTGTGCTCACCTGGATTTCTGCAGGGGACAGTGGAGGAGCTCTGGGTCTCCGTCAGTTGATTCCTGCTGGGTTCTGCAGTGGGGCTGACTTCATATATAGCGAGTGACCCCATAGCCGTGGGGAGGTGGCACTGAATGATTGACAGCTGGGAAACTGATGAGAAGCCATCCTTCTCACTGTGTCCATCCCACAAATTCCAAAGCAAACATTTCCTACAGGAGGCCCCAGGGGTCAGGATGTAAGGACTCACTCAAGCTGGGTGTGTCAATAATGTATTTCATACTGTACATCACAGGCATCACCAGATGCAGAGGTGCAGAGAACGTGGAGATCACGGAGAATGTGGGGAGATGGTGCTTGTCTCTCATGCCCTCTGTGTCCTGCTTTGAGATGGTCTCCTCATCTGTGTCATGAGTGAGGGAGGCCTGGGGACAGGAGTGACCGTAGAGGTCAGGGAGGGGGTGTCCGGGCCTCAGTTCAGGAAGCCTTGAGTTCTCGCGGGGCTCTGCCCAGTCTCGCTGTTTGACACTGAACAGCTCCGATGTCCTTTCTGAGCCTCAGTTTCCCCATCTGAAATAATAGTGGTGGTCGCTATTATCAACAGGTAGTTTTCACAAACGCTTGTGTAACCTTTCTAGCATCCCTAGGATATAAACACTATTATGAGTCTCATTTTACAGACAAGGAAGCTGCGACTCAAGATTAACAATTTTTGCCTGAGGTCATAGAGCTAGTCTACAGTAGAGTCAGGTTTTACATCTAGTTCTGTCTTCTGCCCAAGCCTGTAACCTGGACACCGTATCACAGATTTCTCCTTTTAGAGCAGAACGGAGGCCTCCTCGGTGGGCCAGGCGAACCGTCTCTGCCGCACTGAGAAGTCGTTGCCGTGGCATCATTGTCAGGCGCAGTCAAAGGGGCTCTTCAGAGAAGCAGTGTGACCTGTCCGAGGTCACACAGCTAGTTAGCATCGATGAGGTCAGAGCCAGGTCAGCAGAGCCCCCGAGTCCCCTGTCTTCCCCCTGCACCGCCCTGTCCCCGAATGTCTGGCGTGACCGAGGCACCTGGTGACTGTCTGATGAATCATCGAATGGTTGTTCCCTGAGAACTTTGCTGTTTTCTGCATTTTGGAATTACGGAGAGAAATCAGACCTAAGTCTTGCCTCCTAGGGACTCACTGTCTGTTGAGGTTGACAGACTTGGTCGGCCAGGGTGTAGGTCTTCATTTAGCTATGGATTTTTTATTTTTCTGTCTTGATCACTGTTGTATCCCTGGGATCAAGCATGCTGGGCCTGGAATAGTAGGTTCTCAGTAAACATTTGTTGAATGAATGAGTGATGAGAAGGGGCCTTAAAGAAGAAGGTCCCAGTAAAAGGATCCGCATGTGCAAAGGCACAGCGGTGTGAAACTACAGGGTGTGTTGATGGAGGGGCGGGTCCTTCAGAGAGACTACAGGGCAGAGGGCTGCAGCGTGGAGCAGGGTGGGGCAGCGGAGAGGACAAGTGGGGCCTAGAGTGACGTCCAGGAGTTGGCTCTTCATCCACAGGGCACTGGAGGACCCCTGGGAGGTGTGGGTCTGGGGCTGGAGGACACGGCCAGATATCGGACTAGAAAGTGACTTCTGCTTCTGGAGCATGGAGTGAAGGAGGTGAGGTCCAGCCAGGAGCCACCGGAGCACGCTCCTGCAATGGCCCAGGGAGCAACCCAGGAGCTAGGACAGTGTAGGATGGAGTGAGGGGAGTGGGGGTGGGGGGGGCTGCCAGGAGTTCCTGATGGGAGCGGGTGGAGGTGGGCTGCAGGGTTGGGGAGGGGAGGAGCCTGGTTTCTTTCTCAAAAGGGGGAGGTGCATCCCTGGGAGGCAGGAGAAGGACCAGGTCCTGGGAAAAGGGGAGATCTGTGCTGGGGAGGTGGTGGGGACAGGTGCCCACAGGAAGGGGCCCAGCCCTTGGGAAGAACAGCGGGGACCTTACTCAGTGAAGACCGTGGTGTGAACACTGCTGGGCTCCACGAGGCAAAGAACCTGTCACCAGACCCCTCCGGCCAAACTTGTCTTTCTCCAGGCAGAACTCCACAGCGAGACTCATGCGTGCATGTGTCTTTGCAGTCTTTTATTGCAGGGCCTCCTGGGGATGAGAGAGAGGAGGAGAGGAGAGGACAAGGGACAGAGAACGAGCAGGAGGTGGAGGCAGTCAATATGAGGAGTGGCTCTCCACGTGGAGAGTGCTGTCCAGATTGAGACCTTTCAACAAACCGGCCCAGAGGGGCGCCACACCCCCGCGTGCTAAACCTTGCGGTCAGTGATTAAAGAGAAAACTGCTACTAGCCACTGTGGCTTCTGAAAATCCTTTATACAGACCAGCTTAGGGGCCTTTGGGAATGCAAAGCTGTAGCTCCACATGGTTAAACCGATTTCTGTGACCCACAGCCAGCCGCAGACCCAGACTGCAGGCCTGTTCTCACGCCACGCCTGCCCCGCTCGGCAGGTGACCCCACCACCTAGCAGGCTGCCCCACCACCTACCAGGCTGCCCCACCACCTACCAGGCTGCCCAAGCACAAACCTCAGGCGCAGTTGATGGCCTCCACCCCTCATCTCCACATAGAAACCATCAGCAAGTCATGTTGTCTCTGCTTGTAAAACACATCCTCCTCTGTCACCTTCTCCAGGTCCCGGTGACCATCACTGCCTGTCTGGAGACAGTCTAGTTTCTCTGGGCTTCTGGTGTGACCTTGGCCTCTCTATAGACTTCCATCTGGGGCAGCCCAAGGGGCCTAACTCCCCTCTCTCTGAACATTCTCCACATGTTTCTCATTGTCCTTGGTTAGAACCGGAACTCCGCACCACAGCCCCCGAGACCTGCAGGGCCCGGCCTCACCTGCCGTCTTGCTCACCTGGCCACGCAGGACCTGTGCTTTTCCTCAAACACACCAATTTCTCTCTTACCTCCGGGCCTTTCCAGCCCCCCTCCCCACCCCGCATGCCTCTTACGTCACATGCTTCCACATTCTGGTTTCTACGTAAGGGTCCTTCCTTCCTTCCTTCCTTCCTTCCTTCCTTCCTTCCTTCCTTCCTTCTTTCCTTCCTTCCTTCCTTCCACTTTTACAGAGACAGAGAGAGAGTCAGAGAGAGGGATAGACAGGGACAGACAGACAGGAACGGAGAGAGATGAGAAGCACCAATCATCAGTTTTTCGTTACGACACCTTAGTTGTTCATTGATTGCTTTCTCATGTGTGCCTTGACCATGGGCCTTTAGCAGACCAATAACCCCTTGCTTGAGCCAGCGACCTCGGGTCCAAACTGGTGAGCTTTGCTCAAACCAGATAAGCCCGCGCTCAAGCTGGTAACCTCGGGGTCTCAAACGTGGGTCCTCTGCATTCCAGTCTGACGCTCTATCCACTGAGCAACCGCTTGGTCAGGCAGGGGGGTACTTCTTTAGATGGGTCCTCTTGATTGGCCCCCTCACATACTCTTTACCTTGATAAAACTGCCTCCATCTCCCTCCACCTAAGATTGGTTATTAACTTTCGTGGCCTATCTCACGAATGAGGATTAAGGTCCCAAAAGGCAGTGACTGTGTGTCTTTTTCATAGCTGTGCACTCAGTACCCAGCCCAGGTCCTGTTACACATTAAGTGCTCAATAAATATTTGTGACAGTTGTTTAAGGAATGAATGAAGGGAGGTGATCGTGGCTGAACTCATCCAGGAACACCCTGCTGGTGAGGGGTGGCCCCCACTAAAATGGAGAGAGAGGGGATTGGAGGCAGAGAGAAGGGAGCCCCAGGCACAGCAGGCTGGAATAATGGGGTGCTAGGGCCGAGGAGCTTTGAGCCTGGGAATCTGGGGAGGCCTGCACCCCTCAGGAGGGAGGCATGGAAATGGAGGTGAGCAGGACAGGCCCAGTTCTGTGAGGGTGACTGTACCTACTGATGGACATGCACCCACCATGTGTGGCAGAGAAAACCCCCAAACTGCCAGCAACAGGGACAATCACAACCATTTCACTGAGGCGGACTCAGGGCTGAACGTTAGACAGCTCAGATGCTTTGGGGAGAGTCACACAGCCCTCAAGCAATAGAGTGGAGTTCACATGTCTGACTCCAGTCCTTAGTTTTAGGGGCTCCCAGTTGTTTATCCAGCTGTGCTCTGGGCACCCATGTTATAGATTAGGCCAGAGCAGTCCAGCATTTTCCCCAAGGTTAGTAGCAGAGCCAAGATTTTTTTTTTTTTAATCCGAGAGGCAGGGAGAGAAAGAGACAGAATCCCACAGGTGCCCTGACCAGGATCCACCAAGCAAGCCACCTTTGGGGTGATGCTATTCCATCTGGGGTCATTGCTTTGTTGCTCAGCAACCAAGCTATTTTAGCTCCTGAGGAAAGGCCGTGGTGCCATCCTCAGTGCACGGGGCCGACTTGCTCAAATGACCCATGGCTGGAGGAGGGTGGGGAGAAAGAATGAGAGAAAGAGGGAGAGAAGGAAGAGGGAGAAGGGTAGGGGGAAGAAGCAGGCGGTCACTTTTCCTGTGTACACTCACTGGGAATCGAGCACGGGGCACCCACAGTGTCGATTAGCCAAGGCTCTACCGCTGAACCAACCAGCCAGAGCCAGAGCCAAGATTTCAGTGCAGAAACTTTCACTCCCAACCCTTCATTCTTACTTACTCTGCTATGCTGCCTCTCCAAATACCCCTTGTATGTGACATCTCCTCCTTCCAATCTTCCTTCCTTCTCTCTACCCAGGCCGTGCACTTCCATTCCCCAGCTCTCCCCTCTGACCCAGAGCTCTGTAAAGAGTCCCAGGGTTGGGGTTCAGGGTCTCGCCTGCCTTCTCGCTGCTCCTGGAGGCTCGTGCCACCACCGGTTAGCCAGCCCACCATGCCCGGGGCCACCTGCCCGGAGGCCTTCAGACTGTCCAGGAGGCAGATGTTCCGAATCCGGCCCTCTGCGTTGTGCTTCATGAGGCCCAGGGTAATAACTGGAAACAGAGGAGGGATCAGTGACATTGTACAAGGTCACAGACAAGGCAGGAGACTTGGAATCAGGAGGTCAGAGTTGCAGGCTAGGGCACCCACTGCTTGCTGTGAGATTGGGTGCATGGCACCCCGGGGCCCCCAACCCCGAGATCCACATTCTTCATCTGTGAGGTTCAGCTGTGCAGGGGCGATGTGACATTCCTCAGAGGGTCTGGCCAGGAACAGCTGCTAATGGGGATATGCTGGTTGAAGTGTCACCCGTGCCAGAGCCTATCATAGATGCAGATCACAGTGGATGCTGGTTGAAGATTAAAATAGGTGGGCAAATCAGGAGAGAAGAAATGTCAACCCTCTCGTGCCACTCCCGACATAAACTGCAGGACGGAGTGCAGCTCCCAGCAGAAAACAACGCATTTCAAAAGGGAAGGGGAGTTGAGAGCTGTGGACATGTCTAAGTTCTGCCTCCTTTGGATCCAGACTCTCCTGCTCAGAGTCGGGGTCCGGCTCTAACAACCCTCAGCGCTCCCCACGGGACGCACCTGTTTCACTGACTTGACCCTTTCTATGATCAGGACCCGCGTTCTGGGCCACCCAGAGCAGCGGGAGCCATTGTTGCACCACACCCTCCTCCCCCGCCCCTGGGGCCAGCTCCTTGACCCCTATTAAGCACCCCCTGTTTCTGCTGCCTCTAAACAAAAGATGGGTCTGGAGCCACAGATCTGGGTTCAACTCTTAGCTCTGTTAGCTCCATGATTCAGGACTTCCTCATCTGTGTGATAGGGACAGTAATCATACCCATCTCACAGGATTCTTGTGAGAAACATTGAGGAAAGTCATCCAAAGAATATTTACTAAGTGTCTACTGGGTGTCAGGCCCTGTGCTGGGCACCAAAGACACAGACCAGCTTTCTGTGTGGTAGGAGAGACATAATTGACTAAGTAATTTTAAAGATAGAGTGAGACTATAAGTACGCTTAGAACTCTTATAAATCTTGGTTAATGATGATGGTAGCACTTGGGAATTGGTGAGCAACAGACATTACTAGTTGACAGTCCAATATTCCTTTCATCCATATACCCACCCACCCACCCACCCATCCACACATCCATCCATGCATTCATCCATCATTTACGCATCTATCATTCCACCCACCCACCCATCTATCAACCTATCCATCTGCCCATCTTTCCTTCCATTCAACCGTCCTGTCATTTCCATCCAAACTCTGTTTTGATTCAGGCACTATCGTCATTTCCTGGTCCAGGTGAGGCTGTGATCATCTGAGCCACCATCGCATGGTGACTCCTTCAGGTTCAAAGTTGTCCTGTGACCCAGGTTGGTCTTGTCAGACTAAACAGAAGATCTTGGGTTTCATGTTTGAGGAGGAGGTTTTTCTCTTTTTCTTCCAGTGGAAAGGAACAAGACAGCCTGCAGTTCCAAGGCCACCGGCCACCATTTCCTACCGTACTGGAAACCAGCAGCCTGAGGCTGAAATCATGATGCTAACAGCACTAAGGGAAATGGACCAAATCCGGTTCTGAATGGCAGCTTTGAGCTGCTGACTGATCCAGACCTGTAGCTGGCCTTGCCTGTGACTTTCAGTTCTGGGAAGTGACTGTTTTTCTTGCTAGAGCCAGGTCGAGTTAGGTTTTCTGTTATATGTAAATAAGCACTGATACGTGAGAGGTGGTTGTAGCGATAAACATATTTGCAGTTAGAAGAGCGCTGTTCATATACTTTTCTTTATTGAGTCTCAAAAGCAGCCCAGATAATAGCGTTCTAGCTGCACCATTTGTACAGATGAGGATCCCTGGGCTCATAACTATGCGTTTATATACTTGATATAAACCAAATTAAATGGATACAGTTAGAGCTAACCATGACCTGCAAAGCTGTGATGAAGGAAAAGAAGAAACAGTGATAATCTGTAACTATTAAGAAATAGAAATAGTCATTGAAGATCTCATTTCCCGAAATACACAGACCCAGGACCGGCTGGGCCTGGGGCAGAGTGATCAGAGAGCGCTCACCCATATATGTGTCTGTTCGTTAACCTCGTACTAAACTTCATGGAGTTTATTTTGTTGTTGATGAATTCCTTCAATGATCCTCCTAGGTCAGGGGTCACCGGGCTGGAGGGACCGTCCGCGCCTGGGGGTCCTTGGGTTAGAGTTGAGAAAGAAACATGGGCCTCAAAACCCAATTTGACGGTCAGATGCCCCAAATTCCCAGACACGACCTTGACCTCTGAACACGTCCCACACGTGGCGCGTTTACTTTCATTCATCAGGTCTGCCTGGCCTGCGTGGGCGCCCCAGGTTCTAGACACAGTCGTTCAGCAGACATTTATGGGGTCTCCTATGTGCAGGAGCCGTGCCCAAGGGGCGGGGCTGCGTGGGTGGAAACCGGAGGACCCTCCGCCCTCACGGAGCCGACAGGCTGGTGGTTGGTGAGGAGGCAGGAGCCCTAGGGGTGAAGATGGGATGTGAGGGTGATGGGGTGTCACCTGGAGAGTCTCTGGGCAGAGGCTGTTTGTCAAGGGGCCTGGAAACAAGTGTCAATGTTCTAAGCACTGCGGCTATAGCGGTGCATTCCGAGGGGCGCGCTCTGCGGAGGAGGGAAGAGCACGGGCAGGCTGAGCACCCAGAGGGCGGGCGGAGGGCACTAGTTCAGGTCGAGGAAGGTCTTTCTGCAAAATTGACGTCTTAGCCGAGACCTGAGGAAGGGAGGGCGCCCTGTGGATCGTTAGGGGAAGACTGTTTTAAGCAGAGGGAACAGCGCCTGCAAAGGTTCTGGGGAATGTTTCACGTGCTTCGGAGGCCGCGGTGGCCGGAGGGGAGTGAGTGTGGGGGAAGCGGGCATGGCCCGTCCAGGTAGGGCTGGGGTCTTGGATGGTGGATCTTAGCAGATGGAGCAGGGCACAGAGACAGGAAAGAGGGACATTTGGGGAAGAGATTAAATACAGTTGTGTAGTGACGATCAGAATAACTAACGATTAATGTGCTCTGGGCACAACGCTAATCAAAACTTAACCGGCATTGGCTCATGGCTTAGATTTCTAGGAGAGACCTATGGGTCTGACAAGGCCAGGCACGACTCAAGAGAGGACAGTCTCACCTTCGGGGACCTCGGGCAAGGACTCCTGAGCAGTGGATGGAGCAAGCAGCCCGCAGAGGAGCAGGAAGAGGCCGGAGATCCTCAGCATCTTGGGTCAGGCACCTGGGGGAGGGCAGAGCAGAGAGCGTAGGTTGTGGGGGGTCATCCTCTGAGAGGGTGTCCCCAGAGCGTGAATCTGGGGTGGCCGGAAACTCTTGTAAGCCCTTTCTTTGGAACAAGAAAACATCATTCAGAGCCTCTACAATTTCTCATCATGTTGTCCAGCATCCAATAAAAGAATACCAAGGCATGTTAAGATAAAAGGGCAAATGGACTGAAATCTAACAAATATTTTTAATTACGCCGTCTAACAGACCCACGGGGAATTCAAATATTCCAGCACTGAGCAGGCAACAGGACAGGCAGCCCACCAAGGATGAGAAGAGGACCTGATACCTTCAGCACTTGGGATGTGCCCTGGGGGCCCCAGGTAAGTCGAGTCAGTGTCAGGGTCAGTCTGAGATTCTCTATAAAGCTGAAGGGTTTCAGGGTGGGGGAAAACCAGGGACTCCTCTGGACGTATTCCTAACCACCCCAATTCCACTTCCATTTACAGATGGGAAACTGAGGCTCAGAGCAGGGCTATGCTTTTTCTGAGACACCCATATTTAGTGCACCCAGCTTCCCTGCCTTTAAGTTATGTGTACTTTACCTTGTACCTCAATAAATAAAGTTACTGTGAGGATTCAACAAGCATTTTGAAAAATTGCTTAACCCAGGGCCACTAAATGGAAGCTCATTTTGGACTTGCTAGTCAATGGTTCTCTTCATTCCTCCCTGGTTCTGACAGTGCCTTTAGGGAAACGCACACACTAACAGAGCCTGAAGGAGGACAGGGTGGCCAAGGGGCATTTTTGGAAGCCCAGAGAGAGGGGTCTACACTAAAACTTTGCAACAGCCCTGTCCTATGAGACACGTATCAACACACTTATTTTAAAGAGCAGGAAATAGAAGCGTGGAGAGCTGAGGGCACCTGCCCACCCTTCCCTCTCCCTTTAAAGAACTCTTTCATTTTTGAGAGCAGAAACGGGCCTAACAGAAGGCTTCTCTCCACAACCTTCTTAGGCTGGGTCTTCCTAAAGAGTTATTTAAAGTGGGCTGACCCGGCTTTTGTTTTCTTCTCTTGCTTTTTCTTAATCAGATGCCAGACACGATGGCTGAAGCTCAGCAGCTATTTTATCAGCATGAGCATGAAAGCCACAACCCAGGGGTAGCAGAGGAGAAAGCTGGCGGACGACCTATGCCAATGTATCCTTCTCCCTCCGGGCATCTCATCAGCACTGAAGCCACTGTTTCTCGTGTTCTGTGCTAGAGCCAGCACCAATTTGTCACTGGGCAACACTCACTAAAAGCTTCAGTCTGGCTTGGTGTCTGATAAAAAGGCAGGTTTGAGAGGGTCGTTGTGTTGTGCTCACCTGGATTTCTGCAGGGGACAGTGGAGGAGCTCTGGGTCTCCGTCAGTTGATTCCTGTTGGGTTCTGCAGTGGGGCTGACTTCATATATAGCGAGTGAGCCCACAGCCGGGGAGACGTGGCGCTAAGTGATTGACAGCTGGGAAACTGATGAGAAGCCCTCCTTCTCACTGCGTCCATCCCACAAATTCCAAAGCAAACATTCCCTACAGGAGGCCCCAGGGATCAGGAATTAAGGACTCAATCAAGCCGGATGTGTCAATAATGTATTTCAAACTGTACATCACAAATGTCACCAGATGCAGAGGTGCAGAGGACGTGGAGATCACGGAGAACGTGGGGAGACAGTACTTGTCTCTCATTTGCTCCGTGTCCTGCTTTGAGATGGTCTCCTCATCTGTGCCATGAGTGAGGGAGGTCTGGGGACAGGAGTGACCGAGGAAGCCACTCTGTCTGCTGAGCGTGGAGGTCAGAAAGGGTGTGCCCCGGCCTCAGTTCAGGAAGCCTTGAGTTCTCGCGGGCTCTGCCCAGTCTCGCTGTTTGACACTGGACAGTTTTTATGTCCTTTTATAGTCTCAATTTTCCCCTCTGTAATAATAGTAGTGTTCGCTATTATCGACAGGTAGTTTTCATAAATACTTGTACAACCCTCCTAGCATCCCTAGGATATAAACACTATTATTAGTCCCATTTTACATATGAGAAAACTGTGACTCAAGTGTAAACAATTTTTGCCTGAGGTCATAGAGCTAGTCTACAGTAGAGTCAGGTTTTACATCTAGTTCTATCTTCTGCCCGGGCCTGTAACCTGGACACCGTATCACAGCTTCTCCTTTTAGAGCAGAACGGAGGCCTCCTCGGTGGGCCAGGGGAACCGTCTCTGCCGCACTGAGAAGTCGTTGCCGTGGCATCATTGTCAGGCGCAGTCAAAGGGGCTCTTCAGAGAAGCAGTGTGACCTGTCCGAGGTCACACAGCTAGTTAGCATCGATGAGGTCAGAACCAGGTCAGCAGAGCCCCCGAGTCCCCTGTCTTCCCCCTGCACCGCCCTGTCCTCGAATGTCTGGCGTGACCTAGGCACCCGGTGACTGTCTGATGAATCAGTGAATGGACGTCCCCTGAGAACTTTGCTGTTTTCTGCATTTTGGAATTACGGAGAGAAATCAGACCTAACTCTTGCCTCCTAGGGACTCACTGTCTGTTGAGGTTGACAGACTTGGTCGGCCAGGGTGTAGGTCTTCATTTAGCTATGAATTTTTTATTTTTCTGTCTTGATCACTGTTGTATCCCTGGGATCAAGCATGCTGGGCCTGGTATAGTAGGTTCTCAGTAAACATTTGTTGAATGAATGAGTGATGAGAACGAGCCTTAAACAGGAAGAGCAGGGCATCCCAGTAAAAGGATCTGCATGTGCAAAGGCATAGCAGTGTGAAAATATGTGATGTGTTGATGGAGGGGCGGGTCCATCAGAGAGACTACGGGGCAGAGGGCTGCAGCGTGGAGCAGGGTGGGGCAGCGGAGAGGACAAGTGGGGCCTAGAGTGACGTCCAGGAGTTGGCTCTTCATCCACAGGGCACTGGAGGACCCCTGGGAGGAGTGGGGCTGGGGCTGGAGGACACGGCCAGATACTGGACTAGAAAGTGACTTTTGCTCTCAGAGCATGGAATGAAGGAGGTGAGGTCCAGCCAGGGGCCGCCGGAGCACGCTCCTGTAATGGCCCAGGGAGCGACCCAGGAGCTGGGACAGCCCAGGGTGGAGTGAGGGGAGTGAGGGAGGGGGGCTGCCAGGACTTCCTGATGGGAGTGGGTGGAGGTCAGCTGCAGGGGTGGGGAGGGGAGGAACCTGGTTTCTTTCTGGGAAGAGGGCGGGGCACCACTGGGAGGCAGGAGAAGGATCAGGTCCTGGGAAAGGGTGAGATCAGTTTGGAGTTCACCCAGGAAGTGGTGGGGACATGTGGCCACAGGAAGGAGCCCAGACCTGGGGAGGAGCACCAAAGACACAGACCTGCTTTCTGTGTAGTAGAAGAGACATAATTAACTAAGTAATTTCAAAGATAGAGTGAGACTATAAGTATGCCTTGAACTTTTATACTACTTGGTTAATGATGATAGTAGCAGTTGGGAATTGGTGAGCCACAGACACTACTAGTTGACAGTCCAATATTCCTTCCATTCATACACCCACCCACCCACCTATCCATCCACTCATCAACCCATCCACCCATCCATCCATCTACCCATCCATCCATCCATCCATCCATCCATCCATCCATCCATCCACGCATCCATCCATCCACGCATCCATCCATCCATCCATCCACCCATCTATCCATCCATTCATCCTTTCATTCATCCATCCATCCATCCATCCATCCATCCATTCATCCATCCATCCATTCATCCATTCATCCATCCATCCATTATCCATGCATGCACCCATGCATTGATCGATCCATCCATCCACAAATCTATCCATTCATCATCCATCCACCCATCCATTCATCCATCCATGCATCCATGCATCTACCCATCCATCCATCAATCTCTCCATCCATCCATCCATCCATCCATCTATCCATGCATGCATGCATCTATCCACCCTTGCATCGATGAATCCATCATGCATTTATGCATCCGTCAGGGCATCCATCCATGTACCCATCCAGGCATCCATCCATCCATTCATTCATCCATCCACCCATCCAGTCATCCATTCATCCATCCATCCATCCATCCATCCATCCATCCATCCATCCTTCCATCCACCCATCCATCCATCCATCCCTCCATCCATCCACCCAGCCACCAACCCATCCACCCATCCATTCATGCATCCATGCATCCACTCATCTATGCATCTATTCATCCTTCCATCCACCCACGCTCCCATCTATCATCCCATCCATCTGCCCATCTTTCCTTCCATTCAACCATCCTGTCATTTCCATCCAAACTCTGTTTTCATTCAGGCACTATCTCCATTTCCTGGTCCAGGTGAGGCTGTTAATCATCTGAGCCACCATCGCATGGTGACTCTTTCAGGTTCAAAGTTGTCCTGTGACCCAGGTTGGTCTTATCAGACTAAACAGAAGATCTTGGGTTTCATGTTTGAGGAGGAGGTTTTTCTCTTTTTCTTCCAGTGGAAAGGAACAAGACAGCCTGCAGTTCCAAGGCCACCGGCCACCATTTCCTACCATACTGGAAACCAGCAGCCTGAGGATGAAATCATGATGCTAACAGCACTAAGGGAAATGGACCAAATCCGGTTCTGAATGGCAGCTTTGAGCTGCTGACTGAACCAGACCTGCAGCTGGCCTTGCCTGTGACTTTCAGTTCTGGGAAGTGACTGTTTTTCTGTTTGAGCCAGGTCGAGTTAGGTTTTCTGTTATTTGTAGCTAAGCACTGATACGTGAGAGGTGGTTGTAGCGATAAACATAGTCACAGTTAGAAGACTCTGTGCATGTACTTTTCTTCATTGAGTCTCAAAAGCAGCCCAGGTAATAGCGTTCTAGCTGCACCATTTGTACAGGTGAGGATCTCTGGGCTCATAACTATGCATGCATATATTTGACATAAACTGAATTAAATGGATACAGTAAAAGCAAAGCATAACGTGCCAAACTGTGATGAAGGAAAACAGTAAACAGTGATAATCTGTAATTATTAAGAAATAGAAATCCCCATTGAAGATCTCATTTTCCTAAAATTTTGATCCAGATGGTTTTGTGGAAAAGTTTACCAAACTTCGATAGAAAGGTTATTGTAAAAGAAAATATGGGAAAAAAGATGTCAATAATATTTTATGCCCTGGCCGGTTGGCTCAGCGGTAGAGCGTCGGCCTAGCGTGCGGAGG
Source organism: Saccopteryx leptura (assembly GCF_036850995.1). Classification (NCBI taxonomy): domain Eukaryota; kingdom Metazoa; phylum Chordata; class Mammalia; order Chiroptera; family Emballonuridae; genus Saccopteryx; species Saccopteryx leptura. Next base: position 213,908,969 of record NC_089507.1, on the reverse strand, counting down.
ACCCGGGTTCGATTCCCGGCCAGGGCACACAGGAGAAGCGCCCATTTGCTTCTCCACCCCTCCGCCGCGCTTTCCTCTCTGTCTCTCTCTTCTCCTCCCGCAGCCAAGGCTCCATTGGAGCAAAGATGGCCCGGGCGCTGGGGATGGCTCTGTGGCCTCTGCCCCAGGCGCTAGAGTGGCTCTGGTCGCAACATAGCGACGCCCAGGATGGGCAGAGCATCGCCCCCTGGTGGGCAGAGCGTCGCCCCCTGGTGGGCGTGCCGGGTGGATCCCGGTCGGGCGCATGCGGGAGTCTGTCTGACTGTCTCTCCCTGTTTCCAGCTTCAGAAAAATGAAAAAAAAAAAAATAAATAATAATATTTTATGAGGCCGGTACAACTTTTCTAGCCTCAAAGACAGTACAAGGACTGAGTTATACATCAATTTTATGTATAAAAAGTTTGTTAAAATTCTAAATGTAATATCAGCCAAGAAATCTTATTTATTTTTTTTCTGACATTGGAAACGGGGAGGCAGTCAGACAGACTCCCATATGTGCCTGACCGGGATCCACCCGGCATGCCCACCAGGGGGCAATGCTCTGCTCATCTGGGCCATCTCTTTGTTGCAACCAGAGCCATTCTAGCGCCTGAGACAGAGGCCATGGAGCCATCCTCAGCGCCCGGGCCAACTTTGCTTTAATGGAGCCTTGGCTGTGGGAGGGGAAGAGAGAGACAGTGAGGAAGGAAAGGGGGGGGGGAGTGGAGAAGCAGATGGGCGCTTCTCCTGTATGCCCTGGCTGGGAATCGAACCCGGGACTCCTGCACTCCAGGCCAACGCTCTACCACTGAGCCAACCAGCCAGGGCCAGAAATCTTATATTTTACAATACATTCCTAAAAAATATTAAATTATAAAATATCACAAGTTAGTAGGATACATTATAAATACATTATAGTACATTATAAATAGATCATTCCAGAACATTATAAAACATTATATACATTATTACAATATTGTATTTATTCCAGAAACACTAAGATAACTTTACAGCAGAAAATCTATTAATACAATTTGACATATTAATGGACTAGAGAAAAAAGAGAATAATTTTTCAGTGCAGAAAAACACTTATTAAAGGCCAATACTAATTTATTATTAAAAGAAATTCAGAAAGGTAGAATATAAAGGGACTTTCTTAACATGATAAAAACTATATTCCAAAATCCTACAGAAAATATTATATTTACTCGGGAATTGTAAATCCATTTCCCTTTCTATGGGAGATCTCAGTTATACTGCAAGGTATTAAAAAAAGGCACAAGATGATACAGTTTAGAAGAGATAAAACAGTCACTATTTACAGATGATATGACCCTCAAGCTAGATAGAAAATACAATAGAATAAAGACAAACTATTAGAACTAATAGAGGTGTAATTATAAAGAATAAGATAGCAAATTAATTTTCAACAATCAACAGCAGTCCTTCCTCAGTACCAGTAATACCAACTAAAGAATATAACAAAAAATCAGGCAATACACGCTGGGACAAATGTAGCTTTACAGTTGTTTGGATGAAAAATAACACAATAATTAATTAATAATAATACTGGAATAAACTCTGCTTCACTCTGTATATCCTGTAGAAACAAAAACTATAAATTTTTTAGGAATCAAATGAACAAAGCTCAAGATGTTTAGAGCGCTTTAAAATTTCACCAAGTGATATAAAATCAATCTGAATAAATTGGAAGATATGCTAAGTTTGTGATTGAGTGACCGACCATTGTGAACATGCCAAATCTCTCTAATTTAAAAAACACATGCAATGTGACCCCGAACAAATTTCCAGATGATTTTTTTTAGGAATTCAACACACTCTAAAATTCATTTGAAAGAATAAATATCTATTACATAAAACTACATTCTACAAAGATGTAGTATTTAAAATATTATGTTACTGCTGCAGAAATGGTTACACAGGCACAGAAGACAGAACTCAAAAGGGAATCGGAGTGTTTGGAAACTTGACCCTTTAGTAATGGGGTGAGAAAACAAACTCATTATTTGAAGAGAAGTGAGGCTGGTCTCTAACTCACATACATAAATGTACATAAATAAGTCTCCAGATGGATTAAAACCCTACATGTGAAAGGTTAAACTTTAAAGCTATTAGAAAAACAAAGCCTTGGGTAAGGACAACGGCTTATGACTCATCCAACACAAAGCACAAGATGAAATTGAGTACCTATGAAAACAGTCCTGTTCAATGAAGGACCTCCCAACAGCACTGATAGGTGACTGCTTGGGAGACATGTTAACCCGTAGTTAGACCTGGCAAGAAACTAATGTCAAGAATCAAGTCACATCTCCTCAACTCAAAGAGGATAAATAAAAAAACAAACAAACAAACAAAAAACACCCAGGGATGCAAATAATAAAATGAGCAGGAGGGACCCCAGTGCCTCATATATCCCTCGTCTGTATGACTTCTAGTCTCAAGTCAATGTCAAATTCAAGTGAGATGTTTGCTGAGACCCGGCCCCTTTGGAAAGACATCTGGATCCCGCCATAGTCCCGCTGAAGGTTGGTGATGTTGGCGCTACACAGAGAAAGAGCAGAGGTCCCGCAGGGGGGAGGGACCCCAGATAACGAGGCCTTTGGCTGACAGACAAGGCCGGCCCCTGTCACAAGGGCCTGGCAGTGCGTTTGAAGTCAGAGCCTTTTATAGACGCTCTGTGGGCAAGGGCCACCACTGGGAGCCCTGGCTGCAAGTCCTCACAGCTGTCCCGAGTGTCCTGACACTCCACACGGTTGTATCGATATCTGTGACCCACAGCCAGCCGCAGACCCAGACCACAGGCCTATTCTCACGCCGTGCCCGCCCCGCTCGATAGGTGACCCCACCACCTACCAGGCTGCCCCACCACCTACCAGGCCGCCCAGACCCAAACCTCAGGCGCAGTTGATGATTTCCACACATCATCTCCACATTCAAACCATCAGCAAGTCATGTTGTCTCTGCTTGTAAAACACACCCTCTAGCTTTTTGCAGCAAAAAAAACAAAACAATAAAACAAACAAAAAAAAACACATCCTCCTCTGTCATTTTTACTGGGTCCTGGTGACCATCACTGCCCGTCTGGAGACACTCTAGTTTCTCCGGGCTTCCGGTGTGACCTTGGCCTCTCTAAGGACTTCCACCTGGGGCAGCCCAAGGGGCCTAACTCCACTCTCGCTCAACATTCTCCACGTGTTTTCAATGTCCTTGGTTAGAACCCGAACTCCGCACCACAGCCCCCGAGACCTGCAGGGCCCGGCCTCACCTGCCGTCTTGCTCACCTGGCCACGCAGGACCTGTGCTTTTCCTCAAACACACCGATTTCTCTTACCTCTGGGCCTTTCCAGCCACCGTCCCAACCCCGCATGCCTCTTACGTCACATGCTTCTTTATTCCGGTTTCTACCTAATGGCCACTTCTTTAGACAGGTCATCTTGATTGACCCCCTCACTCACCATTTACCTTGATAAAACGGCCTTCATCTCCCTCCACTTGCAATTGGTTATTTACTTTCGTGACTTATCTCATGAAAAAAGGATTAAGATCCCAAAGGGCAGTGACGGTGTGTCTTGTTCATAGCTGTGTACTCAGTACCCAGCCCAGTTCGTTACACAGTAAGTGCTCAATAAATATTTGTGACAGTTGTTTAAGGAATGAATGAAGGGAGGTGATCGTGGCTGCACCCATCCAGGAACACCCTGCTGGTGAGGGGTGGCCCCACTAAAATGGAGAGAGAGGGGATTGGAGGCAGAGAGAAGGGAGCCCCAGGCACAGCAGGCTGGAATAATGGTGTGCTGGGGCCGAGGAGCTTTGAGCCTGGGAATCTGGGGAGGCCTGCACCCCTCAGGAGGGAGGCGTGGAAATGGAGGTGAGCAGGACAGGCCCAGTTCTGTGAGGGTGATTGTACCTACTGATGGCCATGCACCCACCATGTGTGGCAGAGAAACCCCCAAACTGCCAGCCAAAGGGACAATCATAGTCATTTCACTGAGGCGGACTCAGGGCTGAAGGTTAGACAGCTCAGATGTTTTGGCCAGAGTCACACAGCCATCAAGCAATAGAATGGAATTCACATACCTGACTCCAGTCCTGAGTTCCTTTGACTCCCAGATGTTTATCCAGCTATGCTGTGGGTGCTCATGTTATAGATGAAACCAGAGCAATCTAGCAATTACCCCAAGATGGGTGGGACAGCCAAGATTTTTTTTTTTAAAGAGAGGCAGGGAGAGAAAGAGACAAAATCCCACATGTGCCCCAACCAGGATCCACCCAGCATGCCCGCTACAGGGTGATGTTCTGCCCATCTGAGGCAGTTGCTTTGTTGCTCGGCAACCAAGCTATTTTAGCGCCTGAAGGAAGGCCATGGTGCCACCTTCACTGCACGGGGCCAACTCGTTCGAATAAGCCATGGCTGGAGGAGAGGTGAGGAGAAAGAGAGAGAGAAAAAGGGAGAGAAGGGAAAGGAAGAAGGGTAAGGGGAAGAAGCAGGTGGTCACTTTTCCTGTGTACACTCACCGGAAATTGAACCCGGGACATCCACAGTGTCGATAGGCCAACGCTCTACCGCTGAATCAACCAGCCAGAGCCAGAGCCAGAGCCAAGATTTCAGTGAGAAACTTTACTCCCAACCCTTCATTCCTACTTACTCTGCTATGCTGCCTCTCCAAATACCCCTTGTATGTGACCCCTACTCGTCCTCGTATTGGGCCTGACATCTCCTCCTTCCAATCTTCCTTCCTTCTCTCTTCCCAGGCCATGCGCTTCCATTCCCCAGCTCTTTCTTCTGACCTTCGCTCTGTAAAGAGTCCCAGGGCAGGGTTCAAGGTCTCACCTGCCTTCTTGCTGCTCCTGGAGGCTCGTGCCACCACCGGTTAGCCAGCCCACCATGCCTGGGACGACCTGCCCGGAGGCTTTCAAACTGTCCAGGACGCAGATGTTCTGAATTCGGCCCTCTGCGTTGTGCTTCATGAGGCCCAGGCTAATAACTGGAAACAGAGGCGGGATCAGCGACATTGTACAAGGTCACAGACAAGGCAGGGGACTTGGAATCGGGAGGTCAGAGTTGCAGGCTGGGGCACCCACTCATTGCTGTGAGATTGAGTGTGTGGCACCCCGGGGCACCCTACCTGAGATCCACATTCTTCATCTGTGAGGTTCGACTGTGCAGGGGCGATGTGACATTCCTCAGAGGGTCTGGCCGGGAACAGCTGCCTAAAGGGGATATACTGGTTGAAGTTTCACCCGTGCCAGAGCCTATCATAGATGCAGGTCACAGTGGATGCTGCTTAAAGATTAAAATGGGTGGGCAAATCAGGAGAGAAGAAATGTCAACCCTCTCACACCATACCCGACATAAACTGCAGGACAGAGAGCTGCTCCCAGCAGAAAACAACACATTTCAAAAGAGAAGAAAAGTTGAGAGCTGTGGACATGTCTAAGTTCTGCCTCCCTTGGCTCCAGACTCTCCTGCTCAGAGTCTGGGTCCGGCTCTAACAAACATCAGCGCTCCCCACGGGACGCAGCTATTTCACCGACTTGACCCTTTCTATGATCAGGACCTGCTCTCTGGGCCACCGCAGAGCAGCGGGAGCCATTGTTGCACCACACCCTCCTTCCCCTGGGGCCGGGTCCCAGCCCCCTGTTCAACACTCCCTGTCTGCTGCCTCTAAAGAAAAGGTGTGTCTGGAGCCACAGATCTGGGTTCAACTCTTAGCTCTGTTAGCTCCCTAATTCTGGATTTCCTCATCTGTGTGATAGGGACAGTAATCATACCCATCTCACAGGATTCTTGTGAGGAACATTGAGGATAGTCATCCAAAGAATATTTACTGAGCGTCTACTCAGTGTCAGGCCCTGTGCTGAGCACCAAAGACACAGACCAGCTTTCTGTGTGGTAGGAGAGACATAATTAACTAAGTAGTTTCAAAGATAGAGTGAGACTATAAGTATGCCTTGAACTCTTATAACGCTTGTTTAATGAAGATGGTAGCACTTGGGAATTGGTGAGCAACAGATACTACTAGTTGACAGTCCAATATTCCATCCATTCATATATCGATCCATCCATCCATCCATTCATCCATCCATCCATTCATCCAACCGTCCATTCACTCATCCATCCATCCATCCGTCCGTCCGTCCATCCATCCACCCGTCCACTCATGCTCCCATCTATCAACCCATCCATCTGCCCATCTTTCCTTCCATTCAACCATACTGTCATTTCCATCCAAACTCTGTTTTCATTCAGGCACTATCTCCATTTCCTGGTCCAGGTGAGGCTGTTAATCATCTGAGCCATCATCGCATGGTGACTCCTTCAGGTTCAAAGTTGTCCTGTGACCCAGGTTGGTCTTATCAGACTAAACAGAAGATCTTGGGTTTCATGTTTGAGGAGGAGGTTTTTCTCTTTTTCTTCCAGTGGAAAGGAACAAGACAGCCTGCAGTTCCAAGGCCACCGGCCACCATTTCCTACCATAATGGAAACCAGCAGCCTGAGGATGAAATCATGATGCTAACAGCACTAAGGGGAATGGACCAAATCCGGTTCTGAATGGCAGCTTTGAGCTGCTGACTGAACCAGACCTGCAGCTGGCCTTGCCTGTGACTTTCAGTTCTGGGAAGTGACTGTTTTTCTGTTTGAGCCAGGTCGAGTTAGGTTTTCTGTTATTTGTAGCTAAGCACTGATACGTGAGAGGTGGTTGTAGCGATAAACATATTCACAGTTAGAAGACGCTGTGCATGTACTTTTCTTCATTGAGTCTCAAAAGCAGCCCCAGGTAATAGCGTTCTAGCTGCACCCATTGTACAGATGAGGATCTCTGGGCTCATAACTATTCATGCATATATTTGGTATAAACCGAATTAAATGAATACAGTTAGAGCAAACCATGACATGCCAAACGGTGATGAAGGAAAACAGTAAACAGTGATAATCTGTAACTATTAAGAAATAGAAATCGCTATTAAAGATCTCATTTTCTGAAAATTTTTGATCCAGATCATTTTGTAGAAAAGTTTTACCAAACTTTTATAGAAAGGTCATTGTGAAAGAAAATAAGGGAAAAAAGATGCCAATTTCATTTTCTGAGGCTAGTACAACTTTTCTAGCCTCAAGGACAGTGAATTATACATTAATTTTATGTATAAAAAGTTTGCTAAAATTCTAAAATTATCTGCCAAGAGATCTAATACCTTACAGTACATTATTTAAATATATATTACATTATAAAATATCATAAATTAGTTGGATACATTATGAATATATTATAGTATATTATAAATAGATCATTCTAATACATTATACAACATACATGATTAAAATATTATATTTATAGCAGAAATGCTAGGATAACTTTAACCTCAGAAAATCTATTAATACAATTTGATCTATTACTGGACTAGAGAAAAAAAGATATTAATTTTTAGATGCAGAAAAACACTTTTTAAAGGCCAATATTGATTTATTATTAAGAGAAATTTAGAAAGCTAAATATACAGAGACTTCCTTAATGTGATAAAAACTATATTCTAAATACTAGAGAAAATATTATATTGCAAGGTATAAAAAAAAACACAAGATGTTTTCGGTTTAGAAGAGATAAAACAGTCACTATTTATAGATGATATGACCCTCAAGCTAGATAGAAAATCCAATAGAATCAAGGCAAACTATTGGAACTAATAGAGGTCTAATCATAAAATAGAAGATAGCAAATTAATTTTCAACAGTCAACAGAAGTCCTTCCTCAGTACCAGTAATACTAACTAAAGAATATAACAAAAAATCAGGCAATACACGCTGGGACAAATGTAGTTTCACAGAAGTTCTGATGAAAAATAACAAAAATTAATAAATAATAATACCAGGCCTGACCTGTGGTGGCGCAGTGGATAAAGCGTTGACCTGGAAATGCTGAGGTCGCCAGTTCGAAACCCTGGGCTTGCCTGGTCAAGGCACATATGGGAGTTGATGCTCCAGCTCCTCCCCCCGTCTCTCTCTCCTCTCTCTCTCCTCTCTAAAAATAAAATAATAATAATAATAATAATAATACCGGAATGAACTCTGCTCCACCCTGTGTTTCCTGTAGTGACAAAAACTATAAATTTTCTGGGAATCAAATTAACAAAACTCAAGATGTTTAGAAGACTTTAAAATTTCACCAAGTGATATAAAATCAATCTGAATAAATTGAAAGATATGCTAAGTTTGTGATTGACTGACCTACCATTGTGAACATGCCAAACCTCTCTAATTTAAAAAACACATGCAATGTGACCCCAAACAAATTTCCAGATGATTTTTATAGGAATTCAACACACTCTAAAATTCATTTGAAAGAATAAAGGTCTATTACATAAAACCACATTCAACAAAGATGTAGTATTTAAAATATTATGTTACTGCTGCAGAAATGGTTACACATTTCTGCAGAAGACAGAACTCAAAAGGGAATCGGAGTGTTTGGAAACTTGACCCTTTAGTAATGGGGTGAGAAAACAAACTCATTATTTGAAGAGAAGTGAGGCTGGTCTCTAACTCACATACATAAATGTACATAAAGAAGTCTCCAGATGGATTAAAACCCTACACGTGAAAGGTTAAACTGAAAAGCTATTGGAAAAACAAAGCCTGGGGTAAGGACAAGGGATTCTGACTCATCTGCCACAAACCACAAGATGAAATTGAGTATCTATGAAAACAGTCCTGTTCAATGAAGGACCTCCCAACAACACTGATAGGTGACCGTGGGAGACATGTTAACCCGTAGTTAGACCTGGCAAGGGACTAATGTCAAGAATCAAGTAACATCTCCTCAAGTCACAGAGGATAAATTAAAAAACAAACAAAACCCAGGAATACAAATAATAAAATGAGCAGAAGGTCAAAAAAGTTAAAAAACAGTTAACAAAATCATGACGAGAGGCTCAAATTTCACACTAATTAGAGAAAGTCAAACTAAAACAAATAGATATCACAAACTCCACATTAGACTGGCAAATATTAGAGAGACAGAGCTATGTCCTGATTTAGGTTTGCCTCCACCCCTCCCCTCCCCACCCCAGCAATTAATATATTGAACCCTTAACCTCCAGTGTGATGGTATTTGGAGATAGGACCTTGAAGGAGGTAATTAAGGCTAAATTCACTCATAAGGGTGGGGTCCTAATCCCATAGGCTAATAAGAGAAAGTGACACCAGAGTACATTCTCTGTGTGCACACAGGGGAGCGGCCATGTGAGGACACAGCAAGAAGCCAGGAAAAGAGGTTACACCAGAAACCAGCCCTGTGGGCACACTTGATCTTAGAATTCCAACCTCCGGAACCATGAGGAAATGTCTGTGGATTAAGCCCCTTGGTCTGTGGCATCTTGCTATGCAGCCCATGTAGACTGGTAGGGATGGATACCCTCCCGTGTGGGGAATCATGGGGAGCTGGGCATGCGTGTTATTACTGCAGTGAGTGCAGACTGGCACAGACATTCTAGAGTGCCATCTGGCCATCTCGTTAAATGGCGTTTGCCATCCGCCTTCCGGGTGTATCCCTAGGACAGTCTCCCACGGGTCCTAACAGGGACACCTGCAAGGGTGTCCATCTCAGAGGAGTTTATAGTGGCGGGGAGTGTCCATCCCTAGGGAAATGGCCAAGTGGCGGTGAAGTGGATGAGTCTCACAGACCTCTCTGCGCCAGTCTGAAGCCACAGACATCAACAGCGTTCACTGAAACGAGTCAGTAGCCACGAGATCTATGTGACAACACCATTTACATAAATCAAAACTCTGCGTGTTTTACAGGATCTGGACATATTTAAACACACATACTCTGCAGTGCCTGCCGATGAAGAGGGAATGAGAGTGAGATTAAGAGGTAAAAAGGAAAATAACATAAAATCAAATAAGAGAGGGGCCTCGCCACTATTCATGAGAATGCCAATGTGTTATGAATTGATGCATGCTCCAGTCTACCTCGTTGTTATTCTTTGAGGTCCAAGAAAAAAGAATGAAAGGGTGTACGTGAGTAACCCGAGGTCATCCAGCAAAGTCAGGGACGAGGCCCAGGCGCTGCCTTCCCCAACCACCCTGCGACGGCGGGCAGAGCAGAGTGCAGCTTAGCTTACGTCTCGCCAGGGTGCATTTGCTGTTCACGTGGGCCTCGGCCAGGCCCGGCCAGGGCTGGTTGTGCAGGAACAGCAAACTGAGGAAGACCTGGAGCCTCCACAGTGGGTGCATCTTGGGTTCTGGGCCCTGCAGGTGTCAAGAAGGGTCAGATGGCTGCAGGGGTGGCTGCTGGGATGACGACCTCGAGGTTTTCTGTGGGACGATTGCACCAGAATCCGCCCTCAGAGAGCTCCGGCAGCTGCTCGCATGGTGTTGGGGCAGGTTGAACCCTGCAGGGCGGCCAGGGCTCTAGCAGGAGGCCTTGTTGCTTGGAGACAGCCAGGAGAGCCCACTATTGGGTCATCCAGCAGGAGTCCTGTCCCAAACCCTGCCCAGGCTGGATGTTGATGACTCTTCAGTGAATATGTAAATGAATGAATAAATGGGCAAGAATAGCAAATCCCAGGCTTTCCAATTAGACTAGGACTTTCATAAAGGGCAAGATCATTCTCAATGCTTTCCCTGATGCTTGTTTGCATCATGGGCTAGGGATCATTTTTTGAGTGACTAAACGACACTGCATGAATGAGTGAAGATGGCTGATCTCTCAGTCCCTTACCTGATGATCAGTTTCTTGAGGGGAAGTGCGAGTCTAGTTAATCCTGGCATGTCCAGTGCCTCCCATGTTTACCATGATAGTTACTAATGAATTCTCGTTAAATAAAACAAACGAATGAAAGAATGAATGAATGAATGATGAGTTGTGAGCACAACATACAGGGAAATGGGACAGAAAGTCTTGAAGCCAAAGCATTAGGTTTCCCTTGTAGCTCTGGGGTTGGGAGGCAGAGTTTATTTCAAATCGCCCTGTCCTCACCATCTCAGGAAGTGGCACCACAATCCACCCAGTTGCTCCAGCTTCAGCCTTTGGGGTCACCTTCCACCTGTTTCCTCACCTCTCATGCCCCATCTATTAGGAAATTCTGCCAACACTGTCAGAATGTGACCACATCCAACAACTCTACCTCAGCTACCATTTTGGCCAAAACTATTACAGGGGCGTCCTAGGTGGTCTCCCAGCTTCCTGAACTATTACGGGGGCGTCCTATGTGGTCTCCCAGCTTCCTGAACTATTACGGGGGTGTCCTATGTGGTCTCCCAGCTTCCTGAATTATTACAGGGTTGTCCTATGTGGTTCCCAGCTTTCTGAACTATTACGGGGGTGTTATATGGGGTCTCCCAGCTTCCTGAATTATTATTACAGGGGGTCCTAGGTGGTCTCTCCACTTCTTTTCTTGCACCCCTACAATCTCTGTCACACAGCAGCCTGAACTATGGTTTTAAGGCATAAATCAGACGATGTCGCTTCTTCTGCTCAAAACCCTCCAAAGTTTCCATTGCAAACAGAGTAAAAGCTAATATTCTTTCAATGGCTCTGGGTCCTGCAGGGTGCCCTGCTGTTCTCTCTGACCTCACCTGCTGCCACTCTGTCCCTCATCCACTCCCCTGCAGACACATGTGGCTGGGAGACTGGACCCCACAGTTTATAGCTGCTTGGAGCTCTGAGACAAAGGGACTCTTCACTCCCCCAGGCAGCGGAGGGTGTGCGGGGTCCTTGGCAGATTTCACAGCAACCAGGGGTGGGTGAGACCTTTGCACTTGGCTTCTAGTTTCATAAGAGATCATAACACGTGATGGCTTTTTCAATTTGAGGTCTTCTCTCAGGGTTCACACTCTCCTTCGGGATGATTGTAGAATATCATTTTCGATTGCTCATGTTCATGGTTGCGTGTGACTGGAGCCAATCACAGCTATCCTCCAGGACAACAACAAATTTTTATTGGATAATGCATAACATACATGGTTCATTGTATGGCTCTCACGAATTTACATTTTAAAATATGTAGCATTCATGGCTCTCTCAGCCAAAAAGTTTCCTGACCCCTGCCTTAGTTATTCATTGATTGCTTTCTCATATGTGCCTTGTAAGTAATAGCCATGTGAGTAATCTCTTGTTCAAGCCAGTTACCTTGTGTTCAAGCCAGTGATTATGGGGTTATATCTATGATCCCATGCTTAAGCCAGCAACCCCATGCTCAAGCTGGTGAGCACAAGCTCTAGCCGGTGACTTGAGGGCTTTAACCTGTGTCCCATTCCGATACTCTATCCACTGCGCCACCACCTGGTCAGGCTGAAATCTATTATCTAATCATCCACACAGCCAGAAATAGTGTGTGAGTCCGCGAAAGAGCTAACCACCCTGATGCTGCAGGACAATTAGAGACCCAATGATCTTAATTGACTTCACTTATGCTCAGGGCGATTTCTTACTTAGTCATCCCCTAAATAATTCTCTTATTTTCATTGGTCTCCAAGTGTAAATAGATTAAAAACCACTGCCTTAGAGTGTCAGAATGAGTGGTGTGGAATTCCAAGGGCATTGTGTGTATGTAAATGAAGCAATGTGTGAGTTTCCTTTACAAGGTCAAATACATCCAGGTCGCCTACTCATACAAATTACTCATGACGTCAGGACCTGCTGAGGTCTAATCTCCTGTGTACATTCCCAACAAGCAGGAGAGCTGTGGTGCATGCCCAGTGCTATGACCTGGTGGAGCAGGTTACCCGTGACCTTGCTCCTTTGCTTTAGAAAAACTCCAGGCCAGAGTGTTCAGGCACTTCTGAGGCTAAGTTAACCCAGGCACCCTCCCCCCTCTTTTAGTGTAGTTCATCCTTACCATTTGTGGCTTTTGTGCCACTGGCCACAGGGCTCTATGGAAGCAGGACAGTCTACTGTGAAGAGATGCAAATATTTTATTGTGGGAAGATGAAGTCAGCAGATGGGTTTACAGAAAAACACCCTCATACCCAGAAAAGCAGGGGATCTTTGGGACGGATCCAGGAGGCAGCAATTAACATGAAAATCTATGTAGCTGGTGGCTTGGAGTGTGGAGGGCATTTCAGAGAGGAGGCCGGCAAGCAGGACCTGTGTAAAATAATCAAGATACTCATCAACATTATACACCCTTTTAAAGGAGGTTATAATATAGGCAGAGCACAGCGCCTTTCCTCTGCCCAGTTCTGAATCGCACCGGTACCGCTGTCCACCGTTCGTGGTGCTGAACCGTATTTCTCCCTGGACACCCATCCACTCCCTCTTCCTGGAGAACAATTCCTCACTGTTCCTTAGTTTCCTTCTCCTCCGACAAGATGAACCTTGCTTCTTACCTTGGCCTACGTCGTGGCACAAGGCTGCAAAATGTTGACAAATGCCCTGGTTCATCAAAAGACATTTTAATATTACATATTATTTTAATATGGGCAATCCATTCACAGTTATAAAACACTTTCTAGGCAGGATAAATATGTCTGTGGGACTTCCCTGATAGATGGCAGCCTACATGTATTGGGGGCATAATATAAAATGTTGAGTGATTAAGAGTTCTTTGTGGGGAAATGCATTTAAGACAGAGGACACAGCCTGTGCAAATATACAGAACGAGGAACCAGCCATAGTTAGCTTTGCTAGAGTTGCTGTGTCCACTGTGGCCGCCACCAACCACATGTGAATATTGAGCACTTAAAATGCACCTAGTCCACATGGAAATGTGCTGTAAGTACAAAATACACTCCAGATATCAAAGACTTGGTGAAAAATATAAGATGTAAATTAATAACTTTTATGTTGATGATACATTGACATGCTAATTTTTGGCTATATTGAGTAAGCAAAATATATCACTAAAATGAATAAATCTGCATTTTTTCAGTTAAAATTTCATTACTAAAAATCCCCAAATTACATGTGTCTCATTATATTTTTTATTGCATAGCATTAATTTAGAGTAATACATAACTAAACTAATTAACCCAATGACATAGGTTCAACTATGGTGTCAGCCACTGAGTGTTTCATGTTCCCTGTCATGGACTGTACCTTCCTGGTGGCTCAGTCCATCATATCCAACATTGTCCTCAGAAGTCACATGTACCGCCCACAGTAAGCTTATCCTTACTGCTAAGAGAAGCATGTCTCCATCCCCCATGGTGCCCGTGACCAATCACACAGAGCTTCACCCCGTTGTCTAGAGCACCAGGTCCTTTCCTACTTCTGTATGTTCGCACATGCTGTGTCCTCTGCCTTTAATGCATTTCCCCACAAAGAACTCTTAATTGTTCTTCAACATCCATTTTAAATCCTTCCTTCACTTGGAAGCCCTCCAGGACGTCTTCTGGCAGAGCTTCTGAGTCTTGCCTCTCTACGTCCATAGAACCTCAAACAGGACATTCTGCTGCACATAAAATAGCCCATTTATTTGCCTATCCCTTACTAGACTGGGTGCTCTTGGGGGCAGGGGCTGGGTGTGGTTCATCTTTGTAATCCTGGCACCTGGGATATATCAGAAAATAGAATCAAGTCCTTGCCTTTGTGAAGTCTGCATTCTAGTTGGGGAAGGAGAAGAAATAACTAATAACATAGTAGGAGGTCAGATGCTAATGGATGTGTCCTGAAGGAGAACGAAGCAGGGACCAGAGTGGCAGGTGTGCCCTTTTTCTGGAAAGATCTGAGGTGGGGTGACTCGAGTAGACTGTATTCAGTGCAGAATACAGTTTCAAATCAATACGTGCCAAGTGAATAATCGCATCTCCTTTTACAGAGACCCCCCTTTCCTTTCTTCACCAGATATCCTCCTTATGAAACTACTTTTTATAACAGAGCCCTTCCACCCTCCAGCCACAATGCTCTTATTTCTTTGCACCCACAAGGAAAGCTCACTCCTGCCTCAGGGCTTTTGCACATGCTCGTTCTCCTGTCTGTAATGTTCTTTTCCTGGGTCTTGGTATAATTTCTTCTACCTTATTATTCAGGACTCCACTACACATGCTCCTTTGCCTTTCTCCTCCGCCACCCCAGTCATGCTGTGTCTCACGTCCTTCTATGTTGTTACCTTCATCATTCCATCACCTTATGGAATGGAGTGGACCCTGCATTTAACTCCTAGTTCATTGTGAGTATGCACAATGAGGATACGAGTTCCAGGGGAGAAGAGTCGTTGTGTTGCTTATGGTTATATCCCTAGAGTCTAACACATTGTAGACACTTCCCTGAAATTTTATGAATGAAAGGAGGAATGAAACGTTTACAATGACTCTAATGCCCAAGATCACTGAAGGCATGAAAATATGTCTCTGGTCTCTCACCTGATTGGTACCAACGCGGCTCCTGTGCTGTGAGGATATCTAGGTGGAGACATTGTACGTGCCCGGCAAAAGATCTAGAACACAAGACAGACACCTTAGACTTGGGGGCGAAGGAGGATGAGAGAGGCAAAGGAGTTTCCCCTGCTGGATCTGGGGACAGAGTGAGGTCAGAAAACTGGTCAGAGGCTTGGAGACCGGAGGTAGAAGGCTCTATTCTGTCACCAGCTGACTCCGATTATTTCACTGACAGTTCTGAGCCTCAGCTTCCTCACCCATAAACCGGGAACGACTTCTACCTCCTGAAGCTAATCCCCTAAGAGCTTGCGCCCTAAAACAAGACAGTGGAGGATGTTGGTCTTAAAGCAGCCAGATTCTCTGTTTACCAGGAGCCCTCTCTAAAGTCACAGCTGTTATGCGCAGAGCAAGGGTGTTGGCCCTGCCACCCAGTCCCATGTGCTCGGACTGACGCTGTGCACTGAGCTTTGAGAGCTTCAACACGCATCCAGATGACCTGCCTCAAGCTTCCCACCCTATAAGCAGGGAGCTCCCTGTCAATGGAGGTATGCCAGCCACGGCCAGCAAATTGCCTGCTGGAAAAGTCATCTAAAGGAACGTTAGAAACTCTAGCATCCAGCCCGTGGTTGGACTAGTGAAAATTCAATGAATGTAATAAGAGTCTTTTTAACCCGGCAATGTTATTGGTTCTCAGATTCCTGCTGGGGGCTGAGCTGTGGAGATTCCCCCTTGCACGACTCGCTGGGGGTCTGGCAGACGTAGAAACTTTGGGTACTGGGCGGTAGGGACGGCTGAAGGAGACAGTGCTTTCCTGGGCTGACACCAGACCAATATTCTCCTCCTAACGCAGCATCGTACATTTTAAGAGGAGAGTCAAGGGCATCTTGGACAGCTTTTCTTCCACACACACACACCCCAGGGAAGCCTCTGTTTATATTTCAGCTTCGTAGGCTTTGAGGACCAGAAGAGAATGGAAACCCGCACATACTTAGCTCGTGGTAGGGCTGCTGAGGGTTTAAGCCTGAGCAGGTGCACAGCACCCCACACCCCAGAAATGGGAGCTGAGTTTGTTAGGATTGCGGCTGTTACAGACCCTACTTCCTCTGCAGGGCAGGAAGAAGTTTTGGAAGCAGGAGCAGTGTCAGGATGAGGGAAGGGATGATGATGGATGGAAGGGTAAAGGGGTGGGAGGAGTGTGAACTTTCTCCTACCCCTTCCCTCTGGCCTCACTTACTCAATATTTCATTAGTCAGGCGGGGTCTCATGTGCTGGAGCCACGTGTTAAAAAAGGAACACATCTGCAAGACAAGGAAATACATGAGTCAGGGGGAGGACTCCGCTCAATAAGCCTGCACAGGGTCATCCAGGCAAGTCCTTCTTCTAATCCAGTCCATCCTAGGGAACAAGCAGGAAAGAGGGGGTTGGCGAGAAGACTGCCCTGGGGTCCCATGTCAGCTGGGCCATTGGGCATTTTCCTCACTTGAGGAAGCCTCTTACCCTACCCCCAGAACTTCTTCTTAAATCTGGGGAAACACTGGGAAATGGGGACAGTATTACTACCTAGAGTATGAGACTGTTTGGAGAAGGAGACAAGCAAATTAACATAAGATGCTTAGCACCATGCCTGTGTGCTTTAGTAAATGTTAGCTCTTCATTTTATAATTGCTTATACTTATTTATAGCCAGGGAAACCGAGTCTTGGATGGCCTCCTTAGCTGACATCCAGTCTCACAGAGGCTGATTCCTTCTTGGAAGATCTCCTTTCAGTTTAAGAAAATCCAACACAACAAGATCCGACTCCAGACTCAGAGACTGAAGTGCATGGTCTGGGTTGGCATACTTACTCTTTCGGCCAAGATCTTGTTGAAGATGTATCCCATGTGGCGCTCCACCTCTTTAGCAACAGGTCTTGGTGCCGAGGGGTCTCTAGATGCAGAATGGATGAGGTTGTAGAATAGATTAATTTCACCCGCGCTCTTCTTCCTTGACATTGCCCCTTGTCTCAGTTGACCCCAAACAGCTTAGATTTTAGCCTTTAACCCTTGTTTGCACAGAGCTCTAACCCAGCCTCAGCCCTTTGCTCTTATCTACCTCTTCCCTCTTTTTTTTTTCTGAAGCTGGAAACGAGGAGAGACAGTCAGACAGACTCCCACACGCGCCCGACCGGGATCCACCCGGCACGCCCACCAGGGGCGACGCTCTGCCCACCAGGGGGCGATACTCTGCCCCTCCGGGGCGTCGCTCTGCCGTGACCAGAGCCACTCTAGCGCCTGGGGCAGAGGTCAAGGAGCCATCCCCAGCACCCAGGCCATCTTTGCTCCAATGGAGCCTCACTGCAGGAGGGGAAGAGAGAGACAGAGAGGAAGGAGGGGTGGGGATGGAGAAGCAAATGGGCGCTTCTCCTATGTGCCCTGGCCGGGAATCAAACCCGGGCCCCCCACACGCCAGGCCGACGCTCTACTGCTGAGCCAACTGGCCAGGGCTATCTACCTCTTAATAGCTCCTAAAATTGACCTTATAATTCAAATCACCCGTGCCCTCATCACTGGCCCCCCCTCCCCTCTCTGTGCTCTTTTGCTTGTCGTCTGCAATGATTTCTTCAGCTTTGCCACCCTTCCAGGACCAGCCCACTGGTTTTATCCAGGCTGCACTAGTCAGCTCTGACTTCCGTCTTTCCTGCACACATTATCATTTCTCTGATGAGCTAATGCTCTGCTAGAACTTATCTTCCCAGCCCCCATGCCTTCATGGAAAGAGAGTATCATGTCCTTCTTCAGTTGGGGGACATAAGAAAGAAGCAGGAAGTAGCCATGTAAAGTGGTCTTTGGGGTCCTGAAGTCTTCCCCAGTCCTTGATAGATCAGAGTTAATCTAAGTTCCAGGCAAAGGGTTTGTGTCTTTATTGTATAAAAAGCTTGCACATAACTCAGTTGATCTACCTCTTCCAGCCTAAGGTCTCAGACTTCCCACAAAGGAAGGAATCATGTTCTTCAACATATCAGAAGACATGTGAAGACTATACTTTCAGGAATCATTTCTATAGTTTGTCAGAAGACATGAGAGCCATAGTCAACAGAGTTTTCCATGGGGAAGGTGACTGTGGGTCAAGGATGCCTTCTCTGGCTTGGTTCTCAGTGTGTCTGTACGAGACAGAAGGACATTACCAGACCAGGAAGGGCTCAGGAAGGATTCCACACCTGCTCTTTCCTGAAACAGTGAGCAACAGGGAGTAGAGCAAACTGAAGAATTCATGAATTAGATAGGGTATAAAATAGATTGGCAATGATGTTGGATTCAGTTAATTGTAGAGATCAGCCTAAATTTAAAAAAAAATCTTACAAAAGAAGATTGTAAAAAGATTTATAAATTTTAGAGAAAGCACTAACACTCTTGTTAATAAAAGGGCAAATTTTTGAAGATAGTTACTCTATGAAGATTACCTCACAGACTAAAAAAAAAAGACTGATGAGATGACATTCTTGCTCTACTGAAAGTTTTAAAAAATGAAAACAATGGCATCTGTGAAATTTTCTACACAAAATGTGTGAAAATTGGAACAATTTGTACTGGTTGGGCATGTGATGCAACTGACCAGTGCCTGCTAGAATCACGTCACTGAGTTCAGTTGCATTGGCGAGGTATCCAGTAAGTGATTTCGAACGCTCAAAATTGTTATGTACCTTAACTGGTTAATGTTGCAGAACTGGTAATACTTTTGAAATAATTTTAGAAACTTACAATAAGGAAATAATTTCTATTTTCGAAAAACCCTTCTATATCAAAGATTTAGGATTGTTTATAAGAACAAAAAAATATATAAATAAAAAATCAGAAATAACCTAGTATCAACCCACAATCAAGTGAGCCTGCTTTCTTTGTTCTCATGACCATTCAGTGAACCTCTTTCCACATCAGTGAGCTTATTATCTTTAC
The DNA here is from genome assembly GCF_036850995.1 of Saccopteryx leptura. Classification (NCBI taxonomy): domain Eukaryota; kingdom Metazoa; phylum Chordata; class Mammalia; order Chiroptera; family Emballonuridae; genus Saccopteryx; species Saccopteryx leptura. The sequence continues at coordinate 213,889,680 of NC_089507.1, read as the reverse complement.
AACAAGCAAATTATTTTTAAGTGAACATAGAGTTCTATTTCTAAGATGCACATCCCTGTATACACAAAAGGGTAATTTTGAAAAGTATTGCTTTGTGGGTGACATCATTGGGCAAAGCCTCACTGTGGGCTTCATCATAACCAGCTGGACCCAGAGAGAGAGGAAGGCAGAGAACTCACATATTTTCAGGTACGATCTCTAGGGTCCAGGGTACGAGCCTACAATTTCTCAAGCTAAGTCGTGGTGTGCCGTCTTCTGAGGTCCCCAAGTCCAGATCGACTTCTACTTCTGCCCGCACGAGAAATGTGAAGGGCCCAAACATCGGGATCCTGTGGGAGGGAAGAGTTAGAGCTCAGAACCTCGGAGGTCACAGCACCCCCATTTTCATCTAAAATAAAGGTTCCCCGTGTGTGCATAGGACCCTCCAAAGGACTCTTTTGAGATAATTTCCTTATTTTTCAAAAGAGGTGATTCAAGATTGGAGAATAGGAACGGATTTTTCCAAGTCATGCATCCAGCAAGCGGTTAAACCAGGGACATCAGCCTTCAGAGTATATGACTAATACCTACTACGTCTGCCTCAGGGGACAAATGATGCTCAGTATCGCGGCTTATCAAAAGTGACAGACTGTGACAATGGAAAGTACTGTTGCAGAGGTCCCCAACCCCATTGCCATGAGGTCCAGGCTTGACGTGGAAATGAATGAATAGACCAGAGTTTGGTTTGGAGGGAAGAGGCAAGTCAGTGATAAACTGAAGGAAGTCTGTCTGTCCTCTCTGAATGCACATTCTGCAGACCAGACAAAACACGCCTGTGGGCAATCTCTCAGCATCTCTAAGCATTGGGGCCACGGAGCGTTGGGGTCTAGAGCAGATTCTGTGCTTAAGTCATACTCAATCAGAGCTGATGTCAAAATTCTCATTTTCAAACAAATGAAAGACGGGGCTTTCTGAATGAAGCAGGGAAAGAAAACCTGTAGAACACCTCCTCTTCTTGCTAGAGGGGCCCCAGATTGGAAGCAGTCAAGTGTCCTGTGGACTCCTGACTCTGCACGCAAAGTCACGCTGGCCCGGCCCGGGGAGGGTAGGCGCTGCTCCAGCCACACAGCGAGTCTTGCCGAGATGGCCCCGGGTGCCTGTGAGTTATGGTTGACTCCTGTACCCTGTGCACCTGTGCCAAAGTGGGTAGAGCCATGCATGACACCTATAGCTGTTACTTACCTCACCGATAGGGTAAATTCTGGTCCTATCCTTAACTTGGCGTCCTTGCTGTCCTGGGAGTTCTCGAGGGTGAGGTCTACGATGCGTACATTTCTCACCTGGAGCCTGAGTGAAGAGATAACAATACAAGGGAAGGTTGTGGCCCCATGTGCTGGTGACCAGACATTGTGCAAGGCAGGTGTCCTGCAAGGCAGAAGCTGAGTGTATACAAGGACCGTTACTCCCTCAGTAGCCACAATATTTGTCGCACAGCTACTATGCGATAAGCACTGGGAACACAGCAAAAGGAAGTGCTTGTTTTAATGCACCTTAGAATGACCATGTCTAGCCCTTTGGCCAGTATCAAGCACACTGGAATAATGAGTGAATAAATAATAAGTAAAAGACTTAAAGCCACAGACAGCACATGCTTGGGAATAGTGTATATGTATAAAATGAAAAACCCAGTAAATTGATGTCTATGGGATGTAGGCTGGTCGGTTTGTGAAAAACTGGGTGATAAAGAGTGACATAGGAAGAGTAGAATTTTAGACAGGGTAGTCAGGGAAGGCTTCTCATAGGCAGTGACTTTGGAAAGAGTCATGGAGCAAGTGAAGGTACAAGTCATGAGGCTGGCTAGGGAAAGATGGGTCCAAGGAGAAGACAGAGTAAGTGCAAAGGCCCTGGGGCTAAAACTTGGCTGGCATGTTTGAACAACAGAACAGGCTCAGTGAGGCTGGTGGGCAGTGGGTTGGGGAGAATAGTAGGAGAACAGATGAGAGAGGTAGTTAGTTGAGCCAGATATAGTGGAGGCTTGTGGTCCAATTGTAAGGACCTTGGGCTTGGTTCTGAGAGCCAATAGAATAGTTGGAAATTCAAAGAGGTACAAATCCCAGTGGAACAGAGTGGAGGAAGAATGGGTTTAAAGGGGAGCAGGGGGCTCTGGGTCATTCAGTGAAGGGGTGGTGTGGTTCTGACCAGAGACGGTGGAGAAAGCTGTCTGAGGCCTGGGTGTGTTTTGAAGGTGGACAGACAGGGTTTCCCGGACGCATGAATGTGGGTGTGAGAGGAAGAGGGGAGCCACGGTCCACATCAAGGTGTAGGGTGGCAGCAAATGGATGTCATTAGCTAAGCCGATCCGGGTTGGGGAAGGACGAGATGGCGGTCAGGGTGAAGGTGGGAGTCAGCACTTGAGTCTTGGATGTCCGTGTTCTGGTGTTCAGAGAGCTCCGATTATAATCACCACATTAGCTCTGTTGAGGTTGCTGTTCATGTTACAGCTGATTGGGGGCGTACTGAACGAAGGGAGCTGTGTCAGCACTTTACACGTGTTATTTCATTTATTCCTCACAGCAGTCCTCTGGGATTCCTCCCTTTCACAGAGGCGCAGGGAGGGGAAGAGACCCGAGGGGCTGACCCAGCTGACGGGCAGCCATCCTTTCCCCAACAAAGAGCCTGAGCCCCTCCCTGTCTTCCCTGCTGCTCAGCCGCTGCCTCCGCCCCCAATGGGAATTTCTCCCGACCAGTGGCTGTCTGGCCATCTGAGCTGGAGGGACTGTTAGGGAAGGCCTCTGCAGTGTCAGGCAATGTGGGGGAGCTCTAACACCCCCACAGAACCAGGACCGCCTGGGCCTGGGGCAGAGTGATCAGAGAGCGCTCACGCATATCGTCTGTTTCCGTTGGTGAAACTCGAACCAAACTTCATGGATTTTATTTTGTTGCCGAGGAACTCCTTCAATGATCCTCCTACGTTAGGGGTCTCCGGGCTGGAGGGAACGTCCGCGCCTGGGGGTCCTTGGGTTAAAGTTGAGAAAGAAACATGGGCCTCAAAACCCAATTTGACGGTCAGATGCCCCAAATTTCCGGACACGACCTTGATCTCTGAACACGACCCCCAAGTGGCGCGTTTACTTCTCATTCATCAGGTCTCCCTGGCCTGCGTGGCGGCGCCCCAGGTTCTAGACACAGTCGTTTAGCTGAGCAGATATTTATGGGGTCTCCTATGTGCAGGAGCCGTGCTAAGGGGGCGGGGCTGCGTGGGTGGAAACCGGAGGACCCTCCGCCCTCACGGAGCCGGCAGGCTGGTGGTTGGTGAGGAGGCAGGAGCCCTAGGGGTGAAGATGGGGTGTGGGGTGATGGGGTGTCACCTGGAGAGTCTCTGGGCAGAGGCTGTTTGCCAAGGGGCCTGGAAAGAAGTGTCAATGTTCTAAGCACTGCGGCTATAGCGGTGCATTCCGAGGGGCGCGCTCTGCGGAGGAGGGAAGAGCACGGGCAGGCTGAGCTCCCAGAGGGCGGGCGGAGGGCACTAGTTCAGGTCGAGGAAGGTCTTTCTGCAAAATTGACGTCTTAGCCGAGACCTGAGGAAGGGAGGGCGCCCTGTGGATCGTTAGGGGAAGGCTGTTTTAAGCAGAGGGAACAGCGCCTGCAAAGGTTCTTCAGTGTGTTTCATGTGCTTCCGCGGCCACGTGGCAGGAGGGGAGTGAGTGGGGGGGAAGCGGGCATGGCCCGTCCAGGTAGGGCTGGGGTCTTGGATGGCAGGTCTTAGCAGATGGAGCAGGGCACAGAGACAAGAAAGAGGGGGATTGTGGGAAGAATTTTAATACAGTTATGTAGTGACAATCAGAATAGCTAACGATTAATGTGTTCTGGGCACGACACTAATATAAACCTAACTGGCATTGGCTCATGGCTTAGATTTCTAGGAGAGACCTATGGGTCTGACGAGGCCAGGCACGACTCAAGAGATGACAGTCTCACCTTCGGGGACCTCAGGCAAGGACTGCTGAGCAGTGGATGGAGCAAGCAGCCCGCAGAGGAGCAGGAAGAGGCCGGAGATCCTCAGCATCTTGGGTCAGGCACCTGTGGGAGGGCAGAGCAGAGAGTGTAGGTTGTGGGGGGTCATCCTCTGAGAGGGTGTCCCCAGAGCGTGAATCTGGGGTGGCCAGAAAACTCATGTAAGCCTATTCTTTGGAACTAGAAAACATCATTCAGAGCCTCTACAATTTCTCATGATGATGTCCAGCATCCAATAAAAGAATACCAAGGTATGTTAAGATCAAAGGGCAAATGGACTGAAGTCTAAGAAATATTTTTAATTACGCTGTCTAACAGACCCACAGGGAATTCAAATAACCCAGCACTGAGCAGACAACAGGGCAGGCAGCCCACCAAGGATGAGAAGAGGACCTGATTCCTTCAGCACTTGGGATGTGCCCTGGGGGCCCCAGGTAAGTCGAGTCAGTGTCAGGGTCAGTCTGAGATTCTTTATGGAGCTGAAGGGTTTCGGGGTGGAGGAAAACCAGGGACTCCTCTGTACATATTCCTAACCATCCCAATTCCACTTCCATTTACAGATGGGAAAGTGAGGCTCAGAGCATAATTATGCTTTCCCTGAGACCACCCATATTTAGTGGCAAGCACCCAACTTTTCTGCCTTTAAGTTGTGTGTACTTTACGTTATACTTCAATAAATAAAGTTACTGTGAGGATTCAACAAGCATTTGAAATATTGTTTAACCCAGGGCCACTAAATGGAAGCTCATTTTGGACTTACTAGTCAATGGTTCTCTTCATCCCTCCCTGGTTCTGACAGTGCCTTTAGGAAAACACACAGACTAACAGAGCCGAGGAAGGACAGGGTGGCCAAGGGGCATTTTTAGAAGCCCAGAGAGAGGGGTCTACAATAAATCGTTGCAACAACCCTGATCTATGACACAAGTATCTACATTTATTTTTTTTAATAAGTTTATCTAAATTTTTTAACTTTATTTATTCATTTTAGAGAGGAGAGAGAGAGAGAGAGAGAGAAAGAGAGAGAGAGAGAGAGAAGGGAGGAGCAGAAAGCATCAACTCCCATATGTGCCTTGACCAGGCAAGCCCAAGGTTTTGAACCAGCGACCTCAGCGTTCCAGGTCGACGCTTTATCTACTGCGCCACTACAGGTCAGGCTCTATATTTATTTTAAAAAGCAGAAAATAGAAGCATGGAGAGCTGAGGGCACCTGCCCACCCTTCCCTCTCCCTTTAAAGAACTCTTTCATTTTTGAGAGCAGAAACAGACCTAACAAAAGGCTTCTCTCCCCAACCTTCTTAGGCTGGGTCTTCTTAAAGTTATTTAAAGTGGGCTGACCCGGCTTTTGTTGTCTTCTTTTGCTATTTCTTAATCGGATGCCAGACACGATGGCTGTAGCTCAGCAGCTATTTTGTCAGCATGAGCATGAAAGCCACAACCCAGGGGTAGCAGAGGAGAAAGCTGGCAGACGCCCTATGCCAGTGTACCCTTCTCCCTCCGGGCATCTTGTCAGCACTGAAGTCGCTGTTTCTCGTGTTCTGTGCTAGAGCCAGCACCAATTTGTCATGGGAAACACTCACGAAAAGCTTCAGTCTGGCTTGGTGTCTGATAAAAAGGCAGGTTTGAGAGGGTCGTTGCATTGTGCTCACCTGGATTTCTGCAGGGGACAGTGGAGGAGCTCTGGGTCTCCGTCAGTTGATTCCTGCTGGGTTCTGCAGTGGGGCTGACTTCATATATAGCGAGTGACCCCACAGCCGGGTGACGTGGCGCTGAATCATTGACAGCCGGGAAACTGACGAGAAGCTGTTCATCTTACCGTTTCCATCCCACAAATTCCAAAGCAAACATTTCCTACAGGAGACCCCAGGGATCAGGAGTTAAGGACTTACTCAAGCCGGATGTGTCAATATTATATTTCATACTGTACATACTGTATATGTCACCAGATGCAGAGGTGCAGAGAACGTGGAGGACACGGAGAACCTGGGGAGATGGTTCTTGTCTCTCACTTGCTCTGTGTCCTGCTTTGAGATGGTCTCCTCGTCTGTGTCATGAGTGACAGAGATCTGAGGACAGGATGACCAGGAAGCCACTCTGTCTGCTGAGAGTGGAAGTCAGGGAGGGGGTGCCCCATCCTCAGTTCAGGAAACCTTGAGATCTCAGAAGGCTCTGCCCAGTATCGCTGTTTGATACTGGACAGCTCCTATGTCCTTTCTGGGCCTCAGTTTCCCCATATGAAATAATAGTGGTGGTCGCTATTATCGACAGGTAGTTTCCACAAACGCTTGTGCAACCCTCCTAGCATCCCTAGGATATCAACACTATTATTAGTCTCATTTTACAGACGAGGAAGGTGTGACTCAACTCCTTGGGTCTCAAGCAGGACCGTGGGGGCTACTGCAGCCCATCTGCTCGGACCCACCTAGACCCCCCAGGTAAACTTCCTTCCCCGGGGTGTGGGCCTCTCTCCTGGGCTCTGGAAGGGGACACAGGCACAGATGCCCTCTGTTCTCGAATCCTGTGTTATCAACTGTGCCATCTGTTGTCCTATGACAAGTTTTGCCTGGGGAGTAGCCAGAGCACAGGACACTTTCCAGAACCCACCAGAACCGTGTTCTCCTCAGCTTCTCTTGGACTCTCACATCCCACCAACCCGACGTGGGGAATGTTCTAGTCTCAGGGCAGAAAACGTTGCTTTATTTCATTGTATCTGTGATACTCTTGACGTATCCTACCTATGCCCTGGGTTTTGAATAAAACAAAGCAAATCCCAATCTTACAAAACAAACAAACCCACAGCAAAATTGGCTTTTTGTCCTCTGGTGTGTAGTTCTATAAATTTTAGTGCACGTGTGGTTTTGTCCCCGCCATCATAGTCGGGATGTAGAATAGTTCAATCACCCCCAAACACCCTCACGCTGTCCTTTGGGAGTCCCCCCTCTGCCTCCTTCCTGGTGAGCAGTGGTCTGTTCTGTCCCTACTGACTTGTCAAAGGTCCAGGCACCTTCCCTCCGCTCCTGCTGAAGCTGCCCCTTTATGAAGCCACAGGCGCTGCCTGTCCCATTGCCACAGGCAGGGCGAAGGCCGTGGAAGGACACGCCGTGGACATTTGAAGACAAGTGTTCCCCACATTGGTAACGTCTGTGCCTCCCCAACGTGTTTCTCAGAAATGCAGGTGGTGCCCTTTTCTCCTGACCTGACTACGATTGAGAACCTTTATCGATGGTTTTTGTGTCTCAAGAGATCTCGGTTTGAAGGGCAAAGTTAGTTTTTTCCAAAGGCTTTGTCCTGCCCGAGGTCTGTTCTCCAGAACCTGGGAGCGGGACGCTGGTTCTGTTCCTCAGAGCGAGGTCAGGGCAGAGGCCGAGTGGGAGGGGCTCTTCCTTGGTTTTGTTGAGGGACAGAGGGCAAAAGGGTTCACGGGGAGCTGGGTGCCCCGACTCGGATGCGAAAAGGTATTTTTGTGTAAGACAAATTCTGCTTCCCTTGGAGAGTAACCTTCCCTCCTACCTTTACAGCTGATAATAATAAAGGCTTTTTATGGGACATGAGCGCTTTATGCCATTTCTAATAACCCTGTGGGACATGAAGGACAGTCAGCTGTCCAGGGCCACCTCTGCTAGGAAGAAGTGAATTCAGGCGGTTGCCCGAAGCTCTTTGGTTTTCGTGCTAGTAACCAGGTTCATTTTGGGACAAGATGCTTTTCCACTTTTAGCCTCAGTTTTCTCCCCGGGCTGTGGAGAGGGTTCAATGGGAAACAAATGTAGCACGCAGCCCAGTGCCTGGAACCGTGACAGAACTCTGCAACGGAAGGGCGTGCAGTTACAGGGCGCAGAAAGGCGGGGCCTGGAGTAACATCTGGGGCTGAATTTCTGCTTATATCACTTCTTACCCCGGACCCCAGTCCCATAACAGAGGTCCATAGCACAGTGAGCTTTTCCAGGAGAAAACACAATGAGTCGACAACTTCTTGAACACGCTCCTGCAATGGCCCAGGGAGGAACCCAGGAACTGGGACAGCGCAGGACAAAGTGAAGGGAGCAGGGGTGGCTGCCAGGAGTTCCTGATGGGAGCGGGTGGAGGTGGGCTGCAGGGGTGGGGGGGGGAGGAGCCTGGTTTCTTTCTGTGAAGAGGGTGGGGCATCACTGGGAGGCAGGAGGACCAGGTCTTGCAGAAAGTTCACCCAGGAGGTAGTGAGGACATGTGGCCACAGGAAGGGGCCCAGCCCCTTTGCTTTGTTTTATTCAAAACCCAGGGCATATTAATACTGGTGGGCCCTGAGGGAGACTTAGGCCTGTGTGATTCTCAATGATGTGTTTTGACCCTGGGCTCTTGTTTCAAGGTCACCAGATATTTGGGGATTGGCAGGACTTGCCCAAGAGGAAGGTCAAGAGCCCCAGTGCAAACACTCTGGCCCGGCCCCGGGGGAGCTGAGGACAGGAGGACAGAAGGCCAGGGTCGATGTTCTGTGTTTGGCCCTTAGACTCTATCTGCTGTTTTTTTCCTCCATCAGAATGGTTTACACGGGTCTTGTTCTGCCTGTGGAGATTTTTCTAAATCCGCCGGGTGTCCTAACTGTAACCAATGTTTTCTCCCCTGAAACAGACCCGTGGGGTCTGACCGTGGGTGGTCAGAGAAGGGCAATGTTGTTCCTACTTTCCTCTCAAGTTCCCGTGACACTCACCCCCAGGCTGAGCTGGATGGCATTCCCCTTGATGGCAGAAGACAGAAGGTCAAACTCCAGGTGGTCGTAGCCGAGGGATACGGGCTCTACTCAGGGACAAGAAGCAAACTGTGTGAGGGGAAGGGCGGTATTGGTGGGGTGGTCTGGGGGCTGCTTTTGGCTGGAGCTGCATGGGGCAGGTTAAGTAGAGAGGAACAGGAGTCATAATGATGTTAGTGACAATGATGAAAATGATAATGATGGACATATTCAATATTGAGGCTAAATGGCCCTAAACCTTTACATGTGCTAGCTCACTTAATCCTCACAATAACCTGAGAAGGTCGGTCCTATTATTATCCCCATTTTGCAGAAGGGAAAACGGGAGGCTCAGAAAAGTGAAGTGACTTGCCCATACTGTGAACCCAGTGGTCCTATGCCAGCATCCTGCTTTGGACAAAACTCACCTCTTGCTTAAAACTCTCCACCTCCCCACCAGACTGACCTGTCCCTGCGCAGACTGGATCTGTCCACTGGATTACATGTGTTCGCCTTGGGATTCCCTACTTGGCCACGAGGGGGCACAAGTGTCTCAGCTACCCATGCTGTTGGGCAGAGAACGGGGAGAGCCGCGGGGAGGAGGAGGCGCAAGGCCGGGTGGCGAACAGGCACCAGGACCAGTTACATTCCCTGTGGCCTCCCCCATCTCTCCCCACTCCCAAGTCCTTCCCTGACCCTGCAGAGCAGAGGGCCAGAGAGACTTCCTTTCTTGCCACAGAAGCCTCAGCCTCAGTTTCCTCGCTTTAAAGTGAGGATGTGATACATGAAGACCGGCCTCACAGGTCGTACAGGACAGGTACCTGGTAACGTTGGCTTGAATCTGAGTTACAACACACTAGGAACGTGAAGAATTGGGTTGAAAGCCTTCCCCGTGTCACTAACTTGCTCTGTGAAGTGCGGTGGTGATCGCTACTTCATGGTGTTGTGGGAGGAGCCAGCCAGACAGTGTATATAAAACACCCAGCCCAGTATTGCTCTAGGGAAGGGGGGGGGGGGGGCTCAGTGCCACCGATTCCATTCTCTTCTTCCCTGTCTTCTCTGCTGCCCCCCTTGAATGAACCGCTTTAGAACTCAAAACGGCAGACGGTAGCATTTTTTCCTGCCTGCCAGTCCCCATTCTGAGGTGTCTGAGTGCAGCAGAAACTTGAGGTGGGGCCAGAAGCCTATGACCTTCCATTTCAGCTGCTCTCAGGGAGGGAGCAGCGCTCTCCTGCTGCTCTAAGCCGACAGGGGTTGCAGTATCATTCCTTTATCCATCACTTCAGCACACGTTTGCAAACAGAGCACCTGTTATGTGCCTGGAACTTTTCACCCTCTGCAGCCAGAGCACCTGTTATGTGTCTGGAACTTTTCATCCTCATTACCAATCCTGGGAGGTGAGGAGGTATAACCCCCATTTTACAGATGAGGAAGGTGAGGATAAGGAGATGGAGTTGGCTTCCCATAGTCATGCAACACATCAACGGCAGAGCTGGGATTTGAACTTGCGCTTATCTGGGGCATCTGCTGGCTCATGTGGAAACTTGTCCAATAGCAGGCACTGGTGAAGTCACTGTCTGCTGATCCCAGGCAGAGATCAACTGATGTTGCCTGCTCAGGGAGGCGCCCCCTGGGCAGACCCAGGGGCTGGAGGTCGGCTCAGCAGTAAAGGAAAATGGCGGGAAAGAGCAGTGCACTCACCCCTCACCAGACGCAGGAGGTCTGTGTGCATGTCCTCAAAGGCCTGCTCGATCACGGGACACAGCTGTAACAGCACAAATGCAGGAGCTCCGTCAGCAAGGGGGCCCGCAGTGACCCATGCCCGGCCCACGTGGACTCAGCCCCACCGCTGTGTGCGTGGCCGGCCAGGTTTCTGTCCACGTGGTTGAGGACTCAGTGGTACATCCACTCCCCCGGGCCGGCCTTGCTGCTCAGAGCCCTCCACAGCCCTCGGTGAACCTGGGACCCTTTGCTAATGGTTTGTCCCTTTCCTGTGCCCAGGGTGCGCCTGGCCTGCCAGGTGCCCTCCTCATCAGACTCCTCATCTTGTCCCCAGGAGCCCGTGCTTTCCATGAGAGGGAGAAGGAGAAGTCATTCCTTCATTCACCTATTCATTCAGCCAATTATGAATATTGTACAATGGCATAAAAGGATATGTCACTTAAACAATATGAAATAGTGTCGACACCAAGTGCAGCCGCGTACACCCGGGGGTGCGTGTGGGCGGACATTGGAGGCAGTGTGCAGAAGGGAAAATAGCTTCCAAGTGAAGGTAAGAGGATTATGGGCATTTCCCCCTAAGGTCGTTTAGTTATCACAGCATCTTTTCATTTCAAAAAAAGTTCTATTGTGAATAAAATATTAGTTCTACGACAAGGTTTCTTTGTATCCCAGGAAGTCCACTGTTGTGACTGTATCTTTGAATTTATAGCGGAACTCAATGGTCAAAGTGATGAGTCAATGTAGAGAGTTTTAACTCATCTGTGGCGTATAAGGGACATAGAAAATGAGACCGACTCAGAAATGTTTGCGGACTCAGAAAAATAAGCCCAACAGGCCCTGGTAGTTGAACAGACCCCTGAAGACCACAGACCGGCGTGAGAAACTAGTGTAACTAGAGCCAGCTTGTACTGCTTTGTGAAGGCAAATCGTTAAATTCTCAGGAATTTCCAAGCCACTGCCAAACGCGGACATTATTAAGAATTAAAGTATATAAACTTACAACTGATTAAAAGCAATGTTCATGCGAATTCAAAGCTCACTACTTCCTAATGGTCTCGTGGTAGCTTGCTACGTTCCCTTGCTCTCGAGGTTGCTGACGCCTGTTGTGTTTGCGTGGTGGGGGTACCACACGGCGTTGTGCTGCTGCACATTCCTGCCCGGCTATGTGTGCTGACATCCCATGAGCAGCTTGAAATTGGCCTCGGAGGGAATGTTTACACCAGCGAAAACGCTACAAATCTGGGCTCGCTCCCCTCAACTGCTCCCAGAGTCAGTTGTTAACAATGTATCAGCACATCACTGTTCAAGGTCTCCCGGCTGACTTGTGGGAGTTCCATGATCTTGACCTCAATTATCCGTTGCTGAAGAAATAAACGATCCAGACCCAGAGTTTTCCACTCAAGGCGGTACAGGTCCCTTAGCACCAGCTTGCAGTTCCAGCACAGACCCACAGGGGGAGCAATCACCTAAAGACCTCCTGGGGCCAGTGCCGCCCTGATTCCACTCACTTGGCTTTTCACCAGTTTGGGCAGGGCTGGCACCAGGAGGCTCATGACTTTGTTGGCTAAGGGGTTGACCATGAAAGAGAGCCTTCCGGAGAGGAGGAAGGGAGAGAGAATAGGCAAGGTCAGAGATGATAACCCCTCCCTCGTTTTTACAGAAGGGGAGACTGAGTCCGGGGAAGAAAGGAGCTCGCCCAGGGATACAGGACCTGTGGGGACAGGGCTGGGAGTAGACGCTAAGGCAGGTGCAGCCGGGGGCAGAGAGTTCTCAGGGATCGGGGGGCTGGGGGTTGTCCCAGAAGTCGGTGCTGGACACTGGGATGCTGGCAGGTGGTATTCTTCCCCACTCTCCTGCTGAGGGGATGTGGGGGGAAGCACCTTGGTTTGGGCCCCTGCTGAGTGCCTACAGCCCCGGCTGAGCAAAGCCCGGAGGTGGGCGGAGGAGGCGGCGTGAGTACGCAGCGCCTCCCAGATCGTCAACGCGGAGATCCATCTACCCGACCCCAGAGCGTCCTGGGGTGGTTTGAGGGGCCCCAGGAAGGCGGCTCCTCTCCGCCTTTACATGTTTGCTCCACCGCCTGGCGTGAGGCCTGGAATCCCACCATGATGGCCTCCACCCTTGATGCCTTGAACTCTCTCTGGCACCACAGATTCCCTGGAAGGTTGGCCCCCCTCTTTCTCTGGGCCTCAGTCGTTCTCCACCTGTACACTGGGGCAAGATCGCGGGAGCCGGCGGGAGGTGGCCGCACTCACTTCTGCAGCAGGCTGATGCGCAGGCTCCCGTGGCTGTTGGAGCAGCTGCTGAGGGTGAGGCTCTGGCCTGTTCTGCTGGTCTTCATCCGGATGGTGGCTTGGGCCTGCGTCTCCATGTGCATCTCCACGATGGTCTTGACCAGCGGCCTGGGAGTGGGTGTGCCCAGCGCCGTGAGCGCCGTTCCAGCTCCCGGCGACCGGAGCAAACCCGCTGTCCCTCTCGGCTTCTGGCTCTCTAACCTCCCTTCTCAGGCTCCTTGGCTAGGTTCTCCTCATTTCCCTATTTTTTTTTTTTCCTTTACCCCAGCATGTCTCAGGCTCCGTGTTTTGATTCCTTTCCTGGTTTAGATCCTCCGTATATGCCAACAGCTTCTGAATTTCTACCCAACTCCTTACTCAGGTGTCTGACAGGCATCTCAAATTTAATGTGTGCTAAATTGAACTGGGGCCTTCCCAAGCCTGCCCTCTCACCCTTCTCTGTCCTGGTGGTGGCCGCTCCATCCCGCCAGTGGCCGAGGCGAAAGCTGTGGCGTCAGCCTCGACCCCTCAGCCTCGACCCCTCTCTTCCTCCATATCCATCATCGGGAGCTCCTGCTGTCTCTGTCTGCTGCCAAAACGTACCCAGAATCTGACCCCTTCTCACCACCTTCCTGCCCCAGACTCGGGTCCAAGCCAGCACTGTCTCCCTCCGAGTTATTTCAGTGGTTTCTGGATGGCCTCCACTCTTGCCTCCATATACAGCAGCCAGTGGGATTCTTTAAAAATGCTAAACTCTGTGTAAAACCCTTCACAGCTCCCATCTCACGTGGTAACCGCCAAGTCCTCACCTTGCTCCACAAAGCCCTATAGGATTTGGCCTTGGTTGCCTGCTGGCTTTACTTCCCACAATTCTCCTCTCTCCTTCCTCTCTTTCCGTTCTCTGAACAAAGCAAGTGTACTCTTGCCTCAGGGCCTTTGCACTTGCTCTTCCCTCTGCTAAGAACTCTTTTCCAGAAACCTGCATAGAGGAAAAGGAGGTGCGAGTGGATGAACCTGTCAGGCCTCCTGTGCCAGACCAAGGAGACACTCACGTGTTGAATCCGGCCACCATGTCCAGTGGGATCTTGACTGTCAGCTCCTGGTCGTCAGCAGAGGGTAGCACCTGCGGCTGGAGGATGTTGGCTGAGGTGACTTTCAGCCTGGATGGGATGCAGGAGAGATGATGAGCGTTCGCCACAAACTTGTTCCCCTCCATTTTTCCTGTTTCCCCTGGTGCCCAGCCAGTAGCTGGATCCAAGCCTTGTGCCTTGACCCTTCCCAGCATGACATTGCCATGTGTCTTCCCCCCGACCCCTGCTCCTGCTCACAACACTCCCGTGCCCCACCCCCCTTTGCTTAGGAGATGAATCCCAGTTCCTTGGGCCGATTTGTAAGACCTTCTGTGACCTGGCCCCACTGAACCCTCCCCCCCCAGTCCTCACTGTGGGGTGTGAGCAACAGCCATTCTGACAAACCCTCTTCCCCCTGTGCTTTGCCTCGGCTGGCCCCTCTGCCTGGAGTACCATTTTCTTCCTGTCTCCTGGTGAGCACGGAGTCAACGGCTCACCTGTCACCGAGACGAAGAAGCATCACCTTATTCTTCACCCTCTCACCCAGGTGACCGTCCCCTGGAGTCACCCTACTAGGCTCTGTTACTGTCGTTAACTCCTTTGAGGAGCGGACTTCCTTTGCTCTCTTGTTTGTAGTCAGGCACAGAGTTAACACTGACTGATGCTGCTGACTGATCAGTCGAGCATGCAGAAGTGTGGGCAGGGGCCTGCCAGCTTGGCCCTGCTCCACCTACCAGACAATATGGTTCAGGACAGAGTTCACCAGGCTGCCCAGGACGGGGATGCCCCTGGCTGGCTCGTCCCGCACGGTGCTGAGCAGAGGGAGCTGCTCTAAGATGTTGACAGCATCATGGTCCTTCAGCTCCTGTGTCAGCTCTGGGGACACATTCTAGGAGAAAGGAGGTCTTGGGCTGTCATGGGGGGAGGGGTGGGGTTCTGGGGCCCCTGGCAGGCAACTGCACCACGCACGTTGGGGCTGTGTTTGCAAATACACCAGAGGCCTCAAAATCCTAAAGGTGAGGCCTCCTGGGAGGGACCCCGCATGCCCCTTGGGCACATCTCCAGAGAGACAAAGCCCCCTCCTGGGCTTCCCAGCTGGCCATGCCCGCTGCCCGTGGACAATGCCTCTCTGTAGGAGACCTGAGCCCCGTGCCAGGGCCTGGGACCGCGTCAGCTCCTGCTTCCTGCCTCCAGGCCCCACACGCTCGCTGGGGGCGGCAAGCGTGACTGCACCTCTGTAGGCCTAGCACGCTTCGGAGCCACAGGGCGCGGCGGCCAGCCCTCCGTACCGCTCTGCTCCCCTCCAATGGCGGAAGGCCTTTGTCCCGGCCTCACCCTTTCCGGCTCCCAGGCCTTCACTTGTGCTGGGTCCTCTCCCTGGAATGCCTTGTCCACCCCCCCCCCCCCGGACAACCCTGGCTTTCCCTGTGTGGACAGCGGAGCCTGGGAGGCCTCAGGAGTCTGACACACACGGTTCAATTTCTGCTCCTGGGTCGGTCAGCTGTGCAGCTGTGGGAAGATGGCTTCTCTCTGAGCCTCTGTTGCCTCAGCTGTAACACAGGACTGGTCGAGGGTCACATAACACAGCGTGGGTTGCTTGGAATGTCGGAGAATTCAGTGAATGGTAAATGCTATTATTACTGTTGAAATAATATCACTGACTGTTAAGGCCCAATTCAGAAGGCAGGACCTGCATAAAGTAGCCTGACCTCTTCTCCATCTCAATCTGCTGTCCTTTACCCTCCTGGGAGTCCCGAAGTACTTACTACTTTCTCTCCTAGAGCTTGGATGCCCCTCTTCCTTGAGAGATGTCCATTTTATCCATTCATCCATCCATCTATTCATCATTCATCCATCCATTCATCATCCATCCACCCATCTATCCATCTATCCATCTATCCATCCACCATCTATCCATCCATCCACCCATCCATCCATCCATTTATTCATCCGTCCATCCATCAGCCATGCATGCATCTATGCATCGATCCATCCATCCATCCACCCATCTATCCATGCATCCCTCATCCATTCATCCATCCATCCATCCATCCATCCATCTATGCATCAAAGCATTCATCCATGCATCCATTCATTTATGCATCCATCCATCCATCTATTCATCCATCCATCATCCATCCATTCTTCCTTCCATCCATCATCCCTCCATCATCCATCCATCCATCCATCCATTCCTCCATCCATCCATTCATCCACTCATCCATTTACCCATTCATCCATCATTCATCTTTCCACCCATTCATCCATCCATTTATTCTCCATTCATCATCCATCCATCATCTATCCCTCCCTTCCTCTCCAACCCTCCCTCCCTCCCTCCCTCCCTCTATTCATCCATTCATCCATCCATCAATCCACTCATTAATCCATCTATCCATTAACCCATCTATTACTCATTCACTTACTCAGCCCAGTCTCCTCTAGTCTCTCTTTCCACCTTTAGTCCCACCCACCAAAATTGAATTTCCACCCAACAGCCTGAATTAAAAAAAATTACTCAGATCTTGTCACTGCCCTGCTTATTAAAACTCCCCAAAGGCCTCTGCAGCTCTTGCATGAAAGTCCAAGCTCTGCGAGGCCCCATGTAGTTGGCTGCTGTCCACCCCTCAGCCCTCATCTCTCATTGCTTTGCCCATCTCTCCTCTCATTCCTACCTCAGGGTCTTTGCACATGCTGAGCCTCTTCCCCAGGAGTGCTCCTCTCCCAGCCCTTCCCCTGGCTGGCTCCATTCACCAAGTTTCTGCTTCAATGTCCCTTCCTTGGAAAGGCCTTTCCTGGCCACTCTGAAGTAGGCTTCTTTCTCACTGCCCGCTGACGATTGTCCTCACTAGCCTTACTCAAATCTGAAAACCCAGTCTCATCTGAGGTACCACAACTCCATGGATGCTATATACCAAGAACGGGGCCACACCACAGTAGGAGCAGGTGGCCAAGAACTGGCTGCATAGCTCTTGGGTCCCTCATGTGGAGGTACTGACCCAGATCGAGGTGATAGAAGGATCAAGAGGGCAAAGGAGGCAGCTGTGGTTCCTCCTCCCCCTCTCCCAGCGAGGAGAGCAGGGGTGTTTGCTCCTAATGCCTGCAAGAGGGAAGGGGCTTTCCAGGGACCATTTAGGGGCTTGAAGGTCCCTGGAATTGGGACATGGAACATACTGTATTCTCATCCTTGCCTGAGACGAACAGGCTGATGAGCTGATGGTGTGGTGGGGAGAGTGGCTTCTGTGAATGGGACATGATAGACCTTCGCTCCCTCTGGATGGGGTCAGAGCTATGTGTGTGTTTCTCCAAGGGCCGGGTATAGACCCTGCAGGAGAGATCTGGTCTGAGGCCGGTTTAAGACCTTCTCAATATCATCACCCCCTGGGCAGGTGAGGAGAGGGTGCCAGAGAGCCGCGGGCTGGGGGTGGCACGCAGAGTGGCCCGTTTGAGAAGCTCTGTCCTTATCTGAGGTCACAGCCTGAGAGGCCTGGTAGGGAGGTTAGAAAACACCCCCAATGAAGGTGCCCATGCGACTCAGCTCCACCCGTTTCTCATCTCCCCAGAGAGTAGGGAGCCGTCTATCAGTCAGGGGAAACCTCTCTTGCCCATCCATCTTTCCTCTCCCTCCTGCCAGAGATAGAGGAAAAAGGTGTGTGTGTGTGTGTGTGTGTGTGTGTGTGTGAGAGAGAGAGAGAGAGAGAGAGAGAGAGAGACAGACAGACAGACAGAGAGACAGAGAGCGCCTTCCCTCCCCTGTTCGTCTATCAAGCTGGCCCGTAGAAGCCGCAGCCAGGTGGGGAGGAGAGCCTGATGTTCCCCTGACGAGGACACTGGGACACAGCAAAGTGGCAGAGTAGAAAAGACCATCCTCATCCACCCCGACTGAGGCCCAGGTTGGAGAAAAGGGAGGTGTCACCCCATTTTCTAGATAAGGAAGGTTCCTGGAGAAGGGAAGTGACTGGCCCAAGGTCCCACAGCCAGAACATGTGGATTTGGACCCAGTTCTGGCTGACTCTGGAGCCCGCACTCTGCGCCTCTGTCCCAGCCCACCCGGTCACCTCCAGTGGGGACGAGGGGCACCCTCTTCTGAGGGGTCTGTGGTCCTGTAGAAAACCAGAAACGGTTTCTGAGGACACGGCAGGGCTGGACAGGTGGGAATCAGGAGGCCTTGCAGACAGTCACTGACTCGAAACTCAAGAAGGAAGCCACCTTGAGGGACTCGTCTGAGTGGCCTCAAGTCCATAATTTAAAGATGCCACCCAAGATGCCAGCAGAATGGCAGAAACACTTCACTTCCTGTGGTCTGGTACCAGCTTTCGGAGAAGTCCTCAGGGGTCCGGACTCAGGATGCCCTAATGCCTGCAAAAGGGAAGGGGCTTTCCAGGGACCATTTAGGGGCTTGAGGGTTTCTGGCGTTGGGACATGGAACATACTGTATTCTCATCCTTGCCTGAGACGAACAGGCTGATGAGCTGATGGCGTGGTGGGGAGAGTGGACTCAGGGTGCGACAATTGATTACAATGTCTGCCGTGAGCAGTAGAGACGCTACATCCTGCCTCCTTGTTGAAGACTTTGCATTCCTTTGTAAAATAGCCAAGAGATAACGAAGCGGAGCAGGGAGGAGATCTCTGGACAACATGGAGTTTGCTAATGCCTTTGGATAAGTCTTCTGATCTCTGGGCCTCAGTCTCCCCAACTGTTAGATAAGGATGTTGGGCTGCTTGATGCGGTGGGTCAGGCTGACTTGGAAAACCTTGGCTTATAGCAGAGGGAGCTCAGTAAATATGCAAGGAGGCATGGCCTGTTTCTGGAGACAGATTTGTTCTTAGAAAGGCTCATACCCATTGACCCAGGGCCCGTGTAGATTCTGTGTGAGGGAATAATTACCCAGTGGTGTGGGAAAAACGAACTGTTAGGTTGCTCATTGGAGCATTATGTCTATATAATAACCCTAAAGTGGGACCAGCTTAAATGTCTAGCAACAGGGGATTTATGAAATAAATTGTGGGCCATCAGGAAGCTGTCCCAAAAATATATAGAGAAATGTATTAAAGACTCTTAGCGGGTAAAAAAAAAAAAAAAAAAAAAAAAAGAGAAAGAAGCAGTTTCTTCTATTTTTTATTAATTTTTTTTTAAATCTAGAAAAAATACTGGAAGGAAATGCATCAAAATGGTAATGATACTTATTTCCTGGTGGTGTCATTACAGGTGACCCTTACCATTGTTTTGCATTTTCAAAAGTAAAAAAAATATATTCTTATGCCCTGACTGGTTGGCTGAGTGGTAAAGCATTGGCACGCGTATGGCTGTGCCAGGTTCGATTCCTGGTCAAGGCACATAAAAGAAGCGACCACCTGCTTCTCCACTCCTTCCCCTTCTCTCTTTTTCTTCTCCTCCCACAGCCATGGCTTGATTGGTTAGAGTACATCAGCCCCAGGCTCTGAGAATGGCTCTGTGGAGCCTTTATCTCAGGCACTAAAAATAGTTTGGTTGTGAGCATGGCCCCAGATGGGCGGAGCATTGGCCCCAGAAGGGGGTTTCTGGGAGGATCTTGGTTGGAGTGCATGCAGGAGTCTGTCTCTATTTTCCCTCCTCTCATTTGGAAAAGAGAAAAGATGAAAAATAAATTCTTGCGCTGAATGAGTTTTTTGATCAGCAAACAACCCCATGTAATAGCTTGGAAACGAGTAAATAAAAGCTGGGCGAGGACAAAGGAACTGAGAGCCTCATTGCTTTCCCAGTGCCCACCCGCAGGCTCAGGATTCCGGGGGAGCACTGCGCTGACAGGGCTGACAGGCGCAACAAAAGCCCAGTCACGCTTGTCCCGGAACCACTGGGAAAGAAAGACAGAAATCGGACCTGGAGACTCACCAGGTGTAATCCCTCTTTTGTGGGATAGGAATAGGTAAGCTTTAATGCAAACAAAGATAAGCTTTACTGCCAAGCCAGACTACTGGGTTGGGTCATGATGGGGTCAATGCCGGCAGAGGGCTAAGCGCCATGATTCCCATCAACTCGAGCAGCGTGTGACCTGGTGGAGGTCGGCTGGGCCTTCGTAAGTGCCTGAGCGAAGGGAAACCCAGACAGAGTGATGTGTGTTCCCCCATTCTCTTTAGTAACTCAGGACTGTGGGGACAGACAGACAGAGGCCTCAGCCGGCAGGTCAGTTGGTCAGTCAGCTGATTGTGTTCCACACTGTGTGTGGACCTAGTTCTGGGTGCCTTGGACAGAGCAGTGAGCAAACGAACCCCCTCATGCCCTCCTGGGACTCACATTCTCCTGGGAGCCAGAGAGGGAGCCAGAAACGGACAGAGAAATGTAGAATCACAGAGAGCCCAGTGGTCGCAGTTGTGGGGACAGAGAACAAAGAGAAAGAACGTATATGGGAGGTTGTTGTGGCAGCGTCAGGGCAGCGTGAGGACTGCACGCAGCTTTAGCTTCAGCTGGGTGCCTCCCCCAGCGCCTGACACACGCACACACACACGCACACATGCACACGCACACTCACACTCACACGCACACGCACACGCACACTCACACTCACACATCCCCTGTGGAAGTCTCTTCTTGTTTGACTTTCACATTTCACACGCTTGACTTTGGGGAGACAGTGTGGCGGGTTAGTTAGGTATTAAGAGAGGGGCTGCCTGCGGTGTGGAACAGGAGCAGCCCTCCCTGTCCTGAGGGCTCCCTACCTGCCGGGCTGAGCCTCCAACTCACAAGTTCACCACCCGTCCCTCCATTTTACAGATAAGGATGGAACTCACATGGCCACAGGGACAAGAGGCCAGGATTGGAACTCTGGTCCTTCCCACTCTGAAACTTGTGCTCTTAATTTTTCAGCCACCGTCTCTCAAACCTCTGCCATCTGAGTGCCACCTTCCCCCTGCCGGCCACATCCGCCTCCACATTCTGCAGTATCTACTAACTCTGGAGGACTGCTTACTCAACATATATTTTGGTAAAAGGAATTACGTTTGAAAACTTAAATACACTTGATTTCCTACTTCTAACCGAAGATTCTATAAGCTACCAAAGTGAAAAAAACAACATCGCTTCCCCTAAAACAGGAGGTGACAACGTGACCCTGGTGACAGTAATTTATGTCTATGATTCAGCCTAATGAGTATTTCCATGCCCTTTGCTTGCATTCAGCCAGCTAACCCCACGCTGGTGCCTGGAGGTGGGCACTGTTTTTGGATGAGCCCCCTTCAGGGAGGCGAAATACTTTTCCTTGAGTCACAGTGAAAACAAACAGAAATGCGTTGTTGAGCCTCCTCAGCCAGGGCTTGTGCTGGGACAGGTGTTCTAGGCGCCCTGGCATCCGGCCGAGCCTCTCCTATGGGACGGATTGAGGAAGAGCAGGAAGGCCAATCACTGCCGCCCACCTGGGAGGAGGCAGCCCTGCTTCTGGGAAACTGCACCAAGCTACCTGTCATGCGTCGGGAAATGCTTGGGGCTCTTTCAGTGCGCATGCGCGAACCCAAGTCCAGCTCTTTCCTGATGGGCAGTGCAGGCCCCGAGCCAAGTGCGTCCTCGAACCTCTTTGCACTTTTTCTGGACGCGCGACCTCCCTGGACTGCAAATGTCTTGCTCTTTGCTTGGACGCGCGACCTCCCTGGACTGCAAATGTCTTGCTCTTTGCTTATATGGACTTCCCTGGGGTTTGGAGCGGAGACCGGGGACCCAGCGGGCACCTCCCTCAAAGTCACCCACATGGCATTAGGTTCCTGAGCTAACATTTACTTGCTTAGTCACCAGAGGCAAATTAAGGTCGGTTGAGGCCCTGAGCACAGAAGAAAATATTGGGTCCCTTAAAATAAAGAGGGAAAATAAAAATACATGTGAATTATATTTTTAACTAAATAAAAAATATTATGTACTATTAATGTTTTATTTCCAATAAATTTTAAATATAATATATGTATAATGTAATTAATAATAGCATAATAATAATCACAAAGTTTTGAACTGATAGTTGAACATATGTAAAAGTATAATTATAATTAATGATAGTATATGTGTAACAGGAGTAACAATCTGAAATTTGAACAAAAAAATAGAGTTTTACTTGAAATTAAAATGACAAATGTGAAAATATTTAAATAATTTTTTTCTTGCTTTTCGTTTTGCAAACTTATTAACTATCTGACAGAGACAGAGAGAGGGACAGATAGGGACAGACAGACAGGAAAGGAGAGAGATGAGAAACATCAGTTCTTTGTTGCGGCACCTTAGTTGTTCATTGATTGCTTTCTCATATGTACCTTTACTGGGGGGTGGGGGGGGCTACAGTAGACCGAGTGACCCCTTGCTCAAGTCAGCGACCTTGAGCTTCAAGCCAGAGACTTTTGGGCTCAAGGCAGCGACCATCGCGTCAGGTCTACAATCCCACGCTCAAGCCGGCGACCTCAGGGTTTTTGAACCTGGGTCCTCCGCGTCCCAGTCTGACCCTCTATCCACTGCGCCACCGCCTGGTCAGGCTCCCTAACCCTTTCTTATGAAAGTTTTCAAACAGAGCAAAGGCAGTTTTACAGGTAACACCGTCCATCTACCACCCTCCGACTTCCTGGTCTGATGCCCTTCAACGCCCCCTGCTGCCGTCAGTGTCCCTCCCCCTGAGCACTTCAGCTCGAGTGTCAGGACCCAGAGTTGGACACTTGTCTGCAGCCGGGCTTTCGGCTCAGAGAGGGCCCCGGGTGCACCTTCCTCTGGCCATCCAGAGTCTGATTTCATTCTGCCCAAGACGAACCCCATGAGGTCGGAGTCCTGTGCCGCCGGGGAAGTGGGCGCCATGCCTGTCCTGGCCCTCGAGGTCTAGGTCCAAAACAAGTTGGTGATGACATTGCTGAGGCAACTGGGGACAGGGGGACTTCCGAGGGTGACAGTGGGACTGACAATTCAGGACGGACAGACCCAGGTGGCCGGGCACCTTCCGCCTCTCCCCCGAGGGTCCCAGCCCTCCGGGAGCCGCACAGAGACGGAGAAGCAGAACGACACGGAGCCCAGTGGGACTATCGCTGTAGATGAGACCGACAGCGCTGCCCGAGAGACGCGCCTTCGGTCATTCGTCCGAGTTCTCTCTGGGACCATGAACATGGTGCTGCGAACCTGTCCGGCCTATGGGCTGCAACGGAAGACATTGCAGTCAATACACAATGAAAAGCACAGGTCTTAAGTGTCCGTTCGCTGAGGTTTGACAAGTGCACATGTCTGCATAAGCCAGACCCCTACTAAGAAGCTGAAATTCGTGAGCACCCCAAAAGGTTCCCTTTACACCTCTTTCCAGTCAATTGTCCTCTGACCCCCCACCATGGGAGAGAGGTCTGGTTTTTTTTTTTTTTTTAATGACCAATGATTAGTTTTGTCTGTTCTTGGTCTTCATGTGAATGGACCATAGAGTCTATTGTGTCTGGCTTCTTCTTTCACTCACCGGAACGATGTTGACACTCATCACGTGGTTGCCGCTGTGGAGAGGGGCTCCCTTTTCGCGGGCGTGCAGTATTCCATTGTCAGAGTACATTACAGGGCGTTTATTCACTCTTCTGCCTCTTGATGGGCACCTGAACTATTTCCAGTTTGGGGTTATTATGAATACCATTTCTAGTGAACATTTTTAGACAACCCCCCCCCTTTTTTTTTAATAAGTGTTTTCATTTGTTTTGAATGGAATTGCTGGGTCACTGGGGAGGGTGTGTGTGATTATTTTATATAAAAAACAACAAAAGCCTGACTAGGCGGTGGCGCAGTGGATAGAGCGTCAGACTGGGATGCGGAAGACCCAGGTTCGAGACCCCGAGGTCGCCAGCTTGAGCGAGGGCTCATCTGGTTTGAGAAAAAACTCACCAGCTTGAGCCCAAGGTCGCTGGCTCTAGCAAGGGGTACTTGGTCTGCTGAAGGCCCGTAGTCAAGGCACGTATGAGAAGGCAATCAATAAACAATTAAGGTGTTGCAATGTGCAACAAAAAACTAATGATTGATGCTTCTCATCTCACCGTTCCTGTGTCTGTCCTTGTCTATCCCTCTCTCTGACTCTATCTCTGTCTCTGTAAAAAAAACAAAAAAAACCCCCAAAAAACCCCAACAACATCAAAAAATAAAAATGCCAGAACTTTCACCAAAAGTCATTATACCATTTAACACGTCCACAGTTCTAGTCGCTCCCCTCCCGCACCAGCACGTGGTGTGGTCGGCCTTTTTAATGCTAGCCCTTCTGCTGGGAGTGTCAGGGCCATCTTTTTATAATGTGTGTCCTTGGCTCCCAATGGCTCGAGAGAAAGTCCAGCTCTCAGCTTTAGGTCTGAGCCCCCCTAAGGTCCAGCCCTTCCCTGTCTAGCCTTGCCTTTTCCATCTCCCATTTATTTTTTCTACTCTATCGACCTGTCGTCCTCCCCCCCCCCCCCCACCCCCATGCAACAAGTCATTCATTTTTCTCTGCTTTTACATTGCCTGGCTTTTCAGCCTGGAATGTGCTCCCATTCTCACTCATTTGCTGACATCACAATTGTCTTTTTAGGCTTATCTAAGAGGTTGCCTTCTCCAGGAAGCCTTCTTGGACCTCTCACTCAGAGGAAGTCACTCCTTCCTTAGTGCCATGAGGGTCCTTTCCAGCCACTTCTCCTGCAGCTCTGATCACACTGTTCTGTAACTGTCTCACCATCTAGACTGAGAACTCTGGGAGGGAAGACACCCGTCTGATTTACCTCAGTGTCCGCAGCACCCGGTGTGGGGTCTGCCCATCGTGGGAGCTCCGCCTTCATTCAACAGGATTGACAGCAGCCGCAGTGGCGACTGGAATAGCCGCTGACATCTGTCACACGTGTGCTGGGCCCTGTGTGAAGCACAGCAACCCCCTCGTTTAACGTTTATCACACCCCCTGGGACAGAGCTGTTACCATCCCTGGAACAGAGGAAGAGACCGAGGCTCCGAGAGATGAAGAGGAAACCGCCGGGGCTTGTTCTAGGAAACAGCCAGGGCTTGTTAACGCTACAGTGTGTCTGGGCACCTTCCTACCATTCAGGCATCTGCTCAATGTCCCCTCCTCGGAGGGTCCTCTGACACTTCCTTCCTGCACTCGGCGTCTGCAGCCTTACAGTCGCCCCACTTTTTGACCTTCTTAGCCCCCATCCAGCCAGCAATGACCTTTTTTTACTTATTCATTTATGTGCATATTATCTGCACCCCACTCCCAGCAGTGAGCTCGTGAGAACAGGAAGCCCATTTAAATTTGAATTTTACATAAAAGACGAATACCTTTTTAGTTAAGTATGTGCCACGCAATATTTGGTACGTACTTGCATGAAACACGACTCATTGTTTATTTGAAATTCAAACTTAACTGGGTGTCTTATATTGTTGTTGGTCAATCTGGCAACCCTACTTTAGGCGCCAAAGAAGCACTGAATAGTGTAGGACACCTTGATGTGATTGTGGGGTTTGGGGAATGGTGAAGGCATTTATAATCAGCACCCAACTGGAGAATCACCAGCATTTAAAGTAAATTTAAAGTAAAAACGAAACGCAAACGTGCCAGGTTTGGCTGGATGCTTGTGAATTGGTAACCGCTGGCAAAGAGTTTGGGCTCCAGTTTGACTTCCAGGATTTGAACCCTGGATCCACTGCTCACAAGTTGTATGCTTAGCAGCCTCACCTCTGTGAGAGTTAAATAAAATCTTGTGTTGAAAGGACTTACTTAGCAAGAGTCTTGGCTCACCTTGAATGCTCAATAAATGTTATTCTTGGCTTGACCTGTGGTGGCGTAGTAGATCAAGCCTCCACCCGGAATGCTGAGATCGCCGATTCAAAACCCTGGGCTTGCCCGGTCAAAGCACATATGGGAGTTGATGCTTCCTGCTCCTCCCCCCTTCTCTCTCTCTCTCTCTCTCTCTCTCTCTCTCTCTCTCTCTCTCTCTCTCTTTCTCTCTCTCTCTTGCTCTCGCTCTGTCTCTCTTCTCTAAAATGAATAAAATAAGTAAATAAATAAATGTTATTCTTCAAGATGACTGCTGGGTTGCCATGCAATATCGCCCTCTAGTGGTCATAGGACATATGTGCGAGCGCCGGCGCAAGGTCAGGATCCTGGAGGTCCGGTTCAAGGTATCCAGTCGCCAGGCTAGAGGCGCGTTGGAGGACGAGGACTGGTCCCCAAGTTCCCTGGCTTCTAGTCATCCACAGAACACCCCCACAATTTCTGCCACATACCAGCCACCGTTACCTCTATTAACCAATGCTCCTTTATTCCTTTGTGAACTGAGTCACTGTCTTTAAAGAAATCCATCATAATAGGAAACGTTACAATGTTCAGTTCAAAGCCCCAACATCAACTTTCAGAAATAAAAGTTGAACCATGAGTAGATACAGGTAAGACAGAAGAGTGTCACGTTTCCCTAGGTAATGTAGCAAGAAGAAGAATTAGCCCTGGCCGGTTGGCTCAGCGGTAGAGCGTCGGCCTAGCGTGCGGAGGACCCGGGTTCGATTCCCGGCCAGGGCACACAGGAGAAGCGCCCATTTGCTTCTCCTCCCCTCCGCGGCACTTTCCTCTCTGTCTCTCTCTTCCCCTCCCACAGCCAAGGCTCCATTGGAGCAAAGATGGCCCGGGCGCTGGGGATGGCTCTGTGGCCTCTGCCCCAGGCGCTAGAGTGGCTCTGGTCGCAATATGGCGACGCCCAGGATGGGCAGAGCATCGCCCCCTGGTGGGCAGAGCGTCGCCCCATGGTGGGCGTGCCGGGTGGATCCCGGTCGGGCGCATGCGGGAGTCTGTCTGACTGTCTCTCCCCGTTTCCAGCTTCAGAAAAATGAAAAAAAAAAAAAAAAAAAAGAAGAATTGGATGATTCCCTCTCTCTTCCCCCCCCCCCCCTCTCTCTCTCTTCCCTCCACCCCCATGATGACATGAGGCTCAAATAATTTGCTGGAGACACTAGGCCAGGAAATAGTTGCTGTGGATGCTAATAAAACAGCTGTGTTTCCCAAGCCCTGACGAGGAGCCAGGCACTGAGCTAGGCGCATGCGTTACATGCATTTGCTAATTGAATCCCCAGAAAACCCCTCTGAAATGGGGGTTTCTGCAGACAAGGAGACCGGGGCTCAGACTGCCTGGCTAGCGCAGGGTGTAGGAAGTGACGCATGCGTGCTACTCCTCAGTCTAGCCCTTAATAACGTCCTGCCCATGTGCCGGTGCCCCCTGCGCTGTCTCGGTGACCGTGGAGGTCGGGCATTCCGGATGCTGTAGCTCCAGAGTGGAGCGTGGAGCGAACGTGTGCGTGAGGAATCAGCCTTCACTGTGTTCGGCCCCTGAGCTATCAGGGCTCGGGCCGCGCACTAATACCACGGAAACATCCCTTTTCTTCTTTTCTTTTTTATTATTTTTTTTACAGAGACAGAGAGAGAGAGTCAGAGAGAGGGATAGATAGGGACAGACAGACAGGAACGGAGAGAGATGAGAAGCATCAATCATTAGTTTTTGGTTGTGACACCTTAGTTGTTCATTGATTGCTTTCTCATATGTGCCTTGACCGCGGGCCCTTGCTGGAGCCAGCGACCTTGGGTCCAAGCTGGTGAGCTCTCAAACCAGATGAGCCCGCGTTCAAGCTGGCGACCTCGGCGTCTCGAACCTGGGTCCTCTGCATCCCAGTCCGACGCTCTATCCACTGCACCACCGCCTGGTCAGGCCCTTCTTTTTTTTAAAGTGAGCAAATTCTGAGACATTAGTACTGAAGACGATTAGCAGAAGAATGACACAGGGAGTTGGAAATAGGAAAAAAGACTGAAAGCAGGTAGCAGAGAAACAGTTGAGGTTTTATGATGAAGACTTGGAAAAGAAGGAGTCCAGGAGAGAGTAGAGCCGGGCCCTGGTGAGTCCAGGGGGTGGGGGGTGGGGCGGGGGCAAGTGGGAGAGAGAGCAAGTCAAGCTGCTGAAGTTGGAAATTCGTGGTCAAGCAGAGACGCGGAGCATGTCGAGCAGGTCGTAAGGGGAGGAGCTCAAGTGTGTTTTCTCCTCCGCACTGGCTGACATTTAAGGCACATGTGGCTCAGAGTGGCTGGTCGTTGTGAATGACCCGCCTTCCTCTTTTCTCCTGCGGGCACCTCAGCTGGGTAGGACTCCGGGCTTGATGGGGCCAGTGCCTGCCCCTCCGTGGTCCAGAGGTTTCATGGTTATGGCTAGAGCCTCGGTCTTCACTCCCCCGCTGGACTTAGTGCAGCTCACTGACAATCTCTGATGTTTGCCCTGCTTGTTCGTTGGAGTCTTTCGTGGCCTCTGTAGTCTATGAGAGTGAGTGCCACGGAATGAGGCCGCTCACAGAGCCCGGGATGATGTGCTCACTGAAGAAATACCTCCCAGATTGCCTCATGTCCTGGGGAGGCAGGAGGTCTGCCACCATTTTCACTGACATCCTTTTAGGTGTTTTTCAAAGTGTTAAAAATATCATCACTATTTAAAAGTCATCAATGTGCTCTGATTAACCTGCCACCTCTCAGACTGTTCTGTATCCAGGGGAGTCTTGGAATTGAAGTTGTCTGGGGAGAGGAAATACCCATCTGTGAGCTACAGGGAGTCCAAGGGAGCAGTGGGGAAACGGTCGGTCCTGAGATGGGCAGCAGGTGTGCGTGTGTCCAGGCAGGAATGTGGTGTGGCGCCTGAGATGGGCAGCAGGTGTGTGTGTGTCCAGGCAGGAATGTGGTGTGGCACCTGAGATGGGCAGCAGGTGTGTGTGTGTCCAGGCAGGAATGTGGTGTGGCGCCTGAGATGGGCAGCAGGTGTATGTGTCCAGGCAGGAATGTGGTGTGGCACCTGAGATGGGCAGCGGGTATGTGTGTGTCCAGGCAGGAATGCGGTGTGGCACCTGAGAGGGACAGCAGGTGTGTGTGTGTCCAGGCAGGAATGTGGTGTGGCGCCTGAGATGGGCAGCAGGTGTGTGTGTGTCCAGGCAGGAATGTGGTGTGGCGCCTGAGATGGGCAGCAGGTGTGTGTGTGTCCGGGCAGGAATGTGGTGTGGCGCCTGAGATGGGCAGCGGGTGTGTGTGTGTCCAGGCAGGAATGTGGTGTGGTGCCTGAGATGGGCAGCAGGTGTGTGTGTGTCCAGGCAGGAATGTGGTGTGGCACCTGAGATGGGCAGCGGGTGTGTGTGTGTCCAGGCAGGAATGTGGTGTGGCGCCTGAGATGGGCAGCAGGTGTGTGTGTCTGGGCAGGAATGTGGTGTGGTGCCTGAGATGGGCAGCAGGTGTGTGTGTGTCCAGGCAGGAATGTGGTGTGGTGCCATGATATGGGGGCAGCAGGACCGATTCTGATGGTCCCAGGTGTGTGAGCCTGAACTTATTCACCTGGATTCTTGGAGCCTTAACCAAGGAGGACTGTCATTCTTGACCTAATACCTGCCCCCAAAGAACATGAAGGTAGCTAATGGCTGGATCTTCCCCGAGCCCAGTCAGGTCCTGATGGCTGGTTCCCATTCAGAAAGGTTCTTTGTACTTCAGGTCACGAACTAGATAGACATTCACAATGCTCATGCAGCTCTTTATGGAATCTAACTCCTCATCCTGAGCTTAGAGGTATCCTACTTCTGTGTGTGTGGAAGATGCTTCCTCCCGTGAGTCCTCACCAGAAGACACATGCTGGTTCCCTACAATTAACATTCTTGCCGTCCTGAACTCTGGGACTGTCCTTGCACAATGCCATGTTGGTTGGTGGCAATAGTAGGTGCAGACAGACAGTGGTAGGTCTGGATACAATGTCACATATTTGGCAAAGGACAATCTGAATCTGCTCATTTTCACAAGGTCAATGGCGTCTCCCAAAGAGCAAGGGGCAAGGTTTTTTGTGAAGCCTGGGATGTCTCAGTCCTTATTTGCCCTTTTGTCACTCTGTGACCTTGTGCGAGTCATTCACCTATACCCCGAGGCTCAGTACCCTCACGTGAGGAGTGCAGGGGCTGGGCTAGCCTTCGAAAGGTCTCAAACAGTGAGAGCATATCTATGTTTTATTGGAAGGGATAACCTTCCCCACCCTGGGCATCTGTGTTCTTCTTCCTTCTCGCATTCAATTTTTTCATAAATTGTATCGGCATGAACAGTCTCAACATCCTTAGTTCCTTCCTCTCCTCAATTCCTTTGAATCAGTCTTCCTTCAAAGCTCTGACTCTCATGCGAGGCACCAGTAATCTTTTCATACGCAGCTCCCACGAGCCGTCTCTGTCCCTGCTTTTCTCCAGCCTTGCAGCCGGGAACACTTTGGACCAGTTTGTCCTTCCTCCTACACTTCCTTCGTGTCGTCGTTAGCATCCCCTTGCTGGGAGACCAGAAAAGAGGCCAGCATGGCTGAGTGTAAGAGAGCGGAGGAGTGGTCAGTGACTCGTGTGTCCGTCCGCTACCTGGGCTTTCCCTTGGGGTGTCCCTGGTACTTCTGGACAGTGTGGCCACAGCCAAAGGAGTCATCTTTCTGCTGGAATCAACGCCTCCTCCCCACGTGTCCAGTTATCTTTGGGCTCCCCAACCTGAGACGCGGACGGGAGTCCCACCCGCCCCCTCATCTACCCCGGTCTAGGTCCGCCTCCTGAACATCTCTCGAATCTTTCCTTTTCACTTCTCATGTGGTCTCTTTCTGTGTCATCATCACTTCTGTCTGGAGGGTCACATCGACCCCTAACATCCTCTGCCCCCTAGCATCCTGTCCACCCATTCTGAGGACCACAGAGCCGCCAGTCTGAAAACCACATTCATCTGAACACCCCCCCAGTCCTGCTAAAGCCCGTTAAGATCTCTGATGTAAGGTCCGACTCTGATCTCCAGGGTTCAACCACCCAGGCCGGGGCTCTTTCCATCCCATGAGCCCTCAAGTGATGGTGAAGAATGACAAGGAGCCTGACCTGTGATGGTGCAGTGGATAGAGCGTCAACCTGGAAACGCTGAGGTTGCCGGTTCAAAACCCTGGGCTTACCTGGTCAAGGCACATATGGGAGTTGATGCTTCCTACTCCTCCCCCCTTCTCTCTCTTTCTCTCTCTCTCTATCTCTCCTCTCTATAAGGAATAAATAAAATCTTAAAAAAAAAAAAAAAAAGAATGACAAGGCCCCCTGTGCAGACGGAGAGCAGTTTTATTTGCTGAGGAACATGGAAGGCAACACCGGCCTGGTGGGGAAAGGGGAAGCTGTTTCCTTGGAGAGAAGGCTACTCTGGTTCCCAAACACTGTCCAGTGCATGGGCAGCCTTCTGTGTGTTCTCAGGTGCTGGGCGAGGAGTGGGCTGAGCAGCAGGAAATGAATCTGTTGGGAGACAACTCCGATCAGAATGGGGACGGGAGGTCCCTGACTCTTGTTGCTGTTGGCTCATCGTCAAACCCTCTAGAGCAGTGGTTCTCAACCTTTCTAATGCCGTGACCCTGCAATACAGTTCCTCATGTTGCAGTGACCCCAAACCATAATTTTGGTGGCTACTTCATAACTGTAATTTTGCTACAGTTATGATTCGGAATGTAAATACCTAATATGCATTAGGTATTTTCTGATGGCTTTAGGCGACCCTGCCGGGGTTGCAACCCACAGGTTGAGAACCGCTGCTCTAGAGAGAGGGGAGGAGGCTGAGACGCTGGGGTTAGGGGTTTTGTCTCAGCCATAATGGGAACCCAGGCGTGGGATCCGGGGGCCCCTTGTGCATGTGTTCAAGTGAGTGTGTGTCTGTGTTTTCACAGGCACTTGTGTCTGGCGAGTTGGCATGTGTGTGCGCATGTGTGAGCGTGCTGTTGGGAAAGTGAGTGTCTTTGTATGTGTGTCCGAATGACCATGTGTTTGGGTGTGCATGCACATGTGCTTGTATGCACATGCCTGTGTGCGTGCACCCATGACCATGTGTGTTTCTGTTTGTGACCATGTTGTATTGTTGCCTGTGTCTCTCCACCTCTGTCAGCGTTTCTGTGGACTTCCCTGTGCACAACTGGGCTTGTCAATGTGGCTGTTTTGCTTTCTCTTCAGATGTGACTGTCATAGCCCCCTGCCACCCCTACCAGGGGAAGAGCAGTAGCTTCCCGATTGATCCGGGGGATCTGGGAACAGCACTCACTAGCTCAGCAGAGGCTGGGTCCCTTCAGGAAGGCTTAGACCTTGATGACGAATTTCAGCCCATGGATCAGTTGGTCTGGAAAATGTAAAAGCCACCACGGCTGATCTGAGTGATGGTCTCAGAGAAGGAGTCTGGGCTATTGCACACCCCCCCCCCAGGCCTGATTAGGGGAGTGTGAACTCTGGGGGTCCGGCCCCCCCCTCAGGCGGGGCTCGGTGGGGCCGATGCCTTCTTCCACCCACCAGCCCAGCTGTTCTCGGTGTCGGGGCTGGTGAGGGAGAGACAGGCTCTCTATCTCCCTCCACATTATCTGGATAATTCAAGGCAAAAAGAAATCCGAAATGGAGAGTGCTGCAGCTGGAGGACCGATCTGTCCCGCGGGGCGCAGAGACAGAGCTCCTCGGGGCAGGCCCGCCCTGCGGAGGGGAGAGAGGGCTTGGAAGCAGATACTGACCGGCGGTGTCATGCACCAGGGTCATGTCCAAATTTCCAAGAACGCTGTTGAGCAGAGGGCACACCTGGTGCAGAGGCAGAGAGGGGCGTTAGACGAAGTGGTACCTGAGGGGAGACCTTGGGGGGGCAGCGTCGTTGTCGGATGAAGTCTCTGGGGGAGATTTTCTGTCGTTTCTCTGTGCCTGAGAGCGCTTGTTTCTAAGCATTCTTCCCGGGAAGAGCTCACACTGCCACTGGGCAGAAGAGGCCCCGAGGGCACGTGTGCGATGTGCCCAGTCACACAGCGAGCCAGCGTTCCCTCTGGGACGTGGCGTCTGTTTCTAATGAGGTGGGCTGCCTGGGAGGGGTGACCTTCTGGTGAGAAGAGGCACCGATCACAGGCAGGGAGAGTACGGTCTGCAGCCCTCGGAGGGGTGGACTGGGAGCTAGCTCCTCTGGGCAGGACCGGGGCAGTTCAGCTGTAGTGCGGACATGCTCAGGGCCTGGCCCAGAGCAAGACCTAGTCAATGCAATTGAAGGATGGAAAGAAGGACCATGGAAAGACGGATCAATGGACAAATAGATTTGGACAGAATTTACTCATCAAACTGGGAGGCTCAGAAAAGCTCATTCCAGGGGCCTCTTTCAGCCCAACGAGCTCTAAGACCGCCCCCAATTTCACCCACTTACGGTGCTCTGTACCAGGCCAGGAAGGGTGATATGCAAGAACGGGGTGAGGTTATCCAGAAGGAGTTGAACGGGGAGGAGGCCAACCCTGAAAGAGAAAAGCCACGGGGTGGTGCAGGGGCTCGGGCCTGTGGAGCAGCCTGCAGGGGCCCTTGGGGCCTCACGGGCTCAGCACTAGTGGCTGAAGCAGAGCCCTGCCCGTCCACACCCACAGGCAGCTGAGCGCCAAGGGGCCGAGTCCAAGGGAGTGACACCCTACACAGCCACGCACACCGTGGGACACGCAGGACAAGCGCAGAGTTCCAGCACACAGTAGGCGTCCCCTGAGACTTTGCAGACCCCACAGCTGGATGAGCGGTGCTGAGTGTGTAGGGGTCATGAGGATTCCAGGAGAGGGGACACGTGAAGCATAGTGAGCATGTTCAGTAAAGGTTAGCTAGGGTGGGGACGACTCCTGTCCATCGTGCGTGACCAGTCTGGGGACAGGTAACTAAAATAAGGAACCCAGCTAGGCTCTGTCACTATTTTACCCCTGACTAGGACAAAACACATTCACACCTACTGTCTTACTGGGGTTATCAATCAACAACCTCAACACAGGTCCATATTACAGCTTGGGGAAGTACTGTCCAAGGTCACATAGGAGGCCTTCCACCACTCCCCACGCCCTCTGGTAGATGGAGCTTGAACTCAGATCTCTTGTTGCCTGATCCAGTGCAAAATTGGTCAGCCCAGTTTAAGAAGGGATAAGTCAGTATTTACCCATCCATTTACTCATCCATCCATCCATCCATTCATCCATTTCCCTCCCTCCTATCAATCTTCTCATCCTTTCATCTTTCCACCCTTCCATCCTCCCACTCATCCATTCTCCCATTGTTCTATCTTTCCAACCATCATTCCATTTCATTTCCTCTGGACTGGTGAAGCCACCCCTCTGGCCTTACCCGTCAAGCACGATGA
The DNA here is from genome assembly GCF_036850995.1 of Saccopteryx leptura. Classification (NCBI taxonomy): domain Eukaryota; kingdom Metazoa; phylum Chordata; class Mammalia; order Chiroptera; family Emballonuridae; genus Saccopteryx; species Saccopteryx leptura. The sequence goes on along the minus strand of NC_089507.1, from coordinate 213,855,790 downwards.
TTTTTATGTTGCCAGGGGGGTGAGTGCAGTCGCCAAGGACCAAGTGGATTCTCCCGTTTTCATTTCTGACAGCTACAATTTCTGCAGTGATGTTTAACTTCACATCCAACTTTAACAGACTGGTGACTAAGGACCTGCAGAGGAGATAGTGCCCCCACACGTGCCAGGAAGAGGAGGCTTTTCTCCTTGCCAGGAATGCTAGCATTGCCTCAACCATTCTTGCCCATAGCTCTACTCATGTCATTTCCTAGTAGGAGAAGCCAGGGCTCAAAGAGGTCAGGTGAGTTTCCCGAGTGACTCCAGGTCGCTGGGCATAGCAGCGAACACACTGAACTTGGAAGCTCATGTCTGTTAGACTCCAATGCCCCCTTTTGACTACCCATGGCCGTGAGGGTCTCCTTTGGTTGCCTCCCTTCCCACCGCGCCCTGGGGCCCACTCACGTTTTTACATCGAGGCCCAAGTCCAGAGGGATGTTGACATACAGACGATGGCCATCAGGACTCTGCACGAGGCCGAGTTCCAGCAGCTGGGGACTCTGGATCTGCACACTGCCCGGGAGGTGAAGACAGAAACGATAATTCCTCAAGCCCAAACCTAGAAACCACTTTTAGCCCAATGGTACCCATTCTCAGAGGTGGAACTCCCCATGAGGTGGGGTTGGGGGAGATGGGAGGGCAGTCTTGCAGCAAAAACCACACGGGTTCTGAGTGGAATCAGTCTTCCTCAACCTCCGCACTCGGCCAGAGCCTGACACACCTGTGGCCTTCTCCTCCACTCCAGTTTCTGAGGCATTCTGGGATACAGACTGAATTAGATTTGCATTCTGTCTGGATTGCATTTGCATTCTCTGTGCCAGCCCAAAGCCTTAAAAAGAAAAGGGCTACTCCATATTGGTTGACTTTCTGGGCTGATGAGCAGGTGAGTAGGTGATTAGGTGAGCAGATGTGGGAAGAGTAAGAGGTTAGATGGAAGGAAAGATGGACTGATGGATGGATGGATGGATGGGTAAGTAGATGAGTGGATGATGTATGAGGCAAGTGGAGTAAGTTCTTAACAAACGTTCATGGGTAGGAATCACTCATCCTGCTGTGACTTTCAATGGCAGGGTTAATCAACAATGTTTACCCAGGAGACCAAGAAGCAGGGAGTCAGAGAGCGTGGAAGGGGGGCGGAAGGACACCCTTCTGGACCAGCCGTTGTGCCAGGTTGTCACATCCTGGCCTGTCCTCCCAGCCAGTCTTCCCTGTGGGTACCAGGGCTTTACTTCATAAACAGAGAAACCGATGGGGCTGAGAAAGCCAGGGGGACGTTTGGAAGTCAAACGGAAGGCTATCTATCTGTCTTTAAGTCAGGGGCAAGCAGCTGGGTGGGCAGGAGTCTTGGAAACGGCTGTGACCCGGCCTTGTCGAGGACCCAGGTTGGCCAGCCCACTGAATCAAGCTTCCCATTATTCCGTCTCGCTTAAGGGCTCTCATGTGTCTCTTGGGAAACACCCTATTAGATCACTCCGTGGGCACCGCATTGACGGTGTGATTGAGAACAGCAGTTTACACTCTCCTGCTGACATCAAAGGCCACTTGTGTGCTAAGGGGACTCCACAGACGCGTCCAAATTACCACGTTTAGTGAGAAAAACCTTGACTGGGGAATGAAGTAAAGGAGAATGAAGTAAATGAGAGTGGCTGGTTCATGAGGAGGAGGGTGGGTGTTCCCTGACGGACCATCCGTAAGGAGGGGCTCAGACTGAGTTCCAGTCTCCTGCGGAGACCAGATCTCTCCCTCCTTCCGGCCGCTGCCTGGGGTGACCGGATCTCCAGCGGGAGTCTTCCGGGGGACACCAAGGCCCCACGTTAGGGCTACTCACTCGACGATGTTTTTCAGGAAAGAGAGCTGGGATGTCAGTCTCCCAAGCAGGCCTCCAACCAGGCCACCTGAATTGTCCCTTCCCAAGTTTAGGATGTTCAAGAGTGGGAGATTTCTGAGATTATCCAGCAGACCTCCGGAGAGCAGGCCATTGCTGAGGGCTGGAAACGGGGAGAGGAGTTCTCAGGGGTCAGGTGTGACCATGTCGGCCCCTCAGCCCCTCTCCCCGATCACCTTGGCTTCTCCCCCCACCAGAGGGTCAGACACACACACAGCCCTGGAGAGGCTCGTCACAGATGCTCACTTACCACCTGTCAAGCTTCCAGCAAGATCTGTGGGCTTTGAAACTAAAGGTAGGACTGGATCCAGACCCAAGGGCAGCCCTTGCTGCTGGGCGGTGGCCAGCAGCCCACAGAAGACAACGAGGCCCCTGATTTGAAACATCTTCTCTCTTGGTGTCTGTGGACAGAATGACAAGGAACAAAGCAGCACGTATACCAGAGAGAAATGCACCCACCGCCTGCCCCGGCCCCGGGAGCGCCGGGGAGAGAAGAGCCGTAGCTGACACTGCTCAGCATCGCGTCTGTGCCTGGCCTCAGCTGCGCTAGGCGCATGCGCGGAGTGGTTTCGTCTTCACCACGCTCTAAGGTTGGGCGCTAATCCTCTGCATTGCCCAGGCGAGGAAATCGGGTCTCATGAGTGTAGGTAACTTCCCCCAAGGTCACAAGTACACATGGGGATAAGATTTGAAGCCAGTCTGACATAGAGGTTTCTGTTAAAATTAAGTGACCGTCAGACTCACTCTCTAATGGGACTTGCTTGCGATGGCTTACCTCAGTGCCCCTAGTCCCTGCTCTTGAGACAGAGCAAATAAAGACCTAAACATGCCCAGTGGCTGAGAAACTGAACAGTTTTTTGGTCCTGGTCCAGCCTGTGCAAGTCAGACTATCCAGAGGCCACGTGGTCATAGACACAGTCTTATCCAGATCAGTGCTGGGGAAATCCTAGGCCATTCAAAATCTTCATCACACAAGGAGAATCAGGGGACCAGAGAAGGGTAGTAAACTTCTCAAGATCACACAGCAAATCGATGGCAGAGCTGTGGTCGGAAGTAGGTCTCTGAACTTGGCTGCCTTTTGAATCTGTCTCCTCCCAGCTGTCCCCACCCTCCCCCCAGGCTTACTTGGCAACCAGGAAAGGTGTCCGGAGCTGGAGCTGGTCCCTACACTTTGGAGGCACCTGGCAATCTGGGTCAGAATTTCATCAAGGGATCATCTGTGGTGTAGCCGATTGAAACTGAAAGGGCTTTTTGATCCAAAGAGCCAGTGGTGGCCTCTCTGGGGATCGGGTCCTCTGAATCTCTTCTGGGAAACAGACCTTGTATGAATCCACTGGAAGCTAAGGACCCTAGTTCCAGAAACATGCATCAAAATGCATAAAATCGGGTGGCTCTTAGGGGGTTTGTGGACGATGGCCTGAATCCACCATGGCAGCCTCAAGCTGAAAGTCACGCCATGGAGATGTTGACGCAGGGCACAAAGCGCGTGCCCACGGGAGAATTCCAGGGACAGGCGCACCTGTAGCCACGTGCCGCCCATCGCCATCACACTCCCCCTTCTCCATTTCTACAGTCCAGCGCTTCTATACGGACATTACCGCTCTCTTAGGGAAGCAGAGTGAATGGCCGCCCCATGCCCCTGAAAATGGCCAGCGCTGTTTCTTTTAGAAGCGCCCCCCCCCTCCATGAGTGATCCTAAAGCCTAGTCAGCCAGCAAGGAGCCTGGCACCCCTGCCGCCCCTGCCAGGGCCGCAGAGCGGGAGCAGAACTCGCTGGCCTCACCTGGGCTTCGCAGAGGTCCCGGCGGCTGTCCTGGTCACCTCTCCCCTCTCCAGCTCGCTTCTGCCGAGGGAGGCGGCCTCTTTTATAGCGTGGGGATAAGGAAACACGCAGCTGGGTGGTGGGATTTGGGAGAATTGAGAATTCCGCAATCTAGTGATGCCTTTCAGGGATCTCCAAAGTAAATAATTGCCAATCATATTAGTAGGTGGAACAGTTAAGCCATTTGATCGACAAATTAAACAGAGGAAAACCTGAGACAGGGATGTTACTCAAGACTTCACGTGGTTTTCATGAGCGGGGCTGAGGCTGGGACGCGCGGGCATGGTCAGATGGTCAGAAGTGGCCCGGGGTGGGGGGGTCAAGCTTGGAACACGCGGAGAGGCAGACACCTGGAGCTAAGGACCCTTGTCCCGGAAACATGCATCAAAATGCATAAAATTAGGTGGCTGTTAGGAGGTTTGTGGATGACGGCCTGAATCCACAATCGCACTCCTGGTTCAGTTCTTTTTCTCCAATTAGAGGACTCTTGCTCCCCAAGTGACAAAGGGAGTCAAGGTGCCTCTGATTTCCCTTTATCCGGGGCCGTCTGGTCTCACCGGAACCCTGGGAAGGAGGGGTCGCGGCTCCTGCTTTGCAGAGGAGGAAACCGAGGCCCCGTGGGGATACGTGTCCCCAAAGACACGGAGAGGATCTGGCAGAGTGAGGGGCACTGCTCATTGGATGCTGGTAACAATACGAACAGTGTCAACGGATAACACGGAACCGTCTCTGCCCGCCGGGACCGCGTGCTCTTCACAGGCAGCATCTCAGGAATCCTCGCAGCCCTGCGTGAGGTGGGAGCGAGCGCTCCCATTTTCCACGGGGGAAACTGAGGCTCAGCGTGGGAGAGGACATACGCAGAGTTGTGTGGTGGATGTGGGCCTGAGCCGTTCACACTCTAGCCCTTCTCTGAATCACCGTGCTGTACATTCACCTGACGTGTATCTTCTGATTTTTCCCGCATCTGTGAATTTCCTGCTGGCCTGACATTTCGCTTCCCTGTTCCGGGAAACTCCTGCCAGGTTCCCAGGCCCGGGGGATGCTGTGGCATCCTGGGTTCTGCCTGTACCCTTTCTTCTTCCCTTCCTCAAATGAAGTAATAAGGCATTTGTCCCCACAACTCGGGCCCCTGGAGTCTATTTTGCAGATGGAAAGACTGAGGCATGGAGCAATCTAGGTCTTAGACCAGTGGGGAGCAGATGTCACCCTGCAAAACCCAACACCTATAAGCAACAGAAAGAAAGGAGGAACGCACATTTACTGAACACCTCGGGCAGGGGGAGGGGCTCTCCTTCCTCGAACCTCGTCTTCCTCAGGAGTGGTTGGCATTGTTTTCATTCAAATGGCAGATAAGGAGACCAAGGTTCAGGGAGGGTGACTACCTCCCAGGGACACACAGTGAATGAGTCATGGAGTCAGAACTCGCCCCTGTGGCTTGTCACCCCTGTCATCAGTGAGCCACGCTGCTTTCCCTCATTCCAGGCCTTCCCTGAAACGGCTCCTACTTCCTGTGAGAGTCCAGCGATGCCCCCGAGGGGCCAGGGCCGTGGCTTTCAACTCAATTATCCATTCAAGCACTTGCTAGAACCTTCCCAGAGCTTGCATGTCGTCAGTCATTCTCAGAGGGGTCCCATTTTTTGTTATCTTGGTGTAACTCGTATGGGTTGGGCCAGGCTGCTACTATCTTTGCGGGAAAACTGAGGCAGACACGTCAAGGGCCTGCTTCAAGCTTGTACAGTCAGTCACCGGACAGGCAATGTCCTTGGTTTGCAGACAGGAGTCTGCACAGGCCTGCTGGCGGACAGAGGGGACGGATTTGGGCGCAGAGTGCCCTGGTTCAAATCCTGTGACCCTGGACAAGTCGCCGTAGTGCCTTGAACTTCAGTGTCCTCCTCTTTAAAATGATGGTCGTGGCGGGTCATGTCCGGAGAGCTGGGAGAAGCTTAGTTCAGAAACTCAAGTGTCTGGGCAGTTTTCTTCCTAATGCATCTGTAGTTTAGTTACCATTCCAAATGCCATTTTCTGGGTGATGGAAACGTCTCCACTTCCCCCCCGGGGTTGCATTTCTGTCCCAGGGGCTTCCTGTGTGCCGCGGCATCTGGAGGAGGCTGCCCTGTCCCTGTTTTCACCAGAAATACCAAGACGCTCACAAGCTGTCGGCCCCTAGACTGCCGAGAGGCTGGGAGTCGCTCCAGTCCGAAAGGCCCTTAGGATGTACCAGTCACTTCTTCCTTCCTTGTTAGACACCCCAAATTGGTCTGCTGTGACTCAATTCCTTGGGTCTCAAGCAGGACCATGGGGGGCTACCCCAGCCCATCTGCTCGGACCCACCTAGACCCCCCAGGTAAACTTCCTTCCCCGGGGTGTGGGCCTCTCTCCTGGGCTCTGGAAGGGGACACAGGCACAGATGCCCTCTGTTCTCGAATCCTGTGTTATCAACTGTGCCATCTGTTGTCCTATGACAAGTTTTGCCTGGGGAGTAGCCAGAGCACAGGACACTTTCCAGAACCCACCAGAAGCGTGTTCTCCTCAGCTTCTCTTGGACTCTCACATCCCACCAACCCGATGTGGGGAATGTTCTAGTCTCAGGGCAGGAAACGTTGCTTTATTTCATTGTATATGTGATACTCTTGACGTATCCTGCCTATGCCCTGGGTTTTGAAATAAAAAAACCCAGTCTTAAAAAGCAAACAAACCCACAGTAAAATTGCCTTTTTTGTCCTCTGGAGTGTAGTTCTATAAATTTTAATGCACGTGTGGTTTTATCCCCGCCATCATAGTCGGGATGTAGAGTAGTTCCATCACCCCCAAACACCCTCACACTGTCCTCTCAGAGTCCCCCCTCCGCCCCCTTCCTGGTGAGCAGTGGTCTGTTCTGTCCCTACTGACTCGTCAAAGGTCCAGGCACCTTCCCTCCGCTCCTGCTGAAGCTGCCCCTTTATGAAGCCACAGGCGCTGCCTGTCCCATTGCCACAGGCAGGGCGAAGGCCGTGGAAGGACACGCCGTGGACATTTGAAGACAAGTGTTCCCCACATTGGTAATGTCTGTGCCTCCCCAACGTGTTTCTCAGAAATGCAGGTGGTGCCCTTTTCTCCTGACCTGACTACGATTGAGAACCTTTATCGATGGTGTTTGTGGCTCAAGAGATCCCAGTTTGAAGGGCAAAGTTAGTTTTTTCCAAAGGCTCTGACCTGCCCAAGGTCTGTTCTCCAGAACCTGGGAGCGGGACGCTGGTTCTGTTCCTCAGAGCTAGGTCAGGGCAGGGGCCGAGTGTGAGGGGCTCTTCAGTGGTTTTGTTGAGGGACAGAGGGCAAAAGGGTTCACGGGGAGCTGGGTGCCCCGACTCGGATGCGAAAAGGTATTTTTGCCTAAGGCAAATTCTACTTCCCTTGGAGAGTAACCTTCCCTTCTACCTTTACAGCTGACAATAATAAAGGCTTTTTATGGGATACGAGAGCTTTATGCCATTTCTAATAACCCTGTGGGACACGGAGGACAGTCAGCTGTCCAGAGCCACCTCTGCTAGGAAGAAGTGAATTCAGGCTGTCCCCCCGGGGCTGTTTGGCTTTTGTGCTCATAAACCTCAAGAGCCGGTTTGTGTCAACTGTTCCTTGTAAAGTAAACAAACCATTTGATTTAACATTCTAATCACCAGATAGCTTGAAGGTTGGAACACGTCCCCTCCCACAGGCAGCAATCAGGACTGGTGATGGGCATCTGAGGTCAAGGGTGGTCTTGTAGGACTGAGCCCTCAACCGTGGGATCAGAGGCTGTCTCCAGACAGCGTCAGAGCGGAGCTGAAGTGGAGGAGGCCCAGCTGGTGTCAGAGAACGGCTTGGTGGGCGAAAATCCACGCAGGCTGCAGGTGGTGTCAGAGTCGTTAGACCCGAAGGTGTCCAGCAGAGAACAGCAGATGCAGAGCTGAGCAGAGCCCAAGCCCAGAAAGGAGTGGTGTTGGTAGACACAGGGCTTTTCAGGAAGACCTGGACGACTAAGCCGAATGAAAGAGAGCCGTGCCCTGGGAATAAAGATGCCCCCACTCCGCCCCGAGGAGGAACAGCAAAATTAGAGCATTTCTACCCTAATGAAATATACATCTAAGCCTCAGCAGGATCAAAGCCATGCACGTGTTCTCTATTTTCCTGCTGTCTTGCTTTCTCTTTGGAACAAAATAACATCATTCAGAGCCTCTACAATTTCTCACCACGATGTCCAGCATCCAATAAAAGAATAACAAGGCATGCTAAGATAAAATGGGAAATGGACTGAAATCTAAGAAATATTTTTAATTACGCCATCTAACAGACCCACGGGGAATTCAGATATTCCAGCACTGAGCAGGCAACAGGGCAGGCAGCCCACCAAGGATGAGAAGAGGACCTGATTCCTTCAGCACTTGGGATGTGCCTTGGAGGCCCCAGGTAAGTCGAGTCAGTGTCAGGGTCAGTCTGAGATTCTCTGTGGAGCTGAAGGGTTTGGGGGTGGGGGAAAACCAGGGACTCCTCTGGACGTATTCCTAACCACCCCAATTCCACTTCCATTTACAGATGGGAAACTGAGGCTCAGAGCAGGGCTATGCTTTTTCTGAGACACCCATATTTAGTGCACCCAGCTTCCCTGCCTTTAAGTCGTGTGTACTTTACTCTGTACCTCAATAAATAAAGTTTCTGAATATTCAACAAGTATTTTGAAAAATTGCTTAACCCAAGGCCACTAAATGGAAGCTCATTTTGGACTTGCTAGTCAGTGGTTCTCTTCATCCCTCCCTGGTTCTGACAGTGCCTTTAGGAAAACGCACAGACTAACAGAGCCGAGGAAGGACAGGGTGGCCAAGGGGCATTTTTAGAAGCCCAGAGAGAGGGGTCTACACTAAATCTTTGCAACAGCCCTGTCCTATGAGACATGTATCAACACACTTATTTTAAAGAGCAGGAAATAGAAGCGTGGAGAGCTGAGGGCACCTGCCCACCCTCCCCTCTCCCTTTAAAGAACTCTTTCATTTTTGAGAGCAGAAACAGACCTAACAGAAGGCTTCTCTCCCCAACCTTCTTAGGCTGGGTCTTCCTAAAGAGTTATTTAAAGTGGGCTGACCCGGCTTTTGTTTTCCTCTCCTGGTTTTTCTTAATCGGATGCCAGACACGATGGCTGTAGCTCAGCAGCTATTTTATCAGCATGAGCACGAAAGCCACAACCCAGGGGTAGCAGAGGAGAAAGCTGGCGGATGCCCTATGCCAGTGTACCCTTCTCCCTCTGGACATCTCGTCAGCACTGAAGCTGCTGTTTCTCGTGTTCTGTGCTAGAGCCAGCACCAATTTGTCACTGGGCAACACTCACGAAAAGCTTCAGTCTGGCTTGGTGTCTGATAAAAAGGCAGGTTCGAGAGGGTCGTTGCGTTGTGCTCACCTGGATTTCTGCAGGGGACAGTGGAGGAGCTCTGGGTCTCCGTCAGTTGATTCCTGCTGGGTTCTGCAGTGGGGCTGACTTCATATATAGCGAGTGACCCCATAGCCGTGGAGAGGTGGCGCTGAATGATTGACAGCTGAGAAACTGATGAGAAGCCGTCCTTCTCACTGTGTCCATCCCACAAATTCCAAAGCAAACATTCCCTACAGGAGGCCCCAGGGGTCAGGATGTAAGGACTCACTCAAGCTGGGTGTGTCAATATTATATTTCATACTGTACATCACGGACATCACCAGATGCAGAGGTGCAGAGAACGTGGAGGACACGGAGAATTTGGGAGATGGTGCTTGTCTCTCATTCGCTCTGTGTCCTGCTTTGAGATGGTCTCCTCATCTGTGTCATGATGGAGGGAGGCCTGGGGACAGGAGTGACCGAGGAAGCCACTCTGTCTGCTGAGCGTGGAGGTCAGGGAGGTGGTGTCCGGGCCTCAGTTCAGGAAGCCTTGAGTTCTCGCGGGGCTCTGCCCAGTCTCGCTGTTTGACACTGGCCACTCTGATGCCCTTTCTGAGCCTCAGTTTCCCCATCTGAAATAATAGTGGTGGTCGCTATTATCGACAGGTAGTTTCCACAAACACTTGTGCAACCTTCCTAGCGTCCCTAGGATATAAACACTATTATTAGTCTCATTTTATAGCACAAGGAAGCTGCGACTCAAGATTAACAATTTTTGCCTGAGGTCATAGAGCTAGTCTACAGTAGAGTCAGGTTTTACATCTAGTTCTGTCTTCTGCCCAAGCCTGTAACCTGGACACCGTATCACAGATTTCTCCTTTTAGAGCAGAACGGAGGCCTCCTCGGTGGGCCAGGCGAACCGTCTCTGCCGCACTGAGAAGTCGTTGCCGTGGCATCATTGTCAGGCGCAGTCAAAGGGGCTCTTCAGAGAAGCAATGTGACCTGTCCGAGGTCACACAGCTAGTTAGCACCGATGAGGTCAGACCAGGTCAGCAGAGCCCCTGAGTCCCCTGTCTTCCCCTGCACCGCCCCGTCCTCCAATGTCTGGCGTGACCTAGGCACCCGGTGACTGTCTGATGAATCAGTGAATGGTCGTCCCCTTAGAACTTTACTGTTTTCTGCATTTTGGAATTACGGAGAGAAATCAGACCTAAGTCTTGCCTCCTAGGGACTCACTGTCTGTTGAGGTTGACAGACTTGGTCGGCCAGGGTGTAGGTCTTCATTTAGCTATGGATTTTTTATTTTTCTGTCTGATCACTGTTGTATCCCTGGGATCAAGCATGCTGGGCCTGGAATAGTAGGTTCTCAGTAAACTTTTGTTGAATGAATGAGTGATGAGAAGGAGCCTTAAAGAAGAAGGTCCCAGTAAAAGGATCCGCATGTGCAAAGGTGTAGCAGTGAGAAAATACACGGTGTGTTGATGGAGGGGCGGGTCCTTCAGAGAGACTACGGGGCAGAGGGCTGCAGCGTGGAGCAGGGTGGGGCAGCGGAGAGGACAAGTGGGGCCTAGAGTGACGTCCAGGAGTTGGCTCTTCATCCACAGGGCACTGGAGGACCCCTGGGAGGAGTGGGGGTGGGGCTGGAGGACACGGCCAGATACCAGACTAGAAAGTGACTTTTGCTCTCAGAGCACGGAATGAAGGAGGTGAGGTCCAGCCAGGGGCCGCCGGAGCACGCTCCTGCAATGTCCTAGGGAGCGACCCAGGAGCTGGGACAGCGCAGGATGGAGCGAGGGTGGGGGGGGGGGCTGCCAGGAGTTCCTGATGGGAGCGGGTGGAGGTGGGCTGCAGGGGTGGAAGGGGAGGAGCCTGGTTTCTTTCTCAAAAGGGGGAGGTGCATCCCTGGGAGGCAGGAGAAGGACCAGGTCCTGGGAAAAGGGTGAGATCTGTTTGGAGTTCACCCAGGAGGTGGTGGGGACAGGTGCCCACAGGAAGGGGCCCAGCCCTTGGGAGGAGCAGTGGGGACCTTACTCAGTGAGGATCGTGGTGTGGACACTGCTGGGCTCCACGAGGCAAAGAACCTGTCACCAGACCCCTCCGGCCAAACTCGTCTTTCTCCAGGCAGAACTCCACAGCGAGACTCATGCGTGCATGTGTCTTTGCAGTCTTGTTATTGCAGGGCCTCCTGGGGATGAGAGAGAGGAGGAGAGGAGAGGACAAGGGACAGAGAATGAGCAGGAGGTGGAGGCAGTCAACATGAGGAGTGGCTCTCCACATGGGGAGTGCTGTCCACATTGAGACCTTTCAACAAACCGGTGGCCCAGAGGGGTGCCACACCCCCGCGTGCTAAACCTTGCGGTCAGTGATTAAAGAGAAAACTGCTATTAGCCACTGTGGCTTCTGAAAATCCTTTATACAGACCAGCTTAGGGCCTTTGGGAATGCAAAGCTGCAGCTCCACATGGTTGTACTGATTTCTGTGACGCACAGCCAGCCGCAGACGCAGACCACAGGCCTGTTCTCACGCCACGCCTGCCTCGCTCGGCAGGTGACCCCAGCACCTAGCAGGCTGCCCCACCACCTACCAGGCTGCCCCACCACCTATCAGGCCGCCCAAACCTCAGGCGCAGTTGATGGCCTCCTCCCCTCATCTCCACATACAAACCATCAGCAAGTCGTGTTGTCTCTGCTTGTAAAACACATCCTCCTCTGTCACCTTCTCCAGGTCCTGGTGACCATCACTGCCTATCTGGAGACACTCTAGTTTCTCCGGGCTTCCGGCGTGACCTTGGCCTCTCTATAGACCTCTCCCTGGGGCAGCCCAAGGGGCCTAACTCCCCTCTCGCTCAACATTCTCCATGTGTTTCTCATTGTCCTTGGTTAGAGCCCGAACTCCGCACCACAGCCCCTGAGACCTGTAGGGCCCGTCTTGCTGCCGTCTTGCTCACCTGGCCACACAACACCTATGCTTTTTCTCAAACACACAGATTTCTCTCTTACCTTCAGGTCTTTCCAGCCCCCCTCCCCACCCACATGCCTCTTACATCACATGCTTCCTCATTCTGGTTTTTACCTAAGGGTCCTTCCTTCCTTCCTTCCTTCCTTCCTTCCTTCCTTCCTTCCTTCCTTCCTTCCTTCCTTCCTTCCTTCCTTCCCTCCCTCCCTCCCTCTCTCCTTCTCTCCTTCCTTCCTTCATTCCTCCCTCCCTCCTTCCCTTCCCCTTCCTTCTTTCCTTCCTTCTTCCTTTCTTCCTTCCTTCCATTTTTACAGAGACAGAGAGAGAGTCAGAGAGAGGGATAGATAAGGACAGACAGACAAGAACGGAGAGAGATGAGAAGTATCTATCATCAGTTTTTCGTTGCAACACTTTAGTTGTTCATTGATTGCTTTCTCATGTGTGCCTTGACCGTGGGCCTTTAGCAGACCAAGTAACCCCTTGCTTGATCCAGCGACCTTGGGTCCAAACTGGTGAGCTTTGCTCAAACCAGATGAGCCCACGCTCAAGCTGGTGACCTCAGGGTCTCAAACGTGGGTCCTCTGCATCCCAGTACGATGCTCTATCCACTGCGCCACCGCCTGGTCAGGCAGGGGGTTACTTCTTTAGATGGGTCCTCTTGATCGGCCCCCTCACACACCCTCTACCTTGATAAAAACTGCTTTCATCTCCCTCCACCTGAGATTGGTTATTTATTTTCGTGGCCTATCTCACGAATGAGGATTAAGGTCCCAAAAGGCAGTGACTGTGTGTCTTTTTCATAGCTGTGCACTCAGTACCCAGCCCAGGTCCTGTTACACATTAAGTGCTCAATAAATATTTGTGACAGTTGTTTAAGGAATGAATGAAGAGAGGTGATCGTGGCTGAACTCATCCAGGAACACCCTGCTGGTGAGGGGTGGCCCCACTAAAATGGAGAGAGAGGGGATTGGAGGCAGAGAGAAGGGAGCCCCAAGCACAGCGGGCTGGAATAATGGCGTGCTGGGGCTGAGGAGCTTTGAGTCTAGGAAGCTGGGGAGGCCTGCGCCCCTCAGGAGGGAGGCATGGAAATGGAGGTGAGCAGGACAGGCCCAGTTCTGTGAGGGTGATTGTCCCTACTGATGGCCATGCACCCACCATGTGTGGCAGGGAAAACCCTCAAACTGCCAGCAACAGGGACAATCACGACCATTTCACTGAGGCGGACTCAGGGCTGAACGTTAGACAGCTCAGATGCTTTGGAAAGAGTCACACAGCCCTCAAGCAATAGAGTGGAGTTCACATATCTGACTCTAGTCCTTAGTTTTTGGGGCTCCCAGTTGTTTATCCAGTTGTGCTCTGGGTACCCATGTTATAGATTAGGCCAGAGCAGTCCAGCATTTTCCCCAAGGTTGATAGCAGAGCCAAGATTTTTTTTTTTTAATCTAAGAGGCAGGGAGAGAAAAAGACAGAATCCCACATGTGCCCTGACCAGGATCCACCAAGCAAGCCACCTACGGGGTGAAGCTATGCCATCTGGGGTCGTTGCTTTGTTGCTCAGCAACCAAGCTATTTTAGCTCCTGAGGAAAGGCCGTGGTGCCATCCTCAGTGCACGGGGCCGACTTGCTCAAATGACCCATGGCTGGAGGAGGGTGGGGAGAAAGAATGAGAGAAAGAGGGAGAGAAGGAAGAGGGAGAAGGGTAGGGGGAAGAAGCAGGCGGTCACTTTTCCTGTGTACACTCACTGGGAATCGAGCACGGGGCACCCACAGTGTCGATTAGCCAAGGCTCTACCGCTGAACCAACCAGCCAGAGCCAGAGCCAAGATTTCAGTGCAGAAACTTTCACTCCCAACCCTTCATTCTTACTTACTCTGCTATGCTGCCTCTCCAAATACCCCTTGTATGTGACATCTCCTCCTTCCAATCTTCCTTCCTTCTCTCTACCCAGGCCGTGCACTTCCATTCCCCAGCTCTCCCCTCTGACCCAGAGCTCTGTAAAGAGTCCCAGGGTTGGGGTTCAGGGTCTCGCCTGCCTTCTCGCTGCTCCTGGAGGCTCGTGCCACCACCGGTTAGCCAGCCCACCATGCCCGGGGCCACCTGCCCGGAGGCCTTCAGACTGTCCAGGAGGCAGATGTTCCGAATCCGGCCCTCTGCGTTGTGCTTCATGAGGCCCAGGGTAATAACTGGAAACAGAGGAGGGATCAGTGATATTGTACAAGGTCACAGACAAGGCAGGAGACTTGGAATCGGGAGGTCAGAGTTGCAGGCTGGGGCACCCACTCCCTGCTGTGAGATTGGGTGCATGGCACCCCGGGGCCCCCAACCCCGAGATCCACATTCTTCATCTGTGAGGTTCGGCTGTGCAGGGGCGATGTGACATTCCTCAGAGGGTCTGGCCAGGAACAGCTGCTAATGGGGATATGCTGGTTGAAGTTTCACCCGTGCCAGAGCCTATCATAGATGCAGAACACAGTGGATGTTGGGTGAAGATTAACATAGGTGGGCAAATCAGGAGAGAAGAAATGTCAACCCTCTCGTGCCACTCCCGACATAAACTGCAGGACGGAGTGCAGCTCCCAGCAGAAAACAACGCATTTCAAAAGGGAAGGGGAGTTGAAAGCTGTGGACATGTCTAAGTTCTGCCTCCTTTGGATCCAGACTCTGCTGCTCAGAGTCGGGGTCCGGCTCTAACAACCCTCAGCGCTCCCCACGGGACGCACCTGTTTCACTGACTTGACCCTTTCTATGATCAGGACCCGCGTTCTGGGCCACCCAGAGCAGCGGGAGCCATTGTTGCACCACACCCTCCTCCCCCGCCCCTGGGGCCAGCTCCTTGACCCCTGTTCAGCACCCCCTGTTTCTGCTGCCTCTAAACAAAAGATGGGTCTGGAGCCACAGATCTGGGTTCAACTCTTAGCTCTGTTAGCTCCATGATTCAGGACTTCCTCATCTGTGTGATAGGTAATCATACCCATCTCACAGGATTCTTGTGAGAAACATTGAGGAAAGTCATCCAAAGAATATCTATTTAGCGTCTACTGGGTGTCAGGCCCTGTGCTGGGCACCAAAGACACAGACCAGCTTTCTGTGTGGTAGGAGAGACATAATTGACTAAGTAATTTTAAAGATAGAGTGAGACTATAAGTACGCTTAGAACTCTTATAAATCTTGGTTAATGATGATGGTAGCACTTGGGAATTGGTGAGCAACAGACATTACTAGTTGACAGTCCAATATTCCTTTCATCCATATACCCACCCACCCACCCACCCATCCACACATCCATCCATGCATTCATCCATCATTTACGCATCTATCATTCCACCCACCCACCCATCTATCAACCTATCCATCTGCCCATCTTTCCTTCCATTCAACCGTCCTGTCATTTCCATCCAAACTCTGTTTTCATTCAGGCACTATCGTCATTTCCTGGTCCAGGTGAGGCTGTGATAATCTGAGCCACCATCGCATGGTGACTCCTTCAGGTTCAAAGTTGTCCTGTGACCCAGGTTGGTCTTATCAGACTAAACAGAAGATCTTGGGTTTCATGTTTGAGGAGGAGGTTTTTCTCTTTTTCTTCCAGTGGAAAGGAACAAGACAGCCTGCAGTTCCAAGGCCACCGGCCACCATTTCCTACCGTACTGGAAACCAGCAGCCTGAGGATGAAATCATGATGCTAACAGCACTAAGGGAAATGGACCAAATCCGGTTCTGAATGGCAGCTTTGAGCTGCTGACTGATCCAGACCTGCAGCTGGCCTTGCCTGTGACTTTCAGTTCTGGGAAGTGACTGTTTTTCTTGCTAGAGCCAGGTCGAGTTAGGTTTTCTGTTATTTGTAGCTAAGCACTGATACGTGAGAGGTGATTGTAGCGATAAACATATTTGCAGCTAGAAGAGCGCTGTTCATATACTTTTCTTTATTGAGTCTCAAAAGCAGCCCAGATAATAGCGTTCTAGCTGCACCATTTGTACAGATGAGGATCCCTGGGCTCATAACTATGCGTGTATATATTTGATATAAACCGAATTAAATGGATACAGTTAGAGCTAACCATGACATGCAAAGTTGTGATGAAGGAAAAGAAGAAACAGTGATAATCTGTAAGTATTAAGAAATAGAAATAGTCATTGAAGATCTCATTTCCCGAAATACACAGACCCAGGACAGTCTGGGCCTGGGGCAGAGTGATCAGAGAGCGCTCACCCATATATGTGTCTGTTCGTTAACCTCATACTAAACTTCATGGAGCTTATTTTGTTGTTGATGAATTCCTTCAATGATCCTCCTAGGTCAGGGGTCACCGGGCTGGAGGGACCGTCCGCGCCTGGGGGTCCTTGGGTTAGAGTTGAGAAAGAAACATGGGCCTCAAAACCCAATTTGACGGTCAGATGCCCCAAATTCCCGGACACGACCTTGACCTCTGAACACATCCCACACGTGGCGCGTTTACTTTCATTCATCAGGTCTGCCTGGCCTGCGTGGGCGCCCCAGGTTCTAGACACAGTCGTTCAGCAGACATTTATGGGGTCTCCTATGTGCAGGAGCCGTGCCAAAGGGGCGGGGCTGCGTGGGTGGAAACCGGAGGACCCTCCGCCCTCACGGAGCCGACAGGCTGGTGGTTGGTGAGGAGGCAGGAGCCCTAGGGGTGAAGATGGGGTGTGGGGTGATGGGGTGTCACCTGGAGAGTCTCTGGGCAGAGGCTGTTTGCCAAGGGGCCTGGAAAGAAGTGTCAATGTTCTAAGCCCTGCGGCTATAGCGGTGCATTCCGAGGGGCGCGCTCTGCGGAGGAGGGAAGAGCACGGGCAGGCTGAGCACCCAGAGGGCGGGCGGAGGGCACTAGTTCAGGTCGAGGAAGGTCTTTCTGCAAAATTGACGTCTTAGCCGAGACCTGAGGAAGGGAGGGCGCCCTGTGGATCGTTAGGGGAAGGCTGTTTTAAGCAGAGGGAACAGCGCCTGCAAAGGTTCTTCAGTGTGTTTCATGTGCTTCCATGGCCACGTGGCCGGAGGGGAGTGAGTGTGGGGGAAGTGGGCATGGCCCGTCCAGGTAGGGCTGGGGTCTTGGATGGTGGATCTTAGCAGATGAAACAGAGTACGGAGACAGAAAAGAGGGGCATTTTGGGAAGAGATTAAATACAGTTGTGTAGTGACGATCAGAATAGCTAACGATTAATGTGTTCTGGGCACAAAACTAATCAAAACTTAACTGGCATTGGCTCATGGCTTAGATTTCTAGGAGAGACCTATGGGTCTGACGATGCCAGGCACGACTCAAGAGGGGACCGTCTCACCTTCGGGGACCTCGGGCAAGGACTGCTGAGCAGTGGATGGACCAAGCAGCCCGCAGAGGAGCAGGAAGAGGCCGGAGATCCTCAGCATCTTGGGTCAGGCACCTGGGGGAGGGCAGAGCAGAGAGTGTAGGTTGTGGGGGTCATCCTCTGAGAGGGTGTCCCCAGAGCATGAATCTGGGATGGCTGGAAACTCATGTAAGCCCTTTCTTTGGAACAAGAAAACATCATTCAGAGCTTCTACAATTTCTCATCATGCTGTCCAGCATCCAATAAAAGAATAACAAGGCATGTTAAGATAAAAGGGCAAATGGACTGAAATCTAAGAAATATTTTTAATTACGCCATCTAACAGACCCACGGGAAATTCAAATATTCCAGCACTGAGCAGGCAACAGGACAGGCAGCCCACCAAGGATGAGAAGAGGACCTGATTCCTTCAGCACTTGGGATGTGCCTTGGGGGCCCCAGGTAAGTCAAGTCAGTGTCAGGGTCAGTCTGAGATTCTCTATGGAGCTGAAGGGTTTGGGGGTGGGGGAAAACCAGGGACTGCTCTGTACGTATTCCTAACCACCCCAATTCCACTTCCATTTATAGATGAGGCTCAGAGCAGGGTTATGCTTTCCCTGAGACCACCCATATTTAGTGGGTAGCACCCAGCTTCCCTGCTTTTAAGTTATGTGTACTTTACTCTGTACCTCAGTAAATAAAGTTACTATGAGGATTCAACAAGTATTTTTAAAAATTCCTTAAGCAAGAGCCACCAAATGGAAGCTCATTTTGGACTTACTAGTCAATGGTTCTCTTCATCCCTCCTGGTTCTGACAGTGCCTTTAGGAAAACGCACACACTAACAGAGCCGAGGAAGGACAGGGTGGCCAAGGGGCATTTTTGGAAGCCCAGAGAGAGGGGTCTACACTAAATCTTTGCAACAGCCCTGTCCTATGATAAAAATATCAACACACTTATTTTAAAGAGCAGGAAATAGAAGCGTGGAGAGCTGAGGTCACCTGCCCACCCTTCCCTCTCCCTTTAAAGAACTCTTTCATTTTTGAGAGCAGAAACGGGCCTAACAGAAGGTTTCTCTCCCCATCCTTCTTAAGCTAGGTCTTCTTAAAGAGTTATTTAAAGTGGGTTGACAAGCTTTTGTTTTCCTCTTCAGCTTTTTCTTAATCGGATGCCAGACACAATAGCTGTATCTCAGCAGCTATTTTATCAACATGAGCATGAAAGCCACAACCCAGGGGTAGCAGAGGAGAAAGCTGGCGGACGCCTTATGCCAATGTACCCTTCTCCCTCCAGACGTCTCGTCAGCATTGAAGCTGCTGTTTCTCGTCTTCTGTGCTAGAGCCAGCACCAATTTGTCACTGGGCAACACTTACGAAAAGCTTCAGTCTGGCTTGGTGTCTGATAAAAAGACAGTTCGAGAGGGTTGTTGTGTTGTGCTCACCTGGATTTCTGCAGGGGACAGTGGAGGAGCTCTGGGTCTCCGTCAGTTGATTCCTGCTGGGTTCTGCAGTGGGGCTGACTTCATATATAGCGAGTGAACCCACAGCCGGGGAGACGTGGCACTAAGTGATTGACAGCTGGGAAACTAATGAGAAGCTGTCCATCTCACCATATCCATCCCACAAATTCCAAAGCAAACATTTCCTACAAGAGGCCCCAGTGGTCACGAGGTAAGGACTCACTCAAGCCGGATGTGTCAATAATGTATTTCAAACTGTACATCACGATGCCACCAGATGCAGAGGTGCAGAGAAAGTGGAGGACACGGAGAACGTGGGGAGGTGGTGCTTGTCTCTCATTCTCTTCTTGTCCTGCTTTGAGATGGTCTCCTCGTCTGTGTCATGAGTGAGGGAGGCCTGGGGACAGGAGTGACCGAGGAAGCCACTCAGTCTGCTGAGCATAGAGGTCAGGGAGCAGGTGCCCCGGCCTCAGTTCAGGAAGCCTTGAGTTCTCGCGGGCTCTGCCCAGTCTCGCTGTTTGACACTGGACAGTTTTTATGTCCTTTTATAGTCTCAATTTTCCCCTCTGTAATAATAGTAGTGTTCGCTATTATCGACAGGTAGTTTTCATAAATGCTTGTGCAACCCTCCTAGCATCCCTAGGATATAAACACTATTATTAGTCCCATTTTACCGAAGAGAAAACTGTGACTGAAGTGTAAACAATTTTTGCCCGAGATCATAGAGATAGTCTACAGTAGAGTCAGGTTTTACATCTAGTTCTGTCTTCTGCCCAAGCCTGTAACCTGGACACCGTATCACAGATTTCTCCTTTTAGAGCAGAACGGAGGCCTCCTCGGTGGGCCAGGCGAACCGTCTCTGCCGCACTGAGAAGTCGTTGCCGTGGCATCATTGTCAGGCGCAGTCAAAGGGGCTCTTCAGAGAAGCAACGTGACCTGTCCGAGGTCACACAGCTAGTTAGCATCGATGAGGTCAGAACCAGGTCAGCAGAGCTCCCGAGTCCCCTGTCTTCCCCCTGCACCGCCCTGTCCTCGAATGTCTGGCGTGACGTAGGCACCCGGTGACTGTCTGATGAATCATCGAATGGTCGTCCCCTGAGAACTTTGCTGTTTTCTGCATTTTGGAATTACGGAGAGAAATCAGACCTAAGTCTTGCCTCCTCGGGACTCACTGTCTGTTGAGGTTGACAGACTTGGTTGGCCAGGGTGTAGGTCTTCATTTAGCTCTGTATGTTTTTGTTTTTGTTTTTTTCTGTCTTGATCACTGTTGTATCCCTGGGATCAAGCATGCTGGGCCTGGTATAGTAGGTTCTCAGTAAACATTTGTTGAATGAATGGGTGATAAGAAACAACCTTAAAGAAGAAGGTCAGAGCATCCCAGTAAAAGGATCCGCATGTGCAAAAGCACAGCTGTGTGAAACTACAGGGTGTGTTGATGGAGGGGCGGGTCCTTCAGAGAGACTACAGGGCAGAGGGCTGCAGCGTGGAGCAGGGTGGGGCAGCGGAGAGGACAAGTGGGGCCTAGAGTGACGTCCAGGAGTTGGCTCTTCATCCACAGGGCACTGGAGGACCCCTGGGAGGAGTGGGGGTGGGGCTGGAGGACACAGCCAGATACCGGACTAGAAAGTGACTTCTGCTGCCGGAGCACAGAGTGAAGGAGGTGAGGTCCAGCCAGGGGCCGCCGGAGCACGCTCCTGTAATGGCCCAGGGAGCAACCCAGGAGCTGGGACAGCCCAGGGTGGAGTGAGGGGAGTGAGGGAGGGGGGCTGCCAGGACTTCCTGATGGGAGTGGGTGGAGGTGGGCTGCAGGGGTGGGGAGGGGAGGAGCCTGGTTTCTTTCTGGGAAGAGGGCGGGGCACGACTGGGAGGCAGGAGAAGGATCAGGTCCTGGGAAAGGGTGAGATCTGTTTGGAGTTCACCCAGGAGGTGGTGGGGACATGTGGCCACAGGAAGGGGCCCAGCCCTGGGGAGGAGCACCAAAGACACAGACCTGCTTTCCGTGTAGTAGAAGAGACATAATTAACTAAGTAGTTTCAAAGATAGAGTGAGAGTATAAGTATGCCTTGAACTTTTATACTACTTGGTTAATGATGATAGTAGCAGTTGGGAATTGGTGAGCCACAGACACTACTAGTTGACAGTCCAATATTCCTTCTATTCATACACCCACCCACCCACCCATCCATCCACTCATCAACCCATCCACCCATCCATCCATCCATCCATGCATTGAAGCATCCACCCATGCATCCATCCATCCATGCATCCATGCATCCATGCATCCATCCATCCATCCATCCTTCCATTCATCCATCCATCCATCCATCCATTCATCCATCCATCCATCCATTCATCCATTCATCCATCCATCATCTATCCATGCATGCACCCATGCATTGATCGATCCATCCATCCACAAATCTATCCATTCATCATCCATCCATGCACCCATCCATTCATCCATCCATGCATCCATGCATCTACCCATCCATCCATGCATCCATCCATCAATCTCTCCATCCATCCATCCATCCATCCATCCATCCATGCATGCATGCATGCATGCATCTATCCACCCTTGCATCGATGAATCCATCCATCTATCCATGCATCCATCCATGCATAGATGCATCCATCATGCATTTATGCATCCGTCAGGGCATCCATCCATGTACCCATCCAGGCATCCATCCATCCATCCATTCATCCATCCACCCATCCAATCATCCATTCATCATCCATCCATCCATCCATCCATCCATCCATCCATCCATCCACCCATCCATCCATCCATCCATCCATCCATCCATCCCTCCATCCATCCACCCATCCACCCAGCCACCAACCCATCCACCCATCCATTCATGCATCCATGCATCCACTCATCTATGCATCTATTCATCCTTCCATCCACCCACCCTCCCATCTATCAACCCATCCATCTGCCCATCTTTCCTTCCATTCAACCATCCTGTCATTTCCATCCAAATTCTGTGTTGATTCAGGCACTATCTCCATTTCCTGGTCCAGGTGAGGCTGTTAATCACCTGAGCCACCATCGCATGGTGACTCTTTCAGGTTCAAAGTTGTCCTGTGACCCAGGTTGGTCTTATCAGACTAAACAGAAGATCTTGGGTTTCATGTTTGAGGAGGAGGTTTTTCTCTTTTTCTTCCAGTGGAAAGGAACAAGACAGCCTGCAGTTCCAAGGCCACCGGCCACCATTTCCTACCATACTGGAAACCAGCAGCCTGAGGATGAAATCATGATGCTAATAGCACTAAGGGGAATGGACCAAATCCGGTTCTGAATGGCAGCTTTGAGCTGCTGACTGAACCAGACCTGCAGCTGGCCTTGCCTGTGACTTTCAGTTCTGGGAAGTGACTGTTTTTCTGTTTGAGCCAGGTCGAGTTAGGTTTTCTGTTATATGTAGCTAAGCACTGATACGTGAGAGGTGGTTGTAGTGATAAACATATTCGCAGTTAGAAGAGCGCTGTGCATGTACTTTTCTTCATTGAGTCTCAAAAGCAGCCCAGGTAATAGTGTTCTAACTGCACCATTTGTACAGATGAGGATCCCTGGGCTCATAACTGTTCATGCATATATTTGATATAAACTGAATTAAATGGATACAGTAAGAGCAAAGCATAACATGTCAAACTGTGATGAAGGAAAACAGTAAACAGTGATAATCTGTAATTATTAAGAAATAGAAATCGCCATTGAAGATCTCATTTTCCGAAAAATTTTGATCCAGATGGTTTTGTGGAAAAGTTTACCAAACTTTGATAGAAAGGTTATTGTAAAAGAAAATATGGGAAAAAAGATGTCAATAATATTTTATGAGGCCGGTACAACTTTTCTAGCCCCAAAGACAGTACAAGGACTGAGTTATACATCAATTTTATGTATAAAAAGTTTGTTAAAATTCTAAATGTAATATCAGCCAAGAAATCTTATTTATTTATTTTTCTGATGTTGGAAACAGGGAGGCAGTCAGACAGACTCCCATATGTGCCCGACTGGGATCCACCCGGCATGCCCACCAGGGGGCAATGCTCTGCTCATCTGGGCCGTCTCTTTGTTGCAACCAGAGCCATTCTAGCGCCTGAGACAGAGGCCATGGAGCCATCCTCAGCGCCCGGGCCAACTTTGCTTTAATGGAGCCTTGGCTGTGGGAGGGGAAGAGAGAGACAGTGAGGAAGGAAAGGGGGGAGGAGTGGAGAAGCAGATGGGTGCTTCTCCTGTATGCCCTGGCTGGGAATCGAACCCGGGACTCCTGCACTCCAGGCCAACGCTCTACCACTGAGCCAACCAGCCAGGGCCAGAAATCTTATATTTTACAATACATTCCTAAAAAATATTAAATTATAAAATATCACAAGTTAGTAGGATACATTATAAATACATTATAGTACATTATAAATAGATCATTCCAGAACATTATAAAACATTATATACATTATTACAATATTGTATTTATTCCAGAAACACTAAGATAACTTTACAGCAGAAAATCTATTAATACAATTTGACATATTAATGGACTAGAGAAAAAAGAGATTAATTTTTAAGTGCAGAAAAACATTTATTAAAGGCCAATACTAATTTATTATTAAAAGAAATTTAGAAAGGTAGAATATAAAGGGACTTTCTTAACATGATAAAAACTATATTCCAAAATCCTACAGAAAATATATTTACTCGGGAGTTGTAAATCCATTTCCCTTTCTATGGGAGATCTCAGTTATACTGCAAGGTATTAAAAAAAGGCACAAGATGATACAGTTTAGAAGAGATAAAACAGTCACTATTTACAGATGATATGACCCTCAAGCTAGATAGAAAATACAATAGAATAAAGACAAACTATTAGAACTAATAGAGGTGTAATTATAAAGAATAAGATAGCAAATTAATTTTCAAAAATCAACAGCAGTCCTCTCCACAGTACCCGTAATACCAACTAAAGAATATAACAAAAAATCAGGCAATACACGCTGGGACAAATGTAGCTTTACAGTTGTTTGGATGAAAAATAACACAATAATTAATTAATAATAATACTGGAATAAACTCTGCTTCACTCTGTATATCCTGTAGCAACAAAACCTATACATTTTTTAGAAATCAAATGAACAAAGCTCAAGATGTTTAGAGCGCTTTAAAATTTCACCAAGTGATATAAAATCAATCTGAATAAATTGGAAGATATGCTAAGTTTGTGATTGAGTGACCTACCATTGTAAATATGCCAAATCTCTCTAATTTAAAAAACACATGCAATGTGACCCCGAACAAATTTCCAGATGATTTTTTTTAGGAATTCAACGCACTCTAAAATTCATTTGAAAGAAGAAATATCTATTACATAAAACTACATTCTACAAAGATGTAGTATTTAAAATATTATGTTACTGCTGCAGAAATGGTTACACAGGCACAGAAGACAGAACTCAAAAGGGAATCGGAGTGTTTGGAAACTTGACCCTTTAGTAATGGGGTGAGAAAACAAACTCATTATTTGAAGAGAAGTGAGGCTGGTCTCTAACTCACATACATAAATGTACATAAAGAAGTCTCCAGATGGATTAAAACCCTACATGTGAAAGGTTAAACTCTAAAGCTATTAGAAAAACAAAGCCTTGGGTAAGGACAACGGCTTATGACTCATCCGACACAAAGCACAAGATGAAATTGAGTACCTATGAAAACAGTCCTGTTCAATGAAGGACCTCCCAACAGCACTGATAGGTGACCGCTTGGGAGACATGTTAACCTGTAGTTAGACCTGGCAAGGGACTAATGTCAAGAATCAAGTAACATCTCCTCAACTCAAAGAGGATAAATAAAAAAACAAACAAACAAAAAAAAAACACCCAGGGATGCAAATAATAAAATGAGCAGGAGGGACCCCAGTGCCTCATATATCCCTCGTCTGTATGACTTCTAGTCTCAAGTCAATGTCAAATTCAAGTGAGATGTTTGCTGAGACCCGGCCCCTTTGGAAAGACATCTGGATCCCGCCATAGTCCAGCTGAAGGTTGGTGATGTTGGCGCTACACAGAGAAAGAGCAGAGGTCCCGCAGGGGGGAGGGACCCCAGGTAGCAAGGCCTCGGTCTGACAGACAAGGCCGGCCCCTGTCACAAGGGCCTGGCAGTGCGTTTGAAGTCAGAGCCTTTTATAGACGCTCTGTGGGCAAGAGCCACCTATGGGAGCCCTGGCTGCAAGTCCTCACAGCTGTCCCGAGTGTCCTGACACTCCACACGGTTGTATCGATATCTGTGACCCACAGCCAGCCGCAGACCCAGACCACAGGCCTATTCTCACGCCGTGCCCGCCCCGCTCGATAGGTGACCCCACCACCTTCCAGGCTGCCCCACCACCTACCAGGCCGCCCAGACCCAAACCTCAGGCGCAATTGATGATTTCCACACCTCACATCCACATTCAAACCATCAGCAAGTCATGTTGTCTCTGCTTGTAAAACACATCCTCTAGCTTTTTGCAGCAAAACAAAACAAAACAAAAAAACAAACAAAAAAAACCACATCCTCCTCTGTCATTTTTACTGGGTCCTGGTGACCATCACTGCCCGTCTGGAGACACTCTAGTTTCTCCGGGCTTCCGGTGTGACCTTGGCCTCTCTAAGGACTTCCACCTGGGGCAGCCCAAGGGGCCTAACTCCACTCTCGCTCAACATTCTCCACGTGTTTTCAATGTCCTTGGTTAGAACCCGAACTCCGCACCACAGCCCCCGAGACCTGCAGGGCCCGGCCTCACCTGCCGTCTTGCTCACCTGGCCACGCAGGACCTGTGCTTTTTCTCTAACACACCGATTTCTCTTACCTCTGGGCCTTTCCAGCCACCGTCCCAACCCCGCATGCCTCTTACGTCACATGCTTCTTTATTCCGGTTTCTACCTAATGGCCACTTCTTTAGACAGGTCATCTTGATTGACCCCCTCACTCACCATTTACCTTGATAAAACGGCCTTCATCTCCCTCCACTTGCAATTGGTTATTTACGTTCATGACTTATCTCATGAAAAAAGGATTAAGATCCCAAAGGGCAGTGACTATGTGTCTTGTTCATAGCTGTGTACTCAGTACCCAGCCCAGTTCGTTACACATTAAGTGCTCTATAAATATTTGTGACAGTTGTTTAAGGAATGAATGAAGGGAGGTGATTGTGGCTGGACCCATCCAGGAACACCCTGCTGATGAGGGGAGGCCCCACTAAAATGGAGAGAGAGGGGATTGGAGGCAGAGAGAAGGGAGCCCCAGGCACAGCGGGCTGGAATAATGGCGTGCTGGGGCCGAGGAGCTTTGAGCCTGGGAATCTGGGGAGGCCTGCATCCCTCAGGAAGGAGGCGTGGAAATGGAGGTGAGCAGGACAGGCCCAGTTCTGTGAGGGTGATTGTACCTACTGATGGCCATGCTCCCACCATGTGTGGCAGAGAAAACCCCCAAACTGCCAGCAACAGGGACAATCATAGTCATTTCACTGAGGCGGACTCAGGGCTGAAGGTTAGACAGCTCAGATGTTTTGGCCAGAGTCACACAGCCATCGAGCAATAGAATGGAATTCACATGTCTGACTCCAGTATTAAGTTCCTTTGGCTCCCAGATGTTTATCCAGCTATGCTGTGGGCGCCCATGTTATAGATGAAACCAGAGCGATCTAGCAATTACCCCAAGATGGGTGGGACAGCCAAGATTTTTTTTTTAAAAGAGAGGCAGGGAGAGAAAGAAACAAAATCCCACATGTGCCCCAACCAGGATCCACCCAGCATGCCCGCTACAGGGTGATGTTCTGCCCATCTGAGGCAGTTGCTTTGTTGCTCGGCAACCAAGCTATTTTAGCGCCTGAAGGAAGGCCATGGTGCCACCTTCACTGCACGGGGCCAACTCGTTCGAATAAGCCATGGCTGGAGGAGAGGTGAGGAGAAAGAGAGAGAGAAAAAGGGAGAGAAGGGAAAGGAAGAAGGGTAAGGGGAAGAAGCAGGTGGTCACTTTTCCTGTGTACACTCACCGGAAATTGAACCCGGGACATCCACAGTGTCGATAGGCCAACGCTCTACCGCTGAATCAACCAGCCAGAGCCAGAGCCAGAGCCAAGATTTCAGTGAGAAACTTTACTCCCAACTCTTCATTCCTACTTACTCTGCTATGCTGCCTCTCCAACTACCCCTTGTATGTGACCCCTACTCATCCTCGTATTGGGCCTGACATCTCCTCCTTCCAATCTTCCTTCCTTCTCTCTTCCCAGGCTGTGTGCTTCCATTCCCCAGCACTTTATTCTGACCTTCGCTCTGTAAAGAGTCCCAGGGCAGGGTTCAAGGTCCCACCTGCCTTCTCGCTGCTCCTGGAGGCTCGTGCCACCACCGGTTAGCCAGCCCACCATGCCCGGGGCCACCTGCCCGGACGCTTTCAGACTGTCCAGGACGCAGATGTTCCGAATCCGGCCCTCTGCGTTGTGCTTCATGAGGCCCAGGGTAATAACTGGAAACAGAGGAGGGATCAGCGACATTGTACAAGGTCACAGACAAGGCAGGGGACTTGGAATCGGGAGGCCCGTGTTGCAGGCTGGGGCACCCACTCCTTGCTGTGAGATTGGGGGCATGCCACACCGTGGCCCCCTACCTGAGATCCACATTCTTCATCTGTGAGGTTCGACTGTGCAGGGGCCATGTGACATTCCTCAGAGGGTCTGGCCGGGAACAGCTGCTCAAAGGGGATATGCTGGTTGAAGTGTCACCCGTGCCAGAGCCTGTCATAGATGCAGATCACAGTGGATGCTGCTTAAAGATTAAAATGGGTGGGCAAATCAGGAGAGAAGAAATGTCAACCCTCTCACACCATACCCGACATAAACTGCAGGACAGAGAGCTGCTCCCAGCAGAAAACAACACATTTCAAAAGAGAAGAAAAGTTGAGAGCTGTGGACATGTCTAAGTTCTGCCTCCCTTGGCTCCAGACTCCCCTGCTCAGAGTCGGGGTCCGGCTCTAACAAACATCAGCGCTCCCCACGGGACGCACCTATTTCACTGATTTGACCCCTTATATGATCAGGACCTGTGCTCTGGGCCACCACAGAGCAGCGGGAGCCATTTTGGGACCACACCCTCCTTCCCCCGGGGCCGGGTCCCAGCCCCATGTTCAGCACCCCCTGTTTCTGCTGCCTCTAAAGAAAAGGTGTGTCTGGAGCCACAGATCTGGGTTCAACTCTTAGCTCTGTTAGCTCCCTAATTCTGGATTTCCTCATCTGTGTGATAGGGACAGTAATCATACCCATCTCACAGGATTCTTGTGAGGAACATTGAGGATAGTCATCCAAAGAATATTTACTGAGCGTCTACTCAGTGTCAGGCCCTGTGCTGAGCACCAAAGACACAGACCAGCTTTCTGTGTGGTAGGAGAGACATAATGAACTAAGTAGTTTCAAAGATAGAGTGAGACTATAAGTATGCCTTGAACTCTTATAACGCTTGTTTAATGAAGATGGTAGCACTTGGGAATTGGTGAGCAACAGATACTACTAGTTGACAGTCCAATATTCCATCCATTCATATATCGATCCATCCATCCATCCATTCATCCATCCATCCATTCATCCAACCGTCCATTCACTCATCCATCCATCAATCCGTCCGTCCGTCCATCCATCCACCCGTCCACTCACGCTCCCATCTATCAACCCATCCATCTGCCCATCTTTCCTTCCATTCAACCATACTGTCATTTCCATCCAAACTCTGTTTTCATTCAGGCACTATCTCCATTTCCTGGTCCAGGTGAGGCTGTTAATCATCTGAGCCATCATCGCATGGTGACTCCTTCAGGTTCAAAGTTGTCCTGTGACCCAGGTTGGTCTTATCAGACTAAACAGAAGATCTTGGGTTTCATGTTTGAGGAGGAGGTTTTTCTCTTTTTCTTCCAGTGGAAAGGAACAAGACAGCCTGCAGTTCCAAGGCCACCGGCCACCATTTCCTACCGTACTGGAAACCAGCAGCCTGAGGATGAAATCATGATGCTAACAGCACTAAGGGGAATGGACCAAATCCGGTTCTGAATGGCAGCTTTGAGCTGCTGACTGAACCAGACCTGCAGCTGGCCTTGCCTGTGACTTTCAGTTCTGGGAAGTGACTGTTTTTCTGTTTGAGCCAGGTCGAGTTAGGTTTTCTGTTATTTGTAGCTAAGCACTGATACGTGAGAGGTGGTTGTAGCGATAAACATATTCACAGTTAGAAGACGCTGTGCATGTACTTTTCTTCATTGAGTCTCAAAAGCAGCCCCAGGTAATAGCGTTCTAGCTGCACCCATTGTACAGATAAGGATCCCTGGGCTCATAACTATGCATGCATATATTTGGTATAAACCGAATGAAATGAATACAGTTAGAGCTAACCATGACATGCCAAATGGTGATGAAGGAAAACAGTAAACAGTGATAATCTGTAACTATTAAGAAATAGAAATCGCTATTAAAGATCTCATTTTCTGAAAATTTTTGATCCAGATCATTTTGTAGAAAAGTTTTACCAAACTTTTATAGAAAGGTCATTGTGAAAGAAAATAAGGGAAAAAAGATGCCAATTTCATTTTCTGAGGCTAGTACAACTTTTCTAGCCTCAAGGACAGTGAATTATACATTAATTTTATCTATAAAAAGTTTGCTAAAATTCTAAAATTATCTGCCAAGAGATCTAATACCTTACAGTACATTATTTAAATATATATTACATTATAAAATATCATAAATTAGTTGGATACATTATGAATATATTATAGTATATTATAAATAGATCATTCTAATACATTATACAACATACATGATTAAAATATTATATTTATAGCAGAAATGCTAGGATAACTTTAACCTCAGAAAATCTATTAATACAATTTGATCTATTACTGGACTAGAGAAAAAGATTAATTTTTAGATGCAGAAAAACACTTTTTAAAGGCCAATATTGATTTATTATTAAGAGAAATTTAGAAAGCTAAATATACAGAGACTTCCTTAATGTGATAAAAACTATATTCCAAATACTAGAGAAAATATTATATTGCAAGGTATGAAAAAATCACAAGATGTTTTCGGTTTAGAAGAGATAAAACAGTCACTATTTATAGATGATATGACCCTCAAGCTAGATAGAAAATCCAATAGAATAAAGGCAAACTATTGGAACTAATAGAGGTCTAATCATAAAATAGAAGATAGCAAATTAATTTTCAACAGTCAACAGAAGTCCTTCCTCAGTACCAGTAATACTAACTAAAGAATATAACAAAAAATCAGGCAATACACGCTGGGACAAATGTAGTTTCACAGAAGTTCTGATGAAAAATAACAAAAATTAATAAATAATAATACCAGGCCTGACCTGTGGTGGCGCAGTGGATAAAGCGTCGACCTAGAAATGCTGAGGTCGCCAGTTCGAAACCCTGGGCTTGCCTGGTCAAGGCACATATGGGAGTTGATGCTCCAGCTCCTCCCCCCGTCTAAAATAAAATAATAATAATAATAATAATACCGGAATGAACTCTGCTCCACCCTGTGTTTCCTGTAGTGACAAAAACTATAAATTTTCTGGGAATCAAATTAACAAAACTCAAGATGTTTAGAGGACTTTAAAATTTCACCAAGTGATATAAAATCAATCTGAATAAATTGAAAGATATGCTAAGTTTGTGATTGAGTGACCTACCATTGTGAACATGCCAAACCTCTCTAATTTAAAAAACACATGCAATGTGACCCCAAACAAATTTCCAGATGATTTTTTTTAGGAATTCAACACACTCTAAAATTCATTTGAAAGAATAAAGGTCTATTACATAAAACCACATTCAACAAAGATGTAGTATTTAAAATATTATGTTACTGCTGCAGAAATGGTTACACATTTCTGCAGAAGACAGAACTCAAAAGGGAATCGGAGTGTTTGGAAACTTGACCCTTTAGTAATGGGGTGAGAAAACAAACTCATTATTTGAAGAGAAGTGAGGCTGGTCTCTAACTCACATACATAAATGTACATAAAGAAGTCTCCAGATGGATTAAAACCCTACACGTGAAAGGTTAAACTGAAAAGCTATTGGAAAAACAAAGCCTGGGGTAAGGACAAGGGCTCTGACTCATCTGCCACAAACCACAAGACGAAATTGAGTACCTATGAAAACAGTCCTGTTCAATGAAGGACCTCCCAACACTGATAGGTGACCGCGTGGGAGACATGTTAACCTGTAGTTAGGCCCGGCAAGGGACAATGTCAAAAATCAAGTAACATCTTCTCAAGTCAAAGAGAATAAATTAAAAAACAAACAAAAAAAACCTAGGAATGCAAATAATAAAATGAGCAGAAGGTCAAAAAAGTTAAAAAACAGTTAACAAAATCATGACGAGAGGCTCAAATTTAACACTAATTAGAGAAAGTCAAACTAAAACAAATAGATATCACAAACTCCACATTAAACTGGCAAATATTGGAGAGATAGAGCTATGTCCTGATTTAGGTTAGCTCCACCCCTCCCCTCCCCACTCCAGCAATTAATATATTGAACCCTTAACCTCCAGTGTGATGGTATTTGGAGATAGGACCTTGAAGGAGGTAATTAAGGCTAAATTCACTCATAAGGGTGGGGCCCTAATCCCATAGGCTAATAAGAGAAAGAGACACCAGAGTACATTCTCTGTGTGCACACAGGGGAGAGGCCATGTGAGGACACAGCAAGAAGCCAGGAAAAGAGGTTACACCAGAAACCAGCCCTGTGGGCACACTCGATCTTAGAATTCCAACCTCCGGAACCATGAGGAAATGTCTGTGGATTAAGCCCCTTGGTCTGTGGCATCTTGCTATGCAGCCCATGTAGACTGGTAGGGATGGATACCCTCCCGTGTGGGGAATCATGGGGAGCTGGGCATGCGTGTTATTACTGCAGTGAGTGCAGACTGGCACAGACATTCTAGAGTGCCATCTGGCCATCTCGTTAAATAGCATTCGCCATCCGCCTTCCGGGTGTATCCCTGGGACAGTCTCCCACGGGTCCTAACAGGGACACCTGCAAGGGTGTCCATCTCAGAGGAGTTTATAGTGGCGGGGAGTGTCCATCCCTAGGAAAATGGACAAGTGGCGGTGAAGTGGATGAGTCTCACGGACCTCTCTGTGCCAGTCTGAAGCCACAGACATCAACAGCGTTCACTGAAACCAGTCAGTAGCCACGAGATCTATGTGACAACGCCATTTACATAAATCAAAACTCTGCGTGTTTTACAGGATCTGGACATATTTAAACACACACACACTCTGCAGTGCCTGGCGAGGAAGAGGGAATGGCAGTGAGATTAAGAGGTAAAAAGGAAAATAACATAAAATCAAATAAGAGAGGGGCCTCGCCACTATTCGTGAGAATGCCAATGTGTTATGAATTGATGCATGCTCGAGTCCACCTCGTTGTTATTCTTTGAGGTCCAAGAAAAAAGAATGAAAGGGGGGTACGTGAGTAACCCGAGGTCATCCAGCAAAGTCGGGGACGGGGCCCAGGCGCTGCCTTCCCCACCCACCCTGCGACAGCGGGCAGAGCAGAGTGCAGCTTAGCTTACGTCTAGCCAGGGTGCATTTGCTGTTCACATGGGCCTCAGCCAGGCCCGGCCAGGGCTGGTTGTGCAGGAACAGCAAGCTGAGGAAGACCTGGAGCCTCCACAGTGGGTGCATCTTGGGTTCTGGGCCCTGCAGGTGTCAAGAAGGGTCAGATGGCTGCAGGGGTGGCTGCTGGGACGACGACCTCGAGGTTTTCTGCGGGACAATTGCACCAGAATCTGCCCTCAGAGTGCTGCGGAGAGGTGTCCTGACGAGCTCCGGCAGCTGCTCGCATGGTGTTGGGGAAGGTTGAACCCTGCAGGGTGGCCAGGGCTCTAGCAGGAGGCCTTGTTGCTTGGAGACAGCCAGGAGAGCCCACTGTTGGGTCATCCAGCAGGAGTCCTGTCCCAAACCCTGCCCAGGCTGGATGTTGGTGACTCTTCGGTGAATATATAAATGAATGAATAAATGGGCAAGAATAGCAAATCCCAGGCTTTCCAATTAGACTAGGACTTTCATAAAGGGCAAGATCATTCTCAATGCTTTCCCTGATGCTTGTTTGCATCATGGGCTAGGGATCATTTTTTGAGTGACTAAATGACTCTACGTGAATGAGTGAGGATGGCTGATCTCTCAGTCCCTTACCTGATGATCAGTTTCTTGAGGGGAAGTTTGAGTCCAGTTAATCCTGGCGTGTCCAGTGCCTCCCATGTTTACCACATGATAGTTACTAATGAATTCTCGTTAAATAAAACAAACGAATGAAAGAATGAATGAATGAATGAATGATGAGTTGTGAGCACAGCATACAGCGAAGGGGGACAGGAAGTCTTGAAGCCAAAGCATTAGGTTTCCCTTGTTGCTCTGGGGTTGGGAGTCAGAGTTTAGTTCAAATTGCCCTGTCCTCACCATCTCCGGAAGTGGCGCCACAATCCACCCAGTTGCTCCAGCCTCAGCCCTTGGGGTCACCTTCCACGTGTTTCCTCACCTCTCATGCCCCATCTATTAGGAAATTCTGCCAACACTGTCAGAATGTGACCACATCCAACAACTCCACCTCAGATACCATTTTGGCCAAAACTATTACAGGGGTGTCCTATGTGGTCTGCCAGCTTCCTGAACTATTACGGGGGTGTTATATGGGGTCTCCCAGCTTCCTGAATTATTATTACAGGGGTCCTAGGTGGTCTCTCCACTTCTTTTCTTGCCCCCCTACAATCTCTGTCACACAGCAGCCTGAGCCATGGTTTTAAGACATAAGTCAGACTATGATGCTTCTTCTGCTCAAAACCCTCCAAAATTTCCACTGCAGAGTAAAAGCTAATATTCTTGCAATGGCTCTGGGCCCTGCAGGGTCCCCTGCTGTTCTCTCTGACCTCACCTGCTGCCACTCTGTCCCTCATCCACTCCCCTGCAGACACATGGGGCTGGGAGACTGGACCCCACAGTTTATAGCTGCTGGGAGCTCTGAGACAAAGGTACTCTTCACTCCCCCAGGCAGCAGAGGGT
This sequence comes from Saccopteryx leptura, assembly GCF_036850995.1. Lineage (NCBI taxonomy): Eukaryota > Metazoa > Chordata > Mammalia > Chiroptera > Emballonuridae > Saccopteryx > Saccopteryx leptura. The sequence continues at coordinate 213,821,884 of NC_089507.1, read as the reverse complement.
GTGCGGGGTCCTTGGCAGACTTCACAGCAACCAGGGGTGGGTGGGACCTTTGCACTTGGCTTCTAGTTTCATAAGAGATCATAACACGTGATGGCTTTTCAATTTCAGGTCTTCTCTCAGGGTTCACACTCTCCTTCGGGATGATTGTAGAATATCATTTTCAATCACTCATGTTCATGGTTGCATGTGACTGGAGCCAATCACAGCTGTCCTCTAGGACAACAACAAATTTTTATTGGATAATGCATAATGTACATGGTTCGTTGTATGGCTCTCACGAATTTACATTTTAAAATATGTGACAATCATGGCTCTCTCAGCCAAAAAGTTTCCTGACCCCTGCCTTAGTTATTCATTGATTGCTTTCTCATATGTGCCTTGAACGGGGAGCTATAGCCGTGTGAGTGATCTCTTGCTCAAGCTAGTGACCTTGCGTTCAAGTCAGTGACCATGGTGTTATGTCTATGATCCCATGCTCAAGCCAGCAACCCCACACTCAAGCTGGTGAGCACCAGTTCTAGCTGGTGACCTGAGGGCTTGAACCTGGGTCCTCTGTGTCCCAATCTGATACTCTATCCACTGCACCACCACTTGGTCAGGCTGAAATCTGTTATCTAATCATCCACACAGCCAGAAATAGTGTGCGGGTCCACAAAAGAGCTAACCATCCTGATGCTGCACGACAATTAGAGACCCAATGATCTTAGTTGACTTCACTTATGCTCAGGGCGATTTCTGTCTTAGTCATCCCGTAAATAATTCTCTTATTTTCATTGGTCTCCATGTGTAAATAGATTAAAAACCACTGCGTTAGAGAGTCAGAATGAGTGGTGTGGAATTCAAAGGGCATTGTGTGTATGTAAATGAAAGCAATGTGTGAGTTTCCTTTACAAGGTCAAATACATCCAGGTCATCTTCTCATACAAATTACTCATGACATCAAGACCTGCTGAGGTCTAGTCCCCTGTGTACATTCCCAACAAGCAGGAGAGCTGTGGTGCATGCCCAGTGCTATGACCTGGTGGAGCAGGTTACATGTGACCTTGCTCCTTTGCTCTAGGAAAACTCCAGGCCAGAGTTTTCAGGCACTTCTGAGGCTAAGTTAACCCAGGCACCCTCCCCCCTCTTTTAGTGTAGTTCATCCTTACTGGACTCGCCACCATTTGTGGCTTTTGTGCCACTGGCCACAGGGCTCTATGGAAGCAGGACAGTCTACTGTGAAGAGATGCAAATATTTTATTGTGGGAAGATGAAGTCAGCAGATGGGTTTACAGAAAAACACCCTCATACCCAGAAAAGCAGGGGATCTTTGGGACGGATCCAGGAGGCAGCAATTAACATGAAAATCTATGTAGCTGGTGGCTTGGAGTGTGGAGGGCATTTCAGAGAGGAGGCCGGCAAGCAGGACCTGTGTAAAATAATCAAGATACTCATCAACATTATACACCCTTTTAAAGGAGGTTATAATATAGGCAGAGCACAGCGCCTTTCCTCTGCCCAGTTCTGAATCGCACCGGTACCGCTGTCCACCGTTCGTGGTGCTGAACCGTATTTCTCCCTGGACACCCATCCACTCCCTCTTCCTGGAGAACAATTCCTCACTGTTCCTTAGTTTCCTTCTCCTCCGACAAGATGAACCTTGCTTCTTACCTTGGCCTACGTCGTGGCACAAGGCTGCAAAATGTTGACAAATGCCCTGGTTCATCAAAAGACATTTTAATATTACATATTATTTTAATATGGGCAATCCATTCACAGTTATAAAACACTTTCTAGGCAGGATAAATATGTCTGTGGGACTTCCCTGATAGATGGCAGGCTACATGTATTGGGGGCATAATATAAAATGTTGAGTGATTAAGGGTTCTTTGTGGGGAAATGCATTTAAGACAGAGGACACCTCCTGTGCAAATATACAGAACGAGGAACCAGCCATAATTAGCTGTTTTTTGCAACCAGCCATAGTTAGCTTTGCTAGAGTTGCTGTGTCCACTGTGGCCACCACCAACCACATGTGAATATTGAGCACTTAAAATGCACCCAGTCTACATGGAAATGTGCTGTAAGTACAAAATACACTCCAGATATCAAAGACTTGGTGCAAAATATAGGATGTAAAAGGTTTCCTTAATAACTTTTATACTGATGGTACATTGACATGCTAATTTTTGGCTATATTGAGTAAGCAAAATATATCACTAAAATGAATAAATCTGCATTTTTTCTGTTAAAATTTCATTACTAAAAATCCCCAAATTACATGTGTCTCATTATATTTTTTATTGCATAGCATTAATTTAGAGTAATACATAACTAAACTAATTAACCCAATGACATAGTTTCAACTATGGTGTCAGCCACTGAGTGTCTCATGTTCCCTGTCATGGACTGTACCTTCCTGGTGGCTCAGTCTATTATATCCACCCTGGTCCTCAGAAGTCACATGTACCGCCCACAGTAAGCTTATCCTTACTGCTAAGAGAAGCATGTATCCATCTCCCATGGTGCCCGTGACCAATCACACAGAGCTTCACCCCGTTGTCTAGAGCACCAGGTCCTTTCCTACTTCTGTATGTTCACACATGCTGTGTCCTCTGCCTTTAATGCATTTCCCCAAAAAGAACTCTTAATTGTTCTTCAACATCCATTTTAAATCCTTCCTTCACTTGGAAGCCCTCCAGGACGTCTTCTGGCAGAGCTTCTGAGTCTTGTCTCTCTACATCCATAGAACCTCAAACAGGACATTCTGCTGCACATAAAATAGCCCATTTATTTGCCTATCCCTTACTAGACTGAGCGCTCTTGAAGGCAGGGGCAGGGTGTGGTTCATCTTTGTAATCCTGGCACCTGGGATATAACGGGAAATAGAATAAAGTCCTTGCCTTTGTGAAGTCTGCATTCTAGTTGGGGAAGGAGAAGAAATAACTAATAACATAGTAGGAGGTCAGATGCTAATTGATGTGTCATGAAGGAGAATGAAGCAGGGACCAGAGTGGCAGGTGTGCCCTTTTTCTGGAGAGACCTGAGGTGGGGTCACTCGAGTAGACTGTATTCAGCACAGAATACAGTTTCAAATCAATATGTGCGAAGTGAATAATCGCATCTCCTTTTACAGAGACCCCCCTTTCCTTTCTTCACCAGATATCCTCCTTATGAAACTACTTTTTATAACGGAGCCCTTCCACCCTCCAGCCACAATGCTCTTCTTTCTTTGCACCCACAAGGAAAGCTCACTCCTGCCTCAGGGCTTTTGCACATGCTTGTTCTCCTGTCTGTGATGTTGTTTTCCTGGGTCTTGGGATAATGTCTTCTACCTTATCCTTCAGGACTCCACTACACATGCTCCTTTGCCTTTCTCCTCCGCCACCCCAGTCATGCTGTGTCTCACGTCCTTCTATGTTGTTACCTTCATCATTCCATCACCTTATGGAATGGAGTGGACCCTGCATTTAACTCCTAGTTCATTGTGAGTATGCACAACGAGGATACGAGCTCCAGGGGAGCAGAGTCTTTGTGTTGCTCATGGTTGTATCCCTTAGACTTAGAGTCTAACACATTGTAGATGCTTCACTGGAATTTTATGAATGAAAGGAGGAATGAAACGTTTACAATGACTCTAATGCCCAAGATCACTGAAGGCATGAAAATATGTCTCTGGTCTCTCACCTGATTGGTACCCATGCGGCTCCTGTGCTGTGAGGATATCTAGGCGGAGAACTTGTACGTGCCCGGCAAACGATCTAGAACACAAGACAGACACCTTAGACCGTGGGGGCGAAGGAGGATGAGAGAGGCAAAGGAGTTTCCCCTGCTGGATCTGGGGACAGAGCGAGGTCAGAGAACTGGTCAGAGGCTTGGAGACCGGAGGTAGAAGGCTCTTTTCTGTCACCAGCTGACTTCGATTATTTCACTGACAGTTCTGAGCCTCAGCTTCTTCACCTATAAACCGGAAACAACTTCTCCCTCCTGAAGCTAATCCCCTAAGAGCTTGCGCCCTAAAACAAGACAGTGGAGGATTTTGGCCTTAAGGCAGCCAGATTCTCTGTTTACCAGGAGCCCTCTCCAGAGTTGCAGCCGTGATGGGCAGAGCGAGGGTGTTGGCCCTGCTGCCCAGTCCCATGTGCTCGGACTGACGCTGTGCACCGAGCTTTGAGAGCTTCAACACGCATCCAGATGACCTGCCTCAAGCTTCCCACCCTATAAGCAGGGAGCTCCCTGTCAATGGAGGTATGCCAGCCACGGCCAGCAAATTGCCTGCTGGAAAAGTCATCTAAAGGAACGTTAGAAACTCTAGCATCCAGCCCGTGATTGGACTAGTGAAAATTCAATGAATGTAATAAGATTCTTTTTAACCCAGCAATGTTATTGGTTCTCAGATTCCTGCTGGGGGCTGAGCTGTGGAGATTCCACCTTGCACGACTCGCTGGGGGTCTGGCAGACGTAGAAACTTCGGGTACTGGGCGGTAGGGACGGCTGAAGGAGACAGTGCTTTCCTGGGCTGACACCAGACCAATATTCTCCTCCTAACGCAGCATCGTACATTTTAAGAGGAGAGTCAAGGGCATCTTGGACAGCTTTTCTTCCACACACACACACCCCAGGGAAGCTTCTGTTTATATTTCAGCTTCGTAGGCTTTGAGGACCAGGAGAGAATGGAAACCTGCACATACTTAGCTCGTGGTAGGGCTGCAGAGGGTTTAAGCCTGAGCAGGCACACAGCACCCCCTCCCCCCAGAAATGGGAGCTGAGTTTGTTAGGATTGCGGCTGTTACAGACCCTACTTCCTCTGCAGGGCAGGAAGGAGTTTTCGAAGCGGGAGTAGTGTCAGGATGAGGGAAGGGATGACGATGGATGGAAGGGCAAAGGGCTGGGAGGAGTGTGAACTTTCTCCCACCCCTTCCCTCTGGCCGCACTTACTCAATATTTCATTAGTCAGGCGGGGTCTCATGTGCTGGAGCCACGTATTAAAAAAGGAACACATCTGCAAGACAAGGAAATACACAAGTCAAGGAAAGGACTCAGCTCATGAAGCCTGCACAGGGTCATCCAGGCAGGTCCTTCTTCTAAACCAGGCCATCCCTCCTAGGGAACAAACAGGAAAGAGGGGATTGGTGAGCAGACTGCCCTGGGGTCCCATGTCAGCTGGGCCATTGGGCATTTTCGTCACTTGAGTAAGCCTCTTACCCTACCCCCAGAACTTCTTCTTAAATCTGGGGGAAACACTGGGAAATGGGGACAGTATTACTACCTAGAGTATGAGACTGTTTGGAGAAGGAGACAAGCAAATTAACATAAGATGCTTAGCACCAGGCCTGTGTGCTTTAGTAAATGTTAGCTCTTCATTTTATAATTGCTTATACTTATTTATAGCCAGGGAAACCGAGTCTTGGATGGCCTCCTTAGCTGACATCCAGTCTCACAGAGGCTGATTCCTTCTTGGAAGATCTCCTTTCAGTTTAAGAAAATCCAACACAACAAGATCCGACTCCGGACTCAGAGACTGAAGTGCATGGTCTGGGTTGGCATACTTACTCTTTCGGCCAAGATCTTGTTGAAGATGTATCCCATGTGGCGCTCCACCTCCTTAGCAACAGGTCTTGGTGCCGAGGGGTCTCTAGATGCAGAATGGATGAGGTTGTAGAATAGATTAATTTCACCCACGCTCTTCTTCCTTGACATTGCCCCTTTCCGCAGTTGACCCCAAACAGCGTAGATTTTGGCCTTTAGCCATTGTTTGCACAGAGCTCTAACCCAGCCTCAGCCCTTTGCTCTTATATACCTCTTCCCTTTTTTTTTTTTTTTTTTTTTTTTTGTATTTTTCTGAAGCTGGAAACAGGGAGAGACAGACAGACTTCTGCACGCGCCCGACCGGGATCCACCCGGCACGCCCACCAGGGGGCGACGCTCTGCCCCTCCGGGGCGTCGCTCTGCTGCAACCAGAGCCACTCTAGCGCCTGGGGCAGAGGCCAAGGAGCCATCCCCAGCGCCCGGGCCATCTTTGCTCCAATGGAGCCTCACTGCAGGAGGGGAAGAGAGAGACAGAGAGGAAGGAGGGGTGGGGGTGGAGAAGCAAATGGGCACTTCTCCTGTGTGCCCTGGCCGGGAATCAAACCCGGGTCCCCCACACGCCAGGCCGACGCTCTACCGCTGAGCCAATCTGCCAGGGCTATCTACCTCTTAATAGCTCCTAAAATTGACCTTATAATTCAAATCACCCGTGCCCTCATCACTGGCTCCCCCTCCCCTCTCTGTGCTCTTTTGCTTGTCTTCTGCAATGATTTCTTCAGCTTTGACCACCCTTCCAGGTCCAGCCCACTGGCTTTATCCAGGCTGCACTAGTCAGCTCTGACTTCCTTCTTTCCTGCACACATGATCATTTCTCTGATGAGCTAATGCTCTGCTAGAACTTATCTCCCTAGCCCCATGGTCATGCCTTCATGGAAAGAGAGTATCATGTCCTTCTTCATTTGGGGGGACATAAGAAAGAAGCAGGAAGTAGCCATGTAAAGTGGTCTTTGGGGTCCTGAAGTCTTCCCCAGTCCTTGATAGATCAGAGTTAATCTAAGTTCCAGGCAAAGGGTTTGTGTCTTTATTGTATAAAAAGCTTGCACATAACTCAGTTGATCTACCTCTTCCAGCCTAAGCTCTCAGATTTCCCACAAAGGAAGGAATCATGTTCTTCAACATATCAGAAGACATGTGAAGACTATACTTTCAGGAATCATTTCTATAGTTTTTCAGAAGACATGAGAGCCATAGTCAACAGAGTTTTCCCTGGGGAAGGTGACTGTGGGTCAAGGATGCCTTCTCTGGCCAGGTTCTCAGTGTGTCTGTACAAGACAAGAGGACATTACCAGACCAGGAAGGGCTCAGGAAGGATTCCACACCTGCTCTTTCCTGAAACAGTGAGCAACAGGGAGTAGAGCAAACTGAAGAATTCATGAATTAGATAGACAGGGTATAAAATAGATTGGCAATGATGTTGGATTCAGTTAATTGTAGAGATCAGCCTAAATTTAAAAAAAAATCTTACAAAAGAAGATTGTAAAAAAGATTTATAAATTTTAGAGAAAGCACTAACACTCTTGTTAATAAAAGGGCAAACCTCTGAAGATAGTTACTCTATGAAGATTACCTCACAGACTAAAAAAAAAAGACTGATGAGATGACATTCTTGCTCTACTGAAAGTTTTAAAAAATGAAAACAATGGCATCTGTGAAATTTTCTACACAAAATGTGTGAAAATTGGAACAATTTGTACTGGTTGGGCATGTGATGCAACTGACCAGTGCCTGCTAGAATCACGTCACTGAGTTCAGTTGCATTGGCGAGGTATCCAGTAAGTGATTTCGAACGCTCAAAATTGTTATGTACCTTAACTGGTTAATGTTGCAGAACTGGTAATACTTTTGAAATAATTTTAGAAACTTACAATAAGGAAATAATTTCTATTTTCGAAAAACCCTTCTATATCAAAGATTTAGGATTGTTTATAAGAACAAAAAAAATATATAAATAAAAAATCAGAAATAACCTAGTATCAACCCATAATCAAGTGAGCCTGCTTTCTTTGTTCTCATGACATTCAGTGAACCTCTTTCCACGTCAGTGAGCTTATTATCTTTACAACAAGCAAAATATTTTTAAGTGAACATAGAGTTCTATTTCTAAGATGCACATCCCTGTATACACAATAGGGTAATTTCAAAAAGTACTGCTCTGTGGGTGACATCATTGGGCAAAGCCTCACTGTGGGCTTCATCATAACCAGCTGGACCCAGAGAGAGAGGAAGGCAGAGAACTCACATATTTTCAGGTACGATCTCTAGGGTCCCGGGTACGAGCCTACAATTTCTCAAGCTAAGTCGTGGTGTGCCGTCTTCTGAGGTCTCCAAGTGCAGATCAACTTCTACTTCTGCCCGCACGAGATATGTGAAGGGCCCAAACATCGGGATCCTGTGGGAGGGAAGAGTTAGAGCTCAGAACCTCGGAGGTCACAGCACCCCCATTTTCATCTAAAATAAAGGTTCCCCGTGTGTGCATAGGACCCTCCAAAGGACTCTTTTGAGATAATTTCCTTATTTTTCAAAAGAGGTGATTCAAGATTGGAGAATAGGAACGGATTTTTCCAAGTCATGCATCCAGCAAGCGGTTAAACCAGGGACATCAGCCTTCAGAGTATATGACTAATACCTACTACGTCTGCCTCAGGGGACAAATGATGCTCAGTATCGCGGCTTATCAAAAGTGACAGACTGGGACAATGGAAAGTATTGTTGCAGAGGTCCCCAACCCCATTGCCATGAGGTCCAGGCTTGACGTGGAAATGAATGAATAGACCAGGGCTTGGTTTCGAGGGAAGAGGCAAGTCAGTGATAAACTGAAGGAAGTCTGTCTGTCCTCTCTGAATGCACATTCTGCAGACCAGACAAAACACGCCTGTGGGCAATCTCTCAGCATCTCTAAGCATTGGGGACACGGAGCGTTGGGGTCTAGAGCAGATTCTGTGCTTAAGTCATACTCAATCAGAGCTGATGTCAATATTTTCATTTTCAAACAAATGAAAGACGGGGCTTTCTGAATGAAGCAGGGAAAGAAAACCTGTAGAACACCTCCTCTTCTTGCTAGAGGGGCCCCAGATTGGAAGCAGTCAAGTGTCCTGTGGACTCCTGACTCTGCACGCAAAGTCACGCTGGCCCGGCCCGGGGAGGGTAGGCGCTGCTCCAGCCACACAGCGAGTCTTGCTGAGTTGGCCCCGGGCGCCTGTGAGTTATGGTTGCTTCCTGTACCCCGTGTACCTGTGCCAAAGTGGGTAGAGCCGTGCATGACACCTATAGCTGTTACTTACCTCACCGATACGGTAAATTCTGGTCCTATCCTTAACTTGGCGTCCTTGCTGTCCTGGGAGTTCTCAAGGGTGAGGTCTACGATGCGTACATTTCTCACCTGGAGCCTGAGTGAAGAGATAACAATACAAGGGAAGGTTGTGGCCCCAGAGGCTGGTGACCAGACGTTGTGCAAGGCAGGTCTCCTGCAAGGTGGAAGCTGAGTGTATGCAAGGACTATTACTGCCTCAGTAGCCATGTGATTTATCACACAGCTACTATGTGATAAGCACTGGGAACACAGCAAAAAGAAGCGCTTGTTTTAATGCACCTTAGAATGACCATGTCTAGCCCTTTGGCCAGTATCAAGCACTCTGGAATAAATGAGTGAATACATAATAAGTAAAAGACTTAGAGCCACAGACAGCACATGCTTGGGAATAGTGTATATGTGTAAAATGAGAAACCCAGTAAATTGATGCCTATGGGATGTAGGCTGGTCGGTCTGTGAAAAACTGGGTAATAAAGAGTGACCTAGGGAAGAGTAGAGTTTTAGACAGGGTAGTCAGGGAAGGCTTCTCATAGGCAGTGACTTTGGAAAGAGTCATGGAGCAAGTGAAGGTACAAGTCACGAGGATGGCTAGGGAAAGATGGGTCAAAGGAGAAGAAAGAGTAAGTGCAAAGGCCCTGAGGCTGAAACTTGGCTGGCATGTTTAAGGAACAGAATAAGCTCAGTGCGGCTGGTGGGCAGTGGGGTTGGGAGAATAGTAGGAGAACAGATGAGAGAGGTAGTTGGTTGAGCCAGATCTCATGGAGCCTTGTGGTCCAATTGTAAGAATCTTGGGCTTGGTTCTGAGAACCAATAGAATAGCTGGAAATTCAAAGAGGTACAAATCCCAGTGGAACAGAGTGGAGGAAGAATGGGTTTAAAGGGGAACAGGGGGCTCTGGGTCATTCAGTGAAGGGGTGGTGTGGCTATGACCAGAGATGGTGGAGAAAGCTGTCTGAGGCCTGGGTGTGTTTTGAAGGTGGACAGACAAGGTTTATCGGACACATGAATGTGGGCGTGAGAGGAAGAGGGGAGCCACGGTCCACATCAAGGTTTAGGGCCAGAGCATATGGATGTCATTAGCTAAGCCAACCCGGGTTGGGGAAGGACGAGGTGGCGGTCGGGGTGAAGGTGGAAGTCAGCCCTTGAGTCTTGGATGTCCGTGTTCTGGTGTTCAGAGAGCACCGATTATAATCACATTAGCTCTGTTGAGGTTGCTGTTCATGTTACAGCTGATTGGGAGCGTACTGAGCGCAGGGAGCTGTGTCAGCACTTTACAGGTGTTATCTCATTTATTCCTCACAGCAGTCCTCTGGGATTCCTCCCTTTCACAGAGGCGCAGGGAGGGGAAGAGACCGGAGGGGCTGGCCCAGCTGACGGGCAGCCATCCTTTCCCCAACAAAGAGCCTGAGCCCCTCCCTGTCTTCCCTGCTGCTCAGCCGCTGCCTCCGCCCCCAATGGGAATTTCTCCCAACCTGTGGCTGTCTGGCCATCTGAGCTGGAGGGACTGTTAGAATTTTAGACAGGGTAGTCAGGAAGGCTTCTCATAGGCAGTGACTTTGGAAAGAGTCATGGAGGGACTGCAATGTCAGGCAATGTGGGGGGAGCTCTAACACCCCCACAGAACCAGGACCGCCTGGGCCTGGGGCAGAGTGATCAGAGAGCGCTCACGCATATCGTCTGTTTCCGTTGGTGAAACTCGAACCAAACTTCATGGATTTTATTTTGTTGCCGAGGAACTCCTTCAATGATCCTCCTACGTTAGGGGTCTCCGGGCTGGAGGGAACGTCCGCGCCTGGGGGTCCTTGGGTTAAAGTTGAGAAAGAAACATGGGCTTCAAAACCTAGTTTGACGGTCAGATGCCCCAAATTCCCGGACACGACCTTGACCTCTGAACACGACCCACACGTGGCGCGTTTACTTCTCATTCATCAGGTCTCCCTGGCCTGCGTGGCGGCGCCCCAGGTTCTAGACACAGTCGTTTAGCTGAGCAGATATTTATGGGGTCTCCTATGTGCAGGAGCCGTGCTAAGGGGGCGGGGCTGCGTGGGTGGAAACCGGAGGACCCTCCGCCCACACGGAGCCGACAGGCTGGTGGTTGGTGAGGAGGCAGGAGCCCTAGGGGTGAAGATGGGGTGTGGGGGTGATGGGGTGTCACCAGGAGAGTCTCTGGGCGGAGACTATTTGCCAAGGGGCCTGGAAAGAAGTGTCAATGTTCTAAGCACTGCGGCTATAGCGGTGCATTCCGAGGGGCGCGCGCTCTGCGGAGGAGGGAAGAGCACGGGCAGGCTGAGCACCCAGAGGGCAGGCGGAGGGCACTAGTTCAGGTCTCAGGTCGAGGAAGGTCTTTCTGCAAAATTGACGTCTTAGCCGAGACCTGAGGAAGGGAGGGCGCCCTATGGATCGTAAGGGGAAGGCTGTTTTAAGCAGAGGAAACAGCGCCTGCAAAGGTTCTGGGGAATGTTTCGTGTGGCCGGAGGGGAGTGAGTGTGGGGGAAGTGGGCATGGCCGGTCCAGGTAGGGCTGGGGTCTTGGATGGTGGATCTTAGCAGAGGGAGCAGGGCACAGAGACAGGAAAGAGGAGGATCTTGGGAAGAGATTTAATACAGTTATGTAGTGACAATCAGAATAGCTAACGATTATTGGTGTTAACTCTATGCTGGGCACGACGCTAGTCAAAACTTAACTGGCATTGGCTCATGGCTTGGATTTCTAGGAGAGACCTATGGGTCTGACGAGGCCGGGCATGACTCAAGAGAGGACAGTCTCACCTTCGGGGACCTTGGGCAAGGACTGCTGAGCAGTGGATGGACCAAGTAGCCCACAGAGGAGCAGGAAGAGGCCGGAGATCCTCAGCATCTTGGGTCAGGCACCTGGGGGAGGGCAGAGCAGAGAGCGTAGGTAGTGGGGGTCATCCTCTGAGAGGGTGTCCCCAGAGCATAAATCTGGGGTGGCCAGAAAACTCATGTAAGCCTGTTCTTTGGAACAAGAAAACATCATTCAGAGCCTCTACAATTTCTCATCATGATGTCCAGCATCCAATAAAAGAATACCAAGGCATGTTAAGATAAAAGGGCAAATGGACTGAAATCTAACAAATATTTTTAATTACGCCGTCTAACAGACCCACGGGGAATTCAGATATTCCAGCACTGAGCAGGCAACAGGGCAGGCAGCCCACCAAGGATGAGAAGAGGACCTGATTCCTTCAGCACTTGGGATGTGCCTTGGAGGCCCCAGGTAAGTCGAGTCAGTGTCAAGGTCAGTCTGAGATTCTTTATGGAGCTGAAGGGTTTGGGGGTGGGGGAAAACCAGGGACTCCTCTGTACGTATTCCTAACCATCCCAATTCCACTTCCATTTACAGATGAGAAACTGAGGCTCAGAGCAGGGTTATTCTTTCCCTGAGACCACTCATATTTAGTGGTGAGCACCCAGCTTTCCTGCCTTTAAGTTGTGTGTACTTTACCTTGTACCTCAATAAATAAAGTTACTGTGAGGATTCAACAAGCATTTTGAAAAATTGCTTAACCCAGGGCCACTAAATGGAAGCTCATTTTGGACTTGCTAGTCAATGGTTCTCTTCATCCCTCCCTGGTTCTGACAGTGCCTTTAGGAAAACGCACACACTAACAGAGCCTGAAGGAGGACAGGGTGGCCAAGGGGCATTTTTGGATGCAGAGAGAGGGGTCTACAATAAACCGTTTGAACAGCCCTAATCTATGAGACGAGTATCTACATGTATTTTAAAGAGCAGGAAATAGAAGCGTGGAGAGCTGAGGGCACCTGCCCACCCTTCCCTCTCCCTTTAAAGAACTCTTTCATTTTTGAGAGCAGAAACGGGCCTAACAAAAGGCTTCTCTCCCCAACCTTCTTAGGCTGGGTCTTCTTAAAGAGTTACTTAAAGTGGGCTGACCCGGTTTTTGTTTTCTTCTCTTGCTTTTTCTTAATCGGATGCCAGACATGATGTCAGTAGCTCAGCAGCTATTTTGTCAGCATGAGCATGAAAGCCACAACCCAGGGGTAGCAGAGGAGAAAGCTGGCGGACGACCTATGCCAGTGTATCCTTCTCCCTCCGGACATCTCGTCAGCACTGAAGCTGCTGTTTGTCATGTTCTGTGCTAGAGCCAGCACCAGTTTGTCACCGGGCAACACTCACGAAAAGCTTCAGTCTCGCTTGGTGTCTGATAAAAAGGTAGGTTTGAGAGGGTTGTTGCGTTGTGCTCACCTGGATTTCTGCAGGGGACAGTGGAGGAGCTCTGGGACTCCGTCAGTTGATTCCTGCTGGGTTCTGAAGTGGGGCTGACTTCATATATAGCGAGTGAGCCCATAGCCAGGGAGACGTGGCGCTGAATGATTGACAGCTGGGAAACTGACAAGAAGCTGTTCATCTTACCGTGTCCATCCCACAAATTCCAAAGCAAACATTTCCTACTGGAGACCCCAGGGATCAGGAGGTAAGGACTCACTCAAGCCGGATGTGTCAATATTGTATTTCATACTGTACATCACGGACATCACCAGATGCAGAGGTGCAGAGAACGTGGAGATCACGGAGAACGTGGGTAGATGATTCTTGTCTCTCATTCCCTCTGTGTCCTGCTTTGAGATGGTCTCGTCTGTGTCATGAGTGAGGGAGGTCTGGGGACACAAGTGACCAGGAAGCCACTTTGTCTGCTGAGTGTGGAAGTCAGGGAGGGGGTGCCCCGGCCTTAGTTCAGGAAGCCTTGAGTTCTCAGGGAGCTGTGCCCAGTCTCGCTTTTGATACTAGACAGCTCCTATGACCTTTCTGGGCCTCGGTTTCCCCATATGAAATAATAGTGGTGGTCGCTATTATCGACAGGTAGTTTCCACAAACCTTTGTGCAACCTTCCTAGCATCCCTAGGATATCAACACTATTATTAGTCTCATTTTACAGACGAGGAAGCTGTGACTCAATTCCTTGGGTCTCAAGCAGGACCGTGGGGTCTACCCCAGCCCATCTGCTCGGACCCACCTAGACCCCCCAGGTAAACTTCCTTCCCCGGGGTGTGGGCCTCTCTCCTGGGCTCTGGAAGGGGACACGGGCACAGATGCCCTCTGTTCTCGAATCCTGTGTTATCAACTGTGCCATCTGTTGTCCTATGACAAGTTTTGCCTGGGGAGTAGCCAGAGCACAGGACACTTTCCACAACCCACCAGAACCGTGTTCTCCTAGCTTCTCTTGGACTCTCACATCCCACCAACCCGACATGGGGAATGTTCTAGTCTCAGGGCAGGAAACATTGCTTTATTTCATTGTATCTGTGATACTCTTGATGTATCCTGCCTATGCCCTGGGTTTTGAATAAAACAAAGCAAATCCCAATCTTAAAAAACAAACAAACCCACAGCAAAATGGGCTTTTTGTCCTCTAGTGTGTAGTTCTATAAATTTTAATGCACATGGAGTTTTATCACCGCCATCATAATCGGAATGTAGAATAGTTCCATCACCCCCAAACACCCTCACGCTGTCCTTTCAGAGTCCCCGCTCCGTCCCCTTCCTGGTGAGCAGTGGTCTGTTCTGTCCCTACTGACTCGTCAAAGGTCCAGGCACCTTCCCTCCGCTCCTGCTGAAGCTGCCCCTTTATGAAGCCACAGGCGCTGCCTGTCCCATTGCCACAGGCAGGGCGAAGGCCGTGGAAGGACACGCCGTGGACATTTGAAGACAAGTGTTCCCCACATTGGTAACGTCTGTGCCTCCCCAACGTGTTTCTCAGAAATGCAGGTGGTGCCCTTTTCTCCTGACCTGACTACGATTGAGAACCTTTATCGATGGTTTTTGTGTCTCAAGAGATCTCGGTTTGAAGGGCAAAGTTAGTTTTTTCCAAAAGCTCTGACCTGCATAAGGTCTCTTCTCCAGAACCCGGGAGCGGGACATTGGTTCTGTTTCTCAGAGCGAGGTCAGGGCAAGGGCTGAGTGGGAGAGGCTTTTCAGTGGTTTTGTTGAGGGACAGAGGGCAAAAGGGTTCACGGGGAGCTGGGTGCCCCGACTCGGATGCGAAAAGGTATTTTTGTGTAAGACAAATTCTGCTTCCCTTGGAGAGTAACCTTCCCTCCTACCTTTACAGCTGATAATAATAAAGGCTTTTTATGGGACATGAGAGCTTTATGCGATTTCTAATAACCCTGTGGGACACGGAGGATAGTCAGCCGTCCAGGGCCACCTCTGCTAGGAAGAAGTGAATTCAGACGGTTGCCCGAAGCTCTTTGGTTTTCGTGCTAGTAACCAGGTTCATTTTGGGACAAGATGCTTTTCCACTTTTAGCCTCAGTTTTCTCCCCGGGCTGTGGAGAGGGCTCAACAGGGAAACAAATGTAGCACGCAGCCCAGTGCCTGGAACCGTGTCAGAACTCTGCAACGGAAGGGCGTGCCTTTATAGGGCGCAGAAAGGCGGGGCCTGGAGAAACATCTGGGGCTGAATTTCTGCTTATATCACTTCTTACCCCGGACCCCAGTCCCATAACAGAGGTCCATAGCACAGTGAGCTTTTCCAGGAGAAAACACAATGAGTCGACGACTTCATGAACACAAAGCAGGAAACCCGAGGAGCCACCCCCAGAGCCACCCTCTGACCCCCAGAGGGGTCAGGAAGAAGGCAGACAGAAGCTGCCTTCACCAAGAGACCAGGTGACCTCGCTGGAGGATGGGGCCCAGCCTTCCCATGTTTGCTCTTTGAATCATGAGCAGGAAGCACCCTACAACCTCAGGACTGTCAAGGGGAATCATCCGTGTAAACATGGGCGTGTAGGGTTGCAAATCCCCGCTGAAGCATTTCGGATTAGGGAGTCTGAATTGCAAGACAGAGACATGAGTCTGTCTTGCCCTGTTCTCATCTCTGAGATGTTGACCCTTTCTTATTTGAGCTTCTCAATCCAGCTGAATGTGTATCTCATCATTTTCCCCAGTGTGAGTGCGTGTGTGTGTGTGTGTGTGTATGTCTGTGTGTGTCTGTGTGTGTGTATGTATGTCTGTGTGTATGTATGTTTTGGGGGGAGACTCTGGAGGGGAATTCACAGTGGTGAAGAGTGTGGGCTCCAGGTTCGGGCTGCCTGAGTGCCTTGGTGACCTCGGGCAGGCGGCTCTCTCTGAGCCTCCGCGTCCTTATGGGTAAAATAAGGTCGTCCCTCATGGGGTTGCTGTGAGGGTCTGATGAAAGCTGAACGTCAGCTGCTTCTGACACCGAGCTTGGCACATGCCACGGGCTCATAAGCATGTGCTTCTCTTGGTGATACGTGTGTAACTGCCCCATGATTTCTCGGCACGCTTTCCCTACCCTCAGGGGAGAGAGGCTGAGAATTCATATTTAAGAATTGAATGGTCATTAACCAAATGATTAACGAGTTAAATGATGTCTAATAACATACCGTACGGACTTGGCATAGGCTAAACATGTTGCAAGTGGCTTTTCATGTACACTGAAAAACATCTTGCATGATAAATATGTTTATTTAGAAACAATTTTTGTTAAAAGATAATCTATAGAAGAAAATGCACCTTACTGAAGAGCTCAGGAATTGTCACAAACGGAACACCCTCCCCACGATTGGCACCCTGGTCCAGAAACAACAGAATATTACCTCTCTTGAGCCCTTCCCAGGCACTGACCCCTCCCCAGCCGTAACCAGTATCTTGACCTCTTAACGGCATAGTTTTGCTGTTCTGAGCGTCATGTGAGTGGGGCTGCGACACCAGTTGCTCTGTGTCTGGCTTCATGAGGTGTGTGAGATGCATCTCTGGGACTGTGTGTAGCTGTAGGTCATATTCATCACTGCGGAGATTCTGCTGGGGGACTATCCCCCAAGATCTCTGTTTATGCATTCTTCTAAAGGGCCTTTAGGGAGCTTTTTGGGGCCATATGACCACTGCTGCTACGAGCAATCCTGTAGATGTCTCGTGCTGCCCACGCGCACGTGTTTCTGTTGCACACAAACCTTAGAGAGGCGGTGTGTGTCACATGTTGAACTTCAGGAGATGCAGCTGCCGCCCAGTGTTATAAGGCTGTGGCACAACTCCCCTCCACCAGCAGCGTGAAGGCTCCTGATGCTCCACACCCTGTAAGCTTTTCCAGTCCCATTTCGCAAGTGAGGAAGACCAAGAGGTCAAGTGCCTTGTCCCAAACCCAGCTAGTAAATTCTAAGACCAGGAGACGTTCGCTCATTTCACCACAGCAACCCGCTGAGCTTGCGCTCTGTGCCCGCCCTCTGGTGGGGGGTGGAAGGCACGGAACCCCGTGTGCTTGGTCCAGACCTTCACGCACCTTCTCGTTGGGACAAACTGAACCTGAACTCAGATATGTCTGATGCCAGCGCTTACTCTCTTCCGCTGACACTCCCTTGGAGCTCAGCAAAGGGCTTGGTACATGGTAGCTGCTCCATACATGTGGGTTCTATGAATGAGGGAATGGGAAATCTCAACAGGACCCTCTCTACATTGATGAGCACATCTGTGGACGGGCTTCCGGCTGCAAAATACAGGAAGAGCAAGTTTTGTCTGGGATTTCTGGGCTGTTGAGCCAACCCAGGTATATTCTGTCTCAGGATACGCCTTCGTCAGGTCTTTACTCCTGGAACCCGGACTCCGGGCCCAGGCAGGGGGACCTCTGCAGCCTTCAGAGCTACAATTTATTATGGAAGAAAACGGGATGTCCAGAGGGTCTGTGGGAAAGGTTTTCAGGGCAGCGGCAGCATCGCTCTAAGACCTGGAATCTCCTCTGGTCACCAGTCGGCAGCGGAGCACCCGACCCAGGCGCGCGGAGGGCCGGCCGGGCTCACAGCTGGCTGAGCGCATGCGCGGCACCCTGCTCTGCAAGGAGAAGGGTCAGCCTCAGGCTCCTGCTTGTACGCTGCGCCACCTCCCGGGCCCACAGTGGAGAAGACGCACCAGCCATGCCCACCCAGGGCAGGTGCCCAGAGCAGCCCTATCACAACCCTTTCCACATGATAGCTAAGCCTTCACTTCCGGTTGTCGTCCATTCACCAGACAGGGCTGGCTCCCTGGGGGCGGGGACTGGGTCTGTTAAACTGCAACTGGAGTGGGCGGTCTCAGGTCTGGGGTGGTGCCCGTGTGCTCCCTAAAGGGTCGAGTGCAGAAGCTATAATCTCTGGTAATTTGGAGGTGTGAGTGACTTGAGGAGGCCCAGGCTGCTTGTAGGCATGCCCTCTGTTGTCCCAGCTCTCTTGGAGGACAGCAACGTTGTCACCTCTAAAGTACGGACACTTCACCCTCAGTAGGTCTCGCTGGGAGCCCCCGTTGGGCACCTCTGTTTGCCATGTACCCGTCCTGAGTCCTCCCTGGATGGACGCAGACACTCACCCATGAGGCTTTTCACCAGCTTCACGTCCAGCTGCCGGAGGATTTCACCCGTCAGAGGACACACCTGGATGGGCAGCACAGAGAGAAGGGCCAGGTCAGGAGCCGGGAACAGGAAGCTACCGGGCCCGTGGCTGGAAGCTTAGACTCCATCCTCCATGGGATTCCCACAGGGAATCGCGGGAAAAGGAGCTCAGCTTCCCTGTTCTGAGTCCAACTGCCCGCTGGTGCCATGCACGCAGCACTCCCATGTCTTACCGCCCGAATCAATCCTCAGACATCTCTAGGAGATGGGGACTGGGATCGTTCCCGCGCTACTGATGGGGAAACTGAGGCTCTGGGAGACGGCGTCACTTCCCCGAGGACCCACAGCCAGAAGGTGGCAGAACTGACCATTTTAATTGAAGTTTTTCAGGTTTTGAAAGCCCAGGGTATGAAACTCTTTGCTAAACTTCCAAGATGCATATACCCTGACCCTCAGAGCGAAGGATGCCCGAGGCCAAAATATATTTCTCCAGCTTACCTGATCTTCTGTCATATGTGGGATAACTTTCTCCAGTTTTTGTCTGAAATCGTTGAGAAAATGTTTCATCTTGGGTGCGATATCTCTGGGGAGAGAGGTAGAGGTACAGAACAGATAAATACAGGCGAAATAGTACCAAGTGCTCTGTGTTGGATACAGGTTACACATTGACTCCGCAGCTGGCCCTGTTGAACAAGAGGCACTGTGGTCAGGCGCAGTCGAAGGGGCTCTTCAGAGAAGCAGTGTGACCTGTCCGAGGTCACACAGCTAGTTAGCATCGATGAGGTCAGAACCAGGTCAGCAGAGCCCCCGAGTCCCCTGTCTTCCCCTGCACCGCCCTGTCCTCGAATGTCTGGCGTGACCTAGGCACTCGGTGACTGTCTGATGAATCAGTGAATGGACGGACGTCCCTGAGAACTTTGCTGTTTTCAGCATTTTAGAATTACGGAGAGAGCCTGACCAGGCGGTGGCGCAGTGGATAGAGCGCTGCACTGGGATGCGGAAGGACCCAGGTTCGAGACCCCGAGGTTGCCAGCTTGAGCGTGGGCTCATCTGGTGTGAGAAAAAGCTCACCAGCTTGGACCCAAGGTTGCTGACTCGAGCAAGGGGTTACTCGGTCTGCTGAAAACCCACGGTCAAGGCACATATGAGAAAGCAATCAACGAACAACTAAAGTGTTGCAATGAAAAACTGATGATTGATGCTTCTCATCTCTTTCCGTTCCTTTCTGTGTGTCCCTATCTATTCCTCTCTCTGACTCTCGCCCTGTATCTGAAATAAAAAATAAAAAAAATAGAATTACGGAGAGAAATCAGACCTAAGTCTTGCCTCCAAGGGACTCACTGTCTGTTGAGGTTGACAGACTTGGTCGGCCAGGGTGTAGGTCTTCATTTAGCTATGGATTTTTTATTTTTTTGTAGTATCCCTACAATCAAGCATGCTGGGCCTGGTATAGTAGGTTCTCAGTAAACATTTGTTGAATGAATGAGTGATGAGAAGGAGCCTTAAGAAGGTCAGAGCAACCCAGCCAAAGGATCCGCATGTGCAAAGGCACAGCTGTGTGAAAATACACGGTGTGTTGATGGAGGGGCGGGTCCTTCAGAGAGACTACGGGGCAGAGGGCTGCAGCGTGGAGCAGGGTGGGGCAGCGGAGAGGACAAGTGGGGCCTAGAGTGACGTCCAGGAGTTGGCTCTTCATCCACAGGGCACTGGAGGACCCCTGGGAGGAGTGGGGCTGGGGCTGGAGGACACGGCCAGATATCGGACTAGAAAGTGACTTCTGCTGCCGGAGCACAGAGTGAAGGAGGTGAGGTCCAGCCAGGGGCCACCGGAGCACGCTCCTGCAATGGTCCAGGCAGCAACCCAGGAGCTGGGACAGCGCAGGACGGAGCGAGGGGAGCGGGGGGGGGGGGGGCCGCCAGGAGTTCCCGGGAGGCAGGAGGACCAGGTCCTGCAGAAAGTTCACCCAGGAGGTGGTGAGGACATGTGGCCACAGGAAGAAGCCCAGCCCTGAGGAGGAGCAGTGGGGACCTTACTCAGTGAGGACCGTGGTGTGGACACTGCCGTCTCCACGAGGCAATGGCCTATCACCAGATCCCTCCGGCCAAACTCGTCTTTCTCCAGCCAGAACTCCACAGCGAGGCTCATGCGTGCATGTGTCTTCACAGTCTTGTTATTGAAGGGCCTTCTGGGGATGAGAGAGAGGACAGGAGACAGAGAAAGAGCAGGAGGTGGAGGCAGTCAACATGAAGAGTGGCTCTCCACGTGGACAGCGCTGTCCACACGGAGTCCTTTCAACAAACCGGCCCGGAGGGGAGGGGCGCCACACCCCCGCATGGTAAATCCTGCGGGCAGTGATTAAGGAGAAAACTGCTATTAGCCACTGTGGCTTCTGAAAATCCTTTATACAGACCAAATTGGGGGGCCTTTGGGAATGCAAAAGTTAAGAGTTTACTCCTCTTTTTAAAAATAGTTTTACTGTTTAGCTGTAGCCCCCTTTTCCTTGGGGACAGTGGACCTTATAGAATGTTAAAGGAAGGGAAGGGTGATGAGATACAGTGTTTCCCCTTTTTTATTGGAAGAATCTTTTTTATTCATACTGTCTCTCCTTTTTTAAATCAGTGTGGTGAACTCACATAGGTTTGTTTTATTTCATTCTTTTAATTGCTTTGCTCTTTTTCTTTCTCTTAGAAATGAAATTTAATGGCATGACATAGATCAAACACAATGCATAAATTTCAGATGAACATCGAACTGTTTGTTGTGGTGTGTGCCCATTTCCCAAAGTCAAATCATTTCCCCTCTCCCTATATTTGTCCCTCTTTACTCCCTTCCCCTCACCCCCTCCCTCTGGCAGCCACTTTCCTTTTGTCCACGTCATTAAACACAGGTTTAAACGAGCAAATGATCTGCCTCCACAGACCGATGGTTGCCATCCACATTTCAGTTGCAGGAACTAAGGCTCAGATGCATGAAGTGACTTATCCAAGGTCACACAGCGAGTGAGTTTCAAACCAGGTCGGGGTTAGAAAAAACTGGGTGCCACAGGTGGCCACATTTTCTTCCCCACCCCACAGCCCAGCTCCCAGGTCCCCAGTGAGCAGAAGGGACCCCAGACCCTCTGTCTGTATGACTTCCAGTCTCAAGTCAATGTCAAAATCAAGTGAGATGTTTGTCGAGACCTGCTCCTTGTGGAAAGACATCTGGATCCCGCCATAGTCCAGCTGAATGTTGGTGATGTTGGCGCTACACAGAGAAAGAGCAGAGGTCCCGCAGGGGGGACGGAAACCAGGTAGCAAGGCCTTGGGCTGACAGACAAGGCCGGCCACCTGTCACAAGGGCCTGGCAGTGCGTTTGAAGTCAGAGCCTTTTATAGACGCTCTGTGAGCAAGGGCCACCACTGGGAGCCCTGGCTGCAAGTCCTCACAGCTGTCCCGAGTGTCCTGACACTCCACACGGTTATACCGATTTCTGTGACGCACAGCCAGACGCAGACCCAGACCACAGGCCTGTTCCCACACCACGCCTGCCCCGCTCGGCAGGTGACCCCACCACCTACCAGGCTGCCCAAGCACAAACCTCAGGCGCAGTTGATGGCCTCCACCCCTCATCTCCACATAGAAACCATCAGCAAGTCATGTTGTCTCTGCTTGTAAAACACATCCTCCTCTGTCACCTTCTCCAGGTCCCGGTGACCATCACTGCCTGTCTGGAGACACTCTAGTTTCTCCAGGCTTCCAGCATGACCTTGGCCTCTCTATAGACCTCTCCCTGGGGCAGCCCAAGGGGCCTAACTCCCCTCTCGCTCAACATTCTCCGCGTGTTTCTCACTGTCCTTGGTTAGAACCCAAACTCCGTACCACAGCCCCCGATACCTGCAGGGCCCGGCCTCACCTGCCGTCTTGCTCACCTGGCCATGCAGGACCTGTGCTTTTTCTCAAACACAACAATTTTTTTCCTTCCTCAGGACCTTACCAGCCCCCCTCCCCACCCGCATGCCTCTTACTTCACATGCTTCTTCATTCCGGTTTATTTCTAAGGGTTACTTTTAGACGGGTCCTCTTGATTAGCCCCCTCACTCACTCTTTATCTTGATAAAACGGCCTTCATCGCCCTCCACCTGCCATTGGTTATTTACCTTCGTGGCCTATCTCTTGAACGAGGATTAAAATTTCAAAAGGCAGTGACTGTGTCTCTTGCTCATAGCTATGTACTCAGTACCCAGCCCAGGTCCTGTTACACATTAAGTGCTCTATAAATATTTGTGACAGTTGTTTAAGGAATGAATGAAGGGAGGTGATCGTGGCTGCACCCATCCAGGAACACCCTGCTGGTGAGGGGTGGCCCCCACTAAAATGGAGAGAGAGGGGATTGGAGGCAGAGAGAAGGGAGCCCCAGGCACAGCAGGCTGGAATAATGGGGTGCTGGGGCCGAGGAGCTTTGAGCCTGGGAATCTGGGGAGGCCTGCACCCCTCAGGAGGGAGGCATGGAAATGGAGGTGAGCAGGACAGGCCCAGTTCTGTGAGGGTGATTGTCCCTTCTGATGGCCATGCACCCACCATGTCTGGCAGAGAAAACCCCAAAACTGCCAGCCACAGGGACAATCATGACCATTTCACTGAGGCAGACTCAGGGCTGAAGGTTAGATAGCTCAGATGCCTTGGCCAGAGTCACACAGTCATCAAGCAGTAATGTGAGGTTCACATGCCTGACTCCAGTCCTGAGTTCCTTTGGCACCAGATGTTTAGCCAGCTGCCCTCCGGGCACCCACGTTATAGTGAGGCCAAAGCAGTCCACCGTTTTCCCCAAGCTTAGTGGCAGAGCCAAGATTTTATTTTATTTTTTTGAACTGAGAGGCAGAGAGAGAAAGAGACAGAATCCCACATGTGCCCTGATCGAGATCCACCCAGAAAGACCTGTATGGGGTGATGCTCTGCCCGTCTGGGGCCGTTGTTTGTTGCTCGGCAAGCAAGCTATTTTAACGCGTGAGGCAAGGCCATGGTGCCGTCCTTAGTGCCCAGGGCCAACTTGCTAGAATGAGCCATGGATGTGTGGCAAGGTACCAAAGAATAGAAAAATTAATATTAATATTTTAGGAGGAGGAGTCAGGTTTCTTGTCCTCTCTTTTCTGTAGAGAGTGAGGGGAGAGAAATGTGAAAGTTTCCTGACTTGCCGAGACATACTGTGTAGGAATCCCGCTTTTACCAGGAAGCTTAAAGGGCAATTTATAATTTGGGCTAAGCATACAGAGAGATTTTGTAAATATATGTTTTATACTTGTGTGTGATCTGCACCAACTCAGGATGGACGACAGCATTGTGGTATACATAGAGAAATTTTGTGCTGAGTTTTGAGTGGAAGTGGAGAAGAAACTTGTATTTCCTCCCTTCCCCCACACCTGTGAGGAAGAGGATAAACACCTGGCCTCGTGCAGGGGAAGGGAAGACACACTGAGCGAGCCCTTTTCCTCTCCTTTCTTTCCTTCTTTAATGGGTGCTCATCCCCTGGAGCCATGCGGGCTCCCTCTCCCATCCTGAAGGCCCGTAGTTGATGTATACACCTCCAGACCAGGGGCAGTCCACCTTTGTATACCTACCGCCCACTTCTGTATCTCTGTTAGTAGTAACATTTTCTAACCGCCCACCCGTTCCACAGTAATAATGGTGATTTATAAAGCAGGGAAGTCACTTTACTTTTTAAAATTTATAAAGCAGAGTGACAGCAAGTTAAAGCATATAATAATAATTACTTACCAAGTACTTTATGTCGGATTTTTGCTAAGTTTGGCAGAATAAATCTTTATAAAACAACTTACTATAGTTAAATCTATCTTTTTATTTATACTTTGGTGGCTCCGCTACTGCCCACCATGAAAGCTGGAACACACCCGACATAAACTGCAGGACAGAGTGCAGCTCCCAGCAGAAAACAACGCATTTCAAAAGGGAAGGGGAGTTGAAAGCTGTGGACATGTCTAAGTTCTGCCTCCCTTGGCTCCAGACTCTGCTGCTCAGAGTCTGGGTCCGGCTCTAACAAACCTCAGCGCTCCCCACGGGACGCACCTGTTTCACTGACTTGACCCTTTCTATGATCAGGAGCCGCGCTCTGGGCCAACGCAGAGCGGCAGGAGCCATTGTTGCACCTCACCCTCCACTCCCGCCCCTGGGGCCGGCTCTCACACCCCTGTTCAGCACACCCCCTGTTTCTGCTGCCTCTAAACAAAAGGTGTGTCTGCAGCCACAGATCTGGGTTCAACTCTTAGCTCTGTTAGCTCCCTGATTCTGGACTTCCTCATCTGTGTGATAGGGACAGTAATCATACCCATCTCACAGGATTCTTGTGAGGAACATTGAGGACAGTCATCCACAGAATATTCACTGAGCGTCTACTGGGTGTCAGGCCCCGTGCTAGGCACCAAAGACGCAAACCAGCTTTTTGTGTGGTAGGAGAGACATAATTAACTAAGCTTTTCCCCGGAATACGGTTTGTAATGATCTGTCTATTTCCTCTGGCTCTGACTGTCTCATTGGACTACAAGCTACTGGACACACAGGATGCTAGAGCCAAGCACGGGGGCTGGCACGGAGCTGGCCCACAGGAAATAATGGTTGAAAATACATTTTTATTTGAATCAATCTTCTGGAAAGCCACTTACCCAGGAGAACTGGAGTTCTAACCTGTGATTAAGGGCACATCTTCAGAGGACCATGGGAAGGAAGCCTGCAGCTGTGAGCAACATTTTTTGACTTAATCCATATTTTTTTCTGAACAGACACACCAAATTTTTCAACACATTTTTTAAAAAAAATACTCCCCCAAAAGGTAAAGAAGCTTATTCTAAGAAAAGATACTTAATATAGAAAAGGAGATTGCTGAGGAGTGGATTTCGGGGTCTGGCATCTCCGTCTTCACGCTGAGCCAGCGTAGCCCTGTGAGTAGGGTCCCCCAAGCCAGCGTCAGCACTATGGTCCTCGTGGGAAGCGCTGTAGGTGCTGCTCAGGAGGGGCGTTGCTCACTCCTCCAGTGTTTACAGAGGAGGAAGCAGAGGCTCAGAGCAGGGAGGGCGAGGACAAGGTCGGCAGCCATCACAGCAACATGGACGCCGGGCTTGGCCCGAGTGTGGTTCCCTGTAAACCTCACCACAGCCCTGAACTCTGCACTGAGATGGTGCTCCTTCCACAGAGCTGGAAGCTGCATCTGCAAGAGAGAGCAAGCCGGGGTCTGCATCCTGGTCTGTCTGACTCAGGAACCCACGCTCTTGATGCCGACTGATCGAAAATCAAACTGGCTGTACATCCAGGGCGTCCCCGTGAGCGGTGCCTTCCTGCGACCCTGTCAGGCCCCAGGCTCTGAAAGTCTACACCCTCCACACCATCTTTCCTGTAAACTTGGGGACCGCAGGAACCACACCTTGTGACGGGGTGGAAAGGACGGCCCGCCACCCCACATTCAGCCCTCCAGAAAGCCAAGGACAACAGATTTGTTTCTCCCAACAGTGGCCACTCGGCTCCAACTTTCTTGACCAAAAAAAAGCCCAACAACAAAATCCCAATGGGTCACACATGACCAGAAAGACTAGAAAAGTACATTTCAAAGTAAAAGATATTCTACAATCATCCCCAAGGAGAGTGTGAACCCTGAGAGAAGACCTCAAATTGAAAAACCATCATGTGTTATGATCTCTTATGAAACTAGAAGCCAAGTGCCCAAGGTGCCCTCCCAGGTTGCTGTGAAATCTGCCAAGGACCCCCGCACACCCTCCGCAGCCTGGGGGAGTGAAGAGTCCCTTTGTCTCAGAGCTCCCAGCAGCTATAAACTGTGGGGTCCAGACTCCCGGCCCCGTGTGTCTGCAGGGGAGTGGATGAGGGACAGAGTGGCAGCAGGTGAGGTCAGAGAGAACAGCAGGGGACCCTGCAGGGCCCAGAGCCACTGCAAGAATATTGGCTTTTACTCTGTTTGCAGTGGAAACTTTGGAGGGTTTTGAGCAGAAGAAGCGTCATAGTCTGACTTCTGTCTTAAAACCATTGTTCAGGCTGCTGTGTGACAGAGATTGTAGGGAGTCAAGAAAAGAAGTGGTGAGACCACCTAGGATGCCCCTGTAATAGTTCAGGAAGCTGGGAGACCACCTAGGACGCCCCTGTAATAGTTCAGTAAGCTGGGAGACCACATAGGACACCCCCGTAATAGTTCAGGAAGCTGGGAGACCACATAGGACGCCCCTGTAATAGTTCAGGAAGCTGGGAGACCACCTAGGACGCCCCTGTAATAGTTCAGTAAGCTGGGAGACCACATAGGACACCCCTGTAATAGTTCAGGAAGCTGGGAGACCACATAGGACGCCCCTGTAATAGTTTGGGCCAAGATGGTAGCTGAGGTGGAGTTGTTGGATGTGGTCACATTCTGACAGTGTTGGCAGAATTTCCTAATAGATGGGGCATGAGAGGTGAGGAGACAGGTAGAAGGTGATCCCAAGGGCTGAAGCTGGAGCAACTGGGTGGATTGTGGCACCACTTCCGGAGATGGTGAGGACAGGGCGATTTGAACTAAACTCTGACTCTCAACCCCAGAGCTACAAGGGAAACCTAATGCTTTGGCTTCAAGACTTCCTGTCCCCCTTCACTGTATGCTGTGCTCACAACTCATCATTCATTCATTCATTCTTTCATTCGTTTGTTTTATTTAACAAGAATTCATTAGTAACTATCATGGTAAACATGGGAGGCACTGGACACGCCAGGATTAACTAGACTCCACTTCCCCTCAAGTAACTGATCATCAGGTAAGGGCCTGAGAAATCAGCCATCTTCACTCATTCACGTAGTGTCGTTTAGTCACTCAAAAAATGATCCCTAGCCCATGATGCAAACAAGCATCAGGGAAAGCATTGAGAATGATCTTGCCCTTTAAGAAAGTCCTAGTCTAATTGGAAAGCCTGGGATTTGCCATCTGGCTCATATATTCATTCATTTATATATTCACCAAAGAGTCACCAACATCCAGCCTGGGCAGGGTTTGGGACAGGACTCCTGCTGGATGACCCAACAGTGGGCTCTCCTGGCTGTCTCCAAGCAACAAGGCCTCCTGCTAGAGCCCTGGCCGCCCTGCAGGGTTCAACCTGCCCCAACACCATGCGAGCAGCTGCCGGAGCTCGTCAGGACACCTCTCCGCAGCACTCTGAGGGCGGATTCTAGTGCAATCGTCCCACAGAAAACCTCGAGGTCAATGTCCCAGTGGCCACCCTCGCAGCCATCTGACCCTTCTTGACACCTGAGGGCCCAGAACCCAAGATGCACCCACTGTTGAGGTCCCAGTCTTCCTCAGTTTGCTGTTCCTGCACAACCAGCCCCTGCCGGGCCGGACCGAGGCCCACGTGAACAGCAAATGCACCCTGGTGAGACGTAAGCTAAGCTGCACTCTGCTCTGCCCGCCGTCGCAGGGTGGGTGGAGAAGGCAGCACCTGGGCCTCATCCCTTTCTTTGCTGGATGACCTCGGGTTAGTCATGTATCCCCTTTCATTCTTTTTTCTTGAACCTCAAGAAAAACAACAAGGTGGACTCGAGCATGCATCAATTCATAACACATTGGCATTCTCAGGAATAATGGCAAGGCTCCTCTCTTATTTGATTTTATGTTATTTTCCTTTTTACCTCTTAATCTGACTGCCATTCCCTCTTCCTCGCCAGGCACTGCAGAGTGTGTGTGTGTTTAAATATGTCCTGATCCTGTAAAACCCACAGAGCTTTGATTTATGGAAATGGCGTTGTCACATAGATCTCGTGGCTACTGACTGGTTTCAGTGAACACTATTGACGTCTGTGGCTTCAGACTGGCACAGAGAGGTCCGTGAGACTCATCCACTTCACCGCCACTTGGCCATTTCCCTAGGGATGGACGCTCCCCACCACTATAAACTCCTCTGATATGGACACCCTTGCAGGTGTCCCTGTTAGGACCCCTGGGAGACTGTCCTTGGGTCCCTGGGATACACCCGGAAGGCGGATGGCAAATGCCATTTAACTGGGACAGCCAGATGGCACTCTAGAATGTCTGTGCCAGTCTGCACTCACTGCAGTAATAACACGTATGCCCAGCTCCCCGTGATTCCCCACACGGGAGGGTATCCATCCCTACCAGTCTACATGGGCTGCATAGCAAGATGCCACAGACCGAGGGGCTTAAACCACAGACATTTCCTCATGGTTCCGGAGGTTGGAATTCTAAGATCAAGTGTGCCCACAGGGCTGGTTTCTGGTGTAACCTCTTTTCCTGGCTTCTTGCTGTGTCCTCACATGGCCTCTCCCCTGTGTGCACACAGAGAATGTACTCTGGTGTCTCTTTCTCTTATTAGCCTATGGGATTAGGGCCCACCCTTATGAGTGAATTTGGCCTTAATTACCTCCTTCAAGTTTCTATCTCCAAATACCATCACACTGGAGGTTAAGGCTTCAATATATTAATTGCTGGGGCTGGGAGAGGAGGGGTGGAGGCAAACCTAATTCAGGACATAACTCTATCTCTCCAATATTTGCCAGTCTAATGTGGAGTTTGTGATATCTATTGATATTTGTTTTAGCTTGACTTTCTCTAATTAGTGTGAAATTTGAGCCTCTCGTCATGATTTTGTTAACTGTTTTTTAAATTTTTTGACCTTCTGCTCATTTTATTATTTGCATTCCTGGGTTTTGTTTGTTTGTTTTTTAATTTATCCTCTTTGACTTGAGGAGATGTTACTTGATTCTTGACATTAGTCCCTTGCCAGGTCTAACTACGGGTTAACATGTCTCCCACGCGGTCACCTATCAGTGTTGTTGGGAGGTCCTTCATTGAACAGGACTGTTTTCATAGGTACTCAATTTCGTCTTGTGGTTTGTGGCAGATGAGTCAGAAGCCCTTGTCCTTACCCCAGGCTTTGTTTTTTCAATAGCTTTTCAGTTTAACCTTTCACGTGTAGGGTTTTAATCCATCTGGAGACTTTTTTATGTACATTTATGTATGTGAGTTAGAGACCAGCCTCACTTCTCTTCAAATAATGAGTTTGTTTTCTCACCCCATTCAAGTTTCCAACACTCTGATTCCCTTTTGAGTTCTGTCTTCTGTGCCTGTGTAACCATTTCTGCAGCAATAATGTAATATTTTAAATACTACATCTTTGTAGAATGTGGTTTTATGTAATAGATTTTTATTCTTTCAAATGAATTTTAGAGTGTGTTGAGTTTCTAAAAAAAATCATCTTGAAATTTGTTCGGGGTCACATTGCATGTGTTTTTTAAATTAGAGAGATTTGGCTTGTTCACAACGGTAGGTCACTCAATCACAAACTTAGCATATCTTCCAATTTATTCAGATTGATTTTATATCACTTGGTGAAATTTTAAAGTCCTCTAAACATCTTGAGCTTTGTTCATTTGATTCCTAGAAAATTTATAGTTTTTGTCGCTACAGGAAACACAGGGTGGAGCAGAGTTCATTCCGGTATTATTATTTATTAATTTTTGTTATTTTTCATCTGAACAACTGTAAAGCTACATTTGTCCCAGCGTGTATTGCCTGGTTTTTTGTTATACTCTTTAGTTGGTATTACTGGTACTAAGGAAGGACTGTTGTTGATTGTTGAAAATTAATTTGCTATCTTCTATTTTATAATTAGACCTCTATTAGTTCCAATAGTTTGCCTTGATTCTATTGGATTTTCTATCTAGCTTGAGGGTCATATCATCTGTAAATAGTGACTGTTTTATCTCTTCTAAACCAAAAACATCTTGTGATTTTTTTATACCTTGCAGTATTATATTTTCTCGAGTATTTGGAATATAGTTTTTATCACATTAAGGAAGTCTCTGTATATTTACCTTTCTAAATTTCTCTTAATAATAAATCAATATTGGCCTTTAAAAAGTGTTTTTCTGCATCTAAAAATTAATCTCTTTTTTTCTCTAGTCCAGTAATATGTCAAATTGTATTAATAGATTTTCTGCTGTTAAAGTTATCCTAGCATTTCTGGAATAAATATGATTTTTTTTTGGCCAAATGATAAATTTTCATAAAATCTTAAAGTATTTTTTTATTAATTTTATTGTGGTGACATTGATAAATCAGGGTACATATGTTCAGAGAGAACATCTCCAGGTTATTTTGATATTTGATTATGCTGCATTCCCATCACCTGAGTCAAATTGTCTTTCGTCATCTTCTAACTGGTTTTCTTTGTGTCCCACCCCTCCCCAACCTCCTTCCTCTCCTCCTCCCCACCCCATAACCCCTACACTCTTGTCCATGTCTCTGAGTCTCATTTTTATGTCCCATCTATGTATGGAATCATATAGTTCTTAGTTTTTTCTGATTTACTTATTTTGCTCAGTATAATGTTATCAAGGTCCATCCATGTTTTTGTAAATGATCTGATGTCATCATTTCTTATGGCGGAGTAGTATTCCATAGTATAATATATATGTACCAAACCTTTTAATCCACTCATCCACTGACTGACACTTGGGCTGTTTCCAGATCTTCGCTGTTGTGAACAATGCTGCCATAAACATGGGGTTGCATTTCTTCTTTTGAAACAATGCTATGGTATTCTTGGGGTATATTCCTAAAAGTGGGATAGCTGGGTTAAAAGGCAGTTTGATTTTTAATTTTTTGAGGAATCTCCATACTGTTTTCCACAGTGGCTGCACCAGTCTGCATTCCCACCAGCAGTGCAGGAGGGTTCCCTTTTCTCCACATCCTCGCCAGCACTTATTCTGTGTTGTTTTGTTGATGAGCACCATTCTGACTGGTGTGAGGTGATATCTCATTGTGGGTTTAATTTGCATTTCTCTAATAATTAGTGATGTTGAGCATTTTTTCATATGCCTATTGGCCATCTGTATGTCCTCTTTGGAGAAGTGTCTATTCATTTTTTTCGCCCATTTTATGATTGGATTGTTTGTCTTCTTCGTATTGAGTTTTACAAGTTCTTTATAAATTTTGGTTATTAACCCCTTATCAGACGCATTGTCAAATATGTTCTCCCATTGTGTAGTTTGTCTTTTTATTCTGTTCTTACTGTCTTTAGCTATGCAAAAGCTTTTTAGTTTGATGTAGTCCCATTTGTTTATCCTGTCTTTTATTTCACTTGCCCGTGGAGATAAATCGGCAAATATAGTGCTCCGAGAGATGTCAGAGAGCTTACTGCCTATGTTTTCTTCTAAGATGCTTATGGTTTTATGTCTTACATTTAAGTCTTTTATCCATTTTGAGTTTATTTTTGTGAATGGTGTAAGTTGGTGGTCTAGTTTCATTTTTTTGCAGGTAGCTGTTCAATTTTCCCAAAACCATTTGTTGAAGAGGCTGCCTTTACTTTACTGTATGCTCTTACCTCCTTTGTCAAATATCAGTTGTCCATAAAAGTGTGGGTTTATTTCTGGGTTCTCTGTTCTGTTCCATTCATCTATATGCCTGTTCTTATGCCAGTACCAGGCTGTTTTGCGTACAATGGCCTTGTAGTATAACTTGATATCCGGAAGTGTGATACCTCCCACTTTATTCTTCCTTTACAAGATTGCTGAGGCTATTCGTGTTCTCTTTTGGTTCCATATAAATTTTTGGAATATGTGTTCTATATCTTTGAAGTAAGTCATTGGTATTTTAATTGGTATTCCATTGAATTTATAAATTGCTTTGGGTAATATAGACATTTTAATGATGTTTATTTTTTCTAACCATGAGCACGGTATATGCTTCCATTTGTTTGTATCTTCCCTGATTTCTTTTATCAATGTTTTATAGTTTTCCCAATACAAGTCTTTAATCTCCCTGGTTAAATTTATTCCTAGGTACTTTATTTTTTTGGTTGCAATGGTGAAGGGGATTGATTCCTTAATTTCTCTTTCTGACAGTTCATTGTTAGTGTATAAAAATACCTCTGATTTCTGAGTATTAATTTTATATCCTGTCACCTTGCTGAATTCATTTATCATGTCTAGTAGTTTTTTGACTGAGACTTTAGGGTTTTCTATATACAATATCATATCATCTGCAAATAATGAAAGTTTTACTTTTTCTTTTCCAATTTGGATGCCTTTTTTTTTTTCTTGTCTGATTGCTGTGGCTAGGACATCCAGAACTATGTTGAACAAGGGTAGTGAAAGGGGGCACCCCTGCCTTGTTCCTGATCTTAAGGGGATTGCTTTTAATTTTTGCCCATTGAGTATGGAGTATGATGATGGCTGTAGGTTTGTCATAGATGGCCTTTATCATGTTGAGGTATGTTCCCTGTATTCCCACTTTGCTGAGAGTTTTGATCATGAATGGGTGCTGGATTTTATCAAATGCTTTTTCTGCATCTATTAAAATTATCATGTGGTTTTTCTCCTTCCTTTTGTTTATGTGATGAATCACATTGATTGATTTGCAAATATTATACCAGCCTTGCCTCCCCAGAATAAATTCCACTTGATCATGGTGTATGATTTTTTTCATATATTGCTGGATCTGGTTTACTAATATTTTGTTGAGGATTTTTGCATCTAAATTCATCAGAGATATTGGCCTAT
Source organism: Saccopteryx leptura (assembly GCF_036850995.1). Taxonomy (NCBI): domain Eukaryota; kingdom Metazoa; phylum Chordata; class Mammalia; order Chiroptera; family Emballonuridae; genus Saccopteryx; species Saccopteryx leptura. Next base: position 213,789,118 of record NC_089507.1, on the reverse strand, counting down.
AATTTTCTTTCTTTGTGTTGTCTTTGCCTGGTTTTAGATTCAGAATTATGCTCATCTCATAAAAGGAGCTTAGAAGTCTTTCTTCCTCTAATTTTTTTGAAATAGCTTGAGAAAGATAGGAGTTAGTTCTTCTTTGAATATTTGGTAGAATTCACTTGTGAAGCCATCAGGCCCAGGACTTTTCTTTTTTGGGAGGGTTTTTTTTGCGTTTTTCTGAAGTTGGAAACAGAGAGGCAGTCAGACAGACTCCTGCATGCACCTGACCGGGATCCACCCGGCATGCCCACCAGGGGGCGATGCTCTGCCCAATCTGGGGCGTTGCTCTGTTGCAACCAAAGCCATTCTAGTGCCTGAGGCAGAGGCCATAGAGCTATTACCAGAGCCCGGGCCAACTTTGCTCCAATGGAGCCTTGGCTGCAGGAGGGGAAGAGAGAGACAGAGAAGAAAGAGAGGGGGAGGGTAGAGAAGCAGATGGGCACTTCTCCTGTGTACCCTGGCTGGGAATCGAACCCGGGACTCCTGCATGCCAGGTCGATGCTTTACCACTGAGCCAACCGGCCAGGGCCAGGAATTTTTTAATAACTCTTTAAATGTCATTTGTTATAATCGGTCTGTTTAAGTTTTCTGATTCTGCCAGATTAATTTTTGGAAGATTATGTTTCAAGGAATTTGTCCATTTCATCTAGGTTGTCTAGTTTTTAGGTATACAGTTCTTCATAGTATTTTCTTACAATATTTTGTATTTCTGTTGTGTCAGTTGTTATTTCTCCACTCTCATTTCTAATTTTCTTATTTGAGTCCTCTCTCTTTTTTTCTTGGTGAGTCTGGTTAAAGGTTCATCGATCTTGTTTACCTTTTCAAAGAACCAGCTCCTGATTTCATTGATCCTCTGTATTGTTTCTTTAGCTTCTATGTCATTTATTTTCACTCTGATCTTTATTATTTCCTTCATTCTGCTACCTCTGGGCTTTACTTGCTGTTCTTTTTCTAGTTTTTTTTAGATGCAGGGTCAAGTTGTTTATTTGAGCTTTTTCTGGCTTTTTAAGGTATGCCTGTAATGCTATGAACTTTCCTCTCAGGACTGCTTTTGCTGTGTTCCATAAATTTTGAGTTGATGTATGCTTGTTATCATTCATTTCTAAGAATGTTTTTATTTCTTCTTTGATCTCATTGTTAACCCATTTGTTATTTAATAACATGCTATTTAGTTTCCAAGTGTTTGAGTATTTTTCAGTTTTTCTGTTGTGGTTGATTTCTAGTTTCATGCCATTGTGATCAGAGAAAGTGCTTGATATGATTTCAATCTTCTTAAATTTGTTGAGGCCGCTTTTGTGCCCTAACATGTGGTCTATCCTAGAGAATGTACCATGAGCACTTGAAAAGAATGTATATTCTGCTGCTTTAGGGTGAAAGGTTCTGAAGATATCTATTAAACTGAGTTGATCTAGTGTGTCCTTTAAGTCTGCTGTTTCTTTGTTAATTTTCTTTCTTGAGGATCTATCTAGTGATGTTAGTGGTGTATTGAAATCCCCTACTATTATAGTATTGCTGTTGATCTCACTCTTTAAATCCATCAAAGTCTGCTTTATATATTTAGGTGATCCTATATTAGGTACGTAGATATTTATAACAATTATATCTTCCTGTTGGATTGCTCCCTTTATCATTATGTAGTGACCTTTTCTATCTCTTATTATAGGTTTTGTTTCAAAGTCCATTTTGTTTGATATAAGTATTGCTACCCCAGCTTTTTTTTCATTTCCATTTGCATGAAATATTTTTTTTCATCCTTTTATCTTCAGTCTATGTGCATCTTTTGTTTTAATGTGTGTCTCTTGTAGAGAGCATATGTATGGGTCCTGTTTTCTTATCCATGAAGCCACCCTATGTCTTTTGATTGGATCATTTAATCCATTTACACTTAAGGTTATTATTGATATGTAGTTGTTTATTGTCATTTTATTCTTTAAAACTGCATTCTTCTTTTGCTATATTCTTATTCCCCTTTGATTTGTTTACAACAGGCCCCTTAGCATTTCTTGCAGCATTGGTTTGGTTGTAGTGAATTCCTTGAGTTTTTGGGGTTTTTTTTTTTTTCTGGAAAGCTTTTTATTTCTCCTTCAATTTTAAACAATAGCCATGCTGGATAAAGTAGTCTTGGTTGTATGCTCTTGTTCCACATTACTTTGAATATTTCTTTTTTTTTTTTTTTTTTTTTTTTTACAGACACAGAGAGTCAGAGAGAAGGATAGATAGGACAGACAGACAGGAACGGAGCGAGATGAGAAGCATCAATCATCAGTTATTCGTTTTGACACCTTAGTTGTTCATTGATTGCTTTCTCATATGTGCCTTGACCGCAGGCCTTTAGCAGACAGAGTAACCCCTTGCTCGAGCCAGCAACCTTGGGTCCAAGCTGGTGAGCTTTTTTTTTTTTTTTTGCTCAAGACAGATGAGCTCATGCTCAAGCTGGTGACCTCGGGGTCTCAAACCTGGGTCTTCTGCATCCAAGTCCAACGCTGTATCCACTGCACCACCACCTGGTCAGGCTACTTTGAATATTTCTTGTCATTCCCTTCTGGCCTCAAGTGTTTCTGTTGAGAAGTCAGAATTCATCCTTATAGGGCCTCCTTTGTAGGTGATAGCCTTTTTTTCTCTAGCAGCTTTTAATATTTTCTCTTTATCACTTAGCTTTGATATTTTAATTATGATGTGTCTTGGTGTAGATTTCTTGGGTTTCTCTTTAATAGAGTTCTCTGTGCTTCTTGAACTTGTGAGATGTTTTCCTGCCTTAATTGAGGGAAATTTTAGCTGTAATTTGTTTGAACAAAGTCTCTATCCCTTGTTTTTTCTCTTCTTCTGCAGGAACCCCTGTGATGCGGACGTTATTTCTCTTCATGTTGTCACAGAGCTCTCTTAGAACTTTCTTAGACTTTTTGAGTCTCTTTTTTTGTTTCTGCTCTGCTTCTGTGCCTTCATTTATCTTGTCCTCTAACTCACTGATTCAATTCTCAGCTTCATCCATCTTACTTTTAATTCGTTCCATTGTGTTCTTCATTTCTGATATTGGATTTGTCATTTCTGACTGATTCTTTTTTATTATTTCAATGTCCCCTTTTATATTTGCTATCTCTTTATTTAGGTGTTCGTAATGACCATCTATTGTTGTTCTAAGATCTTTGAGCATCCTAACAATCATTATTTTAAACTCTGCATCTGGTAATTTGGTTATATCTGAATCGTTCAGGTTTTTTTCCTGGGGATTTCTCTTGATTTCTTTGTGTTGCATTTCTCTGCCTTCTTATTTTTTCTGTGTAAATGAAGGTTTTGGCCACTTGAATCCAGTGGGTGTGGCCTCTGTGTTCCCTAGGTGTGGTCTGTCTACAGGCCCGTCACCCCCTCCGCTGTTGTTGCCCAGGGCTTTTGGGTTTGGGCGTTGCTGGTGCCTGCCCACTGGAGCTGTTGCTGTGGTTTCCACCTCTCTTTCACCGGAGGGGCTGTAATCATGTGCTTGGGTGTACAAGCCTCGGTAGCTTCGGCCTTCGCCTTGCCCCCGTGGGTGGGGTTATGCTTGGCCCTGAGGGCAGGGGTGAGCACCTTTGCTCAGCCATGGGCCTCCACCTGATTCCGGTCTTTCACCCTGCCCTGGCAAGAGAAGCCCGCTCACGGGATAGCTGCAAGCCTTGGCTCCACAGGCTGGGCGGGACTCTGCCTGTTATGGGCTTTTGGCTCCACCCCCAGGAGAAGCTAGCTCCCGCATCAGGCCACAAGCCTCAGTTCCTCAGGCAGGGCGAGGCTGTGCTCCTGCGCCCTTGCTCAAGGGTGGGTCTCCACCCCTTCTGGGGCTCCTGCCCTTCCCCTGCAGGCTGGGTTGCAGGCAGCATACAGCAGGGCTTGACCACTTTTGTGAATCCCCACCTCCCCAGCCAGGCAAGACTTGGGCCTCAGTGGTGGCCAGCTGGCTTCCGTCCTTGCTGACAGAACCGCGCTTCCGCATCCTGCCGCCACCTGCCCTCGGTGGAGCCCTCAGCCGTGTAGGTGGGGGCACTGCAGCTCAGACACTTAGACTCCCTACTGTAGTCCCGAACGCTCCCTCCTTCTAAGCGACTCAGCTCTGAGTGCACGGGAGAGCTTGTTTAGCTGGTGTCCTACTTCTCTTTGCTGGTATTGCTGTTTCCAGGGAAAATACTTCAGATTTGGGGAGTGACTTTCCCCAGGGGTTAGGGTGGCTGTCCCTCAAAGTGTTTCTCCCTGTGCCTCCTAGATTACACTCTCTTCCCGCTGCTCTGGTTCTTTCCTCTCTCCCCGTCCCCTGGAGCTCCAGGTGAGTGGTCGAGAGAGAGGTTTTCTGCGCAGTCCCTTTAAGAAGAATCTGGGTCTAAGAAATCAGTCTCTTTCACACAAACAGTATCCTGAGTTGCTTCCAGCTAAATATCGTCCATATGCCTCTTCTAGACTTGGGGGCTGCAGGCTGGGGCTTTGTTCCTGGGGCTCAGGACCCTCCCCTCTATGCTAAGCTCACTTCCTGCCACATAAATCTCTCTGGGCTGCCATTTGTTCAGGGAGATGGGCAGCCCTCTCCGTGTTTCCACTTTTCCTACCAGTCTTAGTGTGGCTTCTTCAGTGTTCTTTGGTTGAAGGTTCCTCTTAGTTTAGTCCAAACATGGTTTGTCCAGATGATGGTTCTTAAAATTAAGTTGTAATCCACTTTGGTTCTGGGAGGTAGAAGTTTATACATCAACTTACTCCATCGCAATCTTGTCACCTCTAAAAATATGATATTTTAATCATGTATGTTTTATAATGTATTAGAATGATCTATTTACTATACACTATAATGTATTTATAATGTATCCAACTAATTTATGATATTTTACAGTGTAATATATTTCAATAATGTACTGTAAGGTATTAGATTTATTGGCAGATAATTTATTTAGAATTTTAGCAAACTTTTTATACATAAAATTAATGTATAATTTACTGTCCTTGAGGCTAAAAAAGTTGTACTACCCTCAGAAAATGAAATTGGCATCTTTTTTCCCTTATTTTCTTTTACAATGACATTTTTATAAAAGTTTGGTAAACATTTCCACAAAACCATCTGGATCAAAATTTTTCAGGAAATGAGATTTTCAATGGTGATTTCTATTTCTTAATAGTTACAGATTATCACTGTTTACTGTTTTCCTTCATCACAGTTTGGCATGTCATGGTTTGCTCTAACTGTATTCATTTCATTTGGTTTATATCAAATATATGCACACATAGTTATGTCCCAGGGATCCTCATCTATACAATGGGTGTAGCTAGAATGCTATTACCTGGGATGCTTTGGAGACTCAATGAAGAAAAGTTTATGCACAGCGCTCTTCTAATTGCAAATATGTTTATCACTACAACCACCTCTCACATATCAGTGCTTAGCTACAAATAATAGAAAACCTAACTCATCTAGGCTCAAACAGAAAAACAGTCACTTCCCAGAGCTGAAAGTCACAGGCAAGGCCAGCTGCAGGTCAGGTTCAGTCAGCAGCTCAAAGCTGCCATTCAGAACCGGATTTGGTCCATTTCCCTTAGTGCTGTTAGCATCATGATTTCAGCCTCAGGCTGCTGGTTTCCAGTATGGTAGGAAATGGTGGCCGGTGGCCTTGGAACTGCAGGCTGTCTTGTTCCTTTCCACTGGAAGAAAAAGAGAAAAACCTCCTCCTCAAACATGAAACCCAAGATCTTCTGTTTAGTCTGATAAGACCAACCTGGGTCACAGGACAACTTTGAACCTGAAAGAGTCACCATGCGATGGTGGCTCAGATGATTAACAGCCTCACCTGGATCAGGAAATGGAGATAGTGCCTGAATGAAAACAGAATTTGGATGGAAATGACAGGATGATTGAATGGAAGGAAAAATGGGCAGATGAATGGGTTTATAGATGGGAGGCTGGGTTGATGGGAGGATGGATAGATGTATGGATGGGTGGATGGGTTGGTGGGTGGGTGGATGGGTAGATGGATGGATGGATGGAGGGATGGATGGATGGATGGATGAACGGATGATTGGATGGGTGGATGGATGGATGGATGGATGGATGGATGGATGGATGAATAGGTTGATGAGTGGATGGGTGGGTGGGTGGGTGGGTGTATGAATGGATGGAATATTGGACTGTCAACTAGTAGTATCTGTTGCTCACCAATTTCCAAGTGCTACCATCTTCATTAACTAAACATTATAAGAGTTCTAGGCATACTTATAGTCTCACTCTATCTTTGAAACTACTTAGTTAATTATCTCTCTCCTACCATACAGAAAGCTGGTTTGTGTCTTTGGTGCCCAAAACAGGGCCTGACACTTAATAGACACTTAGTAAATATTCTGTGGATGACTGTCCTCAATGTTCCTCACAAGAATCCTGTGAGATGGGTATGATTACTGTCCCTATCACACAGATGAGGAAGTCCAGAATCAGGGAGCTAACAAAGCTAAGAGTTGAACCCAGATCTGTGGCTGCAGACACACCTTTAGTTTAGAGGCAGCAGAAACAGGGGCTGCTGAACAGGGGTCTGGGACCCGGCCCCAGGGGAGGAGGGTGTGGTGTAACAATGGCTCTCGCTGCTCTGCGGTGGCCCAGAGCGCGGGTCCTGATCATAGAAAGGGTCAAGTCAGTGAAATAAATGCGTTTCCTGGGGAGCACTGAGGTTTGTTAGAGCCGGACTCAGACTCTGGGCAGGAGAATCTGGAGCCAAGAGAGGCAGACATGTCCACAGCTTTTCAACTTCCCTTCCATTTTGAAATACCTTGTTTTCTGCTGGGAGCTGCACTCTGTCCTGCAGTTTATGTCGAGTGTGGTGTGAGAGGGTTGACATTTCTTCTCTCCTGATTTGCCCACCTATTTTAATCTTTAGGCAGCATCCACTGTGATCTGCATCTATGATAGGCTCTGGCACAGGTGAAACTTCAACCAGCATATCCCCTTTGAGCAGCTGTTTCCGGCCAGACCCTCTGAGGAATGTCACATCGCCCCTGCAGAGCCGAACCTCACAGATAAAGATTGTGAATCTTGGGGTTGGGGGCCACCAGCGGTAGAGCGTTGGCTTATCGACACTGTGGATGTCCCAGTCTTGATTCCCGGTGAGTGTACACAGGAAAAATAACCACTTGCTTTTTCCCTGTTACCCTTCTCCCTCTCCCTTCTCTCCCTCTCCCTTCTCTCCCTCTTTCTCTCTTTCTTTCTCCCCAACTCTCCTCCAGCCATGGCTTATTCGAGCAAGTTGGCCCTGTGCACTGAGGATGGCACCGTGGCCTTGCTTCAGGCGCTAAAATAGCTTGCTTGCTGAGCAACAAAGCAACTGCCCCAGATAGGCAGAACATCACCCTGTAGCGGGCATGCTGGGTGGATCCTGGTTGGGCACATGTGGGGTTTTGTCTCTTTCTCTCCTTGCCTCTCTTTAAAAAAAAAAATCTTGGCTGTCCCACCCACCTTGGGAAAATGCTAGACTGCTCTGGTTTCATCTATAACATGGGTGCCCACAGCACAGCTGGATAAACATCTGGGAGCCAAAGGAACTTAATACTGGAGTCAGACATGTGAATTCCACTTTATTGCCTGATGGCTGTGTGACTCTGGCAAAACATCAGAGCTGTCTAACCTTTAGCCCTGAGTCACCCTCAGTGAAATGACCATGATTGTCCCTGTTGCTGACAGTTTTGGGGTTTTCTCTGCCAGACATGGTGGGTGCATGTCCATCAGTAGGTACAATCACCCTCACAGAACTGGGCCTGTCCTGCTCACCTCCATTTCCACGCCTCCCTCCTGAGGGGTGCAGGTCTCCCCAGATTCCCAGGCTCAAAGCTCCTCGGCCCCAGCACACCATTATTCCAGCCCACTGTGCCTGGGGCTCTGTTCTCTCTCCCTCCAATCCCCTCTTTCTCCATTTTAGTGGGGGCCACCCCTCACCAGCAGTGTGTTCCTGGATGGGTGCAGCCACAATCAACTTCCTTTCATTCATTTCTTAAAGAACTGTCACAGGCCCTGGCCGGTTGGCTCAGTGGGAGAGCGTTGGCCTGGCGTGCAGGAATCCTGGGTTCGATTCCCGGTCAGGGAACACAGGAGAAGCTCCCCTCTGCTTCTCCACCCCTCCCCCTCTCCTTCTTCTCTGTCTCTCGCTTCCCCTCCTGCAGCCAAGGCTCCATTGGAGCAAAGTTGGCCCGGGCGCTGAGGATGGCTCCGTGGCCTCTGCCTCAGGCGCTAGAATGGCTCTGGTTGCAACAGAGCGACACCCCAGATGGGCAGAGCATCACCCCCTGGTGGGCATGCTGGGTGGATCCCGGTCAGGTGCACGCAGGAGTCTGACTGCCTCCCTGTTTCCAACATCAGAAAAATACAAAAAGTAAAAATAAAAAAAAATATTGCTTGGCTGATATTATATTTAGAATTTTAACAAACTTTTTATACATAAAATTGATGTATAACTCAGTCCTTGTACTGTCTTTGAGGCTTGAAAACTTGTATCGGCTGAATAAAATAAAATTGGCATCTTTTTTCCCTTATTTTCTTTTACAATGACCTTTCTATCAAAGTTTGGTAAACTTTTTCACAAAGCGATCTGGATCAAAATTTTGGAAAATGAGATTTTCAATGGCGATTTCTATTTCTTAATAATTACAGATTATCACTGTTTACTGTTTTCCTTCATCACAGTTTGGCATGTTATGCTTTGCTTTTACTGTATCCATTTAATTCAGTTTATATCAAATATATACATGCATAGTTATGAGCCCAGGGATCCTCATCTGTACAAATGGTGCAGCTAGAACACTATTACCTGGGTCTGCTTTTGAGACTCAATGAAGAAAAGTACATGCACAGCGTCTTCTAACTGTGACTATGTTTATCGCTACAACCACCTCTCACGTATCAGTGCTTATTTACATATAACAGAAAACCTAACTCGACCTGGCTCAAACAAGAAAAACAGTCACTTCCCAGAACTGAAAGTCACAGGCAAGGCCAGCTGCAGGTCTGGTTCAGTCAGCAGCTCAAAGCTGCCATTCAGAACCGGATTTGGTCCATTTCCCTTAGTGCTGTTAGCATCATGATTTCATCCTCAGGCTGCTGGTTTCCAGTATGGTAGGAAATGGTGGCCGGTGGTCTTGGAACTGCAGGCTGTCTTGTTCCTTTCCACTGGAAGAAAAAGAGAAAAACCTCCTCCTCAAACAAGAAGCCCAAGATCTTCTGTTTAGTCTGATAAGACCAACCTGGGTCACAGGACAACTTTGAATCTGAAAGAGTCACCATGCGATGGTGGCTCAGATGATTAACAGCCTCACCTGGATCAGGAAATGGAGATAGTGCCTGAATCAAAACAGAGTTTGGATGGAAATGACAGGATGGTTGAATGGAAGGAAAGATGGGCAGATGGATGGGTTCATAGATGGGAGGCTGGGTTGATGGGAGGATGGATAGATGCATAGATGAATGGATGCATGGATGCATGTATGGATGGGTGGATGGTTTGGTGGGTGGGTGGATGGGTTGGTGGGTGGGTGGATGGATAGATGGATGGATGGATTAATGGATGGATGGATGGATGGATGGATGGATGGATGGATGGATGGATGAATGGATGTTTGGATGGGTGGATGGATGAATGGATGGACGGATGGATGAATGAATGGATGAATGAATGGATGGATGGATGGATGGATGGATGGATGGATGGATGGATGGATGGATGGATGGATAGATGGATGGATGGAGAGATGAATGGATGGATGGATGGATGCATGGATGGATGGATGGATGGATGGATGAATGGATGGATAAATGGGTGGATGCATGGATGCATGGATGAATTCATCAATGCAAGGATGGATAGATGCATGCATGCATGCGTGCATGGATAGATGGTTGGATGGATGGATGGATGGATGGATGGATGGATGGATATATGAATGGATGGAATATTGGACTGTCAACTAGTAGTGTCTGTGGCTCATCAATTCCCAACTGCTACGATCATCATTAACGAAGTAGTATAAAAGTTCAAGGCATACTTATACTCTCACTCTATCTTTAAAACTATTTAGTTAATTATGTCTCTCCTACCACACAGAAAGCTGGTCTGTGTCTTTGGTGCCCAGCACAAGGCCTGACACCCAATAGACGCTAAATAGATATTCTTTGGATGACTGTCCTCAATGTTCCTCACAAGAATCCTGTGAGATGGGTATGATTACTGTCCCTATCACACAGATGAGGAAGTCCTGAATCAGGGAGCTAACAGAGCTAAGAGTTGAACCCAGATCTGTGGCTGCAGACACACCTTTAGTTTAGAGGCAGCAGAAACAGGGGGTGCTGAACAGGGGTCTGGGAGCCAACCCTGGGGGAGGAGGGTGTGGTGCAACAATGGCTCCCGCTGCTCTACAGTGGCCCAGAGCGTGGGTCCTGATCATAGAAAGGGTCAAGTTGGTGAAATATATGCGTTTCGTGGGGAGCACTGAGGTTTGTTAGAGCCGGACTCAGACTCTGGGCAGGAGAGTCTGGAGCCCACAGAGGCAGAACTTAGACATGTCCACAGCTTTTCAACTTCCCTTCCATTTTGAAATGCATTTTCTGCTGGGAGCTGCACTCCGTCCTGCAGTTTATCTCAGGTGTGGTGTGAGAGGGTTGACATTTCTTCTCTCTTGATTTGCCCACCTATTTTAATATTCAAGCAGCATCCACTGTGATCTGCATCTATGATAGGATCTGACACGGGTGAAACTTCAACCAGTATATCCCCTTTGAGCAGCTGTTCCCAGCCAGACCCTCTGAGGAATGTCACATCGCCCCTGCACAGCCGAACCTCAAAGATGAAGATGTGGATCTCGGGATTGGAGGCCGGGTGATGGCATGCACCCAATCTCACAGCAAGGAGTGAGTGCCCCAGCCTGCAATTTAGGCCTCCAGATCTCAAGTCCCCTGCCATGTCCGTGACCTTGTACAATGTCGCTGATCCCGCCTCCTGGACAGTCTGAAGGCCTCAGGGCAGCTATCCCCGGGCATGGTGGGCTGGCTAACCGGTGGTCGCACGAGGCTCCAGGAGCAGCGAGAAGGCCAGTGAGACCCTGAACCCCAGCCCTGGAACTCTTTCAGAGTTCAGGGTCAGAGGAGAGAGCTGGGGAATGGAAGCACACGGCCTGGGAAGAGAGAAGGAAGGAAGATTGGAACGAGAAGATGTCAGGCCCAATACGAAGATGAGTAAGGGGTCACATACAAGGGGTATTTGGAGAGGCACCATAGCAGAGTAAGTAGGAATGAGGGTTGAGAGTAAAAGTTTCTGCACTTAAATCTTGGCTCTGACCCTGTCTGGTTGGCTCAGCAGTAGAGGAATGGCCTACCGACACTGTGGAAGTCCCGGGTTCGATTCCCAGTCAGAACACGCAGAAGAAGCGATCATCTGCTTCTCCTCTCAGATACTCTCCCTGTCCCTCCCCCTTTACTTCCTCTTTCTCTCTTTCTCTGCCCCCCCCCCAAACATGGCTCAACAAGTTGGCCCCGGAAACTGAGGATGGCACCATGGCATTGCCTCAGGTGCTGAAATACCTTGGTTTTGAGCAACAAAGCAATGGCCCCAGATGGGCAAAGCATCACCGCATAGGGGGTTTGTGGGTGGATCCTGGTCGGGACACATGTGGGAGTCTGTCTCTGTGACCCCCTGCCTCTCAGTTTCGTTGTGTTGTTTTTTTTTAATCTTGGCTCTGCCACCAATGTTGGGGAAAATGCTGGACCACTCTGGTCTCATCTAGAACATAGATGCCCAGAACGCTGTGGGATAAACATCTGGGGGCCTAAGGACTCAGGACTGGAGTCAGACACGTGAACTCCGCTCTATTGCCTGAGGCTGTGTGACTCTCCCTGGGGCATCTGAGCTCACTAAGCCTCAGCCCTGGGTCCGCCTTAGTGAAAGGGTCGTGATTGTCCCTGTGGCTGGCAATTTGGGGGTTTTCTCTGCCACACATGGTGGGTGCATGGCCATCAGTATGGACAGTCACCCTCACAGAACTGGGCCTGTCCTGCTCACCTCCATTTCCACGCCTCCCTCCTGAGGGGCGCAGGCCTCCCCAGATTCCCAGGCTCAAAGCTCCTCGGCCCTAGCACCCCATTATTCCAGCCCGCTGTGCCTGGGGCTCCCTTCTCTCTGCCTCCAATCCCTGCTCTCACCATTTTAGTGGGGCCACCCCTCACCAGCAGGGTGTTCCTGGATGGGTGCAGCCACGATCACGTCCCTTCATTCATTCCTTAAAGAACTGTCACAAATATTTATTGAGCACTTAATGTGTAACAGGACCTGGGCTGGGTACTGAGTACACAGCTATGAGCAAGACACACAGTCACTGCCTTTTGAAATCTTATTCCTCATTCATGAGATAGGCCACGAAAGTAAATAACCAATGGCAGGTGGAGGGCAATGAAGGCCGTTTTATCAAGGTAAAGGGTGAGTAAGGGGGCCGATCAGGAGAACCCGTCTAAAAGTAACCCTTAGGAATAAACCGGAATGAAGAAGCATGTGACATAAGAGGCACTGGGCGGCAGCTGCATCTCCTAAAGTTCAACATGTGACACACACCGCCTCTCTAAGGTTTGTGTGCAACAGAAACACGTGCGCGTGGGCACCACGAGACATCTACAGGATTGCTCGTAGCAGCAGTGGTCATATGGCCCCAAAAAGCTCCCTAAAGGCCCTTTAGAAGAATGCATAAACAGAGATCTTGGGGGATAGTCACCCAGCAGAGTCTCCACAGTGATGAATATGACCTACAGCTACACACAGTCCCAGAGATCATCTAACACACCTCATGAAGCCAGACACAGAGCAACTGGTGTCGCAGCCCCACTCACATGACGCTCAGAACAGCAAAACGAATCTATGCTGTTAAGAAGTCAAGATACTGGTTACGGCTGGGGAGGGGTCGGTGACTGGGAAGGGCTCAAGAGAGGTAATATTCTGTTGTTTCTGGACCAGGGTGCCGATCTGGGGAGGGTGTTCCGTTTGTGACAATTCCTGAGCTCTTCAGTAAGGTGCATTTTCTTTTATAGATTATCCTTCAACAAAAATTGTTTCTAAATAAACATATTTACCATGCAAGATGTTTGTCAGCGTACATGAAAAGCCACTTGCAACATGTTTAGCCTATGCCAAGTCCGTACGGTATGTTATTAGACATCATTTAACTCGTTAATCATTTGGTTAATGACCATTCAATTCTTAAATATGAATTCTCACCCTCTCTCCCCTGAGGGTAGGGAAAGCGTGCCGAGAAATCATGGGGCAGTTACACACATGTCACCAAGAGAAGCACATGCTTATGAAGCCCGTGGCATGTGCCAAGCTCGGTGTCAGAAGCAGCTGACGTTCAGCCTTCATCAGACCCTCACAGCAACCCCATGAGGGACGACCTTATTTTACCCATAAGGACGCGGAGGCTCAGAGAGAGCCGCCTGCCCGAGGTCACCAAGGCACTCAGGCAGCCCGAACCTGGAGCCCACACTCTTCACCACTGTGAATTCCCTTCGAGAGTCTCTCCCCAAAACATACATACACACAGACACACACAGACACACACACACGTACTCACACTGGGGAAAATGATGAGATACGCATTCAGCTGGATTGAGAAGCTCAAATAAGGAAGGGTCAACATCTCAAAGATGAGAACAGGGCAAGACAGACTCATGTCTCTGTCTTGCAATTCAGACTCCCTAATCCGAAATGCTTCAGCGGGGATTTGCAACCCTACACGCCCATGTTTACACGAATGATTCTCCTTGACAGTCCTGAGGTTGTGGGGTGCTTCCTGCTCATGATTCAAAGAGCAAACATGGGAAGGCTGGGCCCCATCCTCCAGTGAGGTCACCTGGTCTCTTGGTGAAGGCAGCTTTTGTCGGCCTTCTTCCTGACCCCTCTGGGGGTCAGGGGGTGGCTCTGGGGGTGGCTCCTCGGGTTTCCTGCTTTGTGTTCACGAAGTCGTCGACTCATTGTGTTTTCTCCTGGAAAAGCTCACTGTGCTAAGGACCTCTGTTATGGGACTTGGGTCCGGGGTAAGAAGTGATATAAGCAGAAATTCAGCCCCAGATGTTACTCCAGGCCCCGTCTTTCTGCGCCCTGTAACTGCACGCCCTTCCGTTGCAGAGTTCTGACACGGTTCCAGGCACTGGGCTGCGTGCGACATTTGTTTCGCATTGAACCCTCTCCACAGCCCGGGGAGAAAACTGAGGCAAAAAAATAGAAAAGCACTTTGTCCCAAAATGAACCTGGTTACTAGCACGAAAGCCAAAGAGCTTCGGGCAACCGCCTGAATTCACTTCTTCCTAGCAGAGGTGGCCCTGGACGGCTGACTGTCCTCCGTGTCCCACAGGGTTATTAGAAATGGCATAAAGCACTCGTGTCCCACAAAAAGCCTTTATTATTGTCAGCTGTAAAGGTAGGAGGGAAGGTTACTCTCCAAGGGAAGTAGAATTTGCCTTAGGCAAAAATACCTTTTCGCATCCGAGTCGGGGCACCCAGCTCCCCGTGAACACTTTTGCCCTCTGTCCCTCAACAAAACCACTGAAGAGCCCCTCCCACTCGGCCCCGGCCCTGACCTCGCTCTGAGGAACAGAACCAGCGTCCTGCTCCAAGGTTCTGGAGAACAGACCTCAGGCAGGTCAGAGCCTTTGGAAAAAACTAACTTTGCCCTTCAAAACGGATCTCTTGAGCCACAAACACCATCGATAAAGGTTCTCAATCGTAGTCAGGTCAGGAGAAAAGGGCACCACCTGCATTTCTGAGAAACGCGTTGGGGAGGCACAGACGTTACCAATGTGGGGAACACTTGTCTTCAAATGTCCACGGCGTGTCCTTCCACGGCCTTCGCCCTGCCTGTGGCAATGGGACAGGCAGCGCCTGTGGCTTCATAAAGGGGCAGCTTCAGCAGGAGCGGAGGGAAGGTGCCTGGACCTTTGACGAGTCAGTAGGGACAGAACAGACCACTGCTCACCAGGAAGGGAGCGGAGGGGGGACTCTGAGAGGACAGCGTGAGGGTGTTTGGGGGTGATGGAACTATTCTTCATCCCGACTATGATGGCGGTGATAATACCACACGTACATTAAAATTTATAGAACTACACACCAGAGGACAAAAAGCCAATTTTTCTGTGGGCTTGTTTGTTTTTTAAGATTGGGATTTGTTTTGTTTTTTTTCAAAACCCTGGGCATAGGCAGGATACGTCAAGAGTATCACATATACAATGTATTAAAGCAATGTTTTTTGCCCTAAGACTAGAAAATTCCCCACATCGGGTTGGTGGGATGTGACAGTCCAAGAGAAGCTGAGGATAACACGGTTCTGGTGGGTTCTGGAGAGTGTCCTGTGCTCTGGCTACTCCCTAGGCAAAACTTGTCATAGGACAACAGATGGCACGGTTGATAACGCAGGATTCGAGAACAGAGGGCATCTGTGCCCATGTCCCCTTCCAGAGCCCAGGAGAGAGGCCCACATCCCGGGGAAGGAAGTTTAACTGGGGGGTCTAGGTGGGTCTGAGCAGATGGGCTGAGGTAGGCCCCCACGGTCCTGCTTGAGACCCAAGGCATTGAGTCACACCTTCCTCGTCTGTAATATGAGACTAATAATAGTGTTGATATCCTAGGGATGCTAGGAGGGTTGCACAAGCGTTTGTGGAAACTACCTGTCGATAATAGCGATCACCACTATTATTTCAGATGGGGAAACTGAGGCTCAGAAAGGGCATCGGAGCTGTCCAGTGTCAAACAGCGAGACTGGGCAGAGCCCCGCGAGAACTCAAGGCTTCCTGAACTGAGGCCCGGACACCACCTCCCTGACCTCCATGCTCAGCAGACAGAGTGGCTTCCTTGGTCACTCGTGTCCCCAGGCCTCCCTCCATCATGACACAGATGAGGAGACCATCTCAAAGCAGGACACAGAGGGAATGAGAGACAAGCACCATCTCCCCACGTTCTCCGTGATCTCCAAGTTCTCTGTACCTCTGCATCTGGTGATGTCCGTGAGGTACAGTATGAAATACATTATTGACACATCCGGCTTGAGTGAGTCCTTACCTCCTGATCCCTGGGGTCTCCTGTAGGGAATGTTTGCTTTGGAATTTGTGGGATGGACACGGTAAGATGAACAGCTTCTCATCAGTTTCCCAGCTGTCAATCACTTAGTGCCACGTCTCCCCGGCTGTGGGGTCATTCGCTATATATGAAGTCAGCCCCACTGCAGAACCCAGCAGGAATCAACTGACGGAGACCCAGAGCTCCTCCACTGTCCCCTGCAGAAATCCAGGTGAGCGCAACGCAACGACCCTCTTGAACCTGCCTTTTTATCAGACACCACGCCAGACTGAAGCTTTTCGTGAGTATTGCCCAGTGACAAATTGGTGCTGGCTCTAGCACAAAACACGAGAAACAGGCCCTGGCCGGTTGGCTCAGTGGTAGAGCGTCGGCCTGGCGTGCAGAAGTCCCGGGTTCGATTCCCGGCCGGGACACACAGAAGAAGCGCCCATCTGCTTCTCCAACCCTCCCCTTCTCCTTCCTCTCTGTCTCTCTCTTCCCCTCCCGCAGCCGAGGCTCCATTGGAGCAAAGATGGCCTGGGCGCTAAGGATGGCTCCTTGGCCTCTGCCCCAGGCGCTAGAGTGGCTCTGGTCGCGGCAGAGTGACGCCCCGGAGGGGCAGAGCATCGCCCCCTGGTGGGCAGAGCGTCGCCCCTGGTGGGCATGCCGGGTGGATCCCAGTAGGGCGCATGCGGGAGTCTGTCTGACTGTCTCTCCCGTTTCCAGCTTCAGAAAAATACACAAAAAAAACAAAAAACGAGAAACAGCAGCTTCAGTGCTGACTAGATGTCTGGAGGGAGAAGGATACACTGGCATAAGGTGTCCACCAACTTTCTCTTCTGCTACCCCTGGGTTGTTGCTTTCATGCTCATGCTGATAAAATAGCTGCTGAGACACAGCCATCGTATCTGGCATCCGATTAAAAAATAGCAGGAGAAGAAAACAAAAGCTGAGTAAGCCCACTTTAAGTAACTCTTTATGAAGACCCAGCCTAAGAAGGTTGGGGAGAGAAGCCTTTTGTTAGGCCTGTTGCTGCTGTCAAAAATGAAAGAGTTCTTTAAAGGGAGAGGGAAGGGTGGGCAGGTGACCTCAGCTCTCCACGCTTCTATTTTCTTCTCTTTAAAATAAATGTAGATACTCTTCTCATAGATTAGGGCTGTTCAAACGGTTTAGTGTAGACCCCTCTCTCTGCATCCAAAAATGCCCCTTGGCCACCCTGTCCTCGTTCAGGCTCTGTTAGTGTGTGCGTTTCCCTAAAGGCACTGTCAGAACCAGGGAGGGATGAAGAGAACCATTGACTAGCAAGTCCAAAATGAGCTTCCATTTAGTGGCCCTGGGTTAAGCAATTTTTCACAATGCTTGTTGAATCCTCACAGTAACTTTATTTATTAAAGTACAAGGTAAAGTACACACAACTGAAAGGCAGGAATGCTGGGCGTTAGCCACTAAATATGGGTGGTCTCAGGGAAAGCGTAACCTGCTCTGAGCCTCAGTTTCCCATCTGTAAATGGAAGTGGAATTGGGGTGGTTAGGAATACGTACAGAGGAGTCCCTGGTTTAACCCCACCCCAAAACCCTTCAGCTCCATAGAGAATCTCAGACTGACCCTGACACTGACTCGACTTACCTGGGGCCCCCAAGGCACATCCCAAGTGCTGAAGGTATCAGGTCCTCTTCTCATCCTTGGTGGGCTGCCTGCCCTGTTGCCTGCTCAGTGCTGGAATATCTGAATTCCCCGTGGGTCTGTTAGATGGCGTAATTAAAAATATTTCTTAGATTTCAGTCCATTTCCCCTTTTATCTTAGCATGCCTTGTTATTCTTTTATTGGATGCTGGACATCACGATGAGAAATTGTAGAGGCTCTGAATGATGTTTTCTTGTTCCAAAGAACAGGCTTACATGAGTTTTCTGGCCACCCCAGATTTATGCTCTGGGGACACCCTCTCAGAGGATGACCCCCACAACCTACACTCTCTGCTCTGCCCTCCCACAGGTGCCTGACCCAAGATGCTGAGGATCTCCGGCCTCTTCCTGCTCCTCTGCGGGCTGCTTGGTCCATCCACTGCTCAGCAGTCCTTGCCCGAGGTCCCCGAAGGTGAGAGAGTCCTCTCTTGAGTCGTGCCTGGCCTTGTCAGACCCATAGGTCTCTCCTAGAAATCCAAGCCATGAGCCAATGCTGGTTAAGTTTTGACTAGCGTTGTGCCCAGCACACAGTTAACACCAATAATTATTTGCTATTCTGATTGTCACTACATAACTGTATTAAAATCTCTTCCCAAGATCACCCTCTTTTCTGTCTCTGTACCCTGCTCCATCTGCTAAGATCCACCATCCAAGACCCCAGCCCTACCTGGACGGGCCATGCCCACTTCCCCCACACTCACTCCTCTCCGGCCACCGCGGCCTCCGAAGCACATGAAACATTCCCTAGAACCTTTGCAGTTGCTGTTCCCTCTGCTTAAAACAGCCTTCCCCTAACGATCCACAGGGCGCCCTCCCTTCCTCAGGTCTCGGCTAAGACGTCAATTTTGCAGAAAGACCTTCCTCGACCTGAACTAGTGCCCTCCGCCCGCCCTCTGGGTGCTCAGCCTGCCCGTGCTCTTCCCTCCTCCGCAGAGCGCGCCCCTCGGAATGCACCGCTATAGCCGCAGTGCTTAGAACATTGACACTTCTTTCCAGGCCCCTTGGCAAACGGCCTCTGCCCAGAGACTCTCCAGGTGACACCCCATCACCCCCACACCCCATCTTCACCCCTAGGGCTCCTGCCTCCTCACCAACCACCAGCCTATCGGCTCCGTGAGGGCGGAGGGTCCTCCGGTTTCCACCCACGCAGCCCCGCCCCTTTGGCACGGCTCCTGCACATAGGAGACCCCATAAATATCTGCTAAACGACTGTGTCTAGAACCTGGGGCGCCCACGCAGGCCAGGCAGACCTGATGAATGAGAAGTAAACGCGCCACGTGTGGGACGTGTTCAGAGGTCAAGGTCGTGTCCGGGAATTTGGGGCATCTGACCGTCAAACTAGGTTTTGAAGCCCATGTTTCTTTCTCAACTTTAACCCAAGGACCCCCAGGCGCGGGCGTTCCCCCCAGCCCGGAGACCCCTAACGTAGGAGGATCATTGAAGGAGTTCCTCAGCAACAAAATAAAATCCATGAAGTTTGGTTCGAGTTTCACCAACGGAAACAGACGATATGCGTGAGCGCTCTCTGATCACTCTGCCCCAGGCCCAGCCGGTCCTGGTTCTGTGGGGGTGTTAGAGCTCCCCCCACATTGCCTGACACTGCAGAGGCCCTTCCCTAACAGTCCCTCCTGCTCAGATGGCCAGACAGCCACTGGTCGGGAGAAATTCCCATTGGGGGCGGAGGCAGCAGGTGAGCAGCAGGGAAGACAGGGAGGGGCTCAGGCTCTTTGTTGGGGAAAGGATGGCTGCCCGTCAGCTGGGTCAGCCCCTCGGGTCTCTTCCCCTCCCTGCGCCTCTGTGAAAGGGAGGAATCCCAGAGGACTGCTGTGAGTAATAAATGAAATAACACGTGTAAAGTGCTGACACAGCTCCTTGCGCTCAGTATGCTCCCAATCAGTTGTAACATGAACAGCAACCTCCACAGAGCTAATGTGGTGATTATAATCGGTGCTCTCTGAACACCAGAACACGGACATCCAAGACTCAAGGGCTGACTCCCACCTTCACCCCGACCGCCACCTCGTCCTTCCCCAACCCGGATCGGCTTAGCTAATGGCATCCATATGCTCCGGCCCTAAACCTTGATGTGGACCGTGGCTCCCCTCTTCCTCTCACACCCACATTCATGCGTCCGGGAAACCCTGTCTGTCCACCTTCAAAACACACCCAGGCCTCAGACAGCTTTCTCCACCGTCTCTGGTCAGAACCACACCACCCCTTCACTGAATGACCCAGAGCCC
The DNA here is from genome assembly GCF_036850995.1 of Saccopteryx leptura. Classification (NCBI taxonomy): domain Eukaryota; kingdom Metazoa; phylum Chordata; class Mammalia; order Chiroptera; family Emballonuridae; genus Saccopteryx; species Saccopteryx leptura. Next base: position 213,769,097 of record NC_089507.1, on the reverse strand, counting down.
CCTGCTCCCCTTTAAACCCATTCTTCCTCCACTCTGTTCCACTGGGATTTGTACCTCTTTGAATTTCCAACTATTCTACTGGCTCTCAGAACCAAGCCCAAGGTCCTTACAATTGGACCACAAGGCTCCATGAGATCTGGCCCAACCAACTACCTCTGTCATCTGTTCTCCTACTATTCTCCCCAACCCACTGCCCACCAGCCGCACTGAGCCTATTCCGTTCCTTAAACATGCCAGCCAAGTTTCAGCCTCAGGGCCTTTGCACTTACTCTGTCTTCTCCTTGGACCCATCTTTCCCTAGCCATCCTCATGACTTGTACCTTCACTTGCTCCATGACTCTTTCCAAAGTCACTGCCTATGAGAAGCCTTCCCTGACTCCCCTGTCTAAAATTCTACTCTTCCCTATGTCACTCTTTATCACCCAGTTTTTCACAGACCAACCAGCCTACATCCCATAGGCATCAATTTACTGGGTTTCTCATTTTACACATATACACTATTCCCAAGCATGTGCTGTCTGTGGCTTTAAGTCGTTTACTTATTATTTATTCACTCATTACTCCAGTGTGCTTGATACTGGCCAAAGGGCTAGACGTGGTCATTCTAAGGTGCATTAAAACAAGCGCTTCCTTTTGCTATGTTCCCAGTGCTTATCGCATAGTAGCTGTGCGACAAATATTGTGGCTACTGAGGGAGTAACGGTCCTTGTATACACTCAGCTTCTGCCTTGCAGGACACCTGCCTTGCACAACGTCTGGTCACCAGCCTCTGGGGCCACAGCCTTCCCTTGTATTGTTATCTCTTCACTCAGGCTCCAGGCGAGAAATGTACTCATTGTAGACCTCACCCTCGAGAACTCCCAGGATAGCAAGGACGCCAAGTTAAGGATAGGACCAGAATTTACCCTATCGGTGAGGTAAGTAACAGCTACAGGTGTCGTGCACGGCTCTACCCACTTTGGCACAGGTGCACGGGGTACAGGAAGCAACCATAACTCACAGGCACCCGGGGCCATCTCAGCAAGACTCGCTGTGTGGCTGGAGCAGCGCCTACCCTCCCCGGGCCGGTATGACTCTGCGTGGAGAGTCAGGAGTCCGCAGGATGCTTGCCTGCTTCCAATCTGGGGCCCCTCTAGCAAGAACAGGGGGTGTTCTTCAGGTTTTCTTTCCCTGCTTCACTCAGAAAGCCCCGTCTTTCATTTGTTCGAAAATGAGAATTTTGACTCCTATTGAGTATGACTTAAGCACAGAATCTGCTCTAGACCCCAACGCTCCGTGGCCCCAATGCTTAGAGATGCTGAGAGATTGCCCACAGGCGTGTTTTGTCTGGTCTGCAGAATGTACATTCAGAGAGGACAGACCTCCTTCAGTTTATCACTGACTTGCCTCTTCCCTCGAAACCAAGCCCTGGTCTATTCATTCATTCATTTCCACGTCAAGCCTGGACCTCATGGCAATGGGGTTGGGGACCTCTGCAACAGTACTTTCCATTGTCACAGTCTGTCACTTTTCTTTTTTTTTTTTTTTTTCTGAAGCTGGAAACAGGGAGAGACAGTCAGACAGACTCCTGCATGCGCCCAACCGGGATCCACCCGGCACGCCCACCAGGGGCGATGCTCTGCCCACCAGGGGGCGATGCTCTGCCCATCTTGGGCGTCGCCATGTTGCGACCAGAGCCACTCTAGCGCCTGGGGCAGAGGCCACAGAGCCATCCCCAGCGCCCGGGCCATCTTTGCTCCAATGGAGCCTTGGCTGCGGGAGGGGAAGAGAGAGACAGAGAGGGAAAGCGCGGCGGAGGGGTGGAGAAGCAAATGGGCGCTTCTCCTGTGTGCCCTGGCCGGGAATCCAACCCGGGTCCTCCGCACGCTAGGCCGACGCTCTACCACTGAGCCAACCGGCCAGGGCCATGTCACTTTTCATAAGCCACCATACTGAGCATCAACTGTCCCCTGAGCCAGACGTAGTAGGTATTAGTCGTATACTCTGAAGGCTGATGTCCCTGGTTTAACCGCTTGCTGGATGCATGACTTGGAAAAATCCGTTCCTATTCTCCAATCTTGAATCACCTCTTTTGAAAAATAAGGAAATTATCTCAACAGAGTCCTTTGGAGGGTCCTAGGCACACACGGGGAACCTTTATTCTAGACGAAATTGGGGGTGCTGTGACCTCTGAGGTTCTGAGCTCTAACTCTTCCCTCCCACAGGATCCCGATGTTTGGGCCCTTCACATTTCTCGTGCGGGCAGAAGTAGAAGTCGATCTGCACTTGGAGACCTCAGAAGACGGCACACCACGACTTAGCTTGAGAAATTGTAGGCTCGTACCCGGGACCCTAGAGATCGTACCTGAAAATATGTGAGTTCTCTGCCTTCCTCTCTCTCTGGGTCCAGCTGGTTATGATGAAGCCCACAGTGAGGCTTTGCCCAATGATGTCACCCACAGAGCAGTACTTTTTGAAATTACCCTTTTGTGTATACAGGGATGTGCATCTTAGAAATAGAACTCTATGTTCACTTAAAAATAATTTGCTTGTTGTAAAGATAATAAGCTCACTGACGTGGAAAGAGGTTCACTGAATGGCCATGAGAACAAAGGAAGCAGGCTCAGGTGATGATGGGTTGATACTAGGTTATTTCTGATTTTTTATTTATTTTTATTTTTTTGTTCTTATAAACAATCCTAAATCTTTTGGTATAGAAGGGTTTTCCAAAAATAGAAATTATCTCCTTATTGTAGGTTTCTAAAATTATTTCAAAAGTATTACCAGTTCTGCAACTTTAAACTGTTAAGATACATAACAATTTTGAGCATTCCAAATCACTTACCGGATACCTCACCAATGCAACTGAACTCAGTGACGTGATTCTAGCAGGCACCGGTCAGTTGCATCACATGCCCAACCAGTACGAATTGTTCCCATTTTCACACATTTTGTGTAGAAAATTTCACAGATGCCATTGTTTTCATTTTTTTAAACTTTCAATAGAGCAAAAATGTCATCTCATCAGTCATTTGTTTTAGTCTGTGATGTTATCTTTATAGAGTAACTATCTTCAAAAATTTGCCCTTTTATTAACAAGAGTGTTAGTGCTTTCTCTGAAATTTATAAATCCTTTTTACAATCTTCTTTTTCTTTTTTTTGTTTTTTTTTTTTTGTTTTTTTGCATTTTTCCGAAACTAGAAATGAGGAGACAGTCAGACAGACTCCCGCATGCGCCCGACCGGGATCCACCCGGCATGCCCACCAGGGGGCGATGCTCTGCCCATCTGGGGCGTGGCTCTGTTGCATCCAGAGCCATTCTAGCACCTGAGGCAGAGGCCACAGAGCCATCCTCATTGCCCAGGCCATCTTTGCTCCAATGGAGCCTTGGCTGCAGGAGGGGAAGAGAGAGACATAGAAGGGGAGGGGTGGAGAAGCAGATGGGCGCTTCTCCTGTGTGCCCTGGCCGGGAGTCAAACCTGGGGCTCCTGCACACCAGGCCAATGCTCTACCACTGAGCCAACTGCCCATGGCCTACAATCTTCTTATATAAGTTTTTTTTTTATTTAGGATGATCTCTACAATTAACTGAATCCAACATCATTGCCAATCTATTTTATACCCTGTCTATCTTATTCATGAATTCTTCAGTTTGCTCCATTCCCTGTTGCTCACTGTTTCAGGAAAGAGCAGGTGTGGAATCCTTTCTGAGCCCTTCCTGGTCTGGTAATGTACTCTTGTCTTGTACAGACACACTGAGAACCAAGCCAGAGAAGGCATCCTTGACCCACAGTCACCTTCCCCAGGGAAAACTCTGTAGACTATGGCTCTCATGTCTTCTGACAAACTATAGAAATGATTCCTGAAAGTATAGTCTTCACATGTCTTCTGATATGTTGAAGAACATGAGTCCTTCCTTTGTGGGAAATCTGAGAGCTTAGGCTGGAAGAGGTAGATCAACTGAGTTATGTGCAAGCTTTTTATACAATAAAGACACAAACCCTTTGCCTGGAACTTAGATTAACTCTGATCTATCAAGGACTGGGGAAGACTTCAGGACCCCAAAGACCACTTTACATGGCTACTTCCTGCTTCTTTCTTATCTCCCCCAACTGAAGAAGGACATGATACTCTCCTTTTCCATGAAGGCATGACCGTGAGGCTGGGAGATAAGTTCTAGCAGAGCATTAGCTCATCAAAGAAATGATAATGTGTCCAGAAAAGAAGGAAGTCAGAGCTGAGTAGAGCAGCCTGGATAAAGCCAGTGGGCTGGACCTGGAAGGGTGGTCAAAGCTGAAGAAATCATTGCAGATGACAAGCAAAAGAGCACAGAGAGGGGAGGAGGGGCCAGTGATGAGGGCACGGGTGATTTGAACTATAAGGTCAATTTTAGGAGCTATTAAGAGGTAGATGAGAGCAAAGGGCCGAGGCTGGGTTAGAGCTCTGTGCAAACAAGGGATAAAGGCTAAAATCTAAGCTGTTTGGGGTCAACTGAGACAAGGGGCAACGTGAAGGAAGAAGAGCGTGGGTGAAATTAATCTATTCTACAACCTCATCCATTCTGCATTTAGAGACCCCTCGGCACCAAGACCTGTTGCTAAAGAGGTGGAGCGCCACATGGGACACTTCTTCAAAAAGAGCTTGGCCGAAAGAGTGAGTGTGCCAACCCAGACTATGCACTTCAGTCTCTGAGTCTGGAGTCGGATCTTGTTGTGTTGGATTCTCTTAAACTGAAAGGAGATCTTCCGAGAAGGAATCAGCCTCTGTGAGACTGGACGTCAGCTAAGGAGGCCATCCAAGACTCGGTTTCCCTAGCTATAAATAAGTATAAGCAATTATAAAATGAAGAGCTGACATTCACTAAGGCACACAGGCCCGGTGCTAAGCATCTTACGTGAATTTGCTTGTCTCCTTCTCCAAACAGTCTCATACTCTAGGTAGTAATACTGTCCCCATTTCCCAGTGTTTCCCCAGATTTAAGAAGAAGTTCTGGGGGGAGGGTCAGAGGCTTACTCAAGTGAGGAAAATGCCAAATGGCCCAGCTGACATGGGACCCCAGGGCAGTCTGCTCCCCAACCCCCTCTTTCCTGCTTGTTCCCTAGGAGGGATGGCCTGGTTTAGAAGAAGGACCTGCCTGGATGACCCTGTGCAGGCTTCATGAGCTGAGTCCTCTCCCTGACTCGTGTATTTCCTTGTCTTGCAGATATGTTCCTTCCTTAACCTGTGGCTCCAGCACATGAGACCCCGCCTGACTAATGAAATATTGAGTAAGTGAGGCCAGAGGGAAGGGGTGGGAGAAAGTTCACACTCCTCCCACCCTTTTACCCTTCCATCCATCGTCATCCCTTCCCTCATCCTGACACTACTCCCGCTACGAAAACTCCTTCCTGCCCTGCAGAGAAAGTAGGGTCTGTAACAGCCGCAATCCTAACAAACTCAGCTCCCATTTCTGGGGTGTGGGGTGCTGTGCGCTTGGACAGGTTTAAACCCTCTGAGCCCTACCACGAGCTAAGTACGTGCGGGTTTCCATTGTCTCCTGGCCCTCAAAGCCTAAAAAGATGAAATATAAACAGAAGCTTCCCTGGGGTGTGTGTGTGTGGAAGAAAAGGTGTCCAAGATGCCCTTGACTCTCCTCTTAAAATGTACGATGCTGCGTTAGGAGGAGAATATTGGTCTGGTCTCAGCCCAGGAAAGCACTGTCTCCTTCAGCCGTCCCTACCGCCCAGTACCCGAAGTTTCTACGTCTGCCAGACCCCCAGCGAGTTGTGCAAGGTGGAATCTCCACAGCTCAGCCCCCAGCAGGAATCTGAGAACCAATAGCGTTGCCGGGTTAAAAAGACTCTTATTTCATTCATTGAATTTTCACTAATCCTATCACGGGCTGGATGCTAGAGTTTCTAACGTTCCTTTAGATGACTTTTCCAGCAGGCAATATCCTGGCCGTGGCTGGCATACCTCCATTGACAGGGAGCTCCTTGCTTATAGGGTGGGAAGCTTGAAGCAGGTCATCTGGATGCGTGTTGAAGCTCTCAAAGCTCGGTGCACAGCGTCAGTCCGAGCACATGGGACTGGGCGGCAGGGCCAACACCCTTGCTCTGCCCATCACAGCTGCAACTCTGGAGAGGGCTCCTGGTAAACAGAGAATCTGGCTGCTTTAGGGCCAACCTCCTCCACTGTCTCGTTTTAGGGCGCAAGCTCTTAGGGGATTAGCTCGGGGTGGGAGAAGTCGTTCCTGGTTTATGGGTGAGGAAGCTGAGGCTCAGAACTGTCAGTGAAATAATTGAAGTCAGCTGGTGACAGAAAAGAAACTTCTACCTCTGGTCTCCAAGCCTCTGACCAGTTTTCTGACCTCACTCTGTCCCCAGATCCAGCAGGGGAAACTCCTTTGCCTCTCTCATCCTTCTTCGCCCCCACGGTCTAAGGTGTCTGTCTTGTGTTCTAGATCTTTTGCCAGGCACGTACAATGTCTCCGCCTAGATATCCTCACAGCACAGGAGCCGCGTTGGTACCAATCAGGTGAGAGACCACAGACATATTTTTATGCCTTCAGTGATCTTGGGCATTAGAGTCATTGTAAATGTTTCATTCCTCCTTTCATTCATAAAATTTCAGGGAAGTGTCTACAATGTGTTAGACTCTAGGGATATAACCATAAGCAACACAAAGACTCTTCTCCCCTGGAACTCGTATCCTCATTGTGCATACTCACAATGAACTAGGAGTTAAATGCAGGGTCCACTCCATTCCATAAGGTGATGGAATGATGAAGGTAACAACATAGAAGGACGTGAGAGACAGCATGACTGGGGTGGCGGAGGAGAAAGGCAAAGGAGCAAGTGTAGTGGAGTCCTGAATAATAAGGTAGAAGAAATTATACCAAGACCCAGGGAAAGAACATCACAGACAGGAGAACGAGCATGTGCAAAAGCCCTGAGGCAGGAGTGAGCTTTCCTTGTGGGTGCAAAGAAAGAAGAGCATTGTGGCTGGAGGGTGGAAGGGCTCCGTTATAAAAAGTAGTTTCATAAGGAGGATATCTGGTGAAGAAAGGAAAGGGGTGTCTCTGTAAAAGGAGATGTGATTATTCACTTAGCACGTATTGATTTGAAACTGTATTCTGTGCTGAATACAGTCTACTCGAGTGACCCCACCTCAGGTCTTTCCAGAAAAAGGGCACACCTGCCACTCTGGTCCCTGCTTTGTTTTCCTTCATGACACATCATTAGCATCTGACCTCCTACTATGTTATTAGTTATTTCTTCTCCTTCCCCAACTAGAATGCAGACTAGGACTTTATTCTATTTCCCATTATATCCCAGGTGCCGGGATTACAAAGATGAACCACACCCTGCCCCTGCCCTCAAGAGCACCCTGTCTAGTAAGGGATAGGCAAATAAATGGGCTATTTTATGTGCAGCAGAATGTTCTGTTTGAGGTTCTATGGACGTAGAGAGGCAAGACTCAGAAGCTCTGCCAGAAGACTTCCAGGAGGGCTTCCAAGAGGAGAAAAAATTGAAACTGAATGTTGAAGAGCAATTAAGAGTTTCTTTGTGGGGAAATGCATTAAAGGCAGAGGACACAGCATGTGCGAACATACAGAAGTAGGAAAGGACCTGGTGCTCTAGACAACGGGGAGAAGCTCTATGTGATTGGTCACGGGCATCATGGGGGATGGAAACATGCTTCTCTTAGGGATAAGGATAAGCTTACAGTGGAAGGTACATGTGACTTCTGAGGACCAGGGTGGATATAATGGAGTGAGCCACCAGGAAGGTACAGTCCATGACAGGGAACATGAAACACTGAGCGGCTGACACCATAGTTGAAACTATGTCATTGGGTTAATTAGTTTAGTTATGTATTACTCTAAATTAATGCTATGCAATAAAAAATATAATGAGACACATGTAATTTGGGATTTTTAGTAATGAAATTTTAACAAAGAAAATGCAGATTTATTTATTTTAGTGATATATTTTGCTTACTCAATATAGCCAAAGTATTAGCATGTAAACATATCATCAATATAAAAGTTATTAAGAAAACCTTTTACATCCTATATTTGCACCAAGTCTTTGATATCTGGAGTGTATTTTGTACTTACAGCACATTTCCATGTGGACTAGCTGCATTTAGGTGCTCAATATTCACATGTGGCTGGTGGCAGCCTTATTGGACATAGCAACTCTAGCAAAGCTAAGTATGGCTGGTTGCAAAAAACAGCTAATTTTGGCTGGTTCCTAGTTCTATATATTTGCATAGGAGGTGTCCTCTGCCTTAAATGCATTTCCCCACAAAGAACTCTTAATCACTCTTCAACATTTTATATTATGCCCCCAATACATCTAGGCTGCCATCTATCATGGAAGTCCCACAGACACATTTATCCTGCCTAGAAAGTGTTTTATAACTGTGAATGGATTGCCCATATTAAAATAATATGTAATATTAAGATGTCTTTTGATGAACCAGGGCATTTGGCAACATTTTGCAGCCTTGTGCCATGACGTAGGCCAAGGTAAGAGGCAAGGTCCATCTTGGCGGAGGAGAAGGAAACTAAGGAACAGTGAGGAATTGTTCTCCAGGAATAGGGAGTGGAGGGGTGTCCAGGAGAAATACGGTTCAGCACCACGAACAGTGGACAGCGGTGCCGGTGCGATTCAGAACTGGGCAGAGGAAAGGCACTGTGCTCTGCCTTATAACCTCCTTTAAAAGGGTGTATAATGTTGACGAGTATCTTGATTATTTCACACAGGTCCTGCTTGCTGGCCTCCTCTCTGAAATGCCCTCCACACTCCAAGCCACCACCTACATAAATTTTCATGTTAATTGCTGCCTCCTGGATCCATCCCAAAATTCCCCTTCTTTTCTGGGTATGAGGGTGTTTTTCTGTAAAGCCATCTGCTGACTTCATCTTCCCACAATAAAATTTTTGCATCTCTTCACAGTGGACTGTCCTGCTTCCATAGAGCCCTGTGGGCAGTGGTACAAAAGCCACAAACGATAAGGATGACCTAAACTGAAAGAGGGGGTGGGTGCATAGGTTAACTTAGCCTCAGAAGTGCCTGAACACTCTGGCCTGGAGTTTTCCTAGAGTGAAAGAGCAAGGTCACGTGTAACCTGCTCCACCAGGTCATAGCACTGGGCATGCACCACAGCTCTCCTGCTTGTTGGGAATGTACACAGGGGACTAGACCTCAGCAGGTCCTGACGTCATCAGTAATTTGTATGAGTAGGTGACCTGGATGTATTTGACCTTGTAAAGGAAACTCACACATTGCTTTCATTTACATACACACAATGCCCTTTGAATTCCACACCACTCATTCTGACAATCTAACACAGTGGTTTTTAATCTATTTACACTTGGAGACCAATGAAAATAAGAGAATTATTTAGGGGATGACTAAGGCAGAAATCGCCCTGAGCATAAGTGAAGTCAACTAAGATCATTGGGTCTCTAATCGTCGTGCAGCATCAGGGTGGTTAGCTCTTTCGCGAATCTACACACTATTCTGGCTGTGTGGATGATTAGATAACATATTTCAGCCTGACCAGGTGGTGGCACAGTGGATAGAGCATCAGACTGGGACACAGAGGACCCAGGTTCAAGCCCTCAGGTCACCGGCTTGAGCACATGCTCACCAGCTTGAGTGTGGGGTTGCTGGCTTGACCATGAGATCATAGACATAACCCCATGGTCACAGGTTTGAGTCCAAAGTCACTGGCTTGAGCAAGAGATCACTCACACAGCTATAGCCCCCCATTCAAGGCACATACAAGAAAGAAATCAATGAACAACTAAGGCAGGGGTCAGGAACCTTTTTGGCTGAGAGAGCCATGAACGCCACATATTTTAAAATGTAATTTTGTGAGAGCCATTCAACGAACCGTGTATGTTATGCATTATCCAATAAAAATTTGTTGTTGTCCTAGAGGACAGCTGTGATTGGCTCCAGTCACATGCAACCATGAACATGAGCGATAGGAAATGAAATGAATTTTAATACATGAGAATATTTTATATTTTTAACGTTACACTGTGTCCGTAAAGTCATGGTGCACTTTTGACAGGCCACAGGAAAGCAACAAAAGATGATAGAAATGTGAAATCTGCACCAAATAAAAGGAAAACTCTCCCACTTTCATACCTATTCAGTGCAGTTCAATGTGGGCTCATGCCCATATTTTTTAGGGCTCCTTAAGTAGCTATCCTGTATAGCCTCTACAGACTCGTCACTGACTGATGGCCTACCAGAACAGGGTTTCTCCACCAAACTGCCGATTTCCTTCAACTGCTTATCCCACCAAGAAATGTTATTCCTATGTGGTGGCGCTTTGTTATAAACTTGCCAATATTCATGTTGCATTTTGGTCACGGATTCGTATTTAGCAAGCCATAGAACACACTGAACTTTCCTCTGTACCATCCACATCTTGACTGGCATGGCCGTGGGCTGCTCTGTTGTATACACAGTGTTACATCATCATCTGTGCATGCACATATGCTGCACATCATCCTACAGAAACTGGGAGGGTTTTCTTTTTATTTGGTGCAGATTTCACATTTCTATCATCTTTTGTTGTTTTCCTGTGACCGGTCAAAAGGGCACCATGACTTTACGGACACACTGTATTATTAAAGATTTGGCCCTGGTCGGTTGGCTCAGTGGTAGAGCATCGGCCTGGCATGCAGGAGTCCCAGGTTTGATTCCCGGCCAGGGCACACAGGAGAAGCGCTCATCTACTTCTCCACCCCTCCCCCTCTCCTTCCTCTCTGTCTCTCTCTTCCCCTCCCTCAGCCAAGGCTCCATTGGAGCAAAGATGGCCCAGGCGCTGAGGATGGCTCTGTGGCCTCTGCCTCAGGTGCTAGAATGGCTCTGGATTCAACATAGCGACGCCCCAGAGGGGCAGAGTATTGCCCCCTGGTGGGCGTGCCGGGTGGATCCCGGTCGGGCGCATGCGGGAGTCTGTCTGTCTCCCCGTGTCCAGCTTTGGAAAAATGCAAAAAAAATGCAAAAAAACAGATTTGTCTGCGAGCCAGATGCAGCCATCAAAAGAGCCACATCTGGCTTGTGAGCCATAGATTCCCAACACCTGAACTAAGGAGTCGCAACGAAGAATTGATGCTTCTCATCTCTCTCCCTTCCTGCCTGTCTATCCCTATTTGTCCCTCTCTCTGTATCTCTCTCTCTCTCTGTGTCTCTGTCACAGAAAAAATAAAGAAGAGATTCCAAGCAAAGCACTTAGACTGCCCCCTGAGCACTCTAACGAGTTAACTGGTATGACCATTCTAGTGGCAAATAAGTGGTCCTTGTGCACTCCGTACCGCAGAATTGTCCAGAAGTTTATTCCCGTCCCACCTCCAGAGATTCTGACTCAATTGCTCAGGAGTGGCCCGGGAATCTGTATTTTTGCAAGCACCACCCACATCCCCCTGAGACACTGCAGGGCCTCCCAGAACTCCAGCTTTCCCTTGATTCCCTTCCTCCAGCACAGGCCACCCCAGGACTCAGAAGAGGCGCCTTCGTCAACCTTTGTCAAACCCAACATTCCATTCAGAAAGAGACCCCACTTCACCCCCATCCTAACCCCATTTTTTTTTTAAATATGGAACGCTTCACGAATTTGCGTGTCATCCTTGCGCAGGGGCCATGCTAATCTTCTCTGTATTGTTTCAATTTTAGTATATGTGCTGCCGAAGCGAGCACCCTAACCCCATTTTTTAAGGACCGTTTGTCTTTGGGTTAAAGTTCTAACCTGTAGTCCTCTATGATTGTTACATATAATATATACACACACACAAAGACTGGGATAGATGAGTGACTAAATGAATAATGAACCCTCTTCTTCAGAAGACTGACACCCAAAAGAATGGACTAAAGCAGCCCACCGCAGACCTGACTTAACCGGGTGCAGAAATCCACACTTTATGCTCCCCACCCATTCTGCTGCCCTCTGGAGATTGAGAACCTCTGCTTGTGGCTGGGGACCTGGAGCTGCCTTAAAGCCCGGGTAGGATGCTGAAGCAGTCGGGTCACCCCCAACAACGATGGCTACCTGCAGATGCTGGTCTGCAAAAGCCTGCACAGCCTTCGGTTTGGCCCCGGGGATCAGCTGCAGCCTCCTGGGCACCATGGCCGGGAGCCGCGGGGTCTACAGGGCAGAGGGGCAGCGAGAGACTTCTCACCCAATAGCTCCAGCCACACCCGTCTTCCTCTCCCCTCCACCGCCCAGCCCTTCCCCACCTCAGGGCCTTCGTCCTTGCCATTCCCTCTGTCGGGCACACCCTTCCTCTGAATACACCCAAAGCCAACTTCTCCTCCCCTCCTGGCTCAGCTCAAGTGTCCCTTCTCAGAAACATTACCCAGCCTTTGTCTGGAGTGGCCACCCTGCTAGTTCCAGCTTTTCCCCGGAATACGGTTTGTAATGATCTGTCTATTTCCTCTGGCTCTGACTGTCTCATCGGACTACAAGCTACTGGACACACAGGATGTTAAAGCCAAGCATGGGGGCTGGCACGGAGCCAGCCCACAGGGAATAATGGTTGAAAATACATTTTTATTTGAATCAATCTTCCTGAAAGCCACTTACGCAGGAGAACTGGAGTTCTAACCTGTGTCTATGGGCACGTCTTCAGAGGACCATGGGAAGGAAGCCTGCAGCTGTGAGCAACATTTTTTTACTTAGTCCATATTTTCTTTTGAACAGACACACCAAATTTTTCAACACATTTTAAAAAAAATACTCCCCCAAAAGGTAAAGAAGCTTATTCTAAGAAAAGATACTTAATATAGAAAAGGAGATTGCTAAGGGGTGGATTTCGGGGTCTGGCATCTCCGTCTTCACGCTGAGCCAGCGTAGCCCTGTGAGTAGGGTCCCCCAAGCCAGCGTCAGCACTATGGTCCTCGTGGGAAGCGCTGTAGGTGCTGCTCAGGAGGGGCGTTGCTCACTCCTCCAGTGTTTACAGAGGAGGAAGCAGAAGCTCAGAGCAGAGAGGGCGAGGACAAGGTCGGCAGCCATCACAGCAACATGGACGCCGGGCTTGGCCCGAGTGTGGTTCCCTGTAAACCTCACCACAGCCCCGAACTCTGCACTGAGATGGCGCTCCTTCCACAGAGCTGGAAGCTGAGTCTGCAAGAGAGAGCAAGCCGGGGTCTGCATCCTGGTCTGTGTGACTCAGGAACCCACGATCTTGACACACACTGATCGAAAAATCAAACTGGCTGTACATCCAGGGCGTCCCCGTGAGCGGTGCCTTCCTGAGACCCTGTCAGGCCCCAGGCGCTGAAAGTCTACACCCTCCAAACCATCATTCCTGTAAACTTAGGGACCGCTGGAACCAGACCTTGTGACGGGGTGGAAAGGACGGCCCGCCAGCCCACATTCAGCCCTCCAGAAAGCCAAGGACAACAGATTTGTTTCTCCCAACAGTAGCCACTCGGCTCCAACTTTCTTGACCAAAAAAAAAGCCCAACAACAAAATCCCAATGGGTCACACATGACCAGGAAGACTAGAAAAGTACATTTCAAAGTAAATGATATTCTACAATCATCCCCAAGGAGAGTGTGAACCCTGAGAGAAGACCTCAAATTGAAAAAGCCATCATGTGTTATGATCTCTTATGAAATTAGAAGCCAAGTGCCCAAGGTGCCCTCCCAGGTTGCTGTGAAATCTGCCAAGGACCCCGCACACCCTCCGCAGCCTGGGGGAGTGAAGAGTCCCTTTGTCTCAGAGCTCCCAGCAGCTATAAACTGTGGGGTCCAGACTCCCGGCTCCGTGTGTCTGCAGGGGAGTGGATGAGGGACAGAGTGGCAGCAGGTGAGGTCAGAGAGAACAGCAGGGGACCCTGCAGGGTCCAGAGCCATTGCAAGAATATTGGCTTTTACTCTGTTTGCAGTGGAAACTTTGGAGGGTTTTGAGCAGAAGAAGCATCATAGTCTGACTTCCATCTTAAAACCATTGTTCAGGCTGCTGTGTGACAGAGATTGTAGGGGGGGGGGGGCAAGAAAAGAAGTGGAAAAACCACCTAGGACGCCCCTTTAATAGCTCAGGAAGCTGGGAGACCACCTAGGACGCCCCTGTAATAATTCAGGAAGCTGGGAGACCACATAAACATCCTTGTAATAGTTGTGGCCATGATGGTAGCTGAGGCGAAGTTGTTGGATGTGGTCACATTCTGACAGTGTTGGAAGAATTTCCTAATAGATGGGGCATGAGAGGTGAGGAAACAGGTGGAAGGTGACTCCAAGGGCTGAAGCTGGAGCAACTGGGTGGATTGTGGCGCCACTTCCAGAGATGGTGAGGACAGGGTGATTTGAACTAAACTCTGACTCCCAACCCCAGAGCAACAAGGGAAACCTAATGCTTTGGCTTCAAGACTTTCTGTCCCCCTTCCCTGTACGCTGTGCTCACAACCCATCTGACATTCATTCATTCATTCTTTCATTCATTAATTCTTTCATGCGTTTGTTTTATTTAACGAGAATTCATTAGGAACTATCATGTGGTAAACATGGGAGGCACTGGGCACGCCAGGATTAACTAGACTCACACTTCCCCTCAAGAAACTGATCATCAGGTAAGGGACTGAGAGATCAGCCATCCTCACTCATTCACATAGTGTCATTTAGTCACTCAAAAAACAGTCCCTAGCCCATGATGCAAACAAGCATCAGGGAAAGCATTGAGAATGATCTTGCCCTTTAAGAAAGTCCTAGTCTAATTGGAAAGCCTGGGATTTGCCATCCTGCTCATATATTCATTCATTTATATATTCACCGAAGAGTCACCAACATCCAGCCTGGGCAGGGTTTGGGACAGGACTCCTGCTGGATGACCCAACAGTGGGCTCTCCTGGCTGTCTCCAAGCAACAAGGCCTCCTGCTAGAGCCCTGGCCGCCCTGCAGGGTTCAACCTGCCCCAACACCATGCGAGCAGCTGCCGGAGCTCGTCAGGACACCTCTCCGCAGCACTCTGAGGGCGGATTCTGGTGCAATCGTCCCGCAGAAAACCTCGAGGTCGTCGTCCCAGTAGCCACCCCTGCAGCCATCTGACCCTTCTTGACACCTGCAAATCCCAGAACGCAAGATGCACCTACTGTGAAGGCTTCAGGTTCTCCTCAGTTTGCTGTTCCTGCACAACCAGCCCTGGCCGGGCCTGGCCGAGGCCCACGTGAACAGCAAATGCACCCTGGCGAGACGTAAGCTAAGCTGCACTCTGCTCTGCCCGCTGTCGCAGGGTGGGTGGGGAAGGCAGCGCCTGGGCCCCCTCCCCGACTTTGCTGGATGACCTCGGGTTAGTCACGTACCCCCTTTCATTCTTTTTTCTTGAACCTCAAAGAAAGACAACGAGGTGGACTGAAGCATGCATCAATTCATAACACATTGGCATTCTCATGAATAGTGACGAGGCACCTCTCTTATTTGGTTTTATGTTCTTTTCCTTTTTACCTCTTAATCTCACTGCCATTCCCTCTTCCTCGGCAGGCGCTGCAGAGTGTGTGTGTGTTTAAATATGTCCTGATCCTGTAAAACCCACAGAGCTTTGATTTATGGAAATGGCGTTGTCACATAGATCTCGTGGCTACTGACTGGTTTCACTGAACACTATTGACGTCTGTGGCTTCAGACTGGCACAGAGAGGTCTGTGAGACTCATCCACTTCACCACTACTTGTCCATTTCCCTAGGGATGGACACTCCCTGCCACTATAAACTCCTCTGAGATGGACAGCCTTGCAGGTGTCCCTGTTAGGACCCGTGGGAGACTGTCCCCGGGATACACCCGGAAGGCGGATGGCAAACGCCATTTAACGAGATGGCCAGATGGCACTCTAGAATGTCTGTGCCAGTCTGCACTCACTGCAGTAATAACACACATGCCCAGCTCCCCGTGATTCCCCACACGGGAGGGTATCCATCCCTACCAGTCTATATGGGCTGCATAGCAAGATGCCACAGACCGAGGGGCTTAATCCACAGACATTTCCTCATGGTTCTGGAGGTTGCAATTCTAAGATCAAGTGTGCCCACAGGGCTGGTTTCTGGTGTAACCTCTTTTCCTGGCTTCTTGCTGTGTCCTCACATGGCCTCTCCCCTGTGTGCACACAGAGAATGTACTCTGGTGTCTCTTTCTCTTATTAGCCTATGGGATTAGGGCCCACCCTTATGAGTGAATTTAGCCTTAATTACCTCCTTTAAGGTCCTGTCTCCAAATACCATCACACTGGAGCTTAAGGCATATATATATTATATTATATTATATTATATTATATTATATTATATTATATTATATTATATTATATTATATTATATTATATTATATTATATTGCTGGGGCGGGAAGGGGAGGGGTGGAAGCAAACTTAATTCAGGACATAGCACTGTCTCTCCAATATTTGCCAGTCTAATGTGGAGTTTGTGATATCTATTTGTTTTAGCTTGACTTTCTCTAATTAGTGTGAAATTTGAGCCTCTTATCATGATTTTGTTAACTGTTTTTTAACTTTTTTGACCTTCTGCTCATTTTATTATTGCATTCCTGGGGTTTGTTTGTTTGTTTATTTTTTAATTTATCCTCTTTGACTTGAGGAGATGTTACTTGATTCTTTTTTATTTATTTTTTTTTTGTATTTTTTTGAAGCTGGAAACGGGGAGAGACAGTCAGACAGACTCCCGCATGCGCCCGACAGGGATCCACCCGGCACGCCCACCAGGGGCAACGTTCTGCCCACCAGGGGGCAATGCTCTGCCCCTCCGGGGCGTTGCTCTGTTGCGACAAGAGCCACTCTAGCGCCTGGGGCAGAGGCCAAGGAGCCATCCCCAGCGCCCGGGCCATCTTTGCTCCAATGGAGCCTTGGCTGCGGGAGGGGAAGAGAGAGACAGAGAGGAAGGAGGGGGGATGGAGAAGCAAATGGGCGCTTCTCCTATGTGCCCTGGCCGGGAATCGAACCCAGGTTCCCTGCACGCCAGGCCGACGCTCTACCGCTGAGCCAACCGGCCAGGGCCGTTACTTGATTCTTGACATTAGTCCCTTGCCAGGTCTAACTACGGGTTAACATGTCTCCCACGCGGTCACCTATCAGTGTTGTTGGGAGGTCCTTCATTGAACAGGACTGTTTCCATAGGTACTCAATTTCGTCTTGTGGTTTGTGGCAGATGAGTCAGAAGCCCTTGTCCTTACCCCAGGCTTTGTTTTTCCAATAGCTTTAGAGTTTAACCTTTCACGTGTAGGGTTTTAATCCATCTGGAGACTTCTTTATGTACATTTATGTATGTGAGTTAGAGACCAGCCTCACTTCTCTTCAAATAATGAGTTTGTTTTCTCACCCCATTCAAGTTTCCAACACTCCGATTCCCTTTTGAGTTCTGTCTTCTGTGCCTGTGTAATCATTTCTGCAGCAGTAACGTAATATTTTAAATACTACATCTTTGTAGAATGTGGTTTTATGTAATAGACCTTTATTCTTTCAAATAAATTTTAGAGTGTGTTGAGTTCCTAAAAAAAAAAAAAATCATCTGGAAATTTGTTCAGGTCACATTGCATGTGTTTTTTAAATTAGAGAGATTTGGCATGTTCACAACGGTAGGTCACTCAATCACAAACTTAGCATATCTTCCAATTTATTCAGATTGATTTTATATCACTTGGTGAAATTTTAAAGTCCTCTAAACATCTTGAGTTTTGTTAATTTGATTCCTGGAAAATTTATAGTTTTTGTCACTACAGGAAACACAGGGTGGAGCAGAGTTCATTCCGGTATTATTATTTATTAATTTTTGTTATTTTTCATCCGAACTTCTGTAAAGCTACATTTGTCCCAGCGTGTATTGCCTGATTTTTTGTTATATTCTTTAGTTAGTAATACTGGTACTGAGGAAGGACTTCTGTTGACTGTTGAAAATTAATTTACTATCTTCTTTTTTATAATTAGACCTCTTATTAGTTCCAATAGTTTGCCTTTATTCTATTGGATTTTCTATCTAGCTTGAGGGTTATATCATCTGTAAATAGTGACTGTTTTATCTCTTCTAAACCAAAAACATCTTGTGATTTTTTTATACCTTGCAGTATAATATTTTCTCTAGTATTTGGAATATAGTTTTTATCACATTAAGGAAGTCTTCGTATATTAAGCTTTCTAAATTTCTCTTAATAATAAATCAATATTGGCCTTTAAAAAGTGTTTATCTACATCTATAAATTAATCTCTCTTTTACTCTAGTCCAGTAATATGTCAAATTGTATTAATAGATTTTCTACTGTTAAAGTTATCCTAACATTTCTGCAATAAATATATTTTAATCATGTATGTTGTATAATGTATTAGAATGATGTATTTATAATATACTATAATATATTCATAATGTATCCAATGAATTTATGATATTTTATAATGTAATATATATTTTAATAATGTACTGTAAGGTATTAGATCTCTTGGCACATAATTTTAGAATTTTAGCAAACTTTTTATACATAAAATTAATGTATAATTCACTGTCCTTGAGGCTAGAAAAGTTGTACTAGCCTCAGAAAATGAAATTGGCATCTTTTTTCCCTTATTTTCTTTCACAATGACCTTTCTATAAAAGTTTGGTAAAACTTTTCTACAAAATGATCTGGACCAAAAATTTTCAGAAAATGAGATCTTTAATAGCGATTTCTATTTCTTAATAGTTACAGATTATCCTGTTTACTGTTTTTCCTTCATCACTGTTTGGCATGTCATGGTTTGCTCTAACTGTATTCATTTCATTCGGTTTATATCAAATATATGCATGAATAGTTATGAGCCCAGAGATCCTCATCTGTACAATGGGTGCAGCTAGAACGCTATTACCTGGGCTGCTTTTGAGACTCAGTGAGAAAAGTATATGCACAGTGCTCTTCTTGCTGCAAATATGTTTATCACTACAAACGCCTCTCACGTTATCAGTGCTTAGCTACAAATAACAGAAAACCTAACTCGACCTGGCTCTAGCAAGAAAAACAGTCACTTCCCAGAACTGAAAGTCACAGGCAAGGCCAGCTGCAGGTCTGGTTCAGTCAGCAGCTCAAAGCTGCCATTCAGAACCGGATTTGGTCCATTCCCCTTAGTGCTGTTAGCATCATGATTTCATCTTCAGGCTGCTGGTTTCCAGTATGGTAGGAAATGGTGGCCGGTGGCCTTGGAACTGCAGGCTGTCTTGTTCCTTTCCACTGGAAGAAAAAGAGAAAAACCTCCTCCTCAAACATGAAACCCAAGATCTTCTGTTTAGTCTGATAAGACCAAG
This sequence comes from Saccopteryx leptura, assembly GCF_036850995.1. Classification (NCBI taxonomy): domain Eukaryota; kingdom Metazoa; phylum Chordata; class Mammalia; order Chiroptera; family Emballonuridae; genus Saccopteryx; species Saccopteryx leptura. Next base: position 213,749,845 of record NC_089507.1, on the reverse strand, counting down.
CTGGGTCACAGGACAACTTTGAACCTGACAGAGTCACCATGTGATGGTGGCTCAGATTATCACAGCCTCACCTGGACCAGGAAATGGAGATAGTGCCTGAATCAAAACAGAGTTTGGATGGAAATGACAGGATGGTTGAATGAAAGGAAAGATGGGCAGATGGATGGGTTGATAGATGGGAGCGTGAGTGGATGGGTGGAAAGATGGACGGACAGACGGATGGATGAGTGAATGGATGGATGGATGAATGGATGGATGGATGAATGGATGGATGGATGAGTGAATGGATGGATGGATGAATGAATGGATGGATGGATGGATGGATGGATGGATGGATGGATGGATGGACAGATGGATATATGAATGGATGGAATATTGGATTGTCAACTAGTAGTGTCTGTTGCTCACCAATTCCCAACTGCTACCATCATCATTAACCAAGCATTATAAGAGTTCTAGGCATACTTATAGTCTCACTCTATCTTTGAAACTACTTAGTTAATTATGTCTCTCCTACCACACAGAAAGCTGGTCTGTGTCTTTGGTGCCCAGCACAGGGCCTGACACCCAGTAGACACTCAGTAAATATTCTGTGGATGACTGTCCTCAATGTTCCTCACAAGAATCCTGTGAGATGGGTATGATTACTGTCCCTATCACATAGATGAGGAAGTCCAGAATCAGGGAGCTAACAGAGCTAAGAGTTGAACCCAGATCTGTGGCTCCAGACATATCATTTCTTTAGAGGCAGCAGAAACAGGGGGTGTTTAACAGGGGTTTGGGACCCGGCCCCAGGGGAAGGAGGGTATGGTCCAACAATGGCTCCCGCTGCTCTGCGGTGGACCAGAGCACAGGTCCTGATCATATAAAGGGTCAAGTCGGTGAAATAGCTGCGTCCCGTGGGGAGCACTGAGGTTTGTTAGCGCCGGACCGTCACTCTTCATCTGTGAGGTTCGGCTGTGCAGGGGCGATGTGACATTCCTCAGAGAGTCTGGAAAGGAACAGCTGCTAATGGGGATATGCTGGTTGAAATTTCACCCATGCCAGAGCCTATCATAGATGCAGATCAGATTGGATGCTGGTTGAAGATTAACAGGAGAGTCTGGAATCAAGAGAGGCAGTTCTTAGACATGTCGACAGCTTTCAACTTTTCTTCTCTTTTGAAATGCGTTGTTTTCTGCTGGGAGCTGCACTCTGTCCTGCAGTTTATGTTGGGTGTGGTACGAGAGGGTTGACATTTCTTCTCTCCTGATTTGCCCACCTATTTTAATCTTTAAGCAGCATCCACTGTGATCTGCATCTATGATAGGCTCTGGCACAGGTGAAACTTCAACCAGCATATCCCCTCTGAGCAGCTGTTCCCGGCCAGACCCTCTGAGGAATGTCACATCGCCCCTGCACAGCCGAACCTCACAGATGAAAAATGTGGATCTCAGGTTGGGGGCCACGGTGTGGCATGCACCCAATCTCACAGCAATGAGTGGGTGCCCCAGCCTGCAACTCAGGCCTCCTGATTTCAAGTCTCCTGCCTTGTCTGTGACCTTGAAAATGTCGCTGATCCCTCCTCTGTTTCCAGTTATTACCCTGGGCCTCATGAAGCACAACGCAGAGGGCCGGATTCAGAACATCTGCATCCTGGACAGTCTGAAAGCCTCCGGGCAGGTTGCCCCGGGCATGGTGGGCTGGCTAACCGGTGGTGGCACGAGCCTCCAGGAGCAGTGAGAAGGCAGGTGGGACCTTGAACCCTGCCCTGGGACTCTTTACAGAGCGAAGGTCAGAATAAAGTGCTGGGGAATGGAAGCGCATGGCCTGGGAAGAGAGAAGGAAGGAAGATTGGAACCAGGAGATGTCAGGCCCAATACAAGGATGAGTAGGGGTCACATACAAGGGGTATTTGGAGAGGCAGCATAGCAGAGTAAGTAAGAATGAAGAGTTGGGAGTAAAGTTTCTCACTGAAATCTTGGCTCTGGCTCTGGTTGGTTGGTTCAGCGGTAGAGCGTTGGCCTATTGACACTGTGGATGGCCTGGGTTCGATTCCCAGTGAGTGTACACAGGAAAAGTGACCACCTGCTTCTTCCCCTTGCCCTTCTCCCTCTTCCTTCTCTCCCTTTTTCTCTCTTTCTTTCTCCCCACCTCTCCTCCAGCCATGGCTTATTCGAACGAGTTGGCCCCGTGCACTGAAGGTGGCACCATGCCTTCCTTCAGGTACTAAAATAGCTTGGTTGCCGAGCAACAAAGCAACTGCCTCAGATGGGCAGAACATCACCCTGTAGCGGGCATGCTGGGTGGATCCTGGTTGGGCATATGTGGGATTTTGTCTCTTTCTCTCCCTGCCTCTCTTTAAAAAAAAAAATCTTGGCTGTCCCACCCATCTTGGGGTAATTGCTAGATCGCTCTGGTTTCATCTATAACATGGGCGCCCACAGCATAGCTGGATAAACATCTGGGAGTCAAAGGAACTCAGGACTGGAGTCAGACATGTGAATTCCATTCTATTGCCTGATGGCTGTGTGACTCTGGCCAAAACATCTGAGCTGTCTAACCTTCAGCCCTGAGTCCGCCTCAGTGAAATGACCATAATTGTCTCAGGTGCTGGCAGTTTGGGGGTTTTCTCTGCCACACATGGTGGGTGCATGTCCATCAGTAGGTACAGTCACCCTCACAGAACTGGGCCTGTCCTGCTCACCTCTATTTCCACGCCTCCCTCCTGAGGGGTGCAGGCCTCCCCAGATTCCCAGGCTCAAAGCTCCTCGGCCCCAGCACCCCATTATTCCAGCCTGCTGTGCCTGGGGCTCCCTTCTCTCTGCCTCCAATGCCCGCTCTCTCTATTTTAGTGGGGGCCACCCCTCACCAGCAGGGTTTTCCTGGATGGGTGCAGCCACGATCACCTCCCTTCATTCATTCCTTAAACAACTGTCACAAATATTTATTGAGCACTTAATGTGTAACAGGACCTGGGCTGGGTACTGAGTACACAGCTATGAACAAGACACACCGTCACTGCCCTTTGGGATCTTAATTCTTTTTTTACGAGATAGTTCACGAAAGTAAATAACCAATTGCAAGTGGAGGGAGATGAAAGCCGTTTTATCAAGTTAAAGGGTGAGTGAGGGGGCCGATCAAGAGGACCTGTCTAAAGAAGTGGCCAGAATTAGGTAGAAACCAGAATGAAGAAGCATGTGACGTAAGAGGCATGCGGGGTGGGGAGGGGGGCTGGAAAGGCCCAGAGGTAAGAGAGAAATTGGTGTGTTAGAGAAAAAGCACAGGTCCTGCGTGGCCAGGTGAGCAAGACGGCAGGTGAGGCCGGGCCCTGCAGGTCTCGGGGGCTGTGGTGCGGAGTTTGGGTTCTAACCAAGGACAGTGAGAATCACGCAGAGAATGTTGAGCGAGAGGGGATTTAGGCCCCTTGGGCTGCCCCAGGGAGAGTCTATAGAGAGGCCAAGGTCACGCCGGAAGCCCAGAGAAACTAGAGTGTCTCCAGACAGGCGGTGATGGTCACCAGGACCCAGTAAAGGTGACAGAGGAGGGTGTGTTTTACAAGCAGAGACAACATGACTTGCTGATGGTTTGAATGTGGAGATGACGGGTGGAGGCCATCAACTGCGCCTGAGCTTTGGGTCTGGGCGGCCTGGTACATTGTTGGGCAGCCTTCTAGGTGCTGGGGTCACCTGCTGAGCAGGGCAGGTGTAGCGTGAGAACAGGCCTACAGTCTGGGTCTGCGGCTGGCTGTGGGTCACAGAAATCGGTATAACCGTGTGGAGTGTCAGGACACTCGGGACAGCTGTGAGGACTTGCAGCCAGGGCTCCCATAGGTGGCTCTTGTCCACAGAGCGTCTATAAAAGGCTCTGACTTCAAACGCACTGCCAGGCCCTTGTGACAGGTGGCCGGCCTTGTCTGTCAGCCCAAGGCCTTGCTACCTGGGGTCCCTCCCCCCTGCGGGACCTCTGCTCTTTCTCTGTGTAGCGCCAACATCACCAACATTCAGCGGGACTATGGCGGGATCCAGATGTCTTTCCAAAGGGGCTGGGTCTCAGCAAACATCTCACTTGAATTTGACATTGACTTGAGACTGGAAGTCATACAGACGCAGGGTCTATGAGGCACTGGGGTCCCTCCTGCTCATTTTATTATTGGCATTCCTGGGTTTGTTTGTTTGTTTGTTGTTTGTTTTTTAATTTATCCTCTTTGACTTGAGGAGATGTTACTTGATTCTTGACATTAGTCCCTTGCCAGGTCTAACTACGGGTTAACATGTCTCCCACGCGGTCACCTATCAGTGTTGTTGGGAGGTCCTTCATTGAACAGGACTGTTTCCATAGGTACTCAATTTCCTCTTGTGGTTTGTGGCTGATGAGTCAGAAGCCTTTGTCATTACCCCAGGCTTTGTTTTTCTAATAGCTTTAAAGTTTAACCTTTCACGTGTAGGGTTTTAATCCATCTGGAGACTTCTTTATGTACATTTATGTATGTGAGTTAGAGACCAGCCTCACTTCTCTCCAAATAATGAGTTTGTTTTCTCACCCCATTACTAAAGGGTCAAGTTTCCAAACACTCTGATTCCCTTTTGAGTTCTGTCTTCTGTGCCTGTGTAACCGTTTCTGCAGCAGTAACATAATATTTTAAATACTACATGTATTGATTTCCTAGAAAAAAAAATCATCTGGAAATTTGTTCGGGGTCACAATGCATGTGTATTTTAAATTAGAGAGATTTGGCATGTTCACAATGGTCGGTCACTCAATCACAAACTTAGCATATATTCCAATTTATTCAGATTGATTTTATGTCACTTGGTGAAATTTTTTTTTTTTTTAATTTTTATTTATTTATTTTTTACAGAGGCAGAGAGTGAGTCAGAGAGAGGGATAGACAGGGACAGACAGACAGGAATGGAGAGAGATGAGAAGCATCAATCATTAGTTTTTCCATTGCGCGTTGCAACACCTTAGTTGTTCATTGATTGCTTTCTCATATGTGCCTTGACCGTGGGCCTTCAGCAGACCGAGTAACCCCTTGCTTGAGCCAGCGACCTTGGGTCCAAGCTGGTGAGCTTTGCTCAAACCAGATGAGTCTGCCCTCAAGCTGGCGACCTCGGGGTCTCGAACCTGGGTCCTTCCGCATCCCAGTCCAATGCTCTATCCACTGCACCACCTCCTGGTCAGGCTCACTTGGTGAAATTTTAAAGTCCTCTAAACATCTTGAGCTTTGTTCATTTGATTTCTAAAAAATTTATAGGTTTTGTTGCTACAGGATATACAGAGTGAAGCAGAGTTTATTCCAGTATTATTATTAATTAATTATTGTGTTATTTTTCATCCAAACAACTGTAAAGCTACATTTGTCCCAGCGTGTATTGCCTGATTTTTTGTTATATTCTTTAGTTGGTATTACTGGCACTGAGGAAGGACTGCTGTTGATTGTTGAAAATTAATTTGCTATCTTATTCTTTATAATTACACCTCTATTAGTTCTAATAGTTTGCCTTTATTCTATTGGATTTTCTATCTAGCTTGAGGGTTATATCATCTGTAAATAGTGACTATTTTATCTCTTCTAAACCGTATACATCAGGGGCCCCCAAACTACGGCCCGCGGGCCACATGCGGCCCCCTGAGGCCATTTATCCGGCCCCCGCTGCACTTCCGGAAGGGGCACCTCTTTCATCGGTGGTCAATGAAAGGAGCACATTGACCATCTCATTACCAAAAGCAGGCCCATAGTTCCCATTGAAATACTGGTCAGTTTCTTGACTTGAATTTACTTGTTTTTTATTTTAAATATTGTATTTGTTCCCGTTTTGTTTTTTTACTTTAAAATAAGATATGTGCAGTGTGCATAGGGATTTGTTCATAGTTTTTTTTATAGTCCGGCCCTCCAACGGTCTGAGGGACAGTGAACTGGCCCCCTGTGTAAAAAGTTTGGGGACCCCTGATATACATCTTGTGCCTTTTTTTATACCTTGCAGTATAACTGAGACCTCCCATAGAAAGGGAAATGGATTTAGAATTCCCGAGTAAATATAATATTTTCTGTAGGATTTGGGAATATAGTTTTTATCATGTTAAGGAAGTCCCTTTATATTCTACTTTTCTGAATTTCTTTTAATAATAAATTAGTATTGGCCTTTAATAAGTGTTTTTCTGCACTGAAAAATTATTCTCTTTTTTCTCTAGTCCATTAATATGTCAAATTGTATTAATAGATTTTCTGCTGTAAAGTTATCTTAGCATTTCTAAGATGATTTTTTTTCTAGGAAATCAATACACTCTAAAATTTATTTGAAAGAATAAATACAATATTGTAATAATGTATGTTTTATAATGTTCTGGAATGATCTATTTATAATGTGCTATAATGTATTTATAATGTATCCTACTAACTTGTGATATTTTATAATGTAATATTTTTTAGGAATGTATTGTAAAATATAAGATTTCTGGTCCTGGCAGGTTGGCTCAGTGGTAGAGCATCGGCCTGACATGCAGGAGTCCCGGGTTTGATTACCAGACAGGGCACACAGGAGAAGTGCCCATCTGCTTCTCCACTCCTCCCCTCTCCTTCCTCTCTGTCTCTCTCTTCCCCTCCCACAGCCAAGGCTCCATTGGAGCAAAGTTGGCCTGGGCGCTGAGGATGGCTCCATGGCCTCTGCCTCAGGCGCTGGAATGGCTCTGGTCGCAACAGAGCGACGCCCCAGATGGGCAGAGCATTGCCCCCTGGTGGGCATGCCGGGTGGATCCCAGTCGGGAACATACGGGAGTCTGTCTGACTGCCTCCCTGTTTCCAACGTCAGAAAAATAAAAAAAAAACAAAAAAATAAAATAAGATTTCTTGACTGATATTATATTTAGAATTTTAACAAACGTTTTATACATAAAATTGATGTATGATTCAGTCCTTGTACTGTCTTTGAGGCTAGAAAAGTTGTACCGGCCTCATAAAATAAAATTGGCATCTTTTTTCCCTTATTTTCTTTTACAATGACCTTTCTATCAAAGTTTGGTAAACTTTTTCACAAAGCGATCTGGATAAAAATTTTGGAAAATGAGATCTTCAATGGCGATTTCTATTTTTTAATAATTACAGATTATCACTGTTTACTGTTTTCCTTCATCACAGTTTGGCATGTTATGCTTTGCTTTTACTGTATCCATTTAATTCGGTTTATATCAAGTATATACACGCATAGTTATGAGCCCAGGGATCCTCATCTGTACAATGGGTGCAGCTAGAACGCTATTACCTGGGCTGCTTTTGAGACTCAATGAAGAAAAGTACATGCACAGCGTCTTCTAACTGTGACTATGTTTATCGCTACAACCACCTCTCACGTATCAGTGCTTAGCTACAAATAACAGAAAACCTAACTCGACCTGGCTGTAGCAAGAAAAACAGTCACTTCCCAGAACTGAAAGTCACAGGCAAGGCCAGCTGCAGGTCTGGTTCAGTCAGCAGCTCAAAGCTGCCATTCAGAACCGGATTTGGTCCATTCCCCTTAGTGCTGTTAGCATCATGATTTCATCCTCAGGCTGCTGGTTTCCAGTACGGTAGGAAATGGTGGCCAGTGGCCTTGGAGCTGCAGGCTGTCTTGTTCCTTTCCACTGGAAGAAAAAGAGAAAAACCTTCTCCTCAAACATGAAACCCAAGATCTTCTGTTTAGTCTGATAAGACCAACCTGGGTCACAGGACAACTTTGAACCTGAAGGAGTCACCATGCGATGGTGGCTCAGATGATCACAGCCTCACCTGGACCAGGAAATGGAGATAGTGCCTGAATCAAAACAGAGTTTGGATGGAAATGACAGGATGGTTGAATGGAAGGAAAGATGGGCAGATGGATGGGTTGATAGATGGGAGGCTGGGTGGATGGGAGGATGGATAGATGCATAGATGAGTGGATGCATGGATGCATGAATGGATGGGTGGATGGGTTGGTGGGTGGGTGGATGGCTGGATGGGTGGATGGATGGATGGATGAGTGGATGGGTGGATGGGTGGATGAATAGATGGATGGATGGATGTATGGATGCCTGGATGGATACCTGGATTGATGCCTGAGTGGATACATAAATGCATGGATGGATGGGTAGATGGATGAATGGATGGATGGATGAATGGTTGGATGGATGGATTTATCAATGCAAGGATGGATAGATGCATGCATGGATAGATGGATGGATGGATGGACGGATGGGTGGATGGATGGATGCATGGATGGATGGGTAGATGCATGGATGCATGGGTGCATGGGTAGATGCATGGATGCATGGATGGATGGATGCATGCATGAATGGATGCATGGATGGATGGGTAGATACATGAATGCATGGATGGATGCATGGATGATGGATGGATGCATGGATGGATGAATGGATGGATATATGGATGGAAGGAATATTGGACTGTCAACTAGTAGTGTCTGTGGCTCACCAATTCCGAACTGCTACCATCATCATTAACCAAGTAGTATAAAAGTTCAAGGCATACCTATAGTCTCACTCTATCTTTGAAACTACTTAGTTAATTATGTCTCTCCTACCACACAGAAAGCTGGTCTGTGTCTTTGGTGCCCAGCGCAAGGCCTGACACCCAGTAGACACTCAGCAGATATTCTTTGGATGACTGTTCCCAATGTTCCTCACAAGAATCTTGTAAGATGGGTATGATTACTGTCCTTATCACACAAATGAGGAAGTCCAGAATCAGGGAGCTAATCCAGCTAAGAGTTGAACCCAGATCTGTGGCTGCAGACACACCTTTTCTTTAGAAGCAGCAGAAACAGGGGGTGCTGAACAGGGGTCTGGGACCAGCCTCGGAGGAAGAGGGTGTGGTGCAACAATGGCTCCCGCTGCTCTGCAGTGGCCCAGAGCGCAGGTCCTGATCATAGAAAGGGTCAAGTCGATTAAATAGCTGCGTCCCGTGGGGAGCACTGAGGTTTGTTAGAGCCGGACCCCGACTCTGAGGAGAGTCTGGAGCCAAGAAAGGCAGAACTTAGACATGTCCACAGCTTTTCAACTCCCCTTCCCTTTTGAAATACCTTGTTTTCTGCTGGGAGCTGCACTCTGTCCTGCAGTTTATGTCGGGTGTGGTGTGAGAGGGTTGACATTTCTTCTCTCCTGATTTGCCCACCTATTTTAATCTTCAAGCAGCATCCACTATGATCTGCATCTATGATAGGCTCTGGCAAGAATGAAACTTCAACCAGCATATCCCCTTTGAGCAGCTGTTCCCGGCCAGACCCTCTGAGGAATGTCACATCACCCCTGCACAGCCGAACCTCACAGACGAAGAATGTGGATCTCGGGATTGGAAGCCGGGTGATGGCATGCCCCAATCTCACAGCAAGGAGTGGGTGCCCCAGCCTGCAATTCAGGCCTCCAGATCCCAAATCCCCTGCCATGTCCGTGACCTTGTACAATGTCGCTGATCCCACCGCCTGGACAGTCTGGAGGCCTCCGGGCAGCTGGCCCCAGGCATGGTGGGCTGGCTAACCAGTGGTCACACGAGGCTCCAGGAGCAGCGAGAAGGCCGGTGAGACCCTGAACCCTGCGCTGGGACTCTTTACAGAGTTCAGGGTCAGAGGAGAGAGCTGGGGAATGGAAGCACACAGCCTGGAAAGAGAGAAGGAAGGAAGGTTGGAACGAGGAGATGTCAGGCCCAATACGAGGATGAGTAGGGGTCACATACAAGGGGTATTTGGAGAGGCAGCATAGCAGAGTAAGTAGGAATGAGAGTTGGAAGTAAAAGTTTTTGCACTTAAATCTTGGCTCTGATCCTGTCTGGTTGGTTCAGCGGTAGAGCGATGGCCTACCGACACTGTGGAAGTCCCAAGTTCGATTCCCAATCAGAACACGCAGAAGAAACGATCATCTGCTTCTCCCCTCAGATACTCTCCCTGTCCCTCCCCCTTTACTTCCTCTTTCTGTCTTTCTCTGCCCCCCCCCAAACATGGCTCATTTCAACAAGTTGGCCCCGGAAACTGAGGGTGGCACCATGGCACCATCTCAGGAGCTGAAATACCTTGGTTTTGAGCAACAAAGCAATGGCCCCAGATGGGCAGAGCATCACCGCATAGGGGGTTTGTGGGTGGATCCTGGTCGGGACACATGTGGGAGTCTGTCTCTGTGACCCCCTGCCTCTCAGTTTCTTTTTTTTTTAATCTTGGCTCTGCCACCAATGTTGGGGAAAATGCTGGACCACTCTGGTCTCATCTAGAACATAGCTGCCCAGAGCGCTGCGGGATAAACATCTGGGGGCCAAAGACTCAGGACTGGAGTCAGACACGTGAACTCCACTCTATTGCCTGAGGGCTGTGTGACTCTCCCCGGGGCATCTGAGCTCTCTAAGCCTCAGCCCTGAGTCCGCCTCAGTGAAAGGGTCGTGATTGTCCCTGTGGCTGGCAGTTTGAGGGTTTTCCCTGCCACACATGGTGGGTGCATGGCCATCAGTATGGACAGTCACCCTCACAGAACTGGGCCTGTCCTGCTCACCTCCATTTCCATGCCTCCCTCCTGAGGGGTGCAGGCCTCCCCAGATTCCCAGGCTCAAAGCTCCTCGGCCCCAGCACCCCATTATTCCAGCCCGCTGTGCCTGGGGCTCCCTTCTCTCTGCCTCCAATCCCCTCTCTCTCCATTTTAGTGGGGCCACCCCTCACCAGCAGGGTGTTCCTGGATGGGTGCAGCCACGATCACCTCCCTTCATTCATTCCTTAAACAACTGTCACAAATATTTATAGAGCACTTAATGTGTAACAGGACCTGGGCTGGGTACTGAGTACACAGCTATGAACAAGACACACCGTCACTGCCTTTTGGGATCTTAATCCTCTTTCATGAGATAGGCCACAAAAGTAAATAACCAATGGCAGGTGGAGGGAGATGAAGGCGTTTCATCAAGTTAAAGGGTGAGTGAGGGTGCCGATCAGGAGGACCCGTCTAAAAGTAACCCTTAGGAATAAACCGGAATGAAGAAGCATGTGAAGTAAGAGGCATGCGGATGGGGAGGGGGGCTGGAAAGGCCCGAAGGTAAGAGAGAAATTGGTGTGTTTGAGGAAAAGCACAGGTCCTGCGTGGCCAGGTGAGCAAGACGGCAGGTGAGGCCGGGTCCTGCAGGTCTCGGGGGCTGTGGTGAGGAGTTCGGGTTCTAACCAAGGACAGTGAGAAACACGCAGAAAATGTTGAGCAAGAGGGGAGTTAGGTCCCTTGGGCTGCCCCAGGGAGAGGTCTATAGAGAGGCCAAGGTCACGCCGGAAGCCCAGAGAAACTAGAGTGTCTCCAGACAGTCAGTGATGGTCACAGGGACCTGGAGAAGGTGACAGAGGAGGGTGTGTTTTACAAGCAGAGACAACACGACTTGCTGATGGTTTGAATGTGGAGATGACGGGTGGAGGCCATCAACTGCGCCTGAGCTTTGGGTCTGGGCGGCCTGGTACATTGTGGGGCAGCCTGGTAGGTGGTGGGGTCACCTGCCGAGCAGGGCAGGTGTGGTGTGAGAACAGGCCTGCAGTCTGGGTCTGCGGCTGGCTGTGGGTCACAGAAATCAGTATAACCGTGTGGAGTGTCAGGACACTCGGGACAGCTGTGAGGACTTGCAGCCAGGGCTCCCATAGGTGGCTCTTGCCCACAGAGCGTCTATAAAAGGCTCTGACTTCAAACGCACTGCCAGGCCCTTGTGACAGGGGCCGACCTTGTCTGTCAGACTGAGGCCTTGTTATCTGGTTTCTCTCCCCCCTGCGGGACCTCTGCTCTTTCTCTGTGTAGCGCCAACATCACCAACATTCAGCGGAACTATGGCGGGATCCAGATGTCTTTCCACAAGGAGTATTGGCAAAAATCTCACTTGAATTTGGCATTGACTTGAGACTGTAAGTCATACAGACGCAGGGTCTATGAGGCACTGGGGTCCCTCCTGCTCCCTGAGGACCTGGGGGCTGAAATGTGGGATGGGAGAGAATGTGGCCACCTGTGGAACCCAACTCTTTCTACTCTTTCTAACCCCGACCTGGTTTGAAACTCACTCGCTGTGTGACCTTGGGGAAGACACTCACGCCTCTGAGCCTTAGTTCCTGCAACTGAAATGTGGATGGCAATCATCTGTCAGTGGAGATAAATCATTTGCTCGTTTAAACCTGTGTTTAATGACGTAGACAAAAGGAAAGTGGTTGCCAGAGAGAGGTGAGGATGGAGTAAAGAGGGACAAATATACGGTGAGGGAAAATGATTGGACTTTAATGATGGGCACACCACACAACCAACTGTTCAAATGCTATAGGGATGTTCACCTCAAACCTATGCATTGGGTTTGACCTATGTCACCTCATCAAATTTCATTTCTAAGAGAAAGAAAAAGAGCAAAGCAATGAGAAGAATAAAATAAAACAAACCTATGTGAGTTCACCACACTGATTTGAAAAAGGAGAAACACTATTAATAAAACAAAATTTTTTAATAAAAAGGGAGAAACACTGTATCTCATCACCTTTCCCTTCCTTTAACATCCTTTAAGATCCACTGTCCCCAAGGAAAAGGGGGCTACAGCTAAACAGTAAAACTTTTTTTTTCTGTATTTTTCTGAAGCTGGAAACGGGGAGAGACAGTCAGACAGACTCCCGCATGCGCCCGACGGGATCCACCCGGCACGCCCACCAGGGGCGACGCTCCACCCGCCCCCCCCCCCTGGGCGCCGCTCCGCCACGACCAGAGCCACTCCAGCGCCTGGGTCAGAGGCCAAGGAGCCATCCCCAGCGCCCGGCCATCCTTGCTCCAATGGAGCCTTGGCTGTGGGAGGGTAAGAGAGAGACAGAGAGGAAGGAGGGGGGGTGGAGAAGCAAATGGGCGCCTCTCCCATGTGCCCTGGCCGGGAATCAAACCTGGGCCCCCTGCACGCCCGGCCGACGCTCTACCGCTGAGCCAACCGGCCAGGGCACAGTAAAACTATTTTTAAAAAGATAAACTCTCAACATTCCCAAAGGCCCCCCAATCTAGTCTGTTTAAAAGATTTTCAGAAGCCACAGTGGCTAATAGCAGTTTTCTCTATAATCACCGCCCGCAGCATTTAGCAGGCGGGGGTGTGGCGTCCCTCTGGGCCGGTTTGTTGAAAGGACTCCGTGTAGACAGCACTGTCCACGTGGAGAGCCACTCTTCATGTTGACAGCCTCCATCTCCGGCTCTTTCTCTGTCTCCTGTCCTCTCCCTCCTCCTCTCTCTCATCCCAGGAGGCTCTTCAACAACAAAACTGTGAAGACACATGCACGCATGAGCTTCGCTGTGCAGTCTGGTTGGAGAAAGATGAGTTTGGCCTGATGGATGTGGTGACAGGCCATTGCCGCGTGGAGCCCAGCAGTGTCCACATGACAGTCCTCACTGAGTAAGGTCCCCGCTTCTCCTCCCAAGGGCTGGGCCCCTTCCTGTGGCCACATGTCCCCACCACCTCCTGGGTGAACTCCAAACAGATCTCACCCTTTCCCCACAACCTGGTTCTCCTCCTGCTTTCCAGGGATGCCCCGCCCTCTTCCCAAAAAGAAACCAGGCTTCTCCCCTCCCCAACCCTGCAGCCCACCTCCACCCGCTCCCATCAGGAACTCCTGGCAGCCCCCCCCCCCCCGCTCCCCTCACTCCATCCTGCGCTGTCCCAGCTCCTGGGTCGCTCACTGGGCCATTGCAGGAGCGTGCTTCGGCGGCCCCTGGCTGGACCTCACCTCCTTCACTCCATGCTCCGGCAGCAGAAGTCACTTTCTAGTCCGCTATCTGGCCGTGTCCTCCAGCCCCAGCCCCACTCCTCCCAGGGGTCCTCCAGTGCCCTGTGGATGAAGAGCCAACTCCTGGACGTCACTCTAGGCCCCACTTGTCCTCTCCGCTGCCCCACCCTGCTCCACGCTGCAGCCCTCTGCCCTGTAGTCTCTCTGAAGGACCCGCCCCTCCATCAACACACCCTGTAGTTTCACACCGCTGTGCCTTTGCACATGCAGATCCTTTCGCTGGGATGCTCTGTCCTTCTTCTTTAAGGCTCCTTCTCATCACTCATTCATTCAACAAATGTTTACTGAGAACCTACTATACCAGGCCCAGCATGTTTGATCCTATGGATACAACAGTGATCAGACAGAAAAATAAAAAATCCATAGCTAAATGAAGACCTACACCCTGGCCAACCAAGTCTGTCAACCTCAACAGACAGTGAGTCCCTAGGAGGCAAGACTTAGGTCTGATTTCTCTCCATAATTCCAAAATGCAGAAAACAGCAAAGTTCTCAGGGACGTCCATTCACTGGTTCATCAGACAGTCACCGGGTGCCTAGGTCACCCCAGACATTGGAGGACAGGGCGGTGCAGGGGGAAGACAGGGGACTCGGGAGCTCTGCTGACCTGGCTCTGACCTCATCGATGCTAACTAGCTGTGTGACCTCGGACAGGTCACATTGCTTCTCTGAAGAGCCCCTTTGACTGCGCCTGACAATGATGCCACGGCAACGACTTCTCAGTGCGGCAGAGACGGTTCCCCTGGCCCACCGAGGAGGCCTCCGTTCTGCTCTAAAAGGAGAAATCTGTGATACGGTGTCCAGGTTACAGGCTTGGGCAGAAGATACAACTTAATTTAAAACCTGACTCTACTGTAGACTAGCTCTATGATCTCGGGCAAGAATTGTATACACTTGAGTCACAGTTTTCTCATCTGTAAAATAGGACTAATAATAGTGTTTATATCCTAGGGATGCTAGAAAGGTTGCACAAGCATTTGTGAAAACCTACCTGTCGATAATAGCGAACACTACTATTATTACAGAGGGGAAAACTGAGGCTCAGAAAGGACATCGGAGCTGTCCAGTGTCAAACGACGAGACTGGGCAGAGCCCCGCGAGAACTCAAGGCTTCCTGAACTGAGGCCGAGGAACCCCCTTTCCAACCTCCACGCTTGGCAGAAAAGTGGCTTCCTGGTCACTCCTGTCCCCAGACCTCCCTCACTCATACACAGACGAGGAGACCATCTCAAAGCAGGACAGAGAGAGAATGAGAGACAAGAACCATCTCCCCACATTCTCAGTGTCCTCCACATTCTCTGCACCTCTGCATTTGGTGACATCGTGATGTACAGTTTGAAATACATTATTGACACATCCGGCTTGAGTGAGTCCTTACCTCGTGACCCCTGGGGCCTCCTGTAGGAAATGTTTGCTTTGGAATTTGTGGGATGGACATGGTGAGATGGACGGCTTCTCTTCAGTTTCCCAGCTGTCAATCACTTAGCGCCACGTCTCCCCGGCTGTGGGCTCACTCGCTATATATTAAGTCAGCCCCACTGCAGAACCCAGCAGAAATCAACTGACGGAGACCCAGAGCTCCTCCACTGTCCCCTGCAGAAATCCAGGTGAGCACAACGCAACGACCCTCTCAAACCTGCCTTTTTGTCAGACACCAAGCCAGACGGAAGCTTTTCGTGAGTGTTGCCCAGTGACAAATTGGTGCTGGCTCTAGCACAGAACACGAGAAACAGCAGCTTCAGTGCTGACGAGATGTCCAGAGGGAGAAGGATACACTGGCATAAGGCGTCCGCCAGCTTTCTCCTCTGCTACCCCTGGGTTGTGGCTTTCATGCTCATGCTGATAAAATAGCTGCTGAGATACATCCATCGTTTCTGGCATCAGATTAAGAAAAAGCTGGAGAGGAAAACAAAAGCTTGTCAGCCCACTTTAGTTTTTTTTTTATTTATTTATTTTTTTTATTCATTTTTTTAGAGAGGAGAGGGAGAGACAGAGAGAAGAGACAGAGAGAGAAGGGGGGGAGGAGCTGGAAGCATCAACTCCCATATGTGCCTTGACCAGGCAAGCCCAGGGTTTCGAACCAGTGACCTCAGCATTTCCAGGTCTACGCTTTATCCACTGCACCACCACAGGTCAGGCAAGTCAGCCCACTTTAAATAGCTCTTTAAGAAGACCCAGCCTAAGAAGGTTGGGGAGAGAAGCCTTTTGTTAGGCCCGTTTCTGCTCTCAAAAATGAAAGAGTTCTTTAAAGGGAGAGGGAAGGGTGGGCAGGTGCCCTCAGCTCTCCACGCTTCTATTTCTTGCTCTTTAAAATAAGCTTGTTGATATTTTTCTCAGAGGACAGAGCTGTTGCAAAGTTTTAGTGTAGATCCCCTCTCTCTGCATCCAAAAATGCCCCTTGGCCACCCTGTCCTCGTTCAGGCTCTGTTAGTGTGTGCGTTTCCCTAAAGGCACTGTCAGAACCAGGGAGGGATGAAGAGAACCATTGACTAGTAAGTTCAAAATGAGTTTCCATTTAGTGGCCCTTGCTTAAGCAATTTTTCAAAATACTTGTTGAATCCTCACAGTAACTTTATTTATTGAGGTACAGAGTAAAGTACACACAACTTAAAGGCAGGGCAACTGGTAGCTACCCACTAAATATGGGTGGTCTCAGGGAAAGCATAATTATGCTCTGGGCCTCAGTTTTCATTCTGTAAATGGAAGTGGAATTGGGATAGGTAGGAATACGTACAGAGGAGTCCCTGGTTTTCCTCCACCCCGAAACCCTTCAGCTCCATAGAGAATCTCAGACTGACCCTGACACTGACTCGACTTACCTGGGGCCCCCAGGGCACATCCCAAGTGCTGAAGGTATCAGGTCCTCTTCTCATCCTTGGTGGGCTGCCTGCCCTGTTGTCTGCTCAGTGCTGGAATATTTGAATTTCCTATGGGTCTGTTACACAGCGTAATTAAAAATATTTCTTAGATTTCAGTCCATTTGCTCTTTTATCTTAGCATGCCTTGTTATTCTTTTATTGGATGCTGGACATCATGATGAAAAATTGTAGAGGCTCTGAATGATGTTTTCTTGTTCCAAAGAACAGACTTACATGAGTTTTCTGGCCACCCCAGATTCACGCTCTGGGGACACCCTCTCAGCGGATGACCCCCACAACCTACACTCTCTGCTCTGCCCTCCCCCAGGTGCCTGATCCAAGATGCTGAGGATCTCCGGCCTCTTCCTGCTCCTCTGCGGGCTGCTTGCTCCATCCACTGCTCAGGACCGCCAAGGTGAGACAGTCCTCTCTTGAGTCATGCCTGGCCTTGTCAGACCCAAGGGTTTCTCCTAGAAAAAATCTAAGCCATGAGCCAATGCCGGTTAAGTTTTTATTAGCGTCGTGCCCAGTACACAGTTAACACCATTAATCGTTAGCTATTCTGATCATCACTACACAACTGTATTTAATCTCTTCCCAAGATCCCCCTCTTTCCTGTCTCCGTACTCTGTTTCATCTGCTAAGATCCACCATCCAAGACCCCAGCCCTACCTGGACGGGCCATGCCCACTTCCCCCACACTCACTCCCCTCTGACCACCGTGGCCCCCGAAGCACACGAAACACACTGAAGAACCTTTGCAGGCGCTGTTCCCTCTGCTTAAAACAGCCTTCCCCTAACGATCCACAGGGCGCCCTCCCTTCCTCAGGTCTCGGCTAAGACGTCAATTTTGCAGAAAGACCTTCCTCGGCCTGAACTAGTGCCCTCCGCCCGCCCTCTGGGTGCTCAGCCTGCCCGTGCTCTTCCCTCCTCCGCAGAGCGCGCGCCCCTCGGAATGCACCGCTATAGCCGCAGTGCTTAGAACATTGACACTTCTTTCCAGGCCCCTTGGCAAACAGCCTCTGCCCAGAGACTCTCCAGGTGACACCCCATCACCCTCACATCCCATCTTCACCCCTAGGGCTCCTGCCTCCTCACCAACCACCAGCCTGTCGGCTCGGTGAGGGCGGAGGGTCCTCCGGTTTCCACCCACGCAGCCCCGCCCCTTTGGCACGGCTCCTGCACATAGGAGACCCCATAAATATCTGCTAAACGACTGTGTCTAGAACCTGGGGCGCCCACGCAGGACAGGCAGACCTGATGAATGAGAAGTAAACGCGCCACGTGTGGGACGTGTTCAGAGGTCAAGGTCGTGTCCGGGAATTTGGGGCAGTGACCGTCAAATTGGGTTTTTTGGGGGTTTTTTGTTTTTGTTTTTGTTTTAGTTTTTTTTAAATTTTATTTTATTTTATTTATTCATTTTAGAGAGGAGAGCGAAAGGAAGAGAGGGAGAGAGAGAGGAGAGAGAGACAGAGAGAGAAGGTGGGGAGGAGCTGGAAGCATCATCTCCCATATGTGCCTTGACCAGGCAAGCCCAGGGTTTCGAACCGGGGACCTCAGCATTTCCAGGTCGATGCTTTATCCACTGCGCCACCACAGGTCAGGCCGGGTTTTGAGGCCCATGTTTCTTTCTCAACTTTAACCCAAGGACCCCCAGGCGCAGACGTTCCTCCCAGCCCGGTGACCCCTGACCTAAAAGGATCATTGAATGACTTCCTCAGCAACAAAATAAGCTCCGTGAAGTTGAGTACGAGGTTCACGAACGGACACAGATATGGGTGAGCGCTCTCTGATCACTCTGCCCCAGGCCCAGCCGGTCCTGGTTCTGTGTATTTAGGGAAATGAGATCTTCAATGACTATTTCTATTTCTTAATACTTACAGTTTATCACTGTTTCTTTTTTTCCTTCATCACAACTTCGCATGTCATGGTTTGCTCTAACTGTATCCATTTAATTCGGTTTATATCAAATATATACACTCATAGTTATGAGCCCAGGGATCCTCATCTGTACAATGGGTGAGCTAGAACGCTATTACCTGGGCTGCTTTTTTGTTTGTTTGTTTTTAATTTATTTATTAAATTTAATGCAGTGACATTGATAAATCAGGGTACATATGTTGAAAGAAAACATCTCTAGATTATTTTGACATTTAATTGTGCTGTATACCCCTCCCCCAAAGCTAAATTGTCTTCTGTCACCTTTTATCTGGTTTTCTTTGTGCCCCTCCCCTCCCCCAACTTCTCTCTCCTTCTTCACCCCATCCCCCTTCCCCCCACCCCCCACCCCTGTTGCCATCACATTCTTGTTCATGTCTCTGAGTCTCATTTTTATGTCCCTTCTATGTATGGATTCATATAGTTCTTAGTTTTTTTCTGATTTACTTATTTCACTCCGTATAATGTTATCAAGGTCCATCCATGTTATTGTAAATGATCCGATGTCATCATTTCTTATGGCTGAGTAGTACTCCATAGTATAAATGTACCAAAGCTTTTTAATCCACTCGTCCTCTGACGGACACTTGGGCTGTTTCCAGATCTTCGCTATTGTGAACAATGCTGCCATAAACATGGGGGTGCATTTCTCCTTTTGGAGCTGTTCTATGGTGTCCTTGGGGTATATTCCTAAAAGTGGGATAGCTGGGTCAAAAGGCAGTTCGATTTTCAGTTTTTTGAGGAATCTCCATACTGTTTTCCACAGTGGCTGCACCAGTCTGCATTCCCACCAGCAGTGCAGGAGGGTTCCCTTTCTCCACATCCTCGCCAGCAGTTATTCTGTGTTGTTTTGTTGATGAGCGCCATTCTGACTGGTGTGAGGTGATATCTCATTGTGGTTTTAATTTGTATTTCTCTACTAAAGGGGGTTTTCCAACCAGATTCAAAGAACAAAAGAAAACAACACCACAAGTAACAGCTCCACCAAGAACACAATAAAACCAAACTTAAACTGTGACAACAAAGGAAAAAAAAAAGGGGGGGAGAGAATGGAGATTAACAGTAGCAAAGGACGATGAAGTGCAGAAATACTTATAAGATAGGGTACTACAATGAATATGGTAGGTACCCTTTTCATTACTTAATGGTAACCACCCTAGAAAAAACCACCACAAAAACACATGACTTAAAAAAGGTAGCAACAGAGGAAAGAAGTATGGAACACAAACAAACAGAAACAAATGATAGAAAAACAAAAGAGAAGAATCAAACTAGATACAAAACTAACAGAAAGCAATTTATAAAATGGCAGTAGGGAACTCACAAGTGTCAATAATTACACTAAATGTAAATGGATTAAACTTACCAATAAAAAGACACAGAGTAGCAGAATGGATTAAAAAAGAAAATCCAACTATATGCTGCCTACAAGAAACACATCTAAGCAACAAGGATAAAAACAAATTCAAAGTGAAAGGCTGGAAAACAATACTCCAAGCAAACAACACCCAAAAAAAAGCAGGTGTAGCAATACTCATATCTGATAATGCTGACTACAAGACAGAAAAAGTACTCAGAGACAAAAATGGTCACTTCATAATGATTAAGGGGACACTGAATCAAGAAGACATAACAATCCTTAATATATATGCACCAAACCAAGGAGCACCAAAATATATAAGACAGCTACTTATTGACCTTAAAACAAAAATACAATCATACTTGGAGACCTCAATACTCCGCTGACGGCTCTAGATCGGTCATCCAAACAGAGAATCAATAAAGATATAGTGGCCTTGAACGAAATACTAGAACACCTGGATATGATAGACATCTACAGGACACTTCATCCCAAAGCGACAGAGTATACATTTTTCTCTAGTGTACATGGAACATTCTCAAGAATTGACCATATGTTGGGCCACAAAGACAATATCAGCAAATTTAGAAAAATTGAAATTGTACCAAGCATATTTTCTGATCATAAAGCCTTGAAACTAGAATTCAACTGCAAAAAAGAGGGGGAAAAAACCACAAAAATGTGGAAACTAAACAACATACTTCTAAAAAATGAATGGGTCAAAGAAGAAATAAGCGCAGAGATCAAAAGATACATACAGACAAATGAAAATGAAAATACGACATATCAGAATCTCTGGGATGCTGCAAAAGCAGTAATAAGAGGAAAGTTCATATCACTTCAGGCCTATATGAACAAACAAGAGAGAGCCGAAGTAAACCACTTAACTTCACACCTTAAGGAACTAGAAAAAGAAGAACAAAGACAACCCAAAACCAGCCGAAGAAAAGAGATAATAAAAATCAGAGCAGAAATAAATGAAATAGAGAACAGAAAAACTATAGAAAAAATCAATAAAACAAGGAGCTGGTTCTTTGAAAAGATCAACAAAATTGACAAACCCTTGGCAAGACTCACCAAGGAAAAAAGGCACAGGACTCAAATAAATAAAATCCAAAATGAAAGAGGAGAGATCACCACAGACATCATAGATATACAAAGAATTATTGTAGAATACTATGAAAAATTATATGCCACCAAATACAACAATCTAGAAGAAATGGATAAATTCCTAGAACAATACAACCTTCCTAGACTGAGTCATGAAGAAGCAGAAAGCCTAAACAGACCAATCAGCAGGGAGGAAATAGAAAAAACTATTAAAAAACTCCCCAAAAATAAAAGTCCAGGCCCAGACGGTTATACTAGTGAAATCTATCAAACATTCAAAGAAGACTTGGTTCCTATTCTACTGAAAGTCTTCCAAAAAATTGAAGAAGAAGCAATACTTCCAAACACATTTTATGAGGCCAACATAACCCTCATACCAAAACCTGGCAAGGATGGCACAAAGAAAGAAAACTACAGACCAATATCTCTAATGAATACAGATGCTAAAATTCTAAACAAAATACTGGCAAACCGAATACAACAACATATTAAAAAAATAATACATCATGATCAAGTGGGATTCATCCCAGAATCTCAAGGATGGTTCAACATACGCAAAACGGTTAACGTAATACACCATATCAACAAAACAAAGAACAAAAACCATATGATCTTATCAATAGATGCAGAAAAGGCTTTTGATAAAATACAACACAATTTTATGTTTAAGACTCTCAACAAAATGGGTATAGAAGGAAAATATCTCAACATGATAAAGGCCATATATGATAAACCATCAGCCAACATCATTTTAAATGGCATAAAACTGAGGACTTTCTACCTTAAATCAGGAACAAGACAGGGTTGTCCACTCTCTCCACTCTTATTTAACGTGGTGCTAGAAGTTCTGGCCAGAGCAATCAGACAAGACAAAGAAATAAAAGGCATCCATATTGGAAAAGAAGAAGTAAAGGTATCACTTTTTGCTGATGATATGATCCTATACATCGAAAACCCGAAGGACTCCACAAAAAGATTATTAGAAACAATAAACCAATACAGTAAGGTCGCAGGATACAAAATTAACATACAGAAGTCCATAGCCTTTCTCTATGCCAACAATGAAATATTAGAAAACGAACTCAAAAAAATAATCCCCTTCACGATTGCAACAAAAAAAATAAAATACCTAGGAATAAACATAACAAAGAATGTAAAGGACCTATATAATGAAAATTACAAAGCATTGTTAAGAGAAATCGAAAAAGATACAATGAGATGGAAAAATATTCCTTGTTCTTGGATAGGAAGAATAAATATAATCAAAATGGCCATATTACCCAAAGCAATATACAAATTTAATGCAATTCCCATCAAAATCCCTATGGGATTTTTTAAAGAAATGGAACAAAAAATCATCAGATTTATATGGAACTATAAAAAACCCCGAATAGCCAAAACAATCCTAAGGAAAAAGAATGAAGCTGGGGGCATTACAATACCTGACTTTAAACTATATTATAGGGCCACAATAATCAAAACAGCATGGTATTGGCAGAAAAATAGACACTCAGACCAATGGAACAGAATAGAAAGCCCAGAAATAAAACCACATATATATGGTCAAATAATCTTTGATAAAGGGGCCAACAACACACAATGGAGAAAAGAAAGCCTCTTCAACAAATGGTGTTGGGAAAACTGGAAAGCCACATGCAAAAGAATGAAACTCGACTACAGCCTGTCCCCATGTACTAAAATTAATTCAAAATGGATCAAAGACCTAAATATAAGACCTGAAACAATAAAGTACATAGAAGAAGACATAGGTACTAAACTCATGGACCTGGGTTTTAAAGAACATTTTATGAACTTGACTCCAATGGCAAGAGAAGTGAAGGCAAAGATAAATGAATGGGACTACATCAGAATAAAAAGTTTTTGCTCAGCAAGAGAAACTGATATCAAAATAAACAGACAGCCAACTAAATGGGAAATGATATTTTCAAACAACAGCTCAGATAAGGGCCTAATTTCCAAAATTTACAAAGAACTCATAAAACTCAACAACAAACAAACAAACAATCCAATAAAAAAATGGGAAGAAGACATGAATAGACACTTCTCCCAGGAAGAGATACAAATGGCCAACAGATATATGAAAAAATGCTCAGCTTCATTAGTTATTAGGGAAATGCAAATCAAAACTACAATGAGATACCACCTCACCCCTGTTAGATTAGCTATGATCAACAAGACGGGTAATAGCAAATGTTGGAGAGGCTGTGGAGAAAAAGGAACCCTCATTCACTGTTGGTGGGACTGTAAAGTAGTACAACCATTATGGAGGAAAGTATGGTGGTTCCTCAAAAAACTGCAAATAGAACTACCTTATGACCCAGCAATCCCTCTACTGGGTATATACCCCAAAACCTCAGAAACATTGATACGTGAAGACACATGTAGCCCCATGTTCATTGCAGCACTGTTCACAGTGGCCAAGACATGGAAACAACCAAAAAGCCCTTCAATAGAAGACTGGATAAAGAAGATGTGGCACATATACACTATGGAATACTACTCAGCCATAAGCAACGATGACATCAGATCATTTACAGCAAAATGGTGGGATCTTGATAACATTATAAGGAGTGAAATAAGTAAATCAGAAAAAAACAAGAACTACATGATTCCATACATTGGTGGAACATAAAAATGAGACTAAGAGACATGGACAAGAGTGTGGTGGTTACCAGGGGTGGGGGGAGGGAGGACAGGGGGAGAGTTAGGGGGAGGGGGAGGGGCACAGAGAACTAGATAGAGGGTGGCGAAGGACAATCTGACTTTGGGCGAGGGGTATGCAACATAATTTAATGACAAAATAACCTAGACATGTTTTCTTTGAATATATGTACCCTGATTTATTAATGTCATCCCATTACCATTAATAAAAATTTATTTAAAAAAAAAAATAAAAAAAAAAATAATTTGTATTTCTCTAATGATTAGTGATGTTGAGCATTTTTTCATATGCCTATTGGCCATCTGTATGCCCTCTTTGGAGAAGTGTCTATTCATCTCTTTTGCCCATTTTTGGATTGGATTGTTTGTCTTCCTGGTGTTGAGATTTACAAGTTCTTTATAAATTTTGGTTATTAACCCCTTATCAGACGTATTGTCAAATGTGTTCTCCCATTGTGTAGTTTGTCTTTTTATTCTGTTCTTGTCTTTAGCTGTGCAAAAGCTTTTTAGTTTGATGTAGTCCCATTTGTTTATCCTGTCTTTTATTTCACTTCCCCGTGGAGATAAATCGGCAAATATAGTGCTCCGAGAGATGTCCGAGAGCTTACTGCCTATGTTTTCTTCTAAGATGCTTATGGTTTCACGACCTACATTTAAGTCTTTTATCCATTTTGAGTTTATTTTTGTAAGTGGTGTAAGCTGGTGATCTAGTTTCATTTCTTTGCAGGTAGCTGTCCAATTTTCCCAACACAATTTGTTAAAGAGGCTGTCTTTACTCCATTGTATGCTCTTACCTCCTTTGTCAAATATCAGTTGTCCATAGAACTGTGGGTTTATTTCTGTGTTCTCTGTTCTGTTCCATTCATCTATATGCCTGTTCTTATGCCAGTACCAGGCTGTTTTGAGTACAATGGCCTTGATATCAGGAAGTGTGATACCTCCCACTTTATTCTTCTTTTTTAAGATTGCTGAGGCTATTCATGTTCTCTTTTGGTTCCATATAAATTTTTGGAATATGTGGTCTATATCTTTGAAGTATGTCATTGGTATTTTAATTGGTATTGCATTGAATTTATAGATTGCTTTGGGTAATATAGACATTTTAATGATGTTTATTCTTCCTAACCATGAGCACGGTATATGCTTCCACTTGTTTGTATCTTCCTTGATTTCTTTTATCAATGCTTTGTAGTTTTCCGAGTACAAGTCTTTAGTCTCTCTGGTTAAGTTTATTCCTAGGTACTTTATTTTTTTGGTTGTAATTGTGAAGGGGATTGTTTCCTTAATTTCTCTTTCTGACTGTTCATTGTTGGTGTATAAAAATGCCTCTGATTTCTGAGTATTGATTTTATATCCTGCCACTTTGCTGAATTCATTTATCAGGTCCAGTAGCTTTTTGACTGAGACTTTAGGGTTTTCTATATACAATATCATATCATCTGCAAATAATGATAGTTTTACTACTTCTTTTCCAACTTGAATGCCTTTTATTTCTTCTTCTTGTCTGATTGCTGTGGCTAGGACTTCCAGGACCATGTTAAATAAGAGTGGTGAAAGGGGGCACCCCTGCCTTGTTCCTGATCTTAAGGGTATTGCTTTTAATTTTTGCCCATTGAGTATGATGTTGGCTGTGGGTTTCTCATAGATGGCTTTTATCATGTTGAGGTATGTTCCCTGTATTCCCACTTTGCTGAGAGTTTTGATCATGAATGGGTGCTGGATTTTATCAAATGCTTTTTCTGCATCTATTGAAATTATCATATAGGTTTTCTCCTTCTTTTTGTTTATGTGATGAATCACATTGATTGATTTGCAAATATTGTACCAGCCTTGACTCCCCAGAATAAATCCCACTTGATCATGGTGTATGATTTTTCCATATATTGTTGGATCCAGTTTGCTAATATTTTGTTGAGGATTTTTCCATCTATATTCATCAGAGATATTGGCCTATAATTTTCTTTCTTTGTGTTGTCTTCGCCTGGTTTTGGAATCAGAATTATGCTTGCCTCATAAAAGGAGCTTGGAAGTCTTCCTTCCTCTTGAATTTTTTGAAATAGTTTGAGAAGGATAGGAGTTAGTTCTTCTTTGAATATTTGGTAGAATTCCGTTGTGAAGCCATCGGGCCCCGGACTTTTCTTTGTTGGGAGTTTTTTGATAACTGTTTCAATCTCATTTGTTGTAATCAGTCTGTTTAGGTTTTCTGATTCTTCCAGATTGATTTTTGGAAGATTGTATGTTTCAAGGAATTTGTCCATTTCATCTAGGTTGTCTAGTTTTTTGGCATACATTTCTTCATAGTATTTTCTTACAATATTTTGTATTTCTGTTGTGTCAGTTGTTATTTCTCCTCTCTCATTTCTAATTTTATTTATTTGAGTCCTCTCTCTCTTTTTCTTTGTGAGTCTAGTTAAAGGTTCATCAATCTTGTTTACCTTTTCAAAGAACCAGCTCTTAGTTTCATTGATCCTCTGTATTGTTTCTTTAGCCTCTATGTCATTTATTTCTGCTCTGATCTTTATTATTTTCTTCCTTCTAGTAGCTCTGGGCTTTACTTGCTGTTATTTTTCTAATTCTTTTAGATGCAGGGTTAAGTTGTTTATTTGAGCTTTTTCTAGCTTCTGAAAGTGAGCCTGTGGTGCTATGAACTTCCCTCTCAGCACTGTTTTCGCTGTGTCCCATAAATTTTGAGTTGTTGTATGCTCATTGTCATTCATTTCTAGGAATTTTTTTATTTCTTCTTTGATCTCATTCTTAATCCATTCATTATTTAACAACCTGCTATTTAGTTTCCATGTGTTTGAGAATTTTTGAGCTTTTCTGTTGTGGTTCATTTCTAGTTTCATGCCGTTGTGATTGGAGAAAGTGCTTGATATGATTTCAGTCTTCTTAAATTTGTTGAGAGCACTTTTGTGCCCTAACATGTGGTCTATCCTAGAGAATGTACCGTGAGCACTTGAAAAGAATGTATATTCTGCTGCTTTAGGGTGAAAGGTTCTGAAGATATCTATTAAATCGAGTTGATCTAGTGTTTCCAATAAGTCTGCTGTTTCTTTGTTAATTTTCTTTCTTGAGGACCTATCTAGTGATGTTAGTGGGGTATTGAAATCCCCTACTATTATAGTATTGCTGTTGATCTCGCCCTTTAAATCCATCAAAGTCTGCTTTATATATTTGGGTGCTCCTATATTAGGTGCATAGATATTTATAATAGTTATATCTTCCTGTTGGATTACTCCCTTTATCATTATGTAGTGGCCTTCTTTATCTCTTACTATATCCTTTGTTTTAAAGTCCAATTTGTCTGATATAAGTATTGCTACCCCAGTTTTTTTTTCATTTCCGTTTGCATGAAATGTTTTTTTCCATCCTTTTACCTTCAATCTATGTGTGTCTTTTGTTCTAAGGTGTGTCTCTTGTAGACAACATATGTATGGGTCCTGTTTTCTTATCCACGCAGCTACCCTATGTCTTTTGATTGGATCATTTAATCCATTTACATTTAAGGTTATTATTGATATGTAGTTGTTTATTGCCATTTTCTTCTTTAAAGGTGTATTCCCTTTTTTGCTATATTCTTTTCCCACTTTGATCTGTTTACAACAGGCCCCTTAACGTTTCCTGCAGTATTGGTTTGGTTGTAATGAATTCCTTGAGTTGTTTTTTGTCTGGGAAGCTTTTTATTTCTCCTTCGATTTTAAACGATAGCCTTGCTGGATAAAGTAGTCTTGGTTGTAGGTTCTTGTTCTGCATTACTTTGAATATTTCTTGCCATTCCCTTCTGGCCTCAAGTGTTTCTTTTGAGAATTTGGATGTCATCCTTATGGGGGCTCCTTTGTAGGTGATAACTTTTTTTTCTCTTGCAGCTTTTAATATTTTCTCTTTATCGCTTAGCTTTGGTATTTTAATTATGATGTGTCTTGGTGTAGGTTTCTTTGGGTTTCTCTTTAATGGAGTCCTCTGTGCTTCTTGGACTTGTGAGAGCTTCTCTTGCATTAATTTAGGGAAATTTTCAGCTATGATATGATTGAACAACATCTCTATTCCTTGTTCCTTTTCTTCTTCTTCAGGAACCCCTATGATGCAGATGTTATTTCTCTTCATGTTGTCACAGAGCTCTCTAAGAGTTTCCTCTGACTTTCTGAGTCTCTTTTCTTCTCTGCTTTCATTCCTTCATTCCAGTTGTCCTCTAACTCGCTGATTCGATCCTCTGCTCTATCTATCCTGTTTTTAATTCCTTCCATTGTGGTCTTTATTTCTGATATTGTATTTGTCATCTCTGACTGATTCTTTTTTATTCTTGCTATTTCTTTATTTAGGTGTTCATAATGACCATCCATTGTTGTTCTAAGATCCCTAAGCATCCTTACAATCATTATTTTGAACTCCGCATCTGGAAGTTTGATTATTTCCATATCACTCAGTTCATCTCTTGAAGGTGTCTCTTGTGGTTTCATTTGGATTGTACTTCTTTGTCTTCTCATCATCTGTTTTTGGGTGTTTTATTTGTAGAGTTGGTTGAGTCTAGGCTTGGTGTTGTCTGCCTCCAGTTTTCAGTTGTGTTATTTCCAGGTCTTCTTGGGTTGGTATCAGCTGTTATCTGTAATCCACTATCGGATTTGGGCAGCTTTGAAGTCTTGATTTGTTTGTTTTCTTAACAGGTGATAGTCTTGTTTACTGATCTCAGCAGGGGGCTTCCTTGAAACTGTATCCAGGAATGCGATGGGTGTAACCTGAGACTCTGAAGGCCTCTTTAGCCAGCTAATCTCACTGGGGGCAGGGTGTTTCCTCAGCTTCAGTAGGGGGAGGTGTATCTCAGATCTCCATGGAGACCTGAGTTACTGCCCTTCCTCCTCACTTCTTGTTTTCAGCTGTGTCTTGTTGTGCTGATTGGAGCTGGATAGATGTCTGGAGATCTCTGATCCAGAAGCACTTCAGCTCTGTTTTGTGAAATGTTCAGTCCCTCCCCCAGCTATGGCTGCCTCCAGCATGGACAAGTCAGCTTTTTTAGATCGTTTCGTGCATTCCTTAGCCCCTCACAGTCTGTCCCTCTCCCTGTCCTTTCCACTTGGGAGATAAGCTGGTCTTTTCAACACACCTCGCTCCCTGGTCACCAGGCAAGTGGCTGTGAGTAGTAGTTTCTGCTCTTTTCCCTGTGTGAGATCCCCTCTGGGCTCTCAGCCTCACACCCCCCCTCCGTTCCTGTAAGCAGAGGTGATTCAGGCGCTCCCTACCAGGATTGTTGTGGCTTCTTCTTTGCTCCTTGGTTTTTGAGAGCTGTTATTGCAGTTCAGAGTTGGTTTTTCATGCTGATTTTTGCTAAATTGATTTGTATTCCAGTTTGGTGGTGAGAGCTGGGCGTCTATGCATCTTCCTACTCCGCTGCCATCTTTTTCAATTACCTGGGCTGCTTTTGAGACTCAATGAAGAAAAGTACATGCACAGCACTATTCTAGCTGCGAATATGTTTATCGCTACAACCACCTCTCACGTATCAGTGCTTAGCTACAAATAACAGAAAACCTAACTCGACCTGGCTCAAACAGAAAAACAGTCATTTCCCAGAACTGAAAGTCTCAGGCAAGGCCAGCTGCAGGTCTGGTTCAGTCAGCAGCTCAAAGCTGCCATTCAGAACCGGATTTGGTCCATTTCCCTTAGTGCTGTTAGCATCATGATTTCAGCCTCAGGCTGCTGGTTTCCAGTATGGTAGGAAATGGTGGCCGGTGGCCTTGGAACTGAAGGCTGCCTGTTCCTTTCCACTGGAAGAAAAAGAAAGAAACCTCCTCCTCAAACATGAAACCCAAGATCTTCTGTTTAGTCTGATAAGACCAACCTGGGTCACAGGACAACTTTGAACCTGAAAGAGTCACCATGCAATGGTGGCTCAGGTGATTAACAGCCTCACCTGGACCAGGAAATGGAGATAGTGCCTGAATCAAAACAGAGTTTGGATGGAAATGACAGGATGGTTGAATGGAAGGAAAGATGGGCAGATGGATGGGTTGATAGATGGGTGGGTAGGTGTGTGTATGGATGGAATATTGGACTGTCAACTAGTAGTGTCTGTTGCTCACCAATTCCCAACTGCTACTATCATCATTAACAAAAAATTATAAGAGTTCTAGGCATACTTATAGTCTCACTCTATCTTTGAAACTACTTAGTTAATTATGTCTCTCCTACCACACAGAAAGCTGGTCTGTGTCTTTGGTGCCCAGCACAGGGCCTGACACCCAGTAGACGCTCAGTAAATATTCTGTGGATGACAGTCCTCAATGTTCCTCACAAGAATCCTGTGAGATGGGTATGATTACTGTCCCTATCACACAGATGAGGAAGTCCAGAATCAGGGAGCTAACAGAGCTAAGAGTTGAACCCAGATCTGTGGCTGCAGACACACCTTTTCTTTAGAGGCAGCAGAAACAGGGGGTGCTGAACAGGGGTCTGGAAGCCGGCCTCTGGGGGAGGAGGGTGTGGTGCAACAATGGCTCCCGCTGCTCTGCGGTGGCCCAGAGCGTGGGTCCTGATCATAGAAAGGGTCAAGTCAGTGAAATAGGTGTGTCCCGTGGGGAGCACTGAGGTTTGTTAGATTCGTACCCTGACTCTGAGCAGGAGAGTCTGGAGCCAAGAGAGGCAGAACTTAGACATGTCCACAGCTTTCAACTCCCCTTCCCTTTAGAAGTGCGTTGTTTTCTGCTGGGAGCTGCACTCCGTCCTGCAGTTTATGTTGGGTGTGGCGCGAGAGGGTTGACATTTCTTCTCTCCTGATTTGCCCACCTATGTTAATCTTCACCCAGCATCCACTGTGACCTGCATCTATGATAGGCTCTGGCACGGGTGACACTTCAACCAGCATATCCCCTTTAAGCAGCTGTTCCCGGCCAGACCCTCTGAGGAATGTCACATCGCCCCTGCACAGCTGAACCTCACAGATGAAGAATGTGGATCTCGGGGTTGGGGGCCTCGGGGTGCCATGTACTTAATCTCACAGTAAGGAGTGGATGCTCCAGCCTGCAACTCTGACCTCCTGATTCCAAGTCCCCTGCCTTGTCTGTGACCTTGTACAATGTCACTGATCCCTCCTCTGTTTCCAGTTATTACCCTGGGCCTCATGAAGCACAACGCAGAGGGCCGGATTCGGAACATCTGCCTCCTGGACAGTCTGAAGGCCTCTGAGCAGGTGGCCCCGGGCATGGTGGGCTGGCTAACCGGTGGTGGCACGAGCCTCCAGGAGCAGCGAGAAGGCGGGTGAGACCCTGAACCCCAACCCTGGAACTCTTTATAGAGCTCTGGGTCAGAGGGGAGAGCTGGGGAATGGAAGTGCACGTTCTAGGTAGAGAGAAGGAAGGAAGATTGGAAGGAGGAGATGTCACATACAAGGGGTATTTGGAGAGGCAGCATAGCAGAGTAAGTAAGAATGAAGGGTTGGGAGTAAAAGTTTCTGCACTGAAATCTTGGCTCTGGCTCTGGCTGGTTGGTTCAGTGGTAGAGCCTTGGGTAATCGACGCTGTGGATGCCCGGGCTCGATTCCCGGTGAGTATACACAGGAAAAGTGACCGCCTGCTTCTTCCCCCTACCCTTCTCCCTCTTCCTTCTCTCCCTCTTTCTCTCATTCTTTCTCCCCACCCTCCTCCAGCCATGGGTCATTTGAGCAAGTCGGCTTTGTGCACTGAGGATGGCACCATGGCCTTTCCTAAGGAGCTAAAATAGCTTGGTTGCTGAGCAACAAAGCAATGACCCCAGATGGCATAGCATCACCCCAAAGGTGGCTTGCTTGGTGGATCCTGGTCTGGGCACATGTGGGATTCTGTCTCTTTCTCTCCCTGCCTCTCAGATAAACAAAAAAAATCTTGGCTCTGCTACCAACCTTGGGGAAAATGCTGGACTGCTCTGGCTTAATCTATAACATGGGTGCCCAGAGCACAGCTGGATAAACAACTGGGAGCCCCAAAAACTAAGGACTGGAGTCAGACATGTGAACTCCACTCTATTTTTTGATGGCTGTGTGACTCTTTCCAAAGCATTTGAGCTGTCTAACCTTCAGCCCTGAGTCCGCCTCAGTGAAATGGTCACGATTGTCCCTGTTGCTGGCAGTTTTGGGGTTTTCTCTGCCACACATGGTGGGTGCATGTCCATCAGTAGGTACAATCACCCTCACAGAACTGGGCCTGTCCTGCTCACCTCCATTTCCATGCCTCCTTCCTGAGGGGTGCAGGCCTCCCCAGCTTCCCAGGCTTAAAGCTCCTCGGCCCCAGCACCCCATTATTCCAGCCTGCTGTGCCTGGGGCTCCCTTCTCTCTGCCTCCAATCCCCTCTCTCTCCATTTTAGTGGGGCCACCCCTCACCAGCAGGGTGTTCCTGGATGGGTGCAGCCACGATCACCTCCCTTCATTCATTCCTTAAACAACTGTCACAAATATTTATAGAGCACTTAATGTGTAACAGGACCTGGGCTGGGTACTGAGTGCACAGCTATGAACAAGACACACCGTCACTGCCTTTTGGGACCTTAATCCTCATTCTTGAGATAGGTCACGAAAGTAAATAACCAATCTCAGGTGGAGGGAGATGAAGGCAGTTTGATCAAGATAAAGGGTGTGTGAGGGGGCTGATCAAGAGGACCCATCTAAAAAAGTAACCCCCTGGCTGACCAGGCATTGGCACAGTGGATAGAGCGTCGAACTGGGATGCAG
The DNA here is from genome assembly GCF_036850995.1 of Saccopteryx leptura. NCBI lineage: Eukaryota > Metazoa > Chordata > Mammalia > Chiroptera > Emballonuridae > Saccopteryx > Saccopteryx leptura. Next base: position 213,717,451 of record NC_089507.1, on the reverse strand, counting down.
AGGACCCAGATTCGATACCTCAAGATCACCAGCTTGAGCGCAAGCTTATCTGGTTTGAGCAAAGCTCACCAGCTTGGATCCGAGGTCGCTGGCTCGAGCAAGGGGTTACTTGGTCTGCTAAAGGCCCACCGTCAAGGCACATATAAGAGAGCAATCAATGAACAACTAAATGTAGGGTTGTGAAGTGAAGTAAGGGTTAAGTGAAGTCATGACCATTTGAGAGAAGGCACTGATTGATGCTTCTCATCTCTCTTCGTTCCTGTTTGTCTGTCCCTGTCTATTCCTCTCTCTGACTCTCTCTCTGTCTCTGTAAAAATGGAAGGAAGGAAGGAAGGAAGGAAGGAAGGAAGGAAGGAAGGAAGGAAGGAAGGAAGGAAGGAAGGAAAGAAGGAAAGGGAAGGGAAGGGAGGGAGGGAGGGAGGGAGGGAGGGAGGAAGGAAGGAAGGAAGGACAAAACCTAGGACACTAGGACCTTAGGTACCAACCAGAATGAGGAAGCATGTGACGTAAGAGGCATGCGGGTGGGGAGGGGGCTGGAAAGACCTGGAGATAGGAGAGAAATCGGTGTGTTTGAGGAAAAGCACAGGTCCTGTGTGGCCAGGTGAGCAAGACAGCAGGTGAGGCCGGGCCCTGCAGGTCTCGGGGGCTGTGGTGAGGAGTTCGGGTTCTAACCAAGGACAGTGAGAAACACGCGGAGAATGTTGAGCGAGAGGGGAGTTAGGCCCCTTGGGCTGCCCCAGGGACAGGTCTATAGAGAGGCCAAGGTCACGCCGGAAGCCCAGAGAAACTAGAGTGTCTCCAGACAGGCAGTGATGGTCACCAGGACCCAGTAAAGGTGACAGAGGAGGGTGTGTTTTACAAGCAGAGACAAGATGACTTGCTGATGGTTTGAATGTGGAGATGATGGGTGGAGGCCATCAAGCGCACCTCTGGTTTGGGCTTGGGCGGCCTGCTAGGTGGTGGGGCAGCCTGGTAGGTGGTGGGGTCACTTATCGAGCGGGGCAGGCATAGCTTGAGAACAGGCCTGTGGTCTGGGTCTGCGGCTGGCTGTGGGTCACAGAAATCGGTATAACCATGTGGATCTCAACCCTTGCATTCCCAAAGGCCCCTAAGCTGGTCTGTATAAAGGATTTTCAGAAGCCACAGTGGCTAATAGCAGTTTTCTCCTTAATCATTGACCTCAAGGTTTACCACGCAGGGTGTGGCATCCCTCTGGGGCGGTTTGTTGAAAGGACTCCGTGTGGACAGCACTGTCCACGCAGACAGCCACTCTTCATGTTGACAGCCTCCACCTCCCGCTCTTTCTCTGTCTCCTGTCCTCTCTCTCATCCCCAGGAGGCCCTTCAATAACAAGACTGTGAAGACACATGCACGCATGAGCTTCGCTGTGGAGTTCTGGCTGGAGAAAGACGAGTTTGGCCGGAGGGATCTGGTGACAGGCCATTGCCGCGTGCAGCCCAGCAGCGTCCACATGACACTCCTCACTGAGTAAGGTCCCCGTGGCACCTCCCCAGGGCTGGGCCCCTTCCTGCGGCCACCTGTCCCCACCACCTCCTGGGCGAACTCCAAAGAGATCTCACCCTTTCCCAGGACCTGATCCTTCTCCTGCCTCCCAGTGATGCCCCACCTCTTCTCAGAAAGAAACCAGGCTCCTCCCCTCCCCACCCCTGCAGCCCACCTCCACCCGCTCCCATCAGGAACTCCTGGCAGCCCCCCCACCCCCCGTTCCCCTCGCTCCATCCTGCGCTGTCTCAGCTCCTGGGTCGCTCCCTGGGCCATTGCAGGAGCGTGCTCCGGCGGCCCCTGGCTGGACCTCACCTCCTTCACTCCGTGCTCCGGCAGCAGAAGTCACTTTCTAGTCCGGTATCTGGCCGTGTCCTCCAGCCCCAGCCCCACTCCTCCCAGGGGTCCTCCAGTGCCCTGTGGATGAAGAGCCAACTCCTGGACGTCACTCTAGGCCCCACTTGTCCTCTCCGCTGCCCCACCCTGCTCCACGCTGCAGCCCTCTGCCCCGTAGTCTCTCTGAAGGACCGGCCCCTCCATCAACACACCGTGTAGTTTCACACCGCTGTGCCTTTGCACATGCAGATCCTTTCGCTGAGATACCCTGCTCTTCCTGTTTAAGGCTCCTTCTCATCACTCATTCATTCAACAAATGTTTACTGAGAACCTACTATACCAGGCCCAGCATGCTTGATCCCAGGGATACAACAGTGATCAGACAGAAAAATAAAAAAATCCATAGCTAAATGAAGACCTACACCCTGGCCGACCAAGTCTGTCAACCTCAACAGACAGTGAGTCCCGAGGAGGCAAGACTTAGGTCTGATTTCTCTCCGTAATTCCAAAATGCTGAAAGCAACGAAGTTCTAAGGGGACAACCATTCACTGATTCATCAGACAGTCACCGGGTGCCTAGGTCACCCCAGACATTGGAGGACAGGGCGGTGCAGGGGGAAGACAGGGGACTCGGGGGCTCTGCTGACCTGGTCTGACCTCATCGGTGCTAACTAGCTGTGTGACCTCGGACAGGTCACATTGCTTCTCAGAAGAGCCCCTTTGACTGCGCCTGACAATGATGCCACGGCAACGACTTCTCAGTGCGGCAGAGACGGTTCCCCTGGCCCACCGAGGAGGCCTCCGTTCTGCTCTAAAAGGAGAAATCTGTGATACGGTGTCCAGGTTACAGGCTTGGGCAGAAGATAGAACTAGATGTAAAACCTGACTCTACTGTAGACTAGCTCTATGACCTCGGGCAAAAATTGTTAATCTTGAGTCACAGCTTCCTTGTGCTATAAAATGAGACTAATAATAGTGTTGATATCCTAGGGACACTAGGAAGGTTGCACAAGTGTTTGTGGAAACTACCTGTCGATAATAGCGACCACCACTATTATTTCAGATGGGGAAACTGAGGCTCAGAAAGGGCATCAGAGCTGTGCAGTGTCAAACAGCGAGACTGGGCAGAGCCCCGCGAGAACTCAAGGCTTCCTGAACTGAGGCCCAGACACCACCTCCCTGACCTCCACGCTCAGCAGACAGAGTGGCTTCCTCGGTCACTCCTGTCCCCAGGCCTCCCTCCATCATGACACAGACGAGGAGACCATCTCAAAGCAGGACACAGAGGGAATGAGAGACAAGCACCATCTCCCCACGTTCTCCGTGATCTCCACGTTCTCTGCACCTCTGCATCTGGTGATGCCCGTGATGTACAGTATAAAATACAATATTGACACATCCGGCTTGAGTGAGTCCTTACATCCTGATCCCTGGGGGCCTCCTGTAGGGAATGTTTGCTTTCAAATTTGTGGGACGGACGCACTGAGATGGAGGGCTTCTCATCAGTTTCCCAGCTGTCAATCATTCAGTGCCACGTCTCCCCGGCTGTGGGGTCACTCGCTATATATGAAGTCAGCCCCACTGCAGAACCCAGCAGGAATCAACTGACGGAGACCCAGAGCTCCTCCACTGTCCCCTGCAGAAATCCAGGTGAGCATAACGCAACGACCCTCTCGAACCTGCCTTTTTATCAGACACCAAGCGAGACGGAAGCTTTTCGTGAGTGTTGCCCAGTGACAAACTGGTGCTGGCTCTAGCACAGAACACAAGAAACAGCAGCTTCAGTGCTGACGAGACGTCCGGAGGGAGAAGGGTACACTGGCATAGGTCGTCCGCCAGCTTTCTCCTCTGCTACCCCTGGGTTGTGGCTTTCATGCTCATGCTGACAAAATAGCTGCTGAGCTATAGCCATCATGTCTGGCATCCGATTAAGAAAAAGCAGGAGAGGAAAACAAAAGCCGGGTCAGCCCACTTTAAATAACTCTTTAAGAAGACCCAGCCTAAGAAGGTTGGGGAGAGAAACCTTCTGTTAGGCCTGTTTCTGCTCTCAAAAATGAAAGAGTTCTTTAAAGGGAGAGGGAAGGGTGGGCAGGTGCCCTCAGCTCTCCACGCTTCTATTTCTTGCTCTTTAAAATAAGTGTGTTGATACGTGTCTCATAGATCAGGGCTGTTGCAAAGTTTTAGTGTAGACCCCTCTCTCTGGGCTTCTAAAAATGCCCCTTGGCCACCCTGTCCTCCTTCAGTCTCTGTTAGTGTGTGCGTTTTCCTAAAGGCACTGTCAGAACCAGGGAGGGATGAAGAGAACCATTGACTAGCAAGTCCAAAATGAGCTTCCATTTAGTGGCCCTGGGTTAAGCAATTTTTCACAATGCTTGTTGAATCCTCACAGTAACTTTATTTATTGAGGTACAGAGTAAAATACACACAACTTAAAGGCAGGAATGCTGGGTGCTCGCCACTAAGTATGGGTGTCTCAGGGAAAGCATAGCCCTGCTCTGAGCCTCAGTTTCCCATCTGTAAATGGAAGTGGAATTGGGATGGTTAGGAATACGTACAGAGGAGTCCCTGGTTTTCCCCCACCCCCAAACCCTTCAGCTCCATAGAGAATCTCAGACTGACCCTGACACTGACTCGACTTACCTAGGGCCTCCAAGGCACATCCCAAGTGCTGAAGGAATCAGGTCCTCTTCTCATCCTTGGTGGGCTGCCTGCCCTGTTGTCTGCTCAGTGCTGGAATATTTGAATTCCCCGTGGGTCTGTTAGATGGCGTAATTAAAATCATTTCTTAGATTTCAGTTCATTTGCCCTTTTATCTTAGCATGCCTTGTTATTCTTTTATTGGATGCTGGACATCGTGGTGAGAAATTGTAGAGGCTCTGAACGATGTTATTTTGTTCCAAAGAGAAAGCAAGACAGCAGGAAAATAGAGAACACGTGCATGGCTTTGATCCTGCTGAGGCTTAGATGTATATGTTATTAGGGTAGAAATACTCTAATTTTGCTGTTCCTCCTCGGGGCGGAGTGGGGGCATCTTTATTCCCAGGGAACGGCTCTCTTTCGTACGGCTTAGTCGTCCAGGTCTTCCTGAAAAGCCCTGTGTCTACCAACACCACTCCTTTCTGGGGCTTGGGCTCTGCTCAGCTCTGCATCTGCTGTTCTCTTTTTTTTTTTTTTTTTTTTTTTTAAATTTTTTATTTATTAATTTTAGAGAGAAAGAGAGCGAGAGAGAGAGAGAGAGAGAGAGAGAAAGGGAGGAGCAGGAAGCATCAACTCCCATATGTGCCTTGACCAGGCAAGCCCAGGGTTTCGAACCAGCAACCTCAGCATTCCAGGTCGATGCTTTATCCACTGCGCCACCACAGGTCAGGCTGCATCTGCTGTTCTCTGCTGGACACCTTCGGGTCTAACAACTCTGACACCACCTGCAGCCTGTGTGGATTTTCGCCCACCAAGCCGTTCTCTGACACCAGCTGGGCCTCCTCCACTTCAGCTCCGCTCTGACGCTGTCTGGAGACAGCCTCTGATCCCACGGTTGAGGGCTCAGTCCTACAAGACCACCCTTGACCTCAGATGCCCATCACCAGTCCTGATTGCTGCCTGTGGGAGGGGACGTGTTCCAGCCTTCAAGCTATCTGGTGATTAGAATGTTAAATCAGATGGTTTGTTTACTTTACAAGGAACAGTTGACACAAACCGGCTCTTGAGGTTTATGAGCACAAAAGCCAAACAGCCCCGGGGGACAGCCTGAATTCACTTCTTCCTAGCAGAGGTGGCCCTGGACAGCTGACTGTCCTCCGTGTCCCACAGGGTTATTAGAAATGGCATAAAGCGCTCGTGTCCCATAAAAAGCCATTTTTATTATCAGCTGTAAAGGTAGGAGGGAAGGTTACTCTCCAAGGGAAGTATAATTTGCCTTAGGCAAAAATACCTTTTCACATCCGAGTCGGGGCACCCAGCCCCCCGTGAACACTTTTGCCCTCTGTCCCTCAACAAAACCACTGAAGAGCCCCTCCCACTCGGCCCCGGCCCTGACCTCGCTCTGAGGAACAGAACCAGCGTCCCGCTCCCAGGTTCTGGAGAACAGACCTCGGGCAGGTCAGAGCCTTGGAAAAAACTAACTTTGCCCTTCAAAACGGATCTCTTGAGCCACAAACACCATCGATAAAGGTTCTCAATCGTAGTCAGGTCAGGAGAAAAGGGCACCACCTGCATTTCTGAGAAACGCGTTGGGGAGGCACAGACGTTACCAATGTGGGGAACACTTGTCTTCAAATGTCCACGGCGTGTCCTTCCACGGCCTTCGCCCTGCCTGTGGCAATGGGACAGGCAGTGCCTGTGGCTTCATAAAGGGGCAGCTTCAGCAGGAGCGGAGGGAAGGTGCCTGGACCTTTGACGAGTCAGTAGGGACAGAACAGACCACTGCTCACCAGGAAGGGGGCGGAGGGGGCACTCTGAGAGGACAGCGTGAGGGTGTTTGGGGGTGATGGAACTACTCTACATCCCGACTATGATGGCGGGGATAAAACCACACGTGCATTAAAATTTATAGAACTACACTCCAGAGGACAAAAAGCCAATTTTACTCTGGGTTTGTTTGTTTTTTAAGACTGGGTTTTTGGTTTCTTTTTTATTTCAAAACCCAGGGCATAGGCAGGATACGTCAAGAGTATCACATATACAATGAAATAAAGCAACGTTTCCTGCCCTGAGACTAGAACATTCCCCACGTTGGGTTGGTGGGATGTGAGAGTCCAAGAGAAGCTGAGGAGAACACGGTTCTGGTGGGTTCTGGAAGGTGTCCTGTGCTCTGGCTACTCCCCAGGCAAAACTTGTCATAGGACAACAGATGGCACAGTTGATAACACAGGATTCGAGAACAGAGGGCATCTGTGCCCATGTCCCCTTCCAGAGCCCAGGAGAGAGGCCCACACCCCGGGGAAGGAAGTTTACCTGGGGGGTCTAGGTGGGTCCGAGCAGATGGGCTGGGGTAGCCCCCCATGGTCCTGCTTGAGACCCAAGGAACTGAGTCACAGCAGACCAATTTGGGGTGTCTAACAAGGAAGGAAGAAGTGACTGGTACATCCTAAGGGCCTTTCGGACTGGAGCGACTCCCAGCCTCTCGGCAGTCTAGGGGCGACAGCTTGTGAGCGTCTTGGTATTTCTGGTGAAAACAGGGACAGGGCAGCCTCCTCCAGATGCCGCGGCACACAGGAAGCCCCTGGGACAGAAATGCAGCCCCGGGGGGAAGTGGAGACGTTTCCATCACCCAGCAAATGGCATTTGGAATGGTAACTAAACTACAGATCCATTAGGAAGAAAACTGCCCAGACACATGAGTTTCTGAACTAAGCTTCTCCCAGCTCTCCGGACATGACCCGCCACGACCGTCATTTTAGAGAGGAGGACACTGAAGTTCAAGGCACTACGGCGACTTGTCCAGGGTCACAGGATTTGAACCAGGGCACTCTGTGCCCAAATCCGTCCCCTCTGTCCGCCAGCATGCCTGTGCAAACTCCTGTCTTCAAACCAAGGACACTGCCTGTCCAGTCATTGACTGTACAAGCTTGAAGCAGGCCCTTGACGTGTCTGCCTCAGTTTTCCCGCAAAGATAGTAGCAGCCTGGCCCAACCCATACGAGTTACACCAAGATAACAAAAAATGGGACCCCTCTGAGAATGACTGACGACATGCAAGCTCTGGGAAGGTTCTAGCAAGTGCTTGAATGGATAATTGAGTTGAAAGCCACGGCCCTGGCCCCTTGGGGGCATCACCGGACTCTCACAGGAACTAGGAACCGTTTCAGGGAAGGCCTGGAATGAGGGAAAGCAGCGTGGCTCACTGATGACAGGGGTGACAAGCCACAGGGGCGAGTCCTGACTCCATTACTCATTCGCTGTGTGTCCCTGGGAAGTAGTCACCCTCCCTGAACCTTGGTCTCCTTATCTGCCATTTGAATGAAAACAATGCCAACCACTTCTGAGGAAGATGAGGTTCGAGGAAGGAGAGCCCCTCCCCCCCCGCCCGGCACACGTAGGAGGTGTTCAATAAATGTGCATTTCCTCCTTTCTTTCTGTTGCTTAGAGGTGTTGGGTTTTGCAGGGTGACATCTGCTCCCCACTGGTCTAAGACCTAGATTGCTCCATGCCTCAGTCTTTCCATCTGCAAAATAGACTCCAGGGCCCGAGTTGTGGGGACAAATGCCTTATTACTTCATTTGAGGAAGGGAAGAAGAAAGGGTACAGGCAGAACCCAGGATGCCACAGCATCCCCCGGGCCTGGGAACCTGGCAGGAGTTTCCCGGAACAGGGAAGCGAAATGTCAGGCCAGCAGGAAATTCACAGATGCGGGAAATCAGAAGATACACGTCAGGTGAATGTACAGCACGGTGATTCAGAGAAGGGCTAGAGTGTGAACGGCTCAGGCCCACATCCACCACGCCACTCTGCGTATGTCCTCTCCCACGCTGAGCCTCAGTTTCCCCCGTGGAAAATGGGAGCGCTCGCTCCCACCTCACGCAGGGCTGCGAGGATTCCTGAGATGCTGCCTGTGAAGAACACGGGGTCCCGGCGGGCAGAGACGGTTCTGTGTTATCCGTTGACACTGTTCGTAGTGTTACCAGCATCCAATGAGCAGTGCCCCTCACTCTGCCAGGTCGTCTCCGTGTCTTTGGGGGCACGTAGCCGCACTGGGCCTCAGTTTCCTCCTCTGCAAAGCAGGAGCCGCGACCCCTTCTTCCCAGGGTTCCGTGAGACTAAACGGCCCCGGATAAAGTGAAATCAGAGGCACCTTGACTCTCTTTGTCACTTGGGGAGCAAGAGTCCTCTAATTGGAGAAAAAGAACTGAACCAGGAGTGTGATTGTGGATTCAGGCCGTCATCCACAAGCCTCCTAACAGCCACCTAATTTTATGCATTTTGATGCAAGTTTCTGGGACAAGGGTCCTTAGCTCCAGGTGTCTGCCTCTCCGCGTGTTCCAAGCTTGACACCCCTCCCCCCGGGCCACTTCTGACCATGCCCACGCGTCCCTGGCCTCAGCCCCGCTCATGAAAACCACGTGAAGTCTTGAGTAACATCCCTGTCTCAGGTTTTCCTCTGTTTAATTTGTCGATCAAATGGCTTAACTGTTCCACCTACTAATATGATTGGCAATTATTTACTGTGGAGATCCCCGAAAGGCATCACTAGATTGCGGAATTCTCAATTCTCCCAAATCCCACCACCCTGCTGCGCATTTCCTTATCCCCACGCTATAAAAGAGGCCGCCTCCCTCGGCAGAAGCGAGCTGGAGAGGGGAGAGGTGACCAGGACAGCCGCCAGGAGCTCTGCGAAGCCCAGGTGAGGCCGGCGAGTTCTGCTCCCGCTCTGCGGCCCTGGCAGGGGCGGCAGGGGTGCCAGGCTCCTTGCTGGCTGACTAGGCTTTAGGATCACTCATGGAGGGGGGGGCGCTTCTAAAAGAAACAGCGCTGGCCATTTTCAGGGGCATGGGGCGGCCATTCACTCTGCTTCCCTAAGAGAGCGGTAATGTCCGTATAGAAGCGTTGGACTGTAGAAATGGAGAAGGGGGAGTGTGATGGCGATGGGCGGCATGTGGCTACAGGTGCACGTGCCCCTGGAATTCTCCCGTGGGCACGCGCTTTGTGCCCTGCGTCAACATCTCCATGGCGTGACTTTCAGCTTGAGGCTGCCATGGTGGATTCAGGCCATCGTCCACAAACCCCCTAAGAGCCACCCGATTTCATGCATTTTGATGCATGTTTCTGGAACTAGGGTCCTTAGCTTCCAGTGGATTCATACAAGGTCTGTTTCCCAGAAGAGATTCAGAGGACCCGATCCCCAGAGAGGCCACCACTGGCTCTTTGGATCAAAAGCCCTTTCAGTTTCAATCGGCTACACCACAGATGATCCCTTGATGAAATTCTGACCCAGATTGCCAGACGCCTCCAAAGTATAGGGACCAGCTCCAGCTCTGGACACCTTTCCTGGTTGCCAAGTAAGCCTGGGGGGAGGGTGGGGACAGCTGGGAGGAGACAGATACAAAAGGCAGCCAAGTTCAGAGACTACTTCTGACCACAGCTCTGCCATCCATTTGCTGTGTGATCTTGAGAAGTTTACTGCCCTTCTCTGGTCCCCTGATTCTCCTTGTGTGATGAAGATTTTGAATGGCCTAGGATTTCCCCAGCACTGATCTGGATAAGACGGTGTCTATGACCACGTGGCCTCTGGATAGTCTGACTTGCACAGGCTGGACCAGGACCAAAAAACTGTTCAGTTTCTCAGCCACTGGGCATGTTTAGGTCTTTATTTGCTCTGTCTAAAGAGCAGGGACTAGGGGCACTGAGGTAAGCCATCGCAAGCAAGTCCCATTAGAGAGTGAGTCTGACGGTCACTTAATTTTAACAGAAGCCTCTATGTCAGACTGGCTTCAAATCTTATCCCCATGTGTACTTCTGACCTTGGGGGAAGTTACTTACACTCATGAGACCCGATTTCCTCGCCTGGGCAATGCAGAGGATTAGCACCCATCCTTAGAGCGTGGTGAAGACGAAACCACTCCGCGCATGCGCCGAGCGCAGCTGAGACCAGGCACGGACGCGATGCTGAGCAGTGTCAGCTACGGCTCTTCTCTCCCCGGCGCTCCGGGGGCCGGGGGCAGGCGGTGGGTGCATTTCTCTCTGGTATACGTGCTGCTTTGTTCCTTGTCATTCTGTCCACAGACACCAAGAGAGAAGATGTTTCAAATCAGGGGCCTCGTTGTCTTCTGTGGGCTGCTGGCCACCGCCCAGCAGCAAGGGCTGCCCTTGGGTCCGGGTCCAGTCCTACCTTCCGTTTCAGGGCCCACAGATCTTGCTGGAAGCTTGACAGGTGGTAAGTGAGCATCTGTGACGAGCCTCTCCAGGGCTGTGTGTGTGTCTGACCATCTGGTGGGGGGAGAAGCCAAGGTGATCGAGGAGAGGGGCTGAGGGGCCGACATGGTCACACCTGACCCCTGAGAACTCCTCTCCCCGTTTCCAGCCCTCAGCAATGGCCTGCTCTCCGGAGGTCTGCTGGATAATCTCAGAAATCTTCCACTCTTGAACATCCTGAACCCGGGAAGGGACAATTCTAGTAGCCTGGTTGTAGGCATGCTTCGGAAACTGACATCCCAGCTCCCTTTCCTGAAACACATCGTCGAGTGAGTAGCCCTAACATGGGGCCTTGGTGTCCCCCGGAAGACTCCCGCTGGAGATCTGGTCACCCCAGTCAGCGGCCGGAAGGAGGGAGAGATCTGGTCTCCGCAGGAGACTGGAACTCAGTCTGAGCCCCTCCTTACGGATGGTCCGTCAGGGAACACCCACCCTCTTCCTCATGAACCAGCCACTCTCATTTACTTCATTCTCCTTTACTTCATTCCCCAGTCAAGGTTTTTCTCACTAAACATGGTAATTTGGACGCGTCTGTGGAGTCCCCTTAGCACACAAGTGGCCTTTGATGTCAGCAGGAGAGTGTAAACTGCTGTCCTCAATCACACCATCAATGCGGTGCCCACGGAGTGATCTAATAGGGTGTTTCCCACAAGACATCTGAGAGCCGCTAAGCGAGACGGAATAATGGGAAGCTTGATGCCGTGGGCTGGCCAACCTGGGTCCTCAACAGGGCCGGGTCACAGCCATTTCCAAGACTCCTGCCCACCCAGCTGCTTGCCCCTGACTTAAAGACAGATAGATAGCCTTCCGTTTGACTTCCAAACGTCCCCCTGGCTTTCTCAGCCCCATCGGTTTCTCTGTTTATGAGGTAAAGCCCTGGTACCCACAGGGAAGACTTGCTGGGAGGACTGGCCAGGATGTGACAACCTGGCACAATGGCTGGCCCAGAAGGGTGTCCTTCCGCCCCCCTTCCACGCTCCCTGACTCCCTGCTTCTTGGTCTCCTGGGTAAACATTGTTGATTAACCCTGCCATTGAAAGTCACGGCAGGATGAGTGATTCCTACCCATGAACGTTTGTTAAGAACTTACTCTACTTGCCTCATACATCATCCACTCATCTACTTACCCATCCATCCATCCATCCATCCATCCGTCAGTCCATCCTCCCTTCCATCTAACCTCTTACTCTTCCACACATCTGCTCACCTAATCACCTACTCACCTGCTCATCAGCCCATAAAGTCAACCAATATGGAGTAGCCCTTTTCTTTTTAAGGCTTTGGGCTGGCACAGAGAATGCAAATGCAATCCAGACAGAATGCAAATCTAATTCAGTCTGTATCCCAGAATGCCTCAGAGACTGGAGTGGAGGAGAAGGCCACAGGGGTGTCAGGCTCTGGCCGAGTGCGGAGGTTGAGGAAGACTGATTCCACTCAGAACCCATGTGGTTTTTGCTGCAAGACTGCCCTCCCATCCCCCCCAACCCCAGCTCATGGGGAGTTCCACCTCTGAGAATGGGTACCATTGGGCTAAAAGTGGTTCTAGGTTTGGGCTTGAGGAATGATCGTTTCCGTCTTCACCTCCCGGGCAGTGTGCAGATCCGGAGTCCCCAGCTGCTGGAACTTAGCCTCAAGCAGAGTTCTGATAACCATCGTCTGCATGTCAACATCCCTCTGGACTTGGGCCTCGCTGTAAAAACGTGAGTGAGCCCCAGGGCGAGGTGGGAAGGGGGCCAACCAAAGGAGACCCTCACAGCCATGAGTTGTCAAAAGGGGGCATTGAAGTCTAACAGACATGAGCTTCCAAGTTCAGTTTGTTCGCTGCTATGCCCAGCAACCTGGAGTCACTCAGGAAACTCACCTGACCTCTTTGAGCTCTGGCTTCCCCTACTAGGAAATGACATGAGTAGAGCTATGGGCAAGATGGGTTGAGGCAATGCTAGCATTCCTGGCAAGGAGAAAAGCCTCCTCTTCCTGGCACGTGGGGGGGCACTATCTCCTCTGCAGGTCCTTAGTCACCAGTCTGTTAAAGTTGGATGCGAAGTTAAACATCACTGCAGAAATCGTAGCTGTCAGAAATGAAAACGGGAGAGCCCACTTGGTCCTTGACAACTGCACTTACACCCCTGGCAACATAAAAATCACCGTGCTTGACGGGTAAGGCCAGAGGCGTGGCTTCACCAGTCCAGAGGAAATGAAATGGAATGATGGTTGGAAAGATAGAACAATGGGAGAATGGATGAGTGGGTGGATGGAAGGGTGGAAAGATGAAAGGATGAGAAGATTGATAGGAGGGAGGGAAATGGATGAATGGATGGATGGATGGATGGATGGATGAGTAAATGGATGGGTAAATACTGACTTATCCCTTCTTAAACTGGGCTGACCAATTTTGCACTGGATCAGGCAACAAGAGATCTGAGTTCAAGCTCCATCTACCAGAGGGCGTGGGGAGTGGTGGAAGGCCTCCTATGTGACCTTGGACAGTACTTCCCCAAGCTGTAATATGGACCTATGTTGAGGTTGTTGATTGATAACCCCGGTAAGACAGTAGGTGTGAATGTGTTTTGTCCTAGTCAGGGGTAAAATAGTGACAGAGCCTAGCTGGGTTACTTATTTTAGTTACCTGTCCCCAGACTGGTCACGCACGATGGACAGGAGTCGTCCCCACCCTAGTTAACCTTTACTGAACATACTCACTATGCTTCACGTGTCCCCTCTGCTGGAATCCTCATGACCCCTACACACTCAGCACCGCTCATCCATCTGTGGGGTCTGCAAAGTCTCAGGGGACGCCTACTGTGTGCTGGAACTCTGCGTTTGTCCTGTGTGTCCCACGGTGTGCGTGGCTGTGTAGGGTGTCACTCCCTTGGACTCGGCCCCTTGGCGCTCACCTGCCTGTGGGTGTGGACGGGCAAGGCTCTGCTTCAGCCACTAGTGCTGAGCCCGTGAGGCCCCAAGGGCCCTGCAGGCTGCTCCACAGGCCCGAGCCCCTGCACCACCCCGTGGCTTTTCTCTTTCAGAGTTGGTCTCCCCCCCGTTCAAAGCCTTCTGGATAACCTCACCAAGTTCTTGCGTATCGCCCTTCCTGTCCTGGTACAGAGAATCGTAAGTGGGTAAAATTGGGGGCAGTCTTAGAGCTCGTTGGGCTGAAAGAAGCCCCTGGAATAAGCTTTTCTGAGCCTCCCAGTTTGATGAGTAAATTCTGTCCAAATCTATTTGTCCATTGACCCGTCTTTCCATGGTCCTTCTTTCCATCCTTCAATTGCATTGACTAGGTCTTGCTCTGGGCCAGGCCCTGATATGTCCACGCTACAGCTGAACTGCCCCGGCCCTGCCCAGAGGAGCTAGCTCCCAGTCCACCCCTCCAAGGGCTGCAGACCGTACTCTCCCTGCCTGTGATTGGTGCCTCTTCTCACCAGAAGGTCACCCCTCCCAGGCAGCCCACCTTATTAGAAACAGACATCATGTCCCAGAGGGAATGCTGGCTCGCTGTGTGACTGGGCACATCGCACACGTGCCCTCGGGGCCTCTTCTGCCCAGTGGCAGTGTGAGCTCTTCCCGGGAAGAATGCTTAGAAACAAGCGCTCTCGGGCACAGAGAAACGACAGAAAATCTCCCCCAGAGACTTCATCCGACAACGACGCTGCCCCCCCAGGTCTCCCCTCAGGTACCACTTCGTCTAACGCCCCTCTCTGCCTCTGCACCAGGTGTGCCCTCTGCTCAGCGGCGTTCTTAGAAGCTTGGACGTGACCCTGGTGTATAACATCGCCAGTAAGTATCTGCTTCCAAGCCCTCTCTCCCCTCCGCAGTGCGGGCCGGCCCCGAGGAGCTCTGTCTCTGCGCCCCGCGGGACAGATCGGTCCTCCGGCCGCAGCACTCTCCGTTTCGGGTTTCTTTTTGCCTTGAATTATCCAGATAATGTGGAGGGAGATAGAGAGCCTGTCTCTCCCCCACCAGCCCCGACACCAATAACAGCTGGGCTGGTTGGTGGAAGAAGGCATCGGCCCCACCAAGCCCCGCCTGAGGGGGGGCCGGACCCCCAGAGTTCACACTCCCCTAATCAGGCCTGGGGGGGGGGTGTGCAATAGCCCAGACTCCTTCTCTGAGACCATCACTCAGATCAGCCGTGGTGGCTTTTACATTTTCCAGACCAACTGATCCAGGGGCTGCAATTGGTCATCAAGGTCTAAGCCTTCCTGAAGGGACCCAGCCTCTGCTGAGCCAGTGAGTGCTGTTCTCAGATCCCCCGGATCGGGAAGCTACTGCTCTTCCCTTGGTAGGGGTGGCAGGGGGCTATGACAGTCACATCTGAAGAGAAAGAAAAACAGCGACATTGACAAGCCCAGTTGTGCACAGGGAAGTCCACAGAAACACTGACAGAGGTGGAGAGACACAGGCAACAATACAACACGGTCACAAACAGAAACACACATGGTCATGGGTGCACGCACACAGGCATGTGCATACAAGCACATGTGCATGCACACCCAAACACATGGTCATTCGGACACACATACAAAGACACTCACTTTCCCAACAGCACGCTCACACATGCGCACACACATGCCAACTCGCCAGACACAAGTGCCTGTGAATACACAGACACACACTCACTTGAACACATGCACAAGGGGCCCCTGGATCCCACACCTGGGTTCCCGTTATGGCTGAGACAAAACCCTAACCCCAGCGTCTCAGCCTCTTCCCTTCTCTCTAGAGGGTTTGACGATGAGCCAACAGCAACAAGAGTCAGGGACCTCCCGTCCCCATTCTGATCAGAGTTGTCTCCCAACAGATTCATTTCCTGCTGCTCGGTCCATTCCTCACCCAGCACCTGAGAATGCGCAGAAGGCTGCCCATGTCCTGGACAGTGTTTGGGAACCAGAGTAGCCTTCTCTCCAAGGAAACAGCTTCCCCTTTCCCCACCAGGCTGGTGTTACCTTCCATGTTCCTCAGCAAATAAAACTGCTCTCCGTCTGCACAGGGGGCCTTGTCATTCTTCACCATCACTTGAGGGCTCATGGGATGGAAAGAGCCCCGGCCTGGGTGGTTGAAGCCTTGAGATCAGAGTCGGACCTTACATCAGAGATCTTAATGGGCTTTAGCAGGACTGGGGGGTGTTCAGATGAATGTGGATTTCAGACTGGTGGCTCTGTGGTCCTCAGAATGGGTGGACAGGATGCTAGGGGCAGAGGATGTTAGGGGTCAATGTGACCCTCCAGACAGAAGTGATGATGACACAGGAAGCGACCACACGAGAAGTGAAAATAAAAGATACGAGGAGCATAATGCCACCCACAGGGGCGGGGCAAAGGCCAAGGCCACCAAGGCTTGTGCACCCGAGCACGTGATCACAGCCACTCCCATGAAGAGAAAATGCGGAGGCAGAGAAATGCAACACAAATGAACCAAGAGAAATCCCCAGAAAAGGACCTAAATGAATCAGATACAACCAAATTATCAGATGCAGAGTTTAAAATAACGATTGTTAGGATGCTCAAAGATATTAGAACAACAATAGATGGTCATTACGAACACCTAAATAAAGAGATAGCAGATATAATAAAGGACATTGAAATAATAAAAAAGAATCAGTCAGAAATGACAAATACAATATCTGAAATAAAGAAAACAATGGAAGGAATTAAAAGCAGGATGGATGAAGCGGAGAATCGAATCAGAGAGTTAGAGGACACGATAAGGCACAGAAGCAGAGCAGAAAAAAGAAAAGAGACTCAAAAAGTCTGAGGAAACTCTAAGAGAGCTCTGTGACAACATGAAGAGAAATAACATCTGCATCATAGAGGTTCCTGAAGAAAAAGAGAAAGAACAAGGGATAGAGAGTTTGTTCAAACATATCATAGCTGAAAACTTCCCTCAATTAAGGCAGGAAAACATCTCACATGTTCAGGAAGCACAGAGAACTCCATTAAGGAGAAACCCAAAGAAATCAACACCAAGACACATCATAATTAAAATACCAAAGCTAAGTGATAAAGAGAAGATATTAAAAGCTGCTAGAGAAAAAAAGACTATCACCTACAAAGGAGCCCCCATAAGGATGACTTCTGACTTCTCAACAGAAACACTTGAGGCCAAAAGGGAATGGCAAGAAATATTCAAAGTAACGCAGAACAAGAGCCTACAACCAAGACTACTTTATCTAGCAAGGCTATCGTTTAAAATTGAAGGAGAAATAAAAAGCTTTACAGACAAAAAAAAAACTCAAGGAATTCACTACAACCAAACCAAGGCTGCAAGAAATACTAAGGGACCTGTTGCAAACAGATCAAAGGAGAATAAGAATATAGCAAAAGAGGAATACAGTTTTAAAGAATAAAATGGCAATAAACAATTGCATATCAATAATAACCTTAAATGTAAATGGATTAAATGATCTGATCAAAAGACATAAGGTAGCTGCGTGGATAAGAAAACAGGACCCATACATATGCTGTCTACAAGAGACACACCTTAAATCAAAAGATGCACACAGACTGAAGATAAAAGGATGGAAAAAAATATTTCACGCAAACGGAAATGAAAAAAAAGCTGGGGGTAGCAATACTTATATCAGACAAAATGGGTTTTAAAACAAAGACTATAGTTAGAGATAAAGAAGGTCACTATGTAATGATAAAGGGAGCAATCCAAAAGGAAGATATAACCGTTATAAATATCTACGCACCTAATATAGGAGCACCTAAATATATAAAGCAGACTTTGATGGACTTAAAGGGCGAGATCAACAGCAACACTATAATAGTAGGGGATTTCAATACCCCATTAACATCATTAGATAGATCCTCAAGAAAGAAACTTAACAAAGAAACAGCAGACTTAAACGACATATTAGATCAACTCGATTTAATAGCTATCTTCAGAATCTTTTACCCTAAAACAGCAGAATATACATTCTTTTCAAGCGCTCATGGTACATTCTCTAGGATAGACCACATGTTAGGGCACAAAAGCAGCCTCAACAAATTTAAGAAGATTGAAATCATATCGAGCACTTTCTCTGATCACAATGGCATGAAACTAGAAATCAACCACAACAGAAAAACTGAAAAACACTCAAACACTTGGAAACTAAATAGCATGTTATTAAATAACAAATGGGTAAACAATGAGATCAAAGAAGAAATTAAAAAATTCCTAGAAACAAACAATAATGAGCATACATCAACTCAAAATTTATGGGACACAGCCTGACCAGTGGTGGCTCAGTGGATAAAGCATCAACCTGGAAACGCTGAGGTTGCTGATTCAAAACCCTGAGTTTGTCTGGTCAAGGCACATGTGGGAGTTGATACTTCCGGCTCCTCCCTCCTTGTGTGTGTGTCTCTCTCTCCGCTCTCTTAAGTGAATAAATAAAATCTTAAAAAAAAAAACATTATAAAAAAAAAAAAAATTTATGGGACACAGCAAAAGCAGTTCTGAGAGGGAAGTTTATAGCATTACAGGCATACCTCAAGAAGCTAGAAAAAGCTCAAATAAACAACTTGACCCTACATCTAAAAGAACTAGAAAAAGAACAGCAAGTAAAGCCAAGAGCTACTAGAAGGAAGGAAATAATAAAGATCAGAGCAGAAATAAATGACATAGAGGCTAAAGAAACAATACAGAGGATCAATGAAACTAGGAGCTGGTTCTTTGAAAAGGTAAACAAGATTGATGAATCTTTAACTAGACTCACCAAGAAAAAGAGAGGACTCAAATAAAATTAGAAATGAGAGTGGAGAAATAACAACTGACACAACAGAAATACAAAATATTGTAAGAAAATACTATGAAGAACTATACGCCAAAAAACTAGAAAACCTAGATGAAATGAACAAATTCCTTGAAATATAAAATCTTCCAAAAATTAATCTGGAAGAATCAGAAAAACTAAACAGACCAATTACAACAAATGAGATTGAAATAGCTATTAAAAAACTCCCAAAAAAGAAAAGTCCTGGGCCTGATGGCTTCACAAGTGAATTCTACCAAATATTCAAAGAAGAACTAACTCCTATCTTTCTCAAGCTGTTTCAAAAAGTTCAAGAGGAGGAAGACTTCCAAGCTCCTTTTATGAGATGAGCATAATTCTGATTCCAAAACCAGGCAAAGACAACACAAAGAAAGAAAATTATTGGCCAATATTTCTGATGAATTTAGATGCAAAAATCCTCAACAAAATATTAGCAAACTGGATCCAGCAATATATGGAAAAAATCATACACCATGATCAAGTGGGATTTATTCTTGGGAGGCAAGGCTGGTACAATATTTGCAAATCAATCAATGTGATTCATCACATAAACAAAAGGAAGGAGAAAAACCACATGATAATTTCAATAGATGCAGAAAAAGCATTTGATAAAATACAGCACCCATTCATGATCAAAACTTTCAGCAAAGTGGGAATACAGGGAACATAACTCAACATGATAAAGGCCATCTATGACAAACCCACAGCCAACATCATACTCAATGGGCAAAAATTAAAAGCAATCCCCTTAAGATCAGGAACAAGGCAGAGGTGCCCCCTTTCACCACTCTTATTCAACATAGTTCTAGAAGTCCTAGCCACAGCAATCAGACATGAAAAAAAAATAAAAGGCATCCAAATTGGAAAAGAAGAAGTAAAACTATCATTATTTGCAGATGATATGATAGTGTATATATAAAACCCTAAAGTCGCAGTCAAAAAACTACTAGACCTGATAAATGAATTCGGCAAGGTGGCAGGATATAAAATCAATACTCAGAAATCAGAGGCATTTTTATACACTAACAATGAACTGTCAGAAAGAGAAATTAAGGAATCAATCCCCTTTACCAATGCAACCAAAAAAATAAAGTACCTAGGAATAAATTTAACCAGGGAGATTAAAGTCTTGTACTCAGAAAATTATAAAACATTGATAAAAGAAATCAGGGAAGATACAAACAAGTGGAGGTATATACCGTGCTCATGATTAGGAAGACTAAACATCATTAAAATGTCTATATTACCCAAAGCAATTTATAAATTCAATGCAATACCAATTAAAATACCAATGACTTACTTCAAAGATATAGAACACATATTCCAAAAATTTATATGGAACCAAAAGAGAACACGAATATCCTCAGCAATCTTGAAAAGGAAGAATAAAGCGGGAGGTATCACACTTCCGGATATCAAGTTATACTACAAGGCCATTGTACGCAAAACAGCCTGGTACTGGCATAAGAACAGGCATATAGATCAATGGAACAGAACTGAGAACCCAGAAATAAACCCACACTTTTATGGACAACTGATATTTGACAAAGGAGGTAAGAGCATACATTGGAGTAAAGACAGCCTCTTCAACAAATGGTGTTGGGAAAATTGGACAGCTACCTGCAAAAAAATGAAACTAAACCACCAACTTACACCATTCACAAAAATAAACTCAAAATGGATAAAAGACTTAAATGTAAGCCGTGAAACCATAAGCATCTTAGTAGAAAACATAGACAGTAAGATTACTGACATCTCTCGCAGCAATCTATTTGCCGATTTATCTCCACAGGCAAGTGAAATAAAAGACAGGATAAACAAATGGGACTTTATAAACAGGATAAACTAAAAAGCTTCTGCACAGCTAAAGACAATAAGAACAGAATAAAAAGACAAACTACACAATGGGAGAATATATTTGACAATGCGCCTGATAAGGGGTTAATAACCAAAATTATAAAGAACTTATAAAACTTAATACCAGAAAGACAAACAATCCAATCCAAAAATGGGCAAAAGAAATGAATAGACACTTCTCCAAAGAGAACACACAGATGGCCAATAAGCATATGAAAAAATGCTCAACATCACTAATTATTAGAGAAATGCAAATTAAAACCATAATGAGATATCACCTCACACCAGTCAGAATGGCGCTCATCAACAAAACAACACAGAATAAGTGCTGGCGAAGATGTGGAGAAAAGGGAACCCTCCTGCACTGCTGGTGGGAATGCAGACTGGTGCAGCCACTGTGGAAAACAGTATGGAGATTCCTCAAGAAATTAAAAATCAAACTGTCTTTTGACCCAGCTATACCACTGTTAGGAATATACCCCAAGAACACCATAGCACTGTTTCAAGAGAAGAAATGCACCCCCATGTTTATGGCAGCGTTGTTCACAATAGCAAAGATCTGGAAACAGCCCAAGTGTCCATCAGAGGACGAGTGAATTAAAAAGCTTTGGTACATATATACTATGGAATACTACTCAGCCATAAGAAATGATGACATTGGATCTTTTACAACAACATGGATGGACCTTGATAACATTATACGGAGCGAGTTAAGTAAATCAGATAAAACTAAGATCTATATGATTCCATACATAGGTGGGACATAAAAATGAGACTCAGAGACATGGACAACAGTATTGGGGTTACAGGATGGGAGGGAGGACAGGGAGGGGGTTGGGGAAGGGGAGGGGCAAAAAGAAAAATAAAAATAAATAAAAAAGAAAGATTCGAGAGCTGTTCAGGAGGCGGACCTAGACCGGGGTAAATGAGGGAGCAGGTGGGACTCCCGTCCGCGTCTCAGGTTGGGGAGCCCAAAGATAACTGGACACGTGGGGAGGAGGCGTTGATTCCAGCAGAAAGATGACTCCTTTGGCTGTGGCCACACTGTCCAGAAGTACCAGGGACACCCTAAGGGAAAGCCCAGGTAGCGGACGGACACACGAGTCACCGACCACTTCTCCGCTCTCTTACACTCAGCCATGCTGGCCTCTTCTCTGGTCTCCCAGCAAGGGGATGCTAACGACGACACAAAGGAAGTGTAGGAGGAAGGACAAACTGGTCCAAAGTGTTCCCGGCTGCAAGGCTGGAGAAAAGCAGGGACAGAGACGGCTCGTGGGAGCTGCGTATGAAAAGATTACTGGTGCCTCGGATGAGAGTCAGAGTTCTGAAGGGAGACTGATTCAAAGGAATTGAGGAGAGGAAGGGACATAGGATGTTGAGACTATTCATGCCGATACAATTTATGAAAAAATTGAATGCGAGAAGGAAGAAGAACATAGATGCCCAGGATGGGGAAGGTTATCCCTTCCAATAAAACATAGATATGCTCTCACTGTTTGAGACCTTTCGAAGGCTAGCCCAGCCCTTGCACTCCACACGTGAGGGTACTGAGCCTCGGGGTATAGGTGAATGACTCGTACAAGGTCACAGAGTGACGAAGGGCAAATAAGGACTGAGACATCCCAGGCTTCACAAAAAACCTTGCCCCTTGCTCTTTGGGAGACGCCATTGACCTTGTGAAAATGAGCAGGTTCAGGCTGGTGCTTCTTGACCTTTGCCAAATATGTGACATCGTGTCCAGACCCACCACTGTCTGTCTGTACCTCTATTGCCACCAACCAACATGGCATTGTGCAAGGACAGTCCCAGAGTTCAGGACGGTGGGAACGTTAATTGTAGGGAACCAGCATTTGTCTTCTGGTGAAGACTCACTGGAGGAAGCATCTTCCACACAAACAGAAATAGGATACCTCTGAGCTCAGGATGAGGAGTTAGATTCCATAAAGAGCTGCATGAGCATTGTGAATGTCCATCTAGTTCGTGACTTGAGGTACAAAGGGCCTTTCTGAATGGGAACCAGCCATCAGGACCTGACTGGGCTCGGGAAAGATCCAGCCATTAGCTACCTTCATGTCCTTTGGGGGCAGGTATTAGGTCAAGACTGACCGTCCTCCTTGGTTAAGGCTCCAAGAATCCAGGTGAATAAGTTCAGGCCCACACACCTGGGACCATCAGAATCGGTCCTGCTGCCCCCGGACCGTGGCGCCACACCACATTCCTGCCTGGACACACACACACCTGCGCCCATCTCAGGCACCACACCACATTCCTGCCTGGACACACACACACCTGCTGCCCATCTCAGGCACCACACCACATTCCTGCCTGGACACACACACACCTGCTGCCCATCTCAGGCGCCACACCACATTCCTGCCCGGACACACACACACCTGCTGCCCATCTCAGGCACCACACCACATTCCTGCCTGGACACACACACACCTGCTGCCCATCTCAGGCGCCACACCACATTCCTGCCCGGACACACACACACCTGCTGTCCATCTCAGGCACCACACCACATTCCTGCCCAGACACACACACACCTGTGCCCATCTCAGGCGCCACACCACATTCCTGCCCAGACACACACACACCTGCTGCCCCCGGATCATGGCACCACACCACACTCCTGCTTGGACACACATACACCTGCTGCCCATCTCAGGTGCCACACCACATTCCTGCCCGGACACACGCACACCTGCTGCCCATCTCAGGCGCCACACCACATTCCTGCCTGGACACACACACCTGCTGCCCATCTCAGGCGCCACACCACGTTCCTGCCTGGACACACATACACCTGTGCCAATCTCAGGCGCCACACCACATTCCTGCCTGGACACACACACCTGCTGCCCATCTCAGGCGCCACACCACATTCCTGCCTGGACACACACACCTGCTGCCCATCTCAGGCGCCACACCACATTCCTGCCTGGACACACACACCTGCTGCCCATCTCAGGTGCCACACCACATTCCTGCCTGGACACACACACACCCGCTGCGCATCTCAGGCGCCACACCACATTCCTGCCTGGACACACACACCTACTGCCCATCTCAGGCGCCACACCATGTTCTTGCCTGGACACACGCACACCTGCTGCCCATCTCAGGCGCCATACCACAGTCCTGCCCGGACACACACACACCTGCTGGCCATCTCAGGCGCCACACCACATTCCTGCCTGGACACACACACCCCCGCTGCACATCTCAGGCGCCACACCACATTCCTGCCTGGACACACACACACCTGCTGGCCATCTCAGGCGCCACACCACATTCCTGCCCGGACACACACACACCTGCTGCCCATCTCAGGCGCCACACCACGTTCCTGCCCGGACACACACACACCTGCTGCCCATCTCAGGTGCCACACCACATTCCTGCCTGGACACACACACACCTGCTGTCCATCTCAGGCGCCACACCACATTCCTGCCTGGACACACACACACCTGCTGCCCATCTCAGGCACCACACCACGTTCCTGCCTGGACACACACACACCTGCTGCCCATCTCAGGCGCCACACCACATTCCTGCCCAGACACACACACACCTGCTGCCCATCTCAGGCGCCACACCACAGTCCTGCCTGGACATACACACACCTGCTGCCCATCTCAGGCGCCACACCACGTTCCTGCCTGGACACACACACCCCCGCTGCCCATCTCAGGCGCCACACCACGTTCCTGCCCGGACACACACACACCTGCTGCCCATCTCAGGACCGACCGTTTCCCCACTGCTCCCTTGGACTCCCTGTAGCTCAGAGATGGGTATTTCCTCTCCCCGGACAACTTCAATTCCTAGCTAATCAGTCTAAGACTCCCCTGGATACAGAACAGTCTGAGAGGTGGCAGGTTAATCAGAGCACATTGATGACTTTGAAATAGTGATGACATTTTTAACACTTTAAAAAACACTCTAAAAAGATGTCAGTGAAAATGGTGGCAGACCTCCGAAAATTCTCTCCTACATAAAAGCAGTGAGAAAAAATGGCCAAAAAAAATATTTTTTTTGTCAAAACCGAGTTTTTCAGAACTCTTAAAATTAACCAAAGACATGAGGCAATCTGGGAGGTATTTCTTCAGTGAGCACATCATCCCGGGCTCTGTGAGCGGCCTCATCCCGTGGCACTCACTCTCATAGACTACAGAGGCCACGAAAGACTCCAACGAACAAGCAGGGAAAACATCAGAGATTGTCAGTGAGCTAGCTGCACTAAGTCCAGAGGGGGAGTGAAGACCGAGCTTCTAGCCATAAAATCCTCTGGGACCACGGAGGGGCAGGCACTGGCCCCATCAAGCCCGGAGTCCTACCCAGCTGAGGTGCCCGCAGGAGAAAAGAGGGAGGCGGGTCATTCACAACGACCAGCCACTCTGAGCCACATGTGCCTTAAATGTCAGCCAGTGCGGAGGAGAAAACACACTTGAGCTCCTCCCCTTAGGACCTGCTCGACATGCTCCTCGTCTCTGCTTGACCACGAATTTCCAACTTCAGCAGCTTGACTTGCTCTCTCTCCCACTTGCCCCCGCCCCACCCCCCACCCCCTGGACTCACCAGGGCCCGGCTCTACTCTCTCCTGGACTCCTTCTTTCCCAAGTCTTCATCATAAACCCTCAACTGTTTCTCCGCTACCTGCTTTCAGTCTTTTTTCCTATTTCCAACTCCCTGTGTCATTCTTCTGCTAATCGTCCTCAGTAGTAATGTCTCAGAATTTGCTCACTTTTAAAAAAAGAGGAAAAGGGATGTTTCCGTGGTATTAGTCGGCACAGAGCCAGTCTGCGCGGCCCGAGCCCTGATAGCTCAGGAGCCGAACACAGTGAAGGCTGATTCCTCACGCACACGTTCGCTCCACGCTCCACTCTGGAGCTACAGCATCCGGAATGCCCGACCTCCACGGTCACCGAGACAGCGCAGGGGGCACCGGCACATGGGCAGGACGTTATTAAGGGCTAGACTAGGAGTAGCACGCATGCGTCACTTCCTACACCCTGCGCTAGCCAGGCAGTCTGAGCCCCGGTCTCCTTGTCTGCAGAAACCCCCATTTCAGAGGGGTTTTGTGGGGATTCAATTAGCAAATGCATGTAACGCATGCGCCTAGCTCAGTGTTTGGCCCCTCATCAGGGCTCAGGAAACACAGCTGTTGTATTAGCATCCACGCCAACTATTTCCTGGCCTAGCGTCTCCAGCAAATTATTTGAGCCTCGTGTCATCATGGGGGTGGAGGGAAGAGAGAGAGAGAGAGAGAGAAAGAGAGAGGGAATCATCCAATTCTTCTTCTTGCTGCATTACCTAGGGAAACGTAACACTTTTCTGTTTTACCTGTATCTACTCGTGGTTCAACTTTTATTTCTGAAAGTTGATGTTGGGCTTTGAACTGAACATTGTAACGTTTCCTATTATGATGGATTTCTTTAAAGACAGTGACACAGTTCACAAGGGAATAAAGGAGCATTGGTTAATAGAGGTAACGGTGGCTGGTATGTGGCAGAAATTGTGGGGGTGATCTGTGGATGACTAGAAGCCAGGGAACTTGGGGACCAGTCCTCGTCCTCCAACGCGCCACTAGCCTGGCGACTGGATACCTTGAACCGGACCTCCAGGATCCTAACCTTGCGCCCGCGCTCGCACATATGTCCTATGACCACTAGAGGGCGATATTGCATGGCAACCCAGCAGTCATCTTGAAGAATAACATTTATTTATTTACTTATTTTATTCATTTTAGAGAAGAGAGACAGAGCGAGAGAGATGGAGAGAGAGAGAAGGGGGGAGGAGCAGGAAGCATCAACTCCCATATGTGCTTTGACCCAGGGTTTTGAACCAGCTATCTCAGCATTCCGGGTGGAGGCTTGATCTACTACGCCACCACAGGTCAAGCCAAGAATAACATTTATTGAGCATTCAAGGTGAGCCAAGACTCTTGCTAAGTAAGTCCTTTCAACACAGGATTTTATTTAACTCTCACAGAGGTGAGGCTGCTAAGCATACAACTTGTGAGCAGTGGATCCAGGGTTCAAATCCTGGAAGTCAAACTGGAGCTCAAACTCTTTGCCAGCGACTACCAATTCACAAGCATCCAACCAAACCTGGCACGTTTGCGTTTCGTTTTTACATTAAATTACTTTAAATGCTGGTGATTCTCCAGTTGGGTGCTGATTATAAATGCCTTCACCATTCCCCAAACCCCACAATCACATCAAGGTGTCCTACACTATTCAGTGCTTCTTTGGCGCCTAAAGTAGGGTTGCCAGATTGACCAACAACAATATAAGACACCCAGTTAAGTTTGAATTTCAAATAAACAATGAGTCGTGTTTCATGCAAGTACGTACCACATATTGCGTGGCACATACTTAACTAAAAAGGTATTCGTCTTTTATGTAAAATTCAAATTTAAATGGGCTTCCTGTTCTCACGAGCTCACTGCTGGGAGTGGGGTGCAGATAATATGCACATAAATGAATAAGTAAAAAAAGGTCATTGCTGGCTGGATGGGGGCTAAGAAGGTCAAAAAGTGGGGCGACTGTAAGGCTGCAGACGCCGAGTGCAGGAAGGAAGTGTCAGAGGACCCTCCAAGGAGGGGACATTTGAGCAGAAGCCTGAATGGTAGGAAGGTGCCCAGACACACTGTAGCGTTAACAAGCCCTGGCTGTTTCCTAGAACAAGCCCCGGCGGTTTCCTCTTCATCTCTCGGAGCCTCGGTCTCTTCCTCTGTTACAGGGATGGTAACAGCTCTGTCCCAGGGGGTGTGATAAACGTTAAACGAGGGGGTTGCTGTGCTTCACACAGGGCCCAGCACACGTGTGACAGATGTCAGCGGCTATTCCAGTCGCCACTGCGGCTGCTGTCAATCCTGCTGAATGAAGCCCGAGTTCCCACGATGGGCAGACCCCACACCGGGTGCTGCGGACGCTGAGGTAAATCAGACGGGTGTCTTCCCTCCCAGAGTTCACAGTCTAGAGCAGGGGTCCCCAAACTACGGCCCGCGGGCCACATGCGGCCCCCTGAGGCCATTTATCCTGCTCCCACCGCACTTCTGGAAGGGGCACCTCTTTCATTGGTGGTCAGTGAGAGGAGCACTGTATGTGGCAGCGCCGCAAAGCGCAGCGTCGCTCACGTACAGTACTACTTCCAGTGACGCTGGACGGATGCCTCATGGCTCCAGAAGTGTGTCATATCACTTGTTACGGCTAGCAGTGACAAATATGGAATTGGACATTGACCATCTCATTAGCCGAAAGCAAACCCATAGTTCCCATTGAAATACTGGTCAGTTTGTTGATTTAAATTTACTTGTTCTTTATTTTAAATATTGTATTTGTTCCCGTTTTTTTTTTTACTTTAAAATAAGATATATGCAGTGTGCATAGGAATTTGTTCATAGTTTTTTTATAGTCCGGCCCTCCAACAGTCTGAGGGACAGTGAACTGGCCCCCTGTGTAAAAAGTTTGGGGACCCCTGATCTAGAGGGTGAGACAGTTACAGAACAGTGTGATCAGAGCTGCAGGAGAAGTGGCTGGAAAGGACCCTCATGGCACTAAGGAAGGAGTGACTTCCTCTGAGTGAGAGGTCCAAGAAGGCTTCCTGGAGAAGGCAACCTCTTAGATAAGCCTAAAAAGACAATTGTGATGTCAGCAAATGAGTGAGAATGGGAGCACATTCCAGGCTGAAAAGCCAGGCAACGTAAAAGCAGAGAGAAATGAATGACTTGTTGCATGGGGGGGGGGGGAGGACGACAGGTCGATAGAGTAGAAAAAATAAATGGGAGATGGAAAAGGCAAGGCTAGACAGGGAAGGGCTGGACCTTAGGGGGGCTCAGACCTAAAGCTGAGAGCTGGACTTTCTCTCGAGCCATTGGGAGCCGGACGTTATAAAAAGATGGCCCTGACACTCCCAGCAGAAGGGCTAGCATTAAAAAGGCCGACCACACCACGTGCTGGTGCGGGAGGGGAGCGACTAGAACTGCGGGCGTGTTAAATGGTATAATGACTTTGGGGAAAGTTCTGGCGTTTTTATTTTTTGTTGTTTTTTATATAAAATAATCACACACCCCTCCCCAGTGACCCAGCAATTCCATCCAAAACAAATGAAAACACTTATTAAAAAAAAAGGGGGGGGTTGTCTAAAAATGTTCACTAGAAATGGTGTTCATAATAACCCCAAACTGGAAATAGCTCAGGTGCCCATCAAGAGGCAGAAGAGTGAATAAACGCCCTGTAATGTACTCTGACAATGGAATCCTGCGCGCCCGCGAAAAGGGAGCCCCTCTCCACAGCGGCAACCACGTGATGAGTGTCGACATCGTTAGGGTGAGTGAAAGAAGAAGCCAGACACAATAGACTCTATGGTCCATTCACATGAAGACCAAGAACAGACAAAACTAATCACTGGTCATTAAAAAAAATAAATAAAAACCAGACCTCTCTCCCATGGTGGGGGGTCAGGGGACAATTGACTGGAAAGAGGCGGAAGGGAACCTTTTGGGGTGCTCACGAATTTCAGCTTCTTAGTAGGGGTCTGGCTTATGCAGACATGTGCACTTGTCAAACTTCAGCGAACGGACACTTAAGACCTGTGCTTTTTCATTGTGTATTGATTGCAATGTCTTCCGTTGCAGCCCATAGGCCGGACAGGTTCGCAGCACCATGTTAATGGTCCCAGAGAGAACTCAGACGAATGACCGAAGGCGCGTCTCTCGGGCAGCGCTGTCGGTCTCATCTACAGCGATAGTCCCACTGGGCTCCGTGTCGTTCTGCTTCTCCGTCTCTGTGCGGCTCCCGGAGGGCTGGGACCCTCGGGGGAGAGGCGGAAGGTGCCCGGCCACCTGGGTCTGTCCGTTCTGAATGGTCAGTTCCACTGTCACCCTCAGAAGTCCCCCCGTCCCCAGTTGCCTCAGCAATGTCATCACCAACTTGTTTTGGACCTAGACCTCGAGGGCCAGGACAGGCCTGGCGCCCACTTCCCCGGCGGCACAGGACTCCGACCTCATGGGGTTCATCTTGGGCAGAATGAACTCAGACTCTGGATGGCCAGAGGAAGGTGCACCCGGGGCCCTCTCTGAGCCGAAAGCCCGGCTGCAGACAAGTGTCCAACTCTGGGTCCTGACACTCGAGCTGAAGTGCTCAGGGGGAGGGACACTGACGGCAGCAGCGGGGGTTGAAGGGCCTCAGACCAGGAAGTCGGAGGGAGGTAGATGGACCGTGTTACCTGTAAAACTGCCTGTGCTCTGTTTGAAAACTTTCATAAGAAAGGGTTAGGGAGCCTGACCAGGCGGTGGCGCAGTGGATAGAGGGTCAGACTGGGACGCGGAGGACCCAGGTTCAAAAACCCTGAGGTCGCCGGCTTGAGCGCGGGCTCACCAGCTTGTGCGTGGGGTCGCTGGCTTGAGCGTAGGGTTGTAGACGTGAAGCGATGGTCGCTGCCTTGAGCCCAAAAGTCTCTGGCTTGAAGCTCAAGGTCGCTGACTTGAGCAAGGGGTCACTCGGTCTGCTGTAGCCCCCCCCCCCCAGTAAAGGTACATATGAGAAAGCAATCAATGAACAACTAAGGTGCCACAACAAAGAACTGATGTTTCTCATCTCTCTCCCTTCCTGTCTGTCTGTCCCTATCTGTCCCTCTCTCTGTCTCTCTCTCTGTCCCTGTCAGATAGTTAATAAGTTTGCAAAACGAAAAGCAAGAAAAAATTATTTAAATATTTTCATATTTGTCATTTTAATTTCAAGTAAAATTCTATGATTTTTTGTTCAAATTTCTGATTGTTACTCCTATTATACATATACTATCATTAATTATAATTATACTTTTACATATGTTCAACTATTAGTTCAAAACTTTGTGATTATTATTATGCTATTATTAATTATATTATACATATATTATATTCAAAATTTATTGGAAATAAAACATTAATAGTACATAATAATTTTTATTTATTTTAAAATACGGTTAACATGTATTTTTATTGTCCCTCTTTATTTTAAGAGGCCCAATATTTTCTTCTGACCTTAATCTGCCTCTGGTGACTAAGCAAGTAAATGTTAGCTCAGGAACCTAATGCCATTTGGGTGACTTTGAGGGAGGTGCCCGCTGGGTCCCCGGCCTCCCCTCCCAGCCCCAGTGAAGTCCATATAAGCAAAGAGCAAGACATTTGCAGTCCAGGGAGGTCGCGTGTCCAGAAAAAGTGCAAAGAGGTTCGAGGACGCACTTGGCTCGGGGCCTGCACTGCCCATCAGGTAAGAGAGCTGGACTTGGGTTTGCGCATGCGCACAGAAAGAGCCCCAAGCATTTCCCGACGCATGACAGGTAGCTTGGTGCAGTTTCCCAGAAGCAGGGCTGCCTCCTCCCAGGTGGGCGGCAGTGATTGGCCTTCCTGCTCTTCCTCAATCCGTCCCATAGGAGAGGCTCGGCCGGATGCCAGGGCGCCTAGAACACCTGGCCCAGCACAAGCACTGGCTGAGGAGGCTCAACAACGCATTTCTGTTTGTTTTCACTGTGACTCCAGGAAAAGTATTTCGCCTCCCTGAAGGGGGCTCATCCAAAAACAGTGCCCACCTCCAGGCACCAGCGTGGGGTTAGCTGGCTGAATGCAAGCAAAGGGCATGGAAATGCTCATTAGGCTGAATCATAGACATAAATTACTGTCACCAGGGTCACGTTGTCACCTCCTGTTTTAGGGGAAGCGATATTTTTTTCACTTTGGTAGGCTTATAGAATCTTCGGTTAGAAGTAGGAAATCAAGTGTATTTAAGTTTTCAAACGTAATTCCTTTTACCAAAATATATGTTGAGTAAGCAGTCCTCCAGGGTTAGTAGATACTGCAGAATGTGGAGGCGGATGTGGCCGGCAGGGGGAAGGTGGCACTCAGATAGCAGGGGTTTGAGAGACGGTGGCTGAAAAATTAAGAGCACAAGTTTCAGAGTGGGAAGGACCAGAGTTCCAATCCTGACCTCTTGTCCCAGTGGCCGTGTGAGTTCTATCCTTATCTGTGAAATGGAGGGACCGGTGGTGAACTTGTGAGCTGGAGGCTCAGCCGGGCAGGTGGGGAACCCTCAGGACAGGGAGGGCCGTTCCTGTTCCACACCGCAGGCAGCCCCTCTCCTAACACCTAACTAACCTGCCAGACTGTCTCCCCAAAGTCAAGCGTGTGAAATGTGAAAGTCAAACAAGAAGAGACTTCCACAGGGGATGTGTGAGTGTGCATGTGTGTGTGTGCATGTGCGTGTGTGTGTGTCAGGTGCTGGGGGAGGCACCTAGCTGAAGCTAAAGCTGAGTGCAGTTCTCACGCTGCCCTGACGCTGCCACTCCAGCCTCCCATATACATTCTTTCTCTTTGTTCTCTGTCCCCACAACTGCGACCACTGGGCTCTCTGTGTTTCTACATTTCTGTGTCTGTTTCGGGCTCCCTCTCCGGCTCCCTCTCTGGCTCGCAGGAGGATGTGAGTCCCAGGAGGGCATGAGGGGGTTCATTTGCTCACTGCTCTGTTCAAGGCACCCAGAGCTAGGTCCACACACAGTGTGGAACACAATCAGCTGACTGACCAACTGGCCTGCCGGCTGAGGCCTCTGTCTGTCTGTCCCCACAGTCCTGAGTTACTAGAGAGAATGGGGGAACGCACATCACTCCGCCTGGGTTTCCCTTCGCTCAGGCACTTACGAAGGCCCAGCAGACCTCCACCAGGTCACACGCTGCTCGAGTTGATGGGAATCACGGCGCTTAGCCCTCTGCCTGCACTGACCCCGATCATGACCCAACCCAGTAGTCTGGCTTGGCAGTAAAGCTTATCTTTGTTTGCATTAAAGCTTACCTATTCCTATCCCACAAAAGAGGGATTACACCTGGTGAGTCTCCAGGTCCGATTTCTGTCTTTCTTTCCCAATGGTTCCGGGACGAGCGTGACTGGGCTTTTGTTGCGCCTGTCAGCCCTGTCAGCGCAGTGCTCCCCCGGAATCCTGAGCCTGCGGGTGGGCACTGGGAAAGCAATGAGGCTCTCAGTTCCTTTGTCCTCGCCCAGCTTTTATTTACTCATTTCCAAGCTATTACATGGGGTTGTTTGCTGATCAAAAAACTCATTCAGCGCAAGAATTTATTTTTCATCTTTTCCAAATGAGAGGAGGGAAAATAGAGACAGAATCCTGCATGCACTCCAACCAGGATCCTCCCAGAAACCCCCTTCTGGGGCCAATGCTCCGCCCATCTGGGGCCATGCTCACAACCAAACTATTTTTAGTGCCTAAGATAAAGGCTCCACAGAGCCATTCTCAGAGCCTGGGGCTGATGTGCTTGAACCAATCAAGCCATGGCTGTGGGAGGAGAAGAAAAAGAGAGAAGGGGAAGGAGTGGAGAAGTCGCTTCCGTTATGTGCCTTGACCAGGAATTGAACCTGGCACATCCACACGCTGTGCCAATGCTTTACCACTCAGCCAACCAGTCAGGGCATAAGAATTTTTTTTTTTACTTTTGAAAATGCAAAACAATGGTAAGGGTCACCTGTAATGACACCACCAGGAAATAAGTATCATTACCATTTTGATGCATTTCCTTCCAGTATTTTTTCTAGATTTAAAAAAAATTAATAAAAAATAGAAGAAACTGCTTCTTTTTTTTTTTTTTTTTTTTTACCCGCTAAGAGTCTTTAATACATTTCTCTATATATTTTTGGGACAGCTTCCTGATGGCCCACAATTTATTTCATAAATCCCCTGTTGCTAGACATTTAAGCTGGTCCCACTTTAGGGTTATTATATAGACATAATGCTCCAATGAGCAACCTAACAGTTCGTTTTTCCCACACCACTGGGTAATTATTCCCTCACACAGAATCTACACGGGCCCTGGGTCAATGGGTATGAGCCTTTCTAAGAACAAATCTGTCTCCAGAAACAGGCCATGTCTTCCTGCATTTTTACTGAGCTCCCTCTGCTATAAGCCAAGGTTTTCCAAGTCAGCCTGACCCACCGCATCAAGCAGCCCAACATCCTTATCTAACAGTTGGGGAGACTGAGGCCCAGAGATCAGAAGACTTCTCCGAAGGCATTAGCAAACTCCACGTTGTCCAGAGATCTCCTCCCTGCTCCGTTATCTCTTGGCTATTTTGCAAAGGAATGCAAAGTCTTCAACAAGGAGGCAGGAGGCAGCGTCTCTACTGCTCACGGCAGACATTGCTAATCAATGGTCGCATCCCTCCTCTGCTGAGTCCGGACCCCTGAGGACTTCTCCGAAAGCTGGTACCAGACCACAGGAAGTGAAGTGTTTCTGCCATTCTGCTGTCATCTTGGGTGGCATCTTTAAATTATGGACTTGAGGCCACTCAGACGAGTCCCTCAAGGTGGCTTCCTTCTTGAGTTTCGAGTCAGTGACCGTCTGCGAGGCCTCCTGATTCCCGCCTGTCCAGCCCTGCCGTGTCCTCAGAAACCGGTTCCGGTTTTCTACAGGACCACAGAGTCCTCAGAAGAGGGTGCCTCTCGTCCCCACTGGAGGTGACCGGGTGGGCTGGGACAGAGGCACAGAGTGCGGGCTCCAGAGTCAGCCAGAACTGGGTCCAAATCCACATGTTCTGGCTGTGGGACCTTGGGCCAGTCACTTCCCTTCTCCAGGAACCTTCCTTATCTAGAAAATGGAGTGACACCTCCGTTTTCTCCAACCTGGGCCTCAGTAGAGGTGGATGAGGGTGGTCTTTTCTACTCTGCCACTTTGCTGTGTCCCAGTGTCCTCGTCAGGGGAACATCAGGCTCTCCTCCCCACCTGGCTGTGGCTTCTACGGGCCAGCTTGATAGACGAACAGGGGAGGGAAGGCACTCTCTCTCTCTCTCTCTCTCTCTCTCTCTCTCTCTCTCTCTCACACACACACACACACACACACACACACACACACACACCTTTTTCCTCTATCTCTGGCAGGAGGGAGAGGAAAGATGGATGGGCAAGAGAGGTTTCCCTGACTGATAGACGGCTCCCTACTCTCTGGGGAGATGAGAACCGTGTGGAGCTGAGTCGCATGGGCACCTTCATTGGGGGTGTTTTCTAACCTCCCTACCAGGCCTCTCAGGCTGTGACCTCAGATAAGGACAGAGCTTCTCAAACGGGCCGCCCTGCGTGCCACCCCCAGCCTGCGGCTCTCTGACACCCTCTCCTCACCTGCCCAGGGGATGATGATATTGAGAAGATCTTAAACCGGCCTCAGACCAGATCTCTCCTGCAGGGTCTACACCCGGCCCTTGGAGAAACACACACATAGCTCTGACCCCATCCAGAGGGAGCGAAGGTCTATCATGTCCCACTCACAGAAGCCACTCTCCCCACCACGCCATCAGCTCATCAGCCTGTTCGTCTCAGGCAAGGATGAGAATACAGTGTGTTCCATGTCCCAACGCCAGGAACCCTCAAGCCCCTAAATGGTCCCTGGAAAGCCCCTTCCCTCTTGCAGGCATTAGGGACAAACACCCCTGCTCTCCTCGCTGGGTGAGGAGGAGGAACCACAGCTGCCTCCTTTGCCCTCTTGATCCTTCTATCACCTCGATCTGGGTCAGTACCTCCACATGAGGGACCCAAGAGCTATGCAGCCAGTTCTTGGCCACCTGCTCCTACTGTGGTCTGGCCCCGTTCTTGGTATATAGCATCCATGGAGTGTGGTGCCTCGGATGAGACTGGGTTTTCAGATTTGAGTAAGGCTAGTGAGGACAATCGTCAGCGGGCAGTGAGAAAGAAGCCTACTTCAGAGTGGCCAGGAAAGGCCTTTCCAAGGAAGGGACACTGAAGCAGAAACTTGGTGAATGGAGCCAGCCAGGGGAAGGGCTAGGAGAGGAGCACTCCTGGGGAAGAGGCTCAGCATGTGCAAAGACCCTGAGGTAGGAATGAGAGGAGAGACGGGCAAAGCAATGAGAGATGAGGGCGGAGGGGTGGACAGCAGCCAACTACACGGGGCCTCGCAGAGCTTGGATTTTCATGCAAGTGCTGCAGAGGCCTTGGAGAGTTTTAATAAGCAGGGGAGTGACAAGATCTGAGTAATTTATTTTTAATTCAGGCTTTTGGGTGGAAATTCAATTTTGGTGGGTGGGACTAAGGGTGGAAAGAGAGACTAGAGAAGACTAGGCTAAGTGAATGAGTAATAGATGGGTTAATGGATAGATGGATTAATGAATGGATTGACCGATGGATAAATGGATGGATGATGGATGAATAGAGAGAGGGAGGGAGGGAAGGAGGGAAGGATAGATGATGGATGGATGATAGATGGATGGATGGAAAGATGAATGATGGATGAATGGGTAAATGGATGAATGGATGGATGGAGGAATGAATGGATGGATGGATGATGGAGGGATGATGAATGGAAGGATGAAAGGATGGATGAATGGATGAATGGATGGATGGAAGAGTGGATGGATGGATGATGGATGGATGGGTGGATGGATGGATAGAAAGATGATGGATGGACAGATGGATGGATGGATGATGGATGGATGGATGAATGGATGGATGATAGATGGATGGATGGATGGATGATGGATGGATGGATGGATGGATGGATGATAGGTGGATGGATGGATGGATGGACGGATGATGGACGGATGGATGGATGAATGGATGGATGGATGGATCTATGCATGGAGGATGAATGGATGTATGAATGGATGAGTGGGTGGATGGATGGATGATGGATGGATGATGGATGGATGAATGAATAGATGGATGCATGGATGGATGGATGGATAATGGATGGATGGATGGATGGATGGATGGATGGATAAAATGAACATCTCTCAAGGAAGAGGGGCATCCAAGCCCTAGGAGAGAAAGTAGTAAGTACTTCGGGACTCCCAGGAGGGTAAAGGACAGCAGATTGAGATGGAGAAGAGGTCAGGCTACTTTATGCAGGTCCTGCCTTCTGAATTGGGCCTTAACAGTCAGTGATATTATTTCAACAGTAATAATAGCATTTACCATTCACTGAATTCTCCAACATTCCAAGCAACCCACGTGTGTTATGTGACCCTCGACCAGTCCCGTGTTACAGCTGAGGCAACAGAGGCTCAGAGAGAAGCCATCTTCCCACAGCTGCACAGCTGACCGACCCAGGAGCAGAAATTGAATCGTGGCTGTCAGACTCCTGAGGCCTCCCAGGCTCCGCTGCCCACACAGGAAAAGCCAGGGTTGTCCGGGGATGGACAAGGCATTCCAAGGAGAGGACACAGCACAAGTGAAGGCCTGGGAGCCGGAAAGGGTGAGGCCGGGACAAAGGCCTTCCGCCATTGGGGGGAGCAGAGCGGTACGGAGGGCTGGCCGCCGTGCCCTGTGGCTCCGAAGCGTGCTAGGCCTACAGAGGTGCAGTCATGCTTGCCGCCCCCAGCGAGCGTGTGGGGCCTGGAGGCAGGAAGCAGGAGCTGACGCGGTCCCAGGCCCTGGCACGGGGCTCAGGTCTCCTACAGAGAGGCATTGTCCACGGGCAGCGGGCATGGCCAGCTGGGAAGCCCAGGAGGGGGCTTTGTCTCTCTGGAGATGTGCCCAAGGGGCATGCGGGGTCCCTCCTAGGAGGGATTTTGAGGACTCTGGTGTATTTGCAAACACAGCCCCAATGTGCATGGTCCAGTTGCCTGCCAGGGGCCCCAGAACACCGCCCCTCCCCCCATGACAGCCCAAGACCTCCTTTCTCCAAAGTTCAGGAAGCCAGAGTCCCAAGGCGGCCTCCTGGCAAGGATATGGTTCGACAGAAGCCACAAATATTTTCTTTGGAGACCTTGGCCCAGCCTGAAGCCTCGGCCCCAATGCAAAGGGTAGCTGCCTAGGCCAGGACACGCAGGATATAAGGCTGGACTTCCAGCCCAGCTGCCCAGGTGAGGAGGAGGTCGAGGACTCCGGCGTGTCCAGGTAAAGTATAGGGAAGGGGCTGCAAGCCAAGGGCACCAGGGGGTTTCGGAGCCGGAGACACCTGCCGAGGCCCGGTCCGAAGCAGGAGGAAGACATGGCCCTGAGACAAAGCCCCTCAGTGGACAAGGAGCCTCTGAGGGGGCAGAGAGGTGCCCAGCCCCCCCACCTGGAAGACCAGAGAGGGGCGCTGTGGAGTAAGAACGGCCGAGTCTGTCCCTGGCTTCCTCCCGATGACACAAACCCATTCTGCCCGCACCATGTGCTCCGTGCCCGGCCCTGTGCTGCGGTGATGCACGGGACGAGAAGCTTCAGACAGTCCTGGCCCTCAGGGAACCCCTGCTACGGGCCAGCGCAGTACATGCTGATCTCAAGGAAAGCCCAGGGACACGGAGCTGAAGGAGAGTCAGGGACGGTGACAGGTCATTTGAGAAGCTGAGCAGAGGTTG
Source organism: Saccopteryx leptura (assembly GCF_036850995.1). Classification (NCBI taxonomy): domain Eukaryota; kingdom Metazoa; phylum Chordata; class Mammalia; order Chiroptera; family Emballonuridae; genus Saccopteryx; species Saccopteryx leptura. The sequence continues at coordinate 213,679,750 of NC_089507.1, read as the reverse complement.
GTTGGACGAAGGAGGAGAGAGAGGCATCCCATGCGAAGGGAACAGCATACACAAAAGCCAGGTGGCGAGATAGAGTGTGTGTGCGGGGGTGCGAATGGCGCTGGGATCTGGGGGGAGGGGGCCTGTGGCCCACGGGGACAGGTGCTGCCATCCTCGCGGCTCCCGAGTGTCTCTGATCAGAGCACGGAGTGTCGTGGGAACATAATGGAGGGAAACAAGGCTAAGACACTCGAAAGGAAAGGATTACAGAGCGCGGATGGGGGTTGTCCTGGGCCAAAGGCAGCGTGCAGGGCACCGACTCTGCTTTCCGGCTTCGACCCTGAGGTGAGGCTTCCTGACCTCAGTATTAGCAATGACAATTGTCATAACCCCAATAACAGCTATAACATCCATTGAGCTCTTTCTTGTAGCATGCCGGGCCACAAATGGACTGTTACATTTAATCCTCCCAACAGCCCTGTGATGTCGGTATTATTCTTATCCCTTGTTTTAAAGATAAGAAAACTGAGGCTCAGAGAGGGTAGGTCCCTTGCCCAGGATCACACAGGAAGTGATAGAGGCAGTCCTCCAGCTCAGGTCTGTCTGACTGTGAGGCCCACGCTATTGCTCCTCCCCCCCCAGGCCTCCTGGCACACAGGGATGGGGGTGGGGGGGTCCTGTAACTTCACAGGGGTCCCCATGGCCCAGGCTTTGCAGTTTAGCAGGCTCAAATTCCCCATTACCCCAGAGCTCCCAGAGGTCATTCATTCACTCAGCAGCCATCTGTTTGTTACACACCCTCGGTGCGCCAGGCGCTATGCTGGGTGCTGGGGACACAATGGGGAGCAGGTGGAACCAGCGCTCCCTCCCAGAGCTCATGGCCTGGTCAGGGAGGCCGATACTGAATCATCATTGCCAGTGTCTCTAAGAGCCCACGCCATTCCAGTTCACAGAAGACACGTGTCACCTGGTGCCACGTTTGTCTTTGGCAACAAGAAACCGACCTGCTGAGCCAAGACAGGGCTCGGGTCTCTGGGTCAGCATCTTCCCTCCTCCAAGCAGGACAGTCCACAGGAGGCAGAAGCTTCCACGAGGCTGGGAAGCTGAACCAGAGGGCAAGTGGGGGAGCTCGGGGCTGGCTTCCGGGGTCTGGTGCTCCGTCCCGTGGGGGTGCCAGGACATCCCAGCGCCTCTCCCAGGAGATGTCGCAGGCCCCTCCCTTTGTCCCAGGCTCCTCCCCCCTCCCCCTGGCCCCAAGCCGCCACCTAGCCCTCCTCAGGCCCTTCAGACTGCAGAGTAAGCTTTCCTGCCACTTAGAGTCCTGCCTGAATTCTCGTGTCCGTCCTGCCTCCCGACTTTCTGTTCCTGGCACTCAGCAGACCCAGAGCAATGCTTCTCCCAGCATGGAGAGAGGAAGCTTTCCAGAGGAAAGGGTCCTGCGGGCAGAGTTTGAAAGGACGAGAAGGAGTTCGACGGGTTGATAAGGAAGGGGAGAAACGTTACCAGAGGAAGGAAGGATAAAGGCGCGCGCACAGGAGAGCACGGGGCGCGTCCGGGGCCCTGCGGGCAGCTGGGACTCTGCAGAGCAGGAGGGGAACCAGCAGGAGGTGGCGGTGGCCAAGATTGGGCCATCAGGGTTTTTTGTTGTTTTTTTTTTCTGAAGCTGGAAACAGGGAGAGACAGTCAGACAGACTCCCGCATGCGCCTGACCGGGATCCACCCGGCACGCCCACCAGGGGCCACGCTCTGCCCACCAGGGGGCGATGCTCTGCCCCTCCGGGGCGTCGCTCTGCCGCGACCAGAGCCACTCTAGCGCCTGGGGTAGAGGCCAAGGAGCCATCCCCAGCGCCCGGGCCATCTTTGCTCCAATGGAGCCTTGGCTGCGGGAGGGGAAGAGAGAGACAGAGAGGAAGGAGGGGGGGTTAGAGAAGCAAATGGGCGCTTCTCCTATGTGCCCTGGCCGGGAATCGAACCTAGGTCCCCCGCACGCCAGACCGACGCTCTACCACTGAGCCAACCGGCCAGGGCCCATCAGGGGTTTTGTTGTCTTTATACCCATTTTCCAGAGAGGTTAAGTGGACTGTCCAGGCCTCATAACCAGCACCTGGCAGCAGAGGCAGGACACAGACCCGAACAGTCGGGCTGCAGAGCCCCCTCCCTCCATCACTCCACTCCACAGCCCCTCCTGGACTGCACGCCCCAAGTCACCTGCCAGGGGCAGAGACCCGCCCCTGGGCTCCCTGCCTGGCTAACAGGGCCCCCTGCTCTCACCTCAGGTTCTGACGTCTGCCACCTGCTGCCCCTGACGCCCAGGAAGATGGCCAGCCCAAGGACCCTCGCCCTCCTCTGTGGCCTGCTGGCAGCCACCTTGGTCAGAGCCACCCTCAACCCTCCCGCCGTTCTCCGCCTTGGCCCGGAAGTCCTCAGAGAAAGTGAGTCTTTGGCGTTCAGGTGTCAGCACCATGAGGCAAGGGGGCCGGTGGAGCCCCCAAAGGAGGGAGGAAGAGTCCCATCACTGGGGGTGTGCCAGACACGGCTGGGACCTCGGGCGTAGGTGAGATTCGAGTGGGTGGGTTAGAAGGGTTGAGAGTGTCTAGGATCCCAAGAGAACATGATCCCAAGAAGCCCTTCTTCAAGTGCACGATCCGAAACCCCACAGTTCCCAGGCCCCACAGCCCGAGTGAGACGGTCCCACTGCCTCTGCTGCTGTCCTTGCCTGAGGCCAGTGGGCAAAGCACCTGCCTGGAGTTAGCGTCAGTGTGCGACCAGTCCCCACAGCAGAGACCCTCAGCTGGACCCCAGTCCCCACAGCAGAGACCCTCGGCTGGACCCCAGTCCCCACAGCAGAGACCCTCGGCTGGACCCCAGTCCCCACAGCAGAGACCCTCGGCTGGACCCAATGTCCCCACAGCAGAGACCCTCGGCTGGACCCCAGTCCCCACAGCAGAGACCCTCGGCTGGACCGGCGCCTGGGAACCAGGCACGGCTCTGTCGTCCTCCAGCTCCGTGGCCCTGGGGAACTGTCTGAGCCTCGGTTTCCTCCTCTGGAGACAAACGGGAGTGCCTGCCTCCACCGGCTGTTGGGAATATCCACTAGGACAGGGAGTGACAAGGACTTTATGAACTCTACAGTTGAGTTTCTCAACCCTGGCACTTCTGGCCTTGTGGGTGCCAGAGAACTGTTAGCAAAATTGTTTTTGGCAGCGAAACGGCCTCAGACAGGGCCATAGGAGCTCCCGGCCTCTTGGCTCCGGAGGCGTCCACCGCTGGCTGGTGGGAGGGACGCAGAGGCAGGCGACGCTCAGGGCTGTGAGGGGGCCCCCCTAGGCCCCAGCCTCCATCGTCATGTGAAGATGGCCCACCTGGGCCACCATCCCCAACGCCACCTCTACACGGCGGAGATGGTCAGGATGAAACCACCCATACCCTTGCCTTGTGTCCAGGTCCAAGTAGTCCTGAGTGATGCCCCCTCCAAGCCTGGAGCCCCCGCTAAGCCATCCTTCTTGTCCCTCCTGCTGGACCCTAATCCCTAGACTGTGTCCCCAGGACTGACACAGGAGCTGAAGGACCATGATGCTGTCAACATCTTAGAGCAGCTCCCTCTGCTCAGCGCCGTGCGGGACGAGCCAGCCGGGGGCATCCCCGTCCTGGGCAGCCTGGTGAACTCTGTCCTGAACCATATTGTCTGGTAGGTGGAGCAGGACCAAGCTGGCAGGCCCCTGCCCACACTTCCGCACGCTCGACTGATCAGTCAGCAGCATCAGTCAGTGTTAACTCTGTGCCTGACCACAAACAAGAGAGCAAAGGAAGTCCGTTCCTCAAAGGAGTTAACGACAGTAACAGAGCCTAGTAGGGTGACTCCAGGGGACGGTCACCTGGGTGAGAGGGTGAAGAATAAGGTGATGCTTCTTCATCTCGGTGACAGGTGAGCCGTTGACTCCGTGCTCACCAGGAGACAGGAAGAAAATGGTACTCCAGGCAGAGGGGCCAGCCAAGGCAAAGCACAGGGGGAAGAGGGTTTGTCAGAATGGCTGTTGCTCACACCCCACAGTGAGGACTAGGGGGGAGGGGTTCAGTGGGGCCAGGTCACAGAAGGTCTTACAAATCGGCCCAAGGAGGTGGGATTCATCTCCTAAGCAAGGGGGTGGGGCACGGGAGTGTTGTGAGCAGGAGCAGGGGTCAGGGGGAAGACACATGGCAATGTCATGCTGGGAAGGGTCAAGGCACAAGGCTTGGATCCAACTACTGGCTGGGCACCAGGGGAAACAGGAAAAATGGAGGGAAACAAGTTTGTAGCGAACGCTCATCATCTCTCCTGCATCCCATCCAGGCTGAAGGTCACCTCAGCCAACATCCTCCAGCCACAGGTGCTACCCTCTGCTGACGACCAGGAGCTGACAGTCAAGATCCCACTGGACATGGTGGCCGGATTCAACACGTGAGTGTCTCCTTGGTCTGGCGCAGGAGGCCTGGCAGGTTCATCCACTCGCACCTCCTTTTCCTCTATGCAGGTTTCTTGAAAAGAGTTCTTAGCAGAGGGAAGGGCAAGTGCAAAGGCCCTGAGGCAAGAGTACACTTGCTTTGTTCAGAGAATGGCAAAGAGAGGAGGGAGAGAGGAGAATTGTGGGAAGTAAAGCCAGCAGGCAACCAAGGCCAAATCGTATAGGGCCTTGTGGAACAAGGTGAGGACTGGGCGGTTACCAGGTGAGATGGGAGCTGTGAAGGGTTTTACACAGAGTTTAGCATTTTTAAAGAATCCCACTGGCTGCTGTATATGGAGGCAAGAGTGGAGGCCGTCCAGAAACCACTGAAATAACTCGGAGGGAGACAGTGCTGGCTTGGACCCGAGTCTGGGGCAGGAAGGTGGTGAGAAGTGGTCAGATTCTGGGTACGTTGTGGCAGCAGACAGAGACAGCAGGAGCTCCCGATGATGGATATGGAGGAAGAGAGGGAGACAGGCTGAGGGGTCGAGGCTGACGCCACAGCTTTCGCCTCGGCCACTGGCAGGATGGAGCGGCCACCACCAGGACAGAGAAGGGTGAGAGGGCAGGCTTGGGAAGGCCCCACAGTTCAATTTTGCACATATTAAATTTGAGGTGCCTGTCAGACACCTGAGTAAGGTGTTGGGTAGAAATTCAGAAGCTGTTGGCATATACGGAGGATCTAAACCAGGAAAGGAATCAAAACACGGAGCCTGAGACATGCTGGGGTAAAGGGAAAAAAATAGGGAAATGAGGAGAACCTAGCCAAGGAGCCTGAGAAGGGAGGTTAGAGAGCCAGAAGCCGAGAGGGACAGCGGGTTTGCTCTGGCCGCCGGGAGCTGGAACGGCGCTCACGGCGCTGGGCACCCCCACTCCCAGGCCGCTGGTCAAGACCATCGTGGAGATGCACATGGAGACGCAGGCCCAAGCCACCATCCGGATGAAGACCAGCAGAACAGGCCAGAGCCTCACCCTCAGCAGCTGCTCCAACAGCCACGGGAGCCTGCGCATCAGCCTGCTGCAGAAGTGAGTGCGGCCACCTCCCGCCGGTCCCGCGATCTTGCCCCAGTGTACAGGTGGAGAACGACTGAGGCCCAGAGAAAGAGGGGGGGCAACCTTCCAGGGAAACTGTGGTGCCAGAGAGAGTTCAAGGCATCAAGGGTGGAGGCCATCATGGTGGGATTCCAGGCCTCACGCCAGGCGGTGGAGCAAACTTGTAAAGGCGGAGAGGAACCGCCTTCTTGGGGCCCCTCAAACCACCCCAGACAGGTCAGGGTGGAGCCAGGGGCAAAAGGACGCTCTGCGGTTGGTTGGTCGGGTAGATGGATCTCCGCGTTGACGATCTGGGAGGCGCTGCGCACTCACGCCGCCTCCTCCACCCACCTCTAGGCTTTGCTCAGCCGGGGCTGTAGGCACTCAGCAGGGGCCCAAACCGGGGTGCTTCCCCCCACATCCCCTCAGCAGGAGAGTGGGGAAGAATGCCACCTGCCAGCATCCCAGTGTCCAGCACCGATTTCTGGGACAAGCCCCAGCCCCGGATCCCTGAGAACTCTCTGCCCCCGGCTGCACCTGCCTTAGCATCTACTCCCAGCCCTGTCCCCACAGGCCCTGTAACCTTGGGCGAGCTCCTTTCTTCCCCGGACTCAGTCTCCCCTTCTGTAAAAACGAGGGAGGGGTTATCATCTCTGACCTTGCCTATTCTCTCTCCCTTCCTCCTCTCCGGAAGGCTCTCCTTCATGGTCAACCCCTTAGCCAACAAAGTCATGAGCCTCCTGGTGCCAGCCCTGCCCAAACTGGTGAAAAGCCAGGTGAGTGGAATCAGGGCGGCACTGGCCCCGGGAGGTCTTTAGGTGATTGCTCCCCCTGTGGGTCTGTGCTGGAACTGCAAGCTGATGCTAAGGGACTTGTACCGCCTTGGGTGGAAAACTCTGAGTCTGGGTCATTTATTTCTTCAGCAACGGATAATTGAGGTCAAGATCATGGAACTCCCACAAGTCAGCCGGGAGTCCTTGAACAGTGATGTGCTGATACATTGTTAACAACTGACTCTGGGAGCAGTTGAGGGGAGCGAGCCCAGATTTGTAGCGTTTGCCAATTTCGCTGGTGTAAACACTCCCTCTGAGGCCAACTTCAAGCTGCTCATGGGATGTCAGCACACATAGCCGGGCAGGAATGTGCAGCAGCATGCCGCCGTGTGGTACCCCCACCACGCAAACACAACAGACGTCAGCAAACTCGAGAGCAAGGGAACGTAGCAAGCTACCACGAGATCATTAGGAAGTAGTGAGCTTTGAATTCGCATGAACATTGCTTTTAATCAGTTGTAAGTTTATATACTTTAATTCTTAATAATGTCCAGGTTTGGCAGTGGCTCAGAAATTCCTGAGAATTTAACGATTTGCCTTCACAAAGCAGTACAAGCTGGCTCTAGTTACACTAGTTTCTCATGCCGGTCTGTGGTCTTCAGGGGTCTGTTCAACTACCAGGTCCTGTTGGACTATTTTTCTGAGACCACAAACATTTCTGAGTCGGTCTCATTTTCTATGTCCCTTATATGCCACAAGTGAGTTAAAACTCTCTATGTTGATTCATCACTTTGACCATTGAGTTCCGCTATAAATTCCAAGATACGGTCACAACAGTGGACTTCCTGGGATACAAAGAAACCTTGTCATAGAACTAATATTTTATTCACAATAGAACTTTTTTTGAAATGAAAAGATGCTGTAATAACTAAACAACCTTGGGGGGAAATGCCCATAATCCTCTTACCTTCACTTGGAAGCTATTTTCCCTTCTGCACACTGCCTCCAATGTCCGCCCACACGCACCCCCGGGTGTACGCGGCTGCACTTGGCGTCGACACTATTTCATATTGTTTAAGTGACATATCCTTTTATGCCATTGTACAATATTCATAATTGGCTGAATGAATAGGTGAATGAAGGAATGACTTCCCCTTCTCCCACTCATGGAAAGCACGGGCTCCTGGGGACAAGATGAGGAGTCTGATGAGGAGGGCACCTGGCAGGCCAGGTGCACCCTGGGCACAGGAAAGGGACAAACCATTAGTAAAGGGTCCCAGGATCACCCAGGGCTGTGGAGGGCTCTGAGCAGCAAGGCCGGCCCGGGGGAATGGATGTACCACTGAGTCCTCAACCACGTGGACAGAAACCTGGCCGGCCACGCACACAGCGGTGGGGCTCAGTCCACGTGGGCCGGGCATGGGTCACTGCGGGCCCCCTTGCTGACGGAGCTCCTGCATTTGCGCTGTTACAGCTGTGTCCCGTGATCGAGCAGGCCTTTGAGGACATGCACGCAGACCTCCTGCGTCTGGTGAGGGGTGAGTACACTGCTCTTTCCCGCCATTTTCCTTTACTGCTGAGCCGGCCTCCAGCCCCTGGCTCTGCCCAGGGGGCGCCTCCCTGAGCAGGCAACATCAGTTGATCTCTGCCTGGGATCAGCAGACAGTGACTTCACCAGTGCCTGCTATTGGGCAAGTTTCCACATGAGCCAGCAGATGCCCCAGATAAGCGCAAGTTCAAATCCCAGCTCTGCCGTTGATGTGTTGCGTGACTATGGGAAGCCAACTCCATCTCCTTATCCTCACCTTCCTCATCTGTAAAATGGGGGTTATACGTCCCTACCTCCCAGGATTGGTAATGAGGATGAAAAGTTCCAGGCACATAACAGGTGCTCTGTTTGCAAACATGTGCTGAAGGGAGGGATAAAGGAATGATACTGCAACCCCTGTCGGCTTAGAGCAGCAGGAGAGTGCTGCTCCCTCCCTGAGAGCAGCTGAAATGGAAGGTCATAGGCTTCTGGCCCCACCTCAAGTTTCTGCTGCGCTCAGACACCTCAGAGTGGGGACTGGCAGGTGGGAAAAAATGCTACCGTCTGCCGTTTTGAGTTCTAAAGCGGCTCATTCAAGGGGGGCAGCAGAGAAGACAGGGAAGAAGAGAATGGAATCGGTGGCACTGAGTCCCCCCTTCCCTAGAGCAATACTGGGCTGGGTGTTTTATATACACTGTCTGGCTGGCTCCTCCCACAACACCATGAAGTAGCGATCACCACCGCACTTCACAGAGCAAGTTAGTGACATGGGGAAGGCTTTCAACCCAATTCTTCACGTTCCTAGTGTGCTGTAACTCAGATTCAAGCCAACGTTACCAGGTACCTGTCCTGTACGACCTGTGAGGCCGGTCTTCATGTATCACATCCTCACTTTAAAGCGAGAAGGAAACTGAGGCTGAGGCTTCTGTGGCAAGAAAGGAAGTCTCTCTGGCCCTCTGCTCTGCAGGGTCAGGGAAGGACTTGGGAGTGGGGAGAGACGGGGGAGGCCACAGGGAATGTAACTGGTCCTGGCGCCTGTTCGCCACCCGGCCTTGCGCCTCCTCCTCCCCGCGGCTCTCCCAGTTCTCTGCCCAACAGCGTGGGTAGCTGAGACGCTACCGCCCCCTCGTGGCCAAATAGGGAATCCCAAGGCGAACACGTGTAATCCAGTGGACAGATCCAGTCTGCGCAGGGACAGGTCAGTCTGGTGGGGAGGTGGAGAGTTTTAAGCAAGAGGTGAGTTTTGTCCAAAGCAGGATGCTGGCATAGGACCACTGGGTTCACAGTATGGGCAAGTCACTTCACTTTTCTGAGCCTCCCGTTTTCCCTTCTGCAAAATGGGGATAATAGTAGGACAGACCTTCTCAGGTTATTGTGAGGATTAAGTGAGCTAGCACATGTAAAAGTTTAGGGCCGTTTAGCGCTCAATGTATGTCCGTCATTATCATTGTCACTAACATCATTATGACTCCTGTTCCTCTCTACTTAACCTGCCCCATGCAGCTCCAGCCAAAAGCAGCCCCCAGACCACCCCACCAATACCGCCCTTCCCCTCACACAGTTTGCTTCTTGTCCCTGAGTAGAGCCCGTTTCCCTTGGCTACGACCACCTGGAGTTTGACCTTCTGTCTTCTGCCATCAAGGGGAATGCCATCCAGCTCAGCCTGGCGGTGAGTGTCACGGGCACTTGAGAGGAAAGTAGGAACAACACTGCCCTTCTCTGACCACCCACGGTCAGACCCCACGGGTCTGTTTCAGGGGAGAAAACATTGGTTACAGTTAGGACACCCGGCGGATTTAGAAAAATCTCCACAGGCAGAACAAGACCCGTGTAAACCATTCTGATGGAGAAAAAAACAGCAGATAGAGTCTAAGGGCCAAACACAGAACATCAACCCTGGCGTTCTGTCCTCCTGTCCTCAGCTCCCCCGGGGCCAGGCCAGAGTGTTTGCACTGGGGCTCTTGACCTTCCTCTTGGGCAAGCCCTGCCAATCCCCAAATATCTTGAAACAAGAGCCCAGGGTCAAAACACATCATTGAGAATCACACAGGCCTGAGTCTCCCTCAGGTCCCACCAGTCCCCGGCTGTGACTTTGGGCAAGTTTCTTCACCCCTCTACGCCTCAGTTTCCTCATCTGTGAAATGTAGATAAACCATCACCACCACAGAGAGAATGAAAAGAGACTGGCGGCTGGCAGGCAGGGAGACCCCAGTGAACAGAGCTGCGTACACCGGGGCTGGACTCCCAACAGGACCAGGCCAACCTGGACGGCTTGAGTCCCAGACCGGTTTCCCTGGGTCCCGTGGAAAACGTCAGCATCAAACATGTCCATCGATTTTGTTGCAGTTTTTTTTTTTCATTTTTCCCCTTCATCCAAAGGGTCTGTGAGATATCTGAAAAGTTGAAACCTAAATGCCAAAGAAGACATTTAAGGTTTAAAAAAACAAATCAGAGATTCTCCGAGGGCTGCAGATGGAGTAGATGTTGCCAGGCACCCGGGGGAACTCCTCACCTGCAGCAAGGCACTGGGTTTCAGGCGAAGCTTCCTGGCAGCAAGTGCAACAAAGGGAAACAGGCAGAGTGGTGTCATTTCCTTCTGGGTCGATATTGGATACGCTGTGGAGTTAAAATTCTGAGCCAGCTCTTTGCTCTGTGTCTCCTTAGGCCCATTTGCTGGACTCACGCGGAGATGTGACCAAGTCGTTCGGTACGTCTGCGGTGTCCCTAACCTTGCCCTCCCCGGACAGCGCCCCCTTCAGCCTCACCGTAAGACAGGACGTGGTGAATGCTGCCATCGCTGCTCTGCTCCCTCCGGAAGAACTCATGGTCCTGTTGGACTATGTGGTAAGCCTCAGCAGGGGACAGAGGACGAAGCCACCTCTCCTGTATCGTGGCAATTTCCTGGATCAGAGGGGGTGCTAGGATCCCTAAGCCCCTGGGCCGGAATCCCGTCAGGCCCAGTTTAAACCCCTCTAGTAGTGGAGAGCTCCCTCCCTCCCCTAACAGTCTCTGCCTCTAACATATAGCTCAAAAGCTGAACCTTTCTCTGCAACATCCAGCCCCGGTCCTAGTTCTGCTCTCTGGAACCTGATACACCTGCTTCTTCTGCCAAACAACAGTCCTGTCGAACCAAGGGGCATCTTAGACACTGTGCCGCTACAGCCCACTATCGGGTCCATAACAGACATTACTAATCGAGCAGAGCTCTTTCCTGTTGAGCCTAGATGCCAACATAGTCTTGGAATCCTTATCAACACAGCACAGCAGGCAACCAGCACTAGTCACCCAGGATGTGCCACCTCCTCCAAGGCGACTGATGGGGAAACTGAGGCCACGGGGGGGGGGTTGGCTCAAAGTTGTGGGAGGGTGTCAGAACTTAGTCAGCGGATCGGCAATAGATAAGCAAGCTCTCTCAAGGATTAGAACGCAGAGTAAGGGGCTGAGGTGGTGAGAAGAGGAGTGGTCACCGGCAGCCCCATTCAGGACTATCGGAAGAATTGGCTCACTTCTCTGTGCCCTCTGGGAGCAGTGAGTTGCCCACACACCCACAACCACCCACAGTAAAAGTCCAGGCCAGTGGGGACCAGAAGCCCCACAGCAGCTGACACAGGGCTGTTTCCACGAGGGACAAACATGTGGCCTGGCCCACCAGGCCCACTCAGCTTCCCCGGGGTTCTGGGGATCCCTGCAGTGGGGGTGCGGGAGGTGTGTCTCCCGTCCCCCCTCTAGCTGACCTGCTCTGGCTCCGTCTCGTCCTCAGCTTCCTGAGCTGGCCCGCCGGGTGAAGTCCAGCATCAGGGTGATCAATGAAAAGGTTGGTCCGATGCCGTCTGCAGCTTGATGGGTGTTTGCTGGGGGTCTGTCCACGGGCCTCCGGGGAATAGAGTTATGTGTGGGACCACCCTCCTTCCTTCCAGCACGGGTGACTTTTACAGACGGGGTCCCTGTCCTCACGAAGAGTTCAGGCTAATAGAACAGGTTGGCCTGAATGAAGTAATTACACAGATAGTATTTCGGTTACAGAGGACATATTCTGGGGGTTATAAGAGCGTGACTGGGTAAACTCCGGTCAGGGGGAGAAGCGAAGCCGAAGGCTGTGGGATGGAGAGAGCGACCGTCCATTGCAGGGTCCGAAAGGACCGTGTGGCCGGAGCTGAGAGAGGGAACAGGGAGTCCGGGATGCTGGGCACGGCCCGGCCACACGGGACCTGGGGGCCATGTGAGGCGCTCGGGAGGCCACCTGCCGGTCTGATGTCCCTGCAGGCTGCGGACCAGATGAAGCACACACAGATTATAAAGATCCTGACTCAGGAGACCCCAGAGCTGCTGCTGGACCAGGGCAATGCCAAGGTGGTCCAAATGATCGTCCTGGAGGTGTTCGCCACCAACGAAGTCCGCCGCCCCTTCTTCACCCTGGGCATCGTGAGTTCACTCGCCCGCGACATTGGCGGAAGTCGGGGGGACCGCCAAAGTCGGGGGGACCGCCACTGTTCCTGTTCACCCTTCTTGCACTGCTGAACATTTCCACCGCTCTTGTCACCCAGCTGGATTGGCGTATAGGGAGCTCTAAACTCAAGAATCAGGAGCTTTGGGGCCCAACTCTGACCCTGTGGCTTTAGTAGTCAGTCAGTTACTGGCCACCAACGGTCCCCAGGGGTAGGAGGGACAGAACCTCCCAGCAAGGCAGCTCTGTGCAAGTCAGAGCATGTCTCCAGAGCAGGGGGAGCCGTGGAACTGTTAGCCGCAGCCCTCAGCGACGGGGGATGGATGCCCTGCCCGTGCAGGGGGTCTGAGTGGGGCCCCAGCCGCACCCACTGCAGAGGCAGAGAGCAGAGAGAGGGTGGGTGGGTGCTGGAATCACACTTAACCGAGGAGTCCGGGCAGTAACTCGGTGTTGGTAGGAGGCCAATGTTGACACTCTGCTGATAGCAGTTGCTGTGCAGGTTGCCCACATACCATCTCAGGGGCGCCACTCCCAAGGACTACGGGAGGCACAATGCCCTAGCTTCCTATGTCGAAGAATATCCTGATGCCTGACCAGCAGGGGGAATGGACTGCCCGGTGACCTGGCCCCAACGTGGCCAATGGCAGGCACGTTCCCAAAAGGCCACCGAGCCCAGGCCGGCAGAACAAGTTCGTGCTCTGGGTGCAGCTCCCCCCGGGAGCGGGAGCCTGGCCCGCTGCCCTCGGGCTCACGGCAGCCCACGGGTCCAGCCCGTGTATGCCTTTGAGACCTGCGTTTGCTTCTGACCCATCTGATGATAACGGCAGTGAACATCACCGGGGGTTACTGAGCTTGCCCGCCCCTCAGATTCCTCTCCTCCGCAATGGGGTAGAGAGGCAGGAGCCGCTTCATAGGGTTGGGAGGGTCCAAGGAGACAATCCCATAAACTTCTTAAACCTACCAGCCGCACAGTGAGGGCCCCGGGCGCACTGGCTGCTGTCTCCTCAATTGTAGTCACGTTCCCCTCAACGGTCCCGTGTGGTCATCTGCTCAGTGGGCAGTGGGTCCAGGCACCATCCCGTTTCACAGAGGAGGAAAGCGAGGCCCAGAGAGGTCAACAACCCCTTTCCCAAGTTCACAGGTCCAGTGGCTGAGAGGCAGGTGTCAGCCTGACCCCGCGGCCTCCTTGCAGAACCCCGCCCCCCCCACGCCGGATGCCCCCACTAAAGGAAATGGGCCCTGGGCTTCTCTTGTTGCAGGAAGCCAGCTCAGAAGCTCAGTTTTATACCAAAGGGGACCAACTCATGCTCAACATAAATGAAATCAGGTAAACACGTAGGTCACTGTGAAGAGTCTGGTGCTGAAAATGGTCCCACCTGGTGACCACCGGGGTTCTTTACACCCCCGCCCCCCGCCGTGTTTCCAGGCTCTGGGTGTGAGCGCCCAGCGCAGGCTGCTGGACTGTCCCGCTGACAGGGGCTGAGGGTGAGACAGAGAAGGAAAGGGTCCTGGCCACAGGAACAGCCCACCCACCATCCTCCCCTCGGCCTTGGGCGGCCCATGCTGGACGCGTCCACCACTGAGGCCGTGACAGTCACGCCCCGATGCCGAGCCCCGGGGGCCCAGCCCAGAAGCACAGGGCCCCAGTGGCCTTCGGGGCCCCTCCTGTCCTCCCCCACCCCCCCCCACCCCCCTCCTGCTGCCCCAGAAGGAATTCCGGGGCTACCGACTGGAGCCTCCTGGGACAGATCAAGCCCGTGGATGTGTTTTGATCAGCTTACATAGGGTTAGGGGTTTTTTTAATCTAAAGGAGTTGCCAACATATAAGAAACCGAATTCCTGGCTGCTGTGGGCCGTTGTTCCCACAGGGCAGCAAACTGGTGAGCTGGGAATCAGACACCCATTTTAGAAGGAGACCAAGCTCCCCAGCCCACCATGGTCCTCACTCCTGAGGACGGTTTTTCTGTTCTCTGGGCAGCTGTTTGTTTTCTGCCTCCCCCAACCCCCACCCAATTATTATATAATGGAAGCTCCAGGAAGCAAGAATTCAATCAAATTCACTGCTATATCCCCAGAGACTGCACTATGCCTGATACATAGTAGATGCTCAATAAACAGTTGTTGAAAGAATGAATGAATGAATGAATGAATGGGACTCAGAGGAACCATTCTCATGGGCATCTTCTGTTGCAGCTCTAATCGGATCCACCTGATGAACTCAGACATTGGCCTGTTCAATGTGAGTATTGACAGATTGTCCCTGGGGACACAGAACAGCCCAGGATGGTCCATTTCAAAAGGAGATGCTGTGCAGAATGTGCTTTCAACAAGGTCCCCATAGTGGCTGGCCAGCCTCCACATTATCAGCCACGAAGTCAAACCTCCTGGTTGGGGCGTTTACTGAGCACCCATTGTATGCTGAACACAGCTGAGAACACACACAGAAACACTCGCTTTCCTTCTGTGAAGTTTTGGCCCAAAACTAGAAAACCGAACTATTCTACTCGCAATCACATAAACTCATCTCGGTGACCCTGCTGTCCCCTTCCCTCCGGTCCTCAGTTTCCCCATCTGAGTCAGACTTAATCAGAGCTCTGAAATCAGCTGAATCCTGTCTTCTGACCAGGTGTGGGGTTCTGGGGGTTTGGTCGGGGTTCTGTTTGTTTGTTTGCTTGTTTGTTTGTTCTTGCTTTGTTCTGGTCCTTATATTTTTGTTTTATGTTTTAATTTTTTTTTACTAATATTTTTAAATGGGGAGGTTCCCACATGAAAATCAGGACTTCTGGCTTCCCTTGAGTAGTCAAAACATCAGGAAGCGCAGGGCTGAATTTCCTCAAGGCACATTCCGCTGTGCCCTTGAGAGTCAGGGTTGGTGTGGGGGCATCGCTCCGATGCGTCCCAATCCCCTCACCTACCAGACGCCAGGCCCAGCTGGGTCTGTGTCACCCCCAGCAGCCTTTGCAGTTTTGACAGGCAAGGGACTTGGGATTCCAGCATCCCACCAGCTGTCCTCCCCCCGGGGGGCCCATTCCAGGGATGGCTAGGAGGACTGGGCAGTCTCAGCCAGGGCAACGATGCCCCTCTCTCTCACAGCCGGAACTTCTGAAAGACATCGTCACCGAGATCCTCGTCTCCGTCCTGCTGCCGAACGAGAACGGTGTGTACCTGCGCTGTCCGCCGCCCCACTTCCCCGGGCTTTGGGGGGAGGGGGTGCGTTCCTTGCCCGGGGCTCCATCTGGGGCCCCTTCCATTCATTCCCCACCCCCAGTTCCCATCTCACCTCTCCAGGAAGCCTCCCCAGTTACCCAGCTGGAAACACTCCCTTTCCTAGGCATGCGAAGATGAACCAGGCAATGCCCCAGCTCGCAGGGATGGCAACAGCAGACAGGCGTGGGGGTGGCAGAGATTGGTACCCTATGCCAACCCTGCTGTTTTCATGTCCTTATTTTATTAGAATGAGGAATCTCGATCCCCACACTTGTGCTGGGTGGGGAGGGGAGCCCCCGATGGTTCCTAAGCAGGAGTGTGGGGGGGAATCCTTTGGAGCAGCCAGAAGCCGGTACCTGGGGCAGAGGTTAAGATGAGGCTGCGTGGTCGCTGGGCAGGAGAAGCAATGAGCAGAGGCAAAAAAGACAGTCTGACCTGGGCAATGCCAGGTCCTGGGTCCCCCTCTGGGGACTGTGCACCTGCCCGCCGCTGCCCAGCCCCACCCCGGACCCTCCGGTCTCTGACCATGTGTGTAATTTCAGGCAAGTTAAGATCGGGGATCCCACTGTCGATGGTGAAAGGCTTGGGGTTCCCGGCAGCTTCCTGGTCTCTGACCAAGGTGAGTGGGGTGAACGTCCTGCCCCGGGAAAGCCACAGTCACCGGGAGAGCCCTGGGCTGGGAGGTGCGGCCTGTGCTCCAATCCTGGCCCGTCTGGTCACTCACGGGGGACCTTGGGCAAGTCCCTTCTCTCAGGGCCTCACTTCCTCACCTGTGCATGGAGGAGTACACCTGCCCGTCATTCATTCATTCGTTCATTCATTCATTCAATAAGACCTGGCACAGTACATGCTCAAGAAATGTTACTGAGCACATGACTGGTTGGCTGCTGCCGGGGAGAGAAGCTGTAGTAGCATCCCCCCCGCCCCCAGATATTATCATTAATACTACTTAACGGCCCATCTTCATTTGGTGCCAGGCACTGGGGTATAGGCAGCATCTTGCTCAGTTTTCACAATCACCCAGTGAGGTACATCCTGTTGTAATCCCCATTTTACAGATGGGGAAACTGAGACTCAGAGGCAGCAAGTCTGTTGCCAAGGTCACACACCCGGTAGGCGGCAGAGTCGAGGTTTACAGGTGGCACCTCCCCTGATAACCCCCTGCTCTGGGCCCCAATCTGTGCATGAGCCAATGACAGTGAGGTGGTCCCACCTCAATCAGCTGGCCTGCAGGCATTTACTAAGCACCCACTGTGTGCCAGGCACTGATCACAGCTGCGAACAAGACAGACAGAAACCCCTGCCTTCTTGGGGTTCCCAGCCCACCCTAGAGGGAGAGGCCATGAAAGCAGACTCATTAACAGTTAAGAAAATCCACAGGTAACTGTCCGCCCTTCCATGGCCAGGGTGCCCAACCAATGGCCAGGCAGGCACTTTGGACCAAACCTGAAACTCTGAATAGTCCTGATTTGCCCGAAGTTGTGGACTGGTACCACTGAATGCCTGAGCCGTTTAGTACCAGAGAGCTCCCCAGAGGAAAGGAAGTCGCATAAGTGCCCCCCCACTAGAATCGAAATTGGAGGAAGGGTAGGAGGCTTTGTTAGCTAGCTTCAAAGGCAGGCTGGCATCTGACTTATGATCAGCTGTCCACCTCAAAAACTGGGTGAACCTTTCAGCAGATTTGATGGAGAATAATGGGAACAGAACTGTGGATGGACCAAAAGAGGCTGAGAGTCTAGACTCAGGGACCCGAGGGCCGGTTCAGATCCCAGCCCTGCCTCTCTCTAGCCACGGGACCTCAGGCAGGTCCTCGGACCTCTCACCCATATAACTCGGCAGACATCTGAATACACTGGCCATGCAGGAATGGACTACATTACAATGATCCAATTAAAATATAAGCAGCTTACTTACTACCTAAGACACATACTTGCACCTGATTCATGTTGGAGAGACAACTGGTGTTCATACAAATGTATGGCTGGAGCTTGGTTTATTTCACAGATCTTTCATTAGGGGGCATTTAGCAACTGTCTTCTCTCTCTCTTTCTCTCTCTCTCTCTCTCTCTCTCTCTTTTAATTAAATGAGAGCATACTCTCATTTACATGCGGAGATATACTACCGCATGCACCCAACTGGGATCCACCCAGCAAGCCCACTAAGGGGCAATGCTCTGGGGCGTTGCTCCATTGCTCAGCAACCAAGCTATTTTAGTGCCTGAGGCAGAGGCCAAGGAGCCATTCTCAGCGCCCGGACCAACTTTACTCAAACCATTAGAGCCATGGCTGCAGGAGGGTAAGAGAGAGAGAGAGAGAGAGAGAGAGAGAGAGAGAGAGAGAGAGAAAGAGAAGCAAGAGGGGGAGGGGTGGAGAAGTAGATGGTCGCTTCTCCTGTGTACCCTGACCGGGAATCGAACCCAGAACTTCCACATGCCAAGCTGACACTCTACCACTGAGCCAACCAGCCAGGGTGTCCTCTCTCTTTTTTTTTTTCTTTTTTTTTTCTTTTTTTTTTTTTTTTTTTTGTATTTCTCTGAAGCTGGAAACAGGGAGAGACAGTCAGACAGACTCCCGCATGCGCCCGACCGGGATCCACCCGGCACGCCCACCAGGGGGCGATGCTCTGCCCCTCTGGGGCTTCGCTCTGTCACGACCAGAGCCACTCTAGCGCCTGGGGCAGAGGCCAAGGAGCCATCCCCAGCGCCCGGGCTATCTTTGCTCCAATGGAGCCTCGGCTGCGGGAGGGGAAGAGAGAGACAAAGAGGAAAGAGAGGGGGAGGGGTGGAGAAGCAGATGGGCGCTTCTCCTGTGTGCCCTGGCCGGGAATCGAACCTGGGACTTCTGCACGCCAGGCCGACGCTCTACCACTGAGCCAACCGGCCAAGGCCCTCTCTCTTTTTTTTAATCAACTTGCATCACATAATTCATCATTTACAGCAGGGGTCCCCAAACTTTTTACACAGGGGGCCAGTTCACTGTCCCTCAGATCGTTGGAGGGCCGGACTATTAAAAAAACTATGTAACAAATACCTAAGCACACTACACATATCTTATTTTAAAGTAAAAAAACAAAGCAGGAACAAATACAATATTTAAAATAAAGAACAAATAAATTTAAATCAACAAACTGACCAGTATTTCAATGGGAACTATGCTTCTCTCACTGACCACCAATGAAAGAGGTGCCCCTTCAGGAAGTGCGGTGGGGGCCGGATAAATGGCCTCAGGGGGCCGCATGTGGCCCGCGGGCCGTAGTTTGGGGACCCCTGATTTACAGTTTGGGTTGAAAAAGTATCATTTCATTCTTTGGAACTGTTTTCATATACCCTGCTTTTTGCTCTATTCATTTGTTTTGGACTAAGCAGCAATTTATTTCCTTTTTACAGTTTTAGAATATAATATGTTTTAAAATCTAGTCAAGCAAATGTGTAAACAGCTAGTTAGGAGATGAAGCAAGTATGGTTTTCAAAAGTTAATAGTAGCACCTAGGTGATGCATATAGTATTCACTATAAAACTTCCAACTTTACTGTATGTTTGAAAATGATCATAATAAAATGTTGGGGGAAATCTAATAGATTCAGTTCTTCAATATCACACTTAGTTAAAAAAAAAAAAAGAATTTTTTTAAGCCACAGACTTGTTAAAAATGTAGCTGCCTAAGACTCAACGGACACAACCAGGAATTTGCATTTGATGGAACTTTGGGGGATCAGCTGGAGCTGGGGGCAGCGATCCTATACCAGCTCCCACTCTGCACACAGACACTGACCTGCGTCCCAGACCCCCTCGTGGCGTCACTGTTCACACACAGACCCTATTCCTCTGATCCTTGCCAGAATTCTGTATGAGTCAGTTTGGGGTCCTTACCCTCAATGCCAGGGGTCACCTTAAGGAGGACAAACCAGCATAAACCACAAGGCAGGAGGTAAAAAAGCCCATTTAACTTTTCTCCTCCAATTCCAGGACGCCCTTGTGGTCACGCCGGCCTCCGTGTAGAACGCCGGGCCCCCCTCCGCTCGTCCAGTGAAGACTCGGACAGTGGCCATCCAGGGCCAGCTGGCTCCCAGTGGGAACAAGCTGTTGGTGTTCCTCTCTGCAATAAATAATAGTTGTCTATGACTTCTGCAATCTGGAGTGTATCTTTGTCCCAACTCAGGAGTGACTGTGCCCCTGGCAGGCTTGGGGGCTGCACATCCAAGCCACAGCTGGGTCGTGTTCTGAGATCGTCTGGGCCAAATCCCAGCTATGCGTGGGGCACATCAGACCACATGTGAATGAAATCCAGGGTCTTGGCCGCCTCCTGGGGCTTCAGGAGTAAGAAAGCCAGCTGTGCCCTCCCGCCTTCTGTGTGGGCCTTAGACCCCCACGTATGGTGGGACAGCCTCTTGGCCAGGGCTGCGTGCTTTGTTGATCTCGGCAGTGTGGTGAGCTGAGGGCTCTCTGAACAACATGGCTCTGGAGGCAGGTTTTCAGTTCTGGCCTGGCTCCCCTCCACGGCTGAATGACCCTGGGACGGGGCTTCCCCTTAGTGGGCCTCAGGTTCCTTCCCTGTAAAATAGGGAGAAACATGGTCCCAACCTTGGAGGGCTGGAGTGAAGATACAATGAGAGAGAATGGTTTCCCGCTATGGGAGGTGCACAAATAATATCATCCTGGGGGTGATGTCATCGTCACTGTTGTCACCTGGCCTCCAGGGTGTTGGGTCTTATCACTGAAGGCCCTTCGTGCTTGGACAGCAATGTGTCCACCATTGTTTCCCTGACCTCCCCGATGCCAGCAGGTTCAGGACAGACAATGGGGCCCCTGTTCGCCAGACTCCGGGCCCAGCCTAGGACACAGAGCCCTTCAGTTACACGAGGGGCCTTGCAGGAAGGGATGGGTGGGCATTTCAGGAAAAGGCATGACCCAATTTCAGGGCCTAAGAACAGCTCACAGCCTGGAAAAGCAGCCCAGAAGGAGCTCCTAGCTACGAGACAGAGCCTAGGCCAAGGCGGACACGCTTATCCCAGGGCCAGCGAACACCTGCCAGGCAGTCGCAGGCCTCTAGGCCCTGCTCTGCAGCCCCCCACACACCACCAACCCCCCGCCACACTTCGTGGGTGCGAACCCCCACTCCCAAGGTATTCCCCAGCCGATAGCACTCTGACCTAACAAATGAGGAAATTGATACTCCGCACCACATGACTGAGACAAAGGCGGAAAACAATGGAAAAATCCCTGCCCCAGCTGTAAGGGATAATGATAATGGAACACTCACAATATGCCCAGCATATGCTAATTGCTTAACATAATTCCCCTCTTTAATCGTCATGGCAACGCTATGACAGGTACAATGTTATCTGTACTTTACAGATGAGGAAACAAAGCCAGAGAAAATTAGATAATGTCCCTAGAGGCCACACATGAAACCAGGATTCACACACCGATCTGTCTGGCCCCCAAGACCTTGCACAGAAAATCTGCCTTCCCCAAATCACCGATTCTTCACCTGTGATAAGACACAAGGCTCATCGAAAATCTCATGAGAGATACATGTTCTAGAAAATTAACATTAACCCAAATTTTACACACAACCCCAGAGTATTCAGAAATGCAGATTGGCTGTAGGAGGCCCCTGGGAACTACTACTATTACCAACAAAGATCTGAGACTGATTACACCAGTGTGGGAGACTACAAGTAGCAAAGCTCCTGTAGTTCGAGGCTTAGCAAAAGGCTAAGTTCTCCCCCACCCCACACTCCTCCATATTGGCTATAAAGCTGAGTATTTGCACTCATCCCAACCCCCCACCTCACTTGCTTGATTGAGTTGCTAAAGTCTAAGTTTTTCTCCACACCTCTATGTTAGCTGTGATGCTGGATTGTTTGTACTCATCCTATCCCCCATGTCCCTCAGAGAGACTGGAGGGTGTTTTCTTTTTATCCTTTGTTTTGTGAAGTTAACGATGTTATGTATGGTGGAGGTTTTCTGCACTTGGGAGAATTCTTGGGTTGCCTTGGAAATGTGACTTTGTTTTAATGATCTCTTTGATTTGTTAATGACTTCACTTTGCCCTATAAATAAAGCAGGTAGGGGGGTAGAGCTATCTTCCGTGTTGCAAAGAGTCCTCCGAGCCCACCTTTTTTCTCTTAAAGCCTACTTTCTTAATTCCACGCTGTTCCCACTCAGGACCTGGAATTACTAGCCGTGCTGGTTCGTGGCACACCAGAGAAGGAAACTGAGGTAGAAGTGACGGACAGATGGCTCAGATCTAGGAAACTAGATAGACACCAGACAAGCACACACACAGATAAAAGTACAAAGGTGTGCCCACGTGTGTGTATTTCACTAAATAACACCCACAAAAGGTCAAAATCCTGATGCCTCTGTTGCCAGGACACCCATGGCTCAGCTAGGCCTATGGGGACAACTTCACCCAGAGGCCGTTAAGAATTGGCATCGGCATTATCACCGCAACTGTGATCCCAGCCAAGCCTTGGCTGGCCTTGAAAGGACCCTCTCTTCCAGGAGTCAGCAGGTTGAATCACTTAGGGTGAGAACAAGGGAACCCTAGCACTCAGCCTGCTAAGCCACCTTCAGAGAAGCCGCCTCCTGTGGATCCTGGATTAGCAGAATTCAATGGCGGCCCCGCCTCCTAAACCCAGAGGAGAGAGAAAGACAAGGAACCAGGAAACCCCCAGGGGCCATTAAAGGCTGCATCCCGGAAGGGCCCCTTCCCCACTTCCAGAGTTGGGTTCATTCTCTGGGTCCAGAGAAACCATTCCCGGCACCAAAATCAAGGGTCACGCCCACTAGTGGGTGTCACCGATTTCCCCGAAATGATGACTCAGTTTTCCGTGAATGTCCAAAGACAATAAGACCCAACACAGCTAGCTGGTTTTGTCTTCTGCTTATCATCCCACAGAAAACCCTTGTTCTGCTCTCTTGAGAAAAGGTCAAAACTGTCATTTGTTCTAGGCATCTGACATTTCGGCAAAGCCCAAAACGGAGCCTTTGGCAACTGGAACTGGAGGTGGGGTTCACAGTGTGAAAACCGCAGGGGTGCTGGAAAGGGCCAGGCCGCCAGCATGCAGGGCCTCCTGGAAGGCAGGGACCCGCACCCATCCCCCGCTACAAGGGAGCAGAAGCAGATATCCACTGTGTACCCCTTTATCTAAACCAGGGGTCCCCAAACTTTTTACACAGGGGGCCAGTTCACTGTCCCTCAGACAGTTGGAGAGCCAGACTATAAAAAAAACTATGAACAAATCCCTATGCACACTGCACATATCTTATTTTAAAATAAAAAAACAAAACGGGAACAAATACAATATTTAAAATAAAGAACGCTGGAGTGGCTCTGGTCGCAGCAGAGCGACGCCCAGGAGGGGCAGAGCATCGCCCCCTGGTGGGCGTGGCGGGTGGATCCCGGTCGGGTGCATGCGGGAGTCTGTCTGACTGTCTCTCCCTGTTTCCAGCTTCAGAGAAATACAAAAAATAAAGAACAAGTAAATTTAAATCAACAAACTGACCAGTATTTCAATGGGAACTATGGGCCTGCTTTTGGCTAATGATATGGTCAATGTGCTCCTCTCACTGACCACCAATGAGAGAGGTGCCCCTTCCGGAAGTGCAGCGGGGGCCGGATAAATGGCCTCAGGGGGCCGCATGCGGCCGCGGGCCGTAGTTTGGGGACCCCTGATCTAAACCATCTCCCTCCCCCAGAATGGCGCTCTGTCAAGCTGTGACAGCGCCACGCAGTCAGGTCATGACAGGACGTGCAGCATCGCAGAGATCCGAGTGGGAGGAACCGAACGGACGGCCGAGCACGGCCCTCTGACACAGCGGAAACCCGGGGGCCCGGAGCCCGGGCTCCAGAGTGTGGGGAGCCATCAGATGAGGAGCAGGTGAGAGGAAGCACGCACAGAGCCCGAGGTTCTAAACTGCTACAAATGAAGAGGACGGCAGACCCCTGAAAACATGGCCGTCTCGTTCCAGAGGCACTCTGGGAAAGGGAATGGGGACAAGCAAATCCTGCCACAGCCACGCCTCCACCCCCCAGGTCCGCACCCACGCGCTCGCCCACTCGGACACTGCGCACTCTCCCGGCCCTCCTCCCAGGTCTTCGCACCTTTGGACGGTTACTCCCGACCACACACACCTGATATAAAATGTCGCTGAAGAGGGAGGCACCCTGTCCAAAGTGACCATGCCATGGCCTCTCCCTGGGGTCCCCGATCTAGTATGGGACCCTCAATGCTGAGTGCCAGCTATGGACAGAACACAGTGTAGACATTGTTTTCCCAAAGGGCTTTTCAATGAGTTGGCGCCTCTGGCCTTACAAACTGCTCTATGCTCTGCCATTCAACCAGCACCCACATGACTCAAGAGATAACAGGCTTGTGAAGGTTTAAAGTAGGGAGGGGACAGACACCTGGCCGGGCACCATCATTATCTCTCAGAAAGACATTGACAAATGTCACAACCATTAGCAGGTGCTGATCTTGGAAATCAGCCTGCATCACGCCCGCCCTTATCAGCACACTTGACTCGCGTCCCTTCCTGTCTGATGACCTTCCCAAGAGGCACGGGTCTATAAAAGTGGGGTGCAGCTCTCCGGCCGACACTTGCGGTCGACAGCGGGAGGAGAGGCAGCTTCCGAAAACGTTCGCCCGTCAGCACCGATCCTTCGACACTGGGCAAGGTAAGAACTCACGACATCAAAATCAAGACGGAGCAGGTCAAAACTCGGACACGGAAACAAGCTTAGGACAGCTCATCGAAGGACGAGAACTAGGGTTTTACATTTAGAATCCCTTCGGCCAGGCATGTCCCCCGACTGAAATGCACCCTGCCTGACGAGCCCAGGAGATGTCACAGTTGCCAGATGCCACTGCTTTTCAATTTTATTGATTATTGGTTTTAGAGAGAGAGAGAGAGATAGAAATAGCAATTTGTTGTTCCATTTATCTATGTATTCATTGACTGATTCTTGTATGTGCGCCCCGACCGGGGATTGAACCCACAAACTTGGCTTATCGGGATAATTCTAACCAACTAAGGTACCCCGGCCAGGGCCATGCAACTGCTTTTCAGAAATGGGGGTTTGTTACTGGGATTCTCGAAGGGTCCCACTGAAGACGATGTCTAACAATATCGCCGTCAACTTAGTCACAGGCACACAACTTTATGTCTTTTCTCCTCACAGGATACTTACCTGTCGCCTGAGACAGTGATGCCAGTTTCTATCAGAGGAGGGCAAATTTAGAAAAATGTTGTGATTTTTTTCCCCCATAAACCCTAATTTTTTTTATTTTAATTTCTTGTGTTAACATGGATTTAAGTGTCCCGCTCAATATAACATCCTCACCCCCACTCCCATGTCCCCCATTAAATCTCTTTTGCCCCCTCCCTCTAACTCCTTCCCCCCTTCCCTCTGGGATTTGCTGTCCTGTTGTCTGTATCTATGTGTTATGTATATATAATTTCACTAATCCCTTCACCTTCTCTGATCCCTTCCCCTCATCCCCCTTCCCTCCGACAGCTGTCCCTCTGCTCCCTGTGACCCCTGCCTCTGCCTCTATTTCGTTCCTCAGTTCACCCTGTTCATTAGATTCTACATGTAAGTGAGATCGTATGATTTTTTTCTTTCTCTGCCTGGCTTATTTCACTTAGCATAATAATCTCCAGGTCCATCCATGCCATCGCAAAAGGTAAGATTTCCTTCTTTTTCGTGGCCGTGTAGTATTCTACTGTGTATATGTACCACAGCTTTTTAACCCACTCGTCCACTGACAGACACTTGGACTGTTTCCAGATCTTGGCTATTGTAAATAATGCTGCAATAAACATGGGGATGCATTTCTTCTTTTGAATCAGTGATTTGGTGTTCTTAGGATATATTCTTAACAGTAGGATGGCTGGGTCAAAAGGCAGTTCCATTTTTAATTTTTTGAGGAATCTCCATACTGTTTTCCACAGTGGCTGCACAAGTCTGCATTCCCACCAGCAGTGCAGGAGGGTTCCCTTTTCTCCACATTTTCTCCAGCACTTATTATGTATGGTTTTATTAAAAGTGCCATTCTGACAGGACTGAGGTGTTATGTCATTGTGGTTTTAATTTGCATTTCTCTAATGATTAGTGATGTTGAGCATTTTTTCATATGCCTATTGTCCTCTTTGGAGAAGTGTCTATTCAGTTCCTTTACCCATTTTTTAATTGGATTGTTTACCTTCCTGGTGTTGAATTTTAGATGTTCTTTATAAATTTTGGTTATTGACGCCTTATCAAATGTATTGGTGAATATATTCTCCCATTGTGTGATTTGCCTTTTTATTTTGTTCATATTGTCTTTAGCTGTGCAAAAGCTTTTTAGTTTGATATAGTCCGATTTGTTTATCCTGTCCTTTATTTCCCTTGTGCGTGGAGATAAATCAGCAAATATATTGCTGTGAGAGATGTCGGAGAGCTTACTGCCTATGTTTTCCTCTAGTACAGGGGTCCCCAAACTTTTTACACAGGGGGCCAGTTCATTGTCCCTCAGACTGTTGGAGGGCCAGACTATAAAAAAAACTATGAACAAATCCCTATGCACACTGCACATATCTTATTTTAAAGTAAGAAAAAACAAAACGAGAACAAATACAATATTTAAAATAAAGAACAAGTATTTGTTCTTTATTTTAAATCAACAAATTGACCAGTATTTCAATGGGAACTATGCTCCTCTCACTGACCACCAATGAAAGAGGTGCTCCTTCCGGAAGTGGAAGTGCGGCGGGGCCAGATAAATGGCCTCAGGGGACCGCATGTGGCCCACGGGCCGTAGTTTGGGGACCCCTGCTCTAGTATGCTTATGGTTTCATGACTTACATTTAAGTCTTTTATCCATTTTGAGTTTATTTTTGTGAATGGTGTGATTGGTGGTCTAGTTTCATTTTTTTTGCAGGTAACTGACCAATTTTCCCAACACCATTTATTAAAGAGACTGTCTTTACTCCATTGTATGCTCTTACCTCCTTTGTCAAATATCAATTGTCCATATAGGTGTGGATTTATTTCTGGGTTCTCTGTTCTGTTCCATTGATCTACAGTGTGTCCGTAAAGTCATGGTGCAGTTTTGACCAGTCACAGGAAAGCAGCAAAAGATGATAGAAATGTGAAATCTGTACCAAATAAAAGGAAAACTCTCCCAGTTTCATACCTATTCAGTGCAGTTCGATGTGGGCTCACGCACAGGTTGTTTAGGGCTCCTTAGGTAGCTATCCTGTATAGCCTCTACAGACTCGTCACTGACTGATGGCCTACCAGAACAGGGTTTCTCCACCAAACTGCCGGTTTCCTTCAACTGCTTATCCCATCCCACCGAGTAATGTGATTCCTATGTGGTGGCGTTTCATTAAAAACACGCTGATATTCACATTGCACTTTGGTCACGGATTTGAATTTAGCGAGCCACAGAACACACTCAACTTTCCTCTGTGCCATCCACATCTCGACTGGCATGGCCGTGGGCTGCTCCGCTGTATACACGGTGTTACGTCATCATCTGCGTATGCGCACATGCAGCCACATCATCCTACAGAAACTGGGAGGGTTTTCCTTTTATTTGGTGCAGATTTCACATTTCTCTCATCTTTTGTTGCTTTTCTGTGACTGGTCAAAAGTGCACCATGACTTTATAGACACACTGCATATGCCTGTTCTTATGCCAGTACCAGGCTGTTTTGAATACAATGGCCTTGTAGTATAACTTGATACCAGGAAGTGTAATACCTCCCACTTTATTCTTTATTTTCAAGACTGTTGAAGCTATTTATGTGCTTTTTTTGGTTCCATATAAATTTTTGGAATATTTGTTCTATATCTTTGAAGTATGCCATTGGTATGTTAATAGGAAATGCATTGAATTTATAGATTGCTTTGGGTAATATAGACATTTTAATGATATTTATTCTTCCTATCCATGAACACAGTATATGCTTCCACTTGTTTGTATCTTCCTTGATTTCTTTTTTCAGTGTCTTATAATTTTCCAAGTACAAATCTTTTACCTCCTTGGTTAAATTTATTCCTAGATACTTTATTTTTGTTGTTGCAATAGTGAAGGGGACTGTTTTCTTAATTTCTTTTTCAGACAGTTTATTGTTGATGTATAAAAATTCCACTGATTTCCGAATATTAATTTTATATCCTGCCACCTTGCCGAATTCATTTATCAGGTCTAGTAGTTTTTTGACTGAGACTTTAGGGTTTTCTATGTAAAGTATCATGTCATCTGCAAATAATGATAGTTTTACTTCTTTTCTTCTTGCCTTTTATTTCTTTTTCTTGTCTGATTGCTGTGACTAGGACTTCCAGAACTATGTTAAATAAGAGTGGTGAAAGGGGGCACCTCTGCCTTTTTCCTGATCTTAGGGGGATTGATTTTAATTTTTGCCCATTGAGTATGATGTTGGCTGTGGGTTTGTCATAGATGGCCTTTATCATGTTGAGGTATGTTCCCTGTATTCCCACTTTGCTGAGAGTTTTGATCATAAATCAGTGCTGGATTTTATCAAATGCTCTTTCTGCATCTATTGACATAGTCATGTGATTTTTATCCTTCCTTTTGTTTATGTGATTAATCACATTTATTGATTTGCAAATATTGTACCAGCTTTGCCTCCCCAGAATAAATCCCACTTGATCATGATGTACGATCTTTTTTATGTATTGCTGGATCCAGTTTGCTAATATTTTATTGAGAATTTACATGTATGTTCATCAGGGATATTGGCCTATAGTTTTCTTTCTTTGTAGTGTCTTTACCTGGTATTGGAATAAGGACAATGCTTGCCTCATAAAAGGGGCTTGGAAGTCTGTCCTCTTCTTGAATTTTTTGAAATAGGCTATTTTGTCAGCTATAAGTATTGCTACCCCCGCTTTTTTTTTTTTTTTTTCATTTCCATTTGCATGAAATACTTTTTTCCATCCCTTCACTTTCAGTCTATGTGTATCTTTTGTTCTGAGGTGGGTCTCTTGTAGACAGCATATGTACTGGTCCTATTTTCTTATCCATGTAGCTACCCTATGCCTTTTGATTGGAGCATTTAATCTATTTACATTTTAAGATTATTATTGATATGAACTTATTTATTGCCATTTTATTTTTTAAATCTACAATCCTTTTTTTCTCGACTACATTTTTTCTTTGTTCTTTTTATACCAGGCCCCTTAACATTTCTTGCGGTACTGGTCTGGTTGTAATGAATTTCTTGAGTTTTTTGTTTATTTGTTTGGTCTGGGAAGCTTTTTATTTCTCCTTCAATTTTAAACAATAGCCTTGCTGGATAAAGTAGTCTTGGTTGTAGGTTCTTGTTTGCATCACTTTGAATATTTCTTGCCAATCCCTTCTGGCCTCAAGTGTTTCTGTGTTGAGAAGTTGGATGTCATCTTTATGGGGGTTCCTCTGTCAGTAATTAACTGCCTTTTTCTTGCAGCTTTTAGTATTCTTCCTTTGTCTCTTAACTTTGGCATTTTAATTATGATGTGTCTTGGTGCAGTGGTCCCCAACCTTTTTTGGGCCACGGACCAGTTTAATGTCAGAAAATATTTTCACGGACCGGCCTTTAGGGTGGGACAGATAAATGTATCATGTGACCAAGACAAGTGTCAAGAGTGAGTCTTAGACAAATGTAACAGAGGGAATCTGGTCATTTTTAAAAAATAAAACATTGTTCAGACTTAAATATAAATAAAACAGAAATAATGTAAGTTATTTATTCTTTCTTTGCGGACCAGTACCAAATGGCCCACGGACCGGTACTGGTCCATGGCCCGGGGGTGGGGACCACTGTCTTGGTGTAGGCCTCCTTGGGTTCCTCTTTAATGGGACTCTCTGTGCTTCTTGAACTTGTGCGACTTTTTCCTTCATCAATTTAGGGAAGTTTTCAGCTATGATTTTTTCAATCAGGTTCTCTATCCCTTGTTCATTCTCTTCTCCTTCAGGAAGCCCTATGATGTGGATATTGTTTCTCTTCATGTTGTCACAGAGCTCTCTTAGAGTTTCCTCAGTCCTTTTGAGCCTCTTCCCTCTTTGCTGCTCTGCTTCTGTGCTTACGTTTATCTTGTCCTCTAAATCGCTGATTTGATCCTCTACTTCATCCAGCTTGCTGCTGATTCCTTCTAGTGCAGTTTTCATTTCTAATATTGTATTTGTTGTTTCTGACTGTTTCTTTTTTATGATTTCACTGTCATTTTTGATGCTTGCTATCTCTTTATTTAGGTGCTCATTATGTCCATCCCTTGTTGTTCTAAGATCCTTGAGCATCCTAGAAATCATTATTTTAAACTCTGTAGCTGGTAGTTCAGTTACTTCCATTTCATTTAGTCCTTCTTCTGGGGATTTCTCTTGTTGATTCATTTGGGTCACATTTCTTTGTCCACCCATTTTGTCTGTGTATTAGGTAGCACTGTCTGACTTTGAAATTTTTGTGGTGTCTTTATGAGGAAGATGGGCTTGGTGGTACTGACCTCCAGGCCACCTGTTTTCCTTGTTCTAGGAATGCTTCTTGAGGGTACCATTTTCCTTTCTGTTGTACTGTTGTATGTGAGTATTAAATGCAGTTGGTCCTTTCGTGGGTACAGTTATTCCTTCAGGCTGGCTGGCTCTAAAGGTCAACCTTGGTCATGTGTATTAGACATATTAGACACTGTGCAGTGTCTGTCCTGTTGGGTTTATTTATTCTGCACAGTGTCTGGTGCCTGCTGGACTCCTCCTTTGGGCACACTGCTTGTGTAGCTAGCTGAGTCGAGGATTGGTGCTTTCTGCCACCCACTACCAGTTGTGTTGGTTCTAGATCTTCTTGGGTTAGTGTCACCTGTTGGTTATAACACACTGTGGGCTACCTGTCTGCAGCTACTGCTCTTTTCACTGTTTGTGTTTGTGTTTTCTGTGCCTGGGTAGTATGGGAGGGGCCAACCTGTGTATAAGGATCAGCTTCCTCCTACTTAGAGATGACAGCAGCTCCGTAAAAGCCCCAAGCTCCTTAAGATTTGCCTCTACTTATCAGCTGCTCCACCTCCTCTTGCAGCTGCCTGGTCTTCCCACAGAGTCTTCTGTAGAAAGACTGTAGTGTGGGCTCAGACTGGCCTCACCCAACCAGCCCCTCTACAGGTTGCAAGCTTGTTGGGTTAGGGCGGCAGAGGTTGGGAATACGACATTAGTGGGACTTCCTACTTCAGGGATCTCTTGGTCAGGAGCTCAATACGGGGAAAGTGGCCCCTACTCCAGAGCCTAATCCCTCAGCCACTGCTGGATACTCAAATTTTATTTCTCCCCAACAAGGTGAGCAGCAGGTTCAGATCGAGTGGAGCTGACAGTCCCTTCTGCAGAAGTTCTTACAGCTGGTGAAACCCTAGTCTCAAGCAGGAAAACTGAGAGAGTCCTCTCCTGGGACTGACTGTGCCCCCCCCCCTTCAGAAAGTAGCTAAGCCCTTCAACCAGATCCAACAATAGACTCACAGGGACCCACACACTAAATGTCCATGCTCCAAGCCTCTCTCCCTTACCCCTGTGGAATCTAGCCCAGCAAGGCAGGTTATGCAGCATGCAGGCTGGCTGACTGTGAAGCTCCACCCTATTCAATGTACATGAGCCACTGTGCTGGTGCTGATCAGAGTGGAACTCGCCTCAGCTGGGCCCAGTGTGAGGAACCCACTCTAGCAAGTGTTGTTAGGTCCTGAGCTGATGTTTTTCACAGCTGGCTACTGGATATACCAGCCCTGGGCCTTCCTGGAAGGAACCCAGCACAGACCAGTGGGAGACCCTGCCCGTGACTGGCCCTCAGCAATCTTCTTGGAGCTTAAAGCAATCCAGAGTTTGTGGCTGCCTCTGCTGGGCCCAGGTGCTCATGGAAATACCAAGCTACAGGCCTAGGCTGGCTTCTACCCACACTGGGCCTGGGGGAGGGCCCACTTAAAAGGCCAAGGTTCCCTGAGTCCCACCTCCTGTAACCTCTGCTACTGGCTGCTTGCTTGGCTCAGCCTCTAAAAAATCCTCTGGTAGAGTCTAGAGCAGGCATGGCCAACAGTTTTTGCCCCCGGGCCAGATTAGAAAGAAAACTTTTGGCCCTGGCTGGTTGGCTCAGTGGTAGAACATCGGCCTGGCGTGCGGAAGTCCCGGGTTCGATTCCCGGCCAGGGCACACAGGAGAAGCGCCCATCTGCTTCTCCACCCCTCCCCCTCTCCTTCCTCTCTGTTTCTCTCTTCCCCTCCCGCAGCCGAGGCTCCATTGGAGCAAAGATGGCCCGGGCGCTGGGGATGGCTCCTTGGCCTCTGCCCCAGGTGCTAGAGTGGCTCTGGTCACGACAGAGCGATGCCCCAGAGGGGCAGAGCATCGCCCCCTGGAGGGCAGAGCGTCGCCCCCGGTGGGTGTGCCGGGTTGATCCCGGTCGGACGCATGCAGGAGTCTGTCTGACTGTCTCTCCCCATTTCCAGCTTCAGAAAAATACAAAAAAAAAAAAGAAAACTTTTTTCACGGGCCAGATGAAATATTAAAATTAAAAAATGTTAAATACAAAAATGATTCATTTAAGTAAACAAAATTTTATTATGTAATTTCTTTATGAATAAATGTGAGTGAAAAACATTTTTAATATATAATATTATTTTAATAAAAATATAATTATATACCGTATAAATGTCCAAACTGTATTGCAATCAATCAAAATAATATTTAATTAATAGAATGAGCTTGAAGGGGTTATATTGCAAATAAAACAATTATTTTGTTTTACAAACAGCCTGGACACATTTTCAGTTATCAACTGCAGCTATTGTCTATGCTACAGTGCCACTTGATTCAGCATACTTGACCACAAAAATAACGAATTGTTTGACCTTGGGTGCACACTGGCAAACTCCGCCTAAAAGAATGTGGGTTTCACATTGCCGCTAAATGTCAAACAGTTCATATCGAGTACAGATGAGTACAAAAGTTGTAAGTCTTTATAATGAAATTTTTTTAAAAAATAAAGAAGTATTGTGAATCCATTCGACCAATTATTGGAAGTTAACCCTAGATTAGTCATATGCAGAATTCTTTTCCACATATCACTATCTTCTTAAATATCTCGATTTCCAATAATCAAAGACGCTTCCGCTTCTGAGTAGCTGAGATTTAAAAGTAGTGGAGAATATTAAAATTTTAATTGCGGGCCACATGAACTCATTACGTGGGCCATATGTTGGCCAAGCCTGATCTAGAGCCCACGGCAATTCAGTGATTAGGAAGGGTGGTGGGTGTGGCTTGGCCCCAAGTGTCAGTCTGTCCAGACTTTTTTCACAGACCTCAGTATGGTGTGGCCCCAGGAGTCTGATGGGTGTGGCCTCTGAAACCCAGAGGTCTGGTCTGCCCACAGTCCCAGACAGTTTCTACTGTGTCTCCCTGAGGCAGAATCACCAGCCTTAGACTCGGGAGCATGTTGGGGAAAGCTCCAGCCTCAACCCCAGAAAACTGAGTCACTGATGCGCCCTCTGCTTCCTGGCTTCTCGGAATTTCCCCATCTCCGTGACTGGGGCAGGAGAGACCCTGAGGGCGGGGCAGCTGCTCTTCCCCAGGCTGATGCTGCTCAGAGGGGACTGCTTTGCCCAAGAAAGATGGTGACTGCAGTATTAAAGGATGACTCAGCACAGGGGTTCCAGCGGCCACCCCTCATAGTGTCTCTCCCTGGGCCTCCAACTTTACACTCTCCTCATGCAACTCTAGTCCTCTCAGCTCTTCCTCCACCGGAGCCCAGGGTAAATGGCTATGAACAAGATTTTCTGTGTGGGCCCTTTAAGATGGAGCCTGAGTCTCTGAGAGCTTCGTCTCTTTCTTGCAAACAGAAACTCGGCTCTTTTCTCTGCCTAAAGCTGTCTGGGCACGTCTTCTAGGCTCTGGGGCTCTAGGCTGGGGCTCCGGGCCTGGGGCTGAGGACCCACACCTCTGAGGGCAACCCACCCTGCCATGAGAGTCCCTCGGACCCTCAGCCGCTGCTCACTCTTGGGAGCGGGGCAGTCCCTCTGCATCTCTGTCCTTCCTATTAGTCTTGGTGTGGCTTCTCCTGTGGTCCTTGGTTATAGACTCCTCTTCGTCTATTCCAAAGTTGGTTTTTCAAGATGGTTGTACTTAAATTAAGTTGTAATCCAATTTGGTCCTGGGAGCTGGCAGTTGGAATGTCCGCCTAGTCCATCGCCATCTTGGAAACCTCTCCCAGAAAACCTAACTGTTCAATGTGAACGACTGTCTTTTGGCTTCCAGTTATGTCCTTCTTTCGCCATCTTGGAATCCTCTCCCAGAAAACCTAACTATTCAATGTGAACGACTGTCTTTTGGCTTCCAGTTATGTCCTTCCTGACATTTCTGCCATAGAGGTCGTCCTGACGATGGTACATGACAGGCAGCTTGACCGGGGCAATGCCCACCTAACCAGGGCAAGAACGAAGGTCGACAAGCCCAATCCTATCAAACTGGCCTGGAGAGAAAAACTCCAAACAGAGAGGAACTCCAGAAATGACTTTCACTGAGGGAAATGCCCTAGGACACAAGCTTCCAAGTTACCCAATACCTTAGAGACAGACAGACTTCGAGAGTCCAGGGGGGAATCTGACAGCCAGAAAGGGAAGTGAGGAGCAGTAAGAACCCCTGGTGCCTGGATTTTCTGGGAGGATTATATTAATATAAGATGTTGCAGATGTTAGCACACAGGCCAGTACTCAGTAAGTATATACATATGGACACATCCCAACCAACAGAGGTAGAGTTCAGATTGACACTTTTATACAATCACCTCAGCTATGGCTGCTCAACCCCAGCCAAGAGGAAGAGGCCAGACGGCCAGTGGCCAGTAGGACCGCACATTGCCCTGCCCACAACGGGGCCACGGAAGGTGGGTGGTCTGGTTAACTCAATCCTGCACTCCACACGGGGGCCCACTTTGCGCTGAATACTAATACAATAGAGTGAACTGGCTAACGCCACCATCAAACCACGCCAGTGCTCTCCCGAAACGGAAGAACCAGGCTTAAAAAGACAGAGTGCCCTGGCTGGGTAGCTCAGTTGGTTAGAGCAACGTCCGATACGCCAAGGTTGTGGGCCCAACCCCCCATCAGGGCACACACAAGAAGCACAACTAAGCCGAACAACAAATCGATGTCTCTCTCACACGGGGATGACTCTGGCCTCTGCACACTGAGTTAAAATAGCAGGACAGCCAAACACCACTGGGGTGAAGCATGCTGAGCCCGGGACTATCGATGGGGTGGTTTAGCCCTGACCACAATAACTACCAGCTGGTGGGGCCGGAAAACGGGCACAGGCGAGCCTAACTGCCTGCTCCGTATCACGAACTTTGCCGTAACAGTAAGCACGCAGGCCTTCCCTTTCCTGGTTGTGCAGAGAGTTTAAAGCAGCTGATGTCCGCTTATACTGCACAAAGGGAGGGGCACTTGGTAAGCTCACACCAACCAAGACACGGCTATATATATATATTACGTGACCGGCAGCAGGGAGACTTGGTCACCACTGGAGAGGTAACACGTGTAGCTGGGTCATTCCAAACTCTCCAGTTCCCAGATGGTGACTCAGACCATCCTAAAGATGTTTGAGTCCAGAAGACTGGCAGGAGGGTGTGGGACCCTACAGGGCTCTTATACATACATATAACACTCTGGCAGTCCTGTGGTCTGTTGGGGACGCAGTGTCTGACCGAGCCCTGCTTTGCAGAGAATGGCCACCAAGATGCTAACCCTCTGGGCCCTGGCCATCACACTGGCTGTCCACGCAGAAGCGCTCGGCCTGCTGACCGCTCCGACGCTGCTGGGAGGACTTCCTGTCGAAAACTCCCTTCTGCTACCCGGACAGTCCCTTCTGCTACCCGGGCAGTCCTCCAGAGACCCCCCAGTTCCACGGCGCCCGGGTGGGACTCCCCCGGCGGCCACATACTACCTGTCCAGGAGCCACCTCGAGGCCTGTAAGTAAGAACAGTTTCGCCCGCACGCCTTTCTCTCACTCTTGCACGGGCTTCTCGCTGCCAAGCCCCAAAGTGACTTCTTCCTGCTGAACAAGTGGTTCTCAGAGAGAAGCGGGCACCAGAATGACCTCGGGAGCTTCTTGACCGAGCAGCCGCCTGGGCCCGCTCCCGGACGATCTGCCGCAGCGCGGCCACCGTAGTTCTGGTTTCCTAGCAACATCAGGGTGATTGATGCTGAGGCTGCTTGTCCGCCGTCCGCACAGTGGGGAGGACACGTCAAAGCAAGCCTGGTTCTTGGATCCAGTAACCTTTCTGGTTGCCTGTCTTCTTTTTTTAGCAAAAACGGGAGAGAGAGAGAAAGAGAGAGAGAGAGAGGGAGAAATGAGAAGTATCAACTCATAGTTGCAGAACTTTAGTGCCTTGATTGCTTTTTCTACGTGCCTTGATGGGGGGGGTTGGGGGGTTGGGGGGGGGGACACTTCAACTGAGCCAGTGACCTTTTGCTCAAGCCAGCGACCTTAGGCTCAAGCCAGTGGCCATGGCATCATGTGTATGAGCTCATGCTCAAGCCGGCGACCTCAGGGTTTTGAAACTGAGACCTCAGCATCCCTGGTCAATGCTCCGTCCACCGTGCCACCACTGGTCAGGCATGATTGCCTGCCTTTTATATGACTCTTAGCACCTGGACACTGAATCACACCGTTTCTCAGTGTTGGGCCCCAGAGCACATTCCAGACACCCACAGGTCCTTAAGCATCAACCTTGTTGCCCAGCAGCTAGAAAATAAGAAATCCAGACCCACTTTCCAAAACCCCTCGACCAAATTCTTGCTAGCCAAGCTCCCTTCTCAGGAGATGCGGGATTCTGTCCCCCAGCAATTGCCCAGGGCCTGAGGTCAAAGGAATCAGGAATTATAAGATGTAGCAAAGAAGTGTGGAGAAGAAGAAGGGAATAAGACCCATCAGCAGACAAAGGCCAGCAGGAAAGTGCTCAAGGTTCTCCTTACCCGCCGCTGCAATCAGGGCCTAGGTCAGCCTTCCGGCAGGAAAGTGCTCAGGGTTCCCCTTACCCGCCCGCTGCAATCAGGGCCTAGGTCAGCCTTCCGGCAGGAAAGTGCTCAGGGTTCCCCTTACCCGCCCGCTGCAATCAGGGCCTAGGTCAGCCTTCCGGCAGGAAAGTGCTCAGGGTTCCCCTTACCCGCCCTGCTGCAATCAGGGCCTAGGTCAGCCTTCCAGCAGGAAAGTGCTCAGGGTTCCCCTTACCCGCCCGCTGCAATCAGGGCCTAGGTCAGCCTTCCGGCAGGAAAGTGCTCAGAGTTTCCCTTACCCGCCCGCTGCAATCAGGGCCTAGGTCAGCCTTCTGGCAGGACAGGACACGGTGAGAGAGGGAAAGTCAGTGCCCACCCACTGACCCCAGTAACCGGCCCCCAGCCCGTCCACCTCTGCTTCTCCTCTAGGAACATGAACTCACTCTTCTAACCTTCTGTCTTATTATAAAACACTTCAAACATACAGAAATGTCCAGACAGTGGTACAAAGGACAGCTGTGTACCTGTTAAGCAGTATTTGGTGGTAGTGGTGGTAATTTTCATTGTCAAACATACAAAAACCGCCTGACCACGCGGTGGCGTAGTGGATAGAGTGTCGGATTGGGATGCGGAGGACCCAGGTTCAAAACCCCGAGGGCGCTAGCTTGACCGCGGGCTTATCTGGCCTGAGCAAGGCTCACCAGCTTGAGCCCAAGGCCCCTGGCTTGAGCAAGGGGTTACTCGGTCTGCTGTAGCCCCTTGATCAAGACACATATGAGAAAGCAATCAATGAACAACTAAGGTGCAGCAACTATGAGTTGATGCTTCTCATCTTTCACCCCTCCTGTCTGTCTGTCCCTCTCCCTGTCTCTATCTGTCTGTCACACATACACACACACACACACAAAACAATTCAAAAACCAAAAGGAGAGATCAGAGCAAACACCTTCATAACAAACACCCACATTAAGAATAAAACTGGGCATCGGGCTGAAGACCCCACAACTCTTACCAGGCTGCAGACGCTGCCCTCCTCTCCCTCCCAACCAGAGGGGGCTTCTGGCCGGATGGTATCTCCCTTGTCACTCTTTATTGGTACTTCATGTGGCAACTCATTCTCCATCTAAAACTTTGCATCACATGTTACAAAGTTTCTTGAAAGGTGGCCTGCTACATTGTCTCTCACACTTATGTTTCTGCGCGACTTCATCCATTTTCACCACCACGGTGTTCTTCCTGATGAGTCCTCCATGATTTATTCATCAACTACATTTTTGTCCCGTGTGTGCTGCTCTGAGCAGCGCTGACCTGGACACTCCTGTGTGGGTCTCCTGGTTCACCTGGGCCAAGATTCTCCGGGGCACCCGCTGGGGATGGAGGGGCGGCCGCATCTCCCTGCCCCGGGAAAGCCCGCCGGGCTGCGGGGCCCGGGGCAGGGGAAGCGGCAGCCAGGCTCCCAAAGCCACAGCCGAGAAGCTTGACAGGGGCCGCTGCTAGCAGACTTCTTCCCCCTGCAGTAGAGTCCTCCTAGGCCAAGAGCCTTGTCCCTCAGTCCAGTTCTTTCTAGCGAGGCAGCCATGGCTGTCCACCATCTAGCTGGATGTGACGGCTCTTCCGAGTTCATTCCTCAGGCCACCCAGGGCAGCAGGACAGGACAGGACAGGACAGGACCCGTGCTGTGACTTCACAGCTCTGCTGCTTGGCTCCTACCCTCCTGCACTTCCCCGCCACCTTCCGAGATTCCCACCCTCCCTGACCTGCGTCTCTCCAGCGTGGAGGCGAGCCCAGTGGTGAGCACCTGCCCGGGCCTGATGACCATCACGGTGTGGACACTGGAGGTCCAGTAGAGGCAGCGTGTCAGACGTGGTGGGACCTCCCGAGGACACACACACGGGGGAAGTGAGGCCTCTAGGGAAGGGACTTGCACAGAGCACCCAGGTGGGGGACAGAGAACTCCACACCGGTCAGCCTCCCCGCCACTTCCCTATTCGGCACATAAAGCAGCCATCGCAAAATAAATAAAGGAAGAAAGATGCATTGCTCTTTGATTGCATCCTGTACCCGCTGGCCCGCCCCGTAGGCTCTAACAAGCACCCACAAACAGCTGCAGGGAGAGAAGACCCTGCCTCCGGACACTCAGCCTGCGAGGGGCAGAGCCTGGGCTCTGTCTTCCCCCCGCCTGCTGGGCTCCAAGGCCGAACAAGGCCCTTCCATTCCGCGCCCAAGTCACGTACTCAGAGTAACGTACTCAAACCAGGCGAGCCTGCAGAAGGTGCTAGCGAACGTGAGCCCTGCGCAGGGCCCGGGCTGCGGGCACCCGGCCACCCCCAGGCGGGCGGAAGCGGGGGCGGGCACCCAGGGGCCGGCTCTCCAGCCGGGAAGCTAACGGGAGGCGCGTGTGTCTTTGCCGCTTTCAGACCTGAACGCCACCCTGCCCCCGCAGATTGAGAAGATGCTGACGTGTGCGGAGACGAACCTGGCCGGTTTGCTGGGGACCGTGTTAGACACCGTGACCGGCTTGGACCTGCTGTCTCTGTTAGACATCACTTCCTCCCTCAATATCCTCGGCGACGGTGGCCTTGGCGGCATCCTGGGCAAGGGGGGCAGCGGCAAGTCCTCCAGCCTCCCTCCGCCGCCGCCGCCGCTCTCAAAGGCCCCTCGTGCGGCCAGGAGCGTGCTGCCCCTGGTCGGAGGCCTCCTGGGCGGCCTGCTGCCCAACAGCAGAGCAGACGACTCTTCGCGTCTCTCAAACAGCCCCTCGCTCCTGGACGGTGTGCTCAACCAAGTCGGGGGGCTCACAGAGGTCGCCGGGGGCCTCGTGAACGGCCTGGTGCCCGGTGGCGGCAAGGGTGGGCTCTCGGGCCTGCTGGGAGGTCTCAACCTGAAAGACCTCCTGATAGGGTAAGTGCGTCCACCACCCTGAGCACAAGAGAAAGCTGCCATCCGGGGACACTCCCACAACCCCATGGAAAGGGACACCCGTGTTTCCACAAAGCAGTACTCCAGCCCTGTGCTCAAACTCTGCCTTGGCGGGGGAGGAGGGGGCATAGAAACAAGACTTCTTGGGCTTCACGAACGGGGCCGGTATCAAGACTGGGAGTTCAGGGGATTAAACGGGTTGGTGGGTTGTTAACTGGCTGCATCAACGGCATTTCTCCTGCTGCTCAGGCTGGTATCTTGAATCAGCGCCAACCCTGGATGCTGTCACTTTACAGATTGAAGGTTCAAAAAGTGACCGTGGAGAACATGAGGACGACCATGACAGATGACGAGATCCTTGTCCAAGCCATGACCACCACCTTCGTAGGTGGAAAAGGGTGAGCCTGTCTCCATATCGGTCAGCTGGGGTGGCCGGGACCACACCCTTCACAGCCAGCGTCCAAGGGCCAGGCAGGGGACAGCACGGAGTAGGCGAGATGTCTGAGGAGGGGGCGAAGTAGGTGCCAGACACAGCCGCCCCTCCCTCCAGCCCAGAGGCCCGAGGTGGGACAATGACCCCACGGAGCCCAATCCTCAGATAGTATCAGCAAAGCCCGAAGCCCACATTGCCACGTGAAACATTCACGTTTGTACCGATGGCCAAGGGGCAGAGGAACCGTGCAGAGCGCGCCTCGTACCGACGCCTCTGGCATTACGGGAAGTGGATGTTCCTTCTCGTGCACCCTCTGAGAATCAGCCCTCTCTTCCCAACACTGTCCTCGGCGGGTGGGGAGAGAGAGATGTTTAATAGCACTCAGGAAGCTACCGACTTAAACAGGCACACAGGTACACGGTCCTTCATCCACAGAACAGGCAGTTAGGAAACACCATCTACAGGCTCATTACCAGGTGCCATGCTGGTGAGCACAGGGGAAGGACTGAAGGAGGTTCCTGTGCTCGGTGAGAGTTGACATATGGGGGAGGAACCGGTTCACAGTACAGGCCCAGGGCACACAGGAAGACAAGAGAGGGGCAGGGACCCGCAAGGGGGAGGCAGACTTCTTGGACTGACACACTCAGCACTGAGACCTCTCATGGACCGCGTTCCACCCAGCACTTCAGTGAGCCGCTCCCAATTTCCGGAAGCCTCTCGGACAACCTCACCAGGGCAGCAGTCCTGTCTCAAGATTAGGACGCCAGTTGAGACCAGCCAACCGGTTATAATCCTTGCTCAAAGTCAGACAGCTGAGCTATGGCACTGGTAGCATTTGAACCCAGGCATTCTGCCTCCAGAGCCTGTGTCTGTGACCAGTACCGTTAGCAGTGTCAGGAAGAGCCACCCGTCCCCTCCAGAACATCCAATGTTAATAAGACCAGGTTCTGGTGAGCGGTGGGTTTTTCTTACACGGCCACCCATGCAACAGACAGCTTGGAAGCCGGGCACAAGAGTGACTCTGTAATGGGCGTCTAGTTACAAGGCAGTCAGCAAGAGAAGGCTTCCGAAATCTGGTCAGGACAGGGCTTTTTCGCTATTGACAGAATGCCTGCCATGAACCAGGCTCTGAATTCCCTGTGCAGGGGACGGTCAACCTTGGGGCACGCTCATTGGAAAGCACCAAACTTTCCCTCTTCCTGATATCCCGGACAAATTCATGAAGCTGATTCCCCAATGCCAATCACTTGAGCGGAGCAACATGTCACAGCAGGTCTGGTCTGACCTGTGCTCTGCTCTCCGCAGCCTTCTAGGACCTGTCATCAGCCTACTGGGATTTCAAGTGAATGCGGATGTGACTCTGAAAATTGGTATTTCCCTGAACGACAACCAGTGCGTCAACCTCCAAGTCCAGGACAAGGACATCAAGGTCAAGAAGGTGTACCTTCGATTGGTGAAGTCGTACGTGAGACCGTTTTTTTCTCGTTTTCTAGATCTGGCCTGTCAGCCAGTGTCCCCCCACTGTACACGGGGAGTTCCCCTCATAGATTAGCTCAGCTAACCCAATGGTTTCAGTAATCAATAAACAGGCCCACAGATGGGTCAATGCTTGGGGACAGCCCACTATGTTTGAGAACAGCCTTCCCACACTCGAGCCTGCATTCTACCTACTAAGCACGCTTTTGTATTCCGTTCTTGTTTCTTGCATAAGTAATGCATTCACCTGGATCGAAATCCAAAAGGTACAAAAGTCCATACAGTGAAGTCTCCCACCGACCCATGTATACACCACCAGCTGGCTAACTACACTCCCCGGAAGCAACCAATGAATCCAGTCCCTTCCGCTGGCTCAGAGATGTTAATAGCGTAGGCCACAAACACGCTGTACAGACACACACGCAGAAACAGGTGGACGTTACAGACATCTGTCTGTACTCCAGTCGTTTCACACAAGAGAACTGTTTGGAATCAGCTGCATCAGTAAATAGCTTCTTCTTATGTCAGCTCTGCCTCAAACCCTACTACGAAGATGCACTGAAATTTATTTAACCAGCCCCTTACCAAGGAATAGCTGTTGTTGT
Organism: Saccopteryx leptura; assembly: GCF_036850995.1. Classification (NCBI taxonomy): domain Eukaryota; kingdom Metazoa; phylum Chordata; class Mammalia; order Chiroptera; family Emballonuridae; genus Saccopteryx; species Saccopteryx leptura. The sequence goes on along the minus strand of NC_089507.1, from coordinate 213,637,870 downwards.
TTTTTCCAATTATTAACTTCGTACCCAACTCCAGTGAGTGAGGTCACACCCAAGCCTGCTCAGCCAAGTGCACAGTCTCTGAAGCACACATTCCTGCACGCGGGAACAGGTGCCGGCGTGGGCCCTTTTCCCAGGTATCCTTGCGTCTTCCTTCACGACTCCAGCTGCAGGTGGAAGGGCTCTGAGGTTGCCAGTCGAGCAGCGGGACACGGCTGCCTGCCGCTGCAGCGTCCGTGGGGGGTCATCTCCAATGTTTGGGCAAAACCCGGAAATGCAAAACCGCATAGCTCCCCCATGTCCTCCCCAGGGTGACAGATGCTCTGCCTCTCAATCTGCCCTTGGATGACGTCCTTTCTGAACTGCTGACAGTTGAAATTAAAAAGAACGTAAGTCATGAAGAACGGGGAGGGTTCCATCACAAAAGCCCATGTCACTGGGGGGGGAAGACGGGAGGATGCCCTTTCCTCTCCTGTGACCCGATGCGGGGAGAGACGTGGGAGGGTCACATCAGCCCTCAGGACACATCAGCCCTCAGGACACATCAGCCCTCAGGACACATCAGCCCTCAGAAGTCCGAGGCAGGATTCCCTCTGGCCCCAAGGACCCCCGGCAGGACCGGACTGGGAGATGCCTGAGGCTAGGAAGAGAGAGGACGAGTTCTGTCAGGAAGAAGGCCGGGGAATAAGAGGGGGAAGGGAAGGACAGGGAAGGAGAAGAGGTGGAGGGGACGGGGCGGGCCTGCTGCATTTCCTGGGCGACGCTAACTGGTGGCTCATTCCCAGATGAGAGAATCTAAATCGTGTGAAATCAATCTCAGCGATTTCGCCGCATGCAACAACTGTGAGTACAAAGACCCCACCTCCCCAGGGCTACCCGGGTCAGTGCTGGGAGATGGCCAAGCCTCCTTGGGGGTCCCCTTGGATGACAAACAGAAGAGAACGGGGCTGTAGGCCGCAACACTGAGGGCCTCCGAGCATCCGACAAACTCCTCGGCACGCTCAGGGCAGAACACGGGCAGCTTCCCTGCCTCTCCAAATTACTGTGACTCGTCACCCAGAACAGAGCAGGACAAAACGCCCCTCAGCAGTCGCCGTGGGAGCTCCCCAGGCCTAGACGGTCGGCACAGTGCCTGAGCAAGGGGAAGCCCCAGGCCCTCACACCCGGGAGGCCGAGAGGCAGAAATTCTTTCCAGTGTCCCCACACGCGTCCAGGGTACCGGGATGGCAGGACCCGGTGAGACGGCTCCATCCAGACAGCCATAGCAGGACATGGGGGGCATTTGCCAAGTCACAGAGTATACAAAACATGGAGCCTAAATTCAAGCCTTTTCCTCCCCATGGAAGGTTTCAACCTTTTCTTTTTTAAGATTTTATTTTTATTTTAGAGAAAGAAAGAGAGAAATGGGGAGGGGGAGAAGCAGGAAGTATCAGCTAACATAATAGTTACTTGTCGTATGTGCCTTGACCGGGCAAGCCCAGGGTTTCAAACCAGTGACAGCATTCCAGGTCGATGCTTTATCCACTGCGCCACCACAGGTCAGGCAAGGGTTTCATGCTTTAAAAACCATTAGAAGAATGAGCTGTTTACTTAAATTTGTTACTAGGAAAACAATAAATGATGAGGGTGGAACTAGGGAAAATGTATAAGTACACTAGCTGGCGCTGCCCATGCCTGCAGCCAGCTAGTGTATTGAGAGTATGATTAGCTAGCCCTGGCCAGATAGCTCGGTTGGTTAGAGCAGAGGTCCCCAACCCCCGGGCTGCGGACCGGTACCGGTACTGGTCCATGGGCCATTTGGAACTGGTCCGCAGAGAAAGAATAAATAACTTACATTATTTCTGTTTTATTTATATTTAAGTCTGAACGATGTTTTATTTTTTATTATTTTTTTTTACAGAGAGTGAGAGTCAGAGAGAGGGACAGACAGACAGGAATGGAGAGATGAGAAGCATCAATCATTAGTTTTTCGTTGCGCGTTGCAGCACCTTAGTTGTTCATTGATTGCTTTCTCATATGTGCCTTGACCGCGGGCTTTCAGCAGACCAAGTAACCCCCTGCTGGGGCCAGCGACCCTGGGCTCAAACTGGTGGGCTTTTTGCTCAAACCAGATGAGCCCGCACTCAAGCTGGGGACCTCGGGGTCTCGAACCTGGGTCCTCCGCATTCCAGTCCGATGCTCCATCCACTGCACCACCACCTGGTCAGGCTATTTTTTTAAAAATATCCAGATTCCCTCTGTTACATCGTCTAAGACTCACTCTTGCCATTTGTCTCGGTCACGTGATACATTTATCCGTCCCACCCTAAAGGCCTGTCCATGAAAATATTTTCTGACATTAAACCGGTCCGTGGCCCAAAAAAGGTTGGGGACCACTGGGTTAGAGCATCGCCCTGAGGCACAGAGGTTGCCGGTTCAATGCCTGGTCAGGGCACATACAGGAACAGATTGATGTTCCTGTCTCTCTCTCCCTCTCTTGCTAAAATCAATAAATAAAAATTTTTTTTAAAGTGTAATTAGCTATGTGTCATCTCCCCACAGAGAGACCTTCAGGCAGCAGACTGAATCCAGCACCTGAGATGCAGAGAATTTTCGAGAACGAAAGCACTCTGCAACTTGTCTGAAGAAATACTGAGCTAAGGCCGTTCTTGTGATTAAGGGGCCAAGCAGAATGTTGCTCTGAACATGTCAACCATTCTTGGAATTTCATCGTTACCTTGACTGAACAAGTGCAAGAAAATCGAGAATAGGGAGTTGGGGCATTCTGTAATCATCTCTTTAATAATTATCCTGTCTTCACGCACAAAATGACTCACGTGTCTTCAATCCTACACGTAGGAGTTTCGTAGTACGCCCATGATCAGTAGAAACACCAGACATTCTAAGGACATAAAAATCAATCATGTAAATGATGGGGCAGCAAACCTCAGGATTAATGTATCTAGTGTGAGGACCATTAATCATGGCAGCGATTAAGACCTCTCTTCCCATTTCGGCCCTCCCCTCTCCCACTCCACCTGCTTTTCCTCTGCCCCCTGGCCCAACGGAAATCACACGGGGTACCCCGGCCCGACAGCTCGGTTGGTACAGCATCACCCCATAACGCAAAGGTTGCAGGTTCGATCTCTGGTCAGGGCACATATGGAAACTGGATGTTTCTGTCTCTCTTCCCCTACCTCTTTCTCTAAAATCAATAAATTTTTAAAAGAGAATCACACAGGAGCTAGAATCCCAGGTCCCCATCCTCACATGCTACACAGCACAAGGCACTGACCCCAAAGTAAAGGATACAGAGCAGAGCAGGGACGAGCCCGGTAACACCACGGCTCTCTCCACCTCCCCCCCTGCAGCCTCTGGCCCCCGGGGTCCCGGGGAGAAGAGCAGAGACGTCAGCCGTGTGCACAGCACAAACCAGGTTAGGAAACACTTAATACAGACACTCTAAGAAAACCCCAGGAACATGAACCGAGGCAAAAATTATATAAATGTAGAGACACAGATGGACCATTTCAGTTTAGGTAAATTTAATGGTTATAAAGCCTTTTCTCATAGCAGCAAAGAGATGTATTTTCCACTAGCCACAAAGTTGCTTCCCCACTTGCAGCTCGTCTTCAAAGCTTCATTGCCTCCTTCCTGAGTGACCCATCACATCGCCCTCCTGCTGGGAAGGACTACCCGCGTCAGCCCGGAGCCAGCATCAGCAGAGCAGGGCGGAGGCGGCCCTCAGAGTGGTCCTGCAGAGCGCGCGTCCTCTGAGCGTCTGGGAGCTGGCGGAGGTAATCTGAAAGAAAGCCAGGCGGGCGAGGCGAGGTCACCACAGGGACAGAATGCGGAGCCTCCAGGGAGGCCACCCAAGGGACCTGACGGAGATGACAGGTCAGCAGAGGCTGCACGGTTCCTGCGTGCCCCAGTCGGGAGAGGAAGAGATGTCTGACGCAATGTAACGCACATCATTTATAAACTCCAAATATGTCAGCCCCAAGGGACCTGACGGAGATGACAAGTCAGCAGAGGCTGCACGGTTCCTGCATGCCCCAGTCGGGGGAGGAAGAGACGTCTGATGCAATGGTAACACACATCATTTATAAACTCCAAATATGTCAGCCCCAAGGGGCCGCGTCTTCCTTTTCTCTTGGGCGACAGCCCCTCCCCGGCACCCGCCACAGGCTCAGGTGGGAGCTGCCGTCCCAGACCCCGCCCTCCAGGGGCACGCTGTAATCCAGGCGGGACCAGTCCCGTCCTTCCTTAGACGCTTCTGGCCCCAATGAGAAAGGCTCTCCCCTCTCTAGTTGAGAGCTAGACGCCTGTGACCCCACAGGTACCAGTGGCCTCATTTCTTATCATGAGGACAAGTCATTCCACTAATAAATATTCACTGAGTGCTTAGGGTCTAGGAATAGTCCTAGGTGCTGGAGATACTAAGACGAACAAAAACATTTCCCCTGACTTCAACGGAGTTTTCGGGGGGAAACAGACAATAAATATGTAAAGAAAAAGCAAGGGTGACTTCAGGCACTGAGAAGTGCTAGGAAGATACACCGGCTAACGTGGTCAGCAGGGACAAGGGCGGGGCGGAGGAAAGCTGTCCCCGCACTGCAGAGGCCAGAGAAGGCCTCTCAAGCAGGTGTCCTTGAGAAGACAGCTGAAGGTTTTCAAGAACGCAGCCCGGCGGAGGCCGAGAGCCGCCCAAGCAGCACAGCATGGAGAGTCCCCTGACACCGAGCTCGGTTTCAGAGACAAAAAGGAGGCTACCGATGCTGAAGGGGACCAAATGAGAAGAGTGGAGGGGCCCTGGCCAGGTGGCTGGGTTGGTTGGAGCATCGTCCCAAAGTGCAGAGGTTGCCGGTTCGATCCCCAGTCAGGGCACCTACAGGAGCAGGTCCGTGTTCCTGTCTCTCTCTCTCCCTTCCCCTCTCTCTAAAAGCAATACATTTAAAAAATTAAAAAAGCAGAAGAGTGGAGGTAACAAGAGGTTGCACAGCTGGCCGGGACAGATCACAGGCTGGCTGAAATAAGAAGTCACTGGAGGCCTGACCGGGCGCTGGCGCAGTGGATAGAGCGTCAGACTGGGATGCGGAGGACCCAGGTTCGAGACCCCAAGGTCACCAACTTGAGCGCGGGCTCATCTGGTTTGAGCAAAGCTCACCAGTTTGGACCCAAGTTTGCTGGCTCGAGCAAGGAGTCACTCGGTCTGCTGTAGCCCCCCAGTCGAGGCACATACGAGAAAGCAATCAATAAACAACTAAGGAGCCGCAACAAAGAATTGATGTTTCTCAATTGTCTCTCCGTTCCTGTCTGTCTGTCCCTATCTGTCCCTCTCTCTGACTCTCTCTGTCTCTGCCACAAAAAAAAAAGAAAATAAAAAGAAGTCCCTGGAGGACATAAGCAGAGGAGTGAGTAACCTGGTCTAGAAAGAGCCGCTGCTCCGTGGGGCACAGACCAGGGAGGGGAGAGAACAGAAGCAGGAGTACGAGGGCCCTGGACTCCTCGTGCACCGCAGGGGGAACTGTAAAAGGGTACAAGCTCTTCGGCTACTTCTATCATACAAACACTGACCAGCAACTCCAGGCCCCCTGCCCAACAGAAATGAATTCGCATGCGCACTAAAACACAGGCACAGGGACACTCGTAGCAACTCGGGCCACAGAGCTCCCAACTGGGAACAACCAAAATGGCCACAAGAGCACGACGCATAAATAAGTCATGGTCCACTCGTGTCACACGGATCAAGACGGGTGGGCAAAAGTAGGTTTACAGTTGTGAGTACATGAAACAGTTAATAAAGCTATTGTAATAATCATAACCTGATTGTCTTTTTCCATACAAACAACTGTAAACCTACTTTTGCCCATCCCTGTATAATCATAGATGAACTGCACAACATTAAGTCTGAGGGAAAAAAGACAGGCACCAGAAATATATACTGCGTGAGTCAACTGAATAATAAAAAACAGGTAAAACTAAACCATGGTATTAGAACTCAGGATGCAGGGCAACTGGGAGGAACTTAAGAGGGGTCTCTGGAGTTCTGAAACTATTTTGGCCACATTAACGTCTAAGATGCAAGAGAGAAAGGCGGTGGGATCATAACGTCAGCAGCCAGCAAACTGATTGTGCTGAAGTTGTCAGATGGACAGAACAGCAAAGTTCTAAGTGTTGGTAAAAATATCCAGGCCAACCCAAAAAAGCCATGTGCTAGGGGGCAGCCTCCCTCAGCTCACACCATGGACCCCGGCTCCCGTGACTCAAGACGGAAGTGACAGTCAGAGCAAGGACAGAAGCAGAGGAGTAAGGCACCAAGACACAGGTAAGAGAACAAAGCGCTGGCCAACATGGGCAGAAGAGGAGATGCCCTCTCTCCACCTCTGTCTTCTGCAAATGCCCGAGCTCAGGGGTGGAGAACCAGCTTTGCGCCTGCGAGCCTCATCAGCACAGGCCCTGCCAGCCTCTGCTTCTGGGGCGAAGTGGACACGACAACCACAGGGAAAGGAAGGTGGTCACAGCAGACCTGTGGCAGTGTAAGGAGAAAAGTGGACACGACAACCACAGGGAAAGGAAGGTGGTCACAGCAGACCTGTGGCAGTGTAAGGAGAAAAGGAGGAAAGGAGGAAAGAAGAAAGGAGGAAAGAAGAAAGGAGAAGTCCCACGAGCAGACTCAGGGAAGGGCCCCAGGAGACTAAGCACGTGTACGGTAGGGGTGCCCGAGCATCAGCGACCTCGAAGGGCATGCTGACCTGACACAGAGAACAATCTGAAAGGCTGAGGAGTGAGATGGTTAAAAATGTGGACTCGGGTCCTGGCCGCTCAACGGTAGAGCATCGGCCCGGCGTGTGGAAGTCCCAGGTTTGATTCCCGGCCAGGGCCACCCTTCTCCCTCTCCTTCCTCTCTGTCTCTCTCTTCCCCACCCATAGCCAAGGCTCCATGGGAGCAAAGTTGGCCCAGGCACTGAGGATGGCTCTGTGGCCTCCACCTAGGGCGCTAGAATGGCTCCAGTTGCAATAGAGCAATGCCCTAGGTGGGCAGAGCATCGCCCCAGATGGGCATGCGGGTGGATCCCGGTTGGAGGCATGCAGGAGTCTGTCTGACTGCCTCCCCACTTCTCACTTCAGAAAAATACCAAAAAAAATAAAAATAAAAAAGTGGACTCAGAGCCCGTGCGGCCTCAGTTCAGATCCCTACATTACCACTTGCTGGCTGTGTGACCCTGAGCACACTACTTAAATTCCTGGTGCTTCCGAGAACTAGCAACTCACTAAAAGTCACATCTCCCTTCTGGCCTCTCTGCCACAGGAGACTCTATGCCCCCATGTAGTTCAACCTCACCAAGTTCCCAGAAAGAACCCTTCCTGGGCAGGGGAGAAGAAAAACAAGAAGGCATTAGATAGAAACAGTAGAAAATTCATGCCTGGCCTGTGGTGGTGCAGTGGACAGAGCATCAGCTAGAAGGCTGAGGTTGCGGGTTCGAAACCCCAGGCTTGTCCACTCCAGGCACATACAACAAGTCACCAATGAACAACTAAAGTGAAGCAACTATGGCTTGATACTTCTTGTTCCCCTTCCCCCCCTCCCCCTCTCTCTCTGTAAAATCAATAAATAAAATCTGTGAAATTCAATTCAAGGTGCCCTTTCATTGTTCAGGTTGATAAGAGATTTTCATTTTACTAAAGGATTTCTCTGTAAAAAAAATCTCATTCCCCCAAATTATCCCATCTAGCACACCATTTCACAGTGCAAGCCGAAAGTCAAAAAGAACACCTTACCTTCACCAGCACGTAGTCCCCAGGCTGAGCTCTGGCCGTGGGCCCGGAGTCGGTGGCATCCTCCATCTCGACGTCAGGGAATATCACCTTGAGGTTTCCATCATTCCGGCCACACAGGTCCGCGGCAGAGCGTTTACTCAGCTGCAGAAAGAACAGAAGAGGTTTTATGAGCCCGTCACGGCCATCTGTCTGTTCTCGGAAGGCGAGAATTCCACCTTCTCTGTCTCAGACCCCCAAGGGCCTCACTCACTCCCACGGCATTTTCTTACCCAGGAACCCTCTGAAGACTAAGTGCTACCCCTGCTCCGCCCACAAGGCAGTGCACAGCACACGACACAAATGCAATCAAGTTTTCTAGACAATATATTAATGAAGGACTCAGCCAATGAGTCCTTGATTACAAAATTCCCTTCAGTAGGAATGGACTCCCACAGGCCTGAGACCAAGGACACATGGTGATGCGCTTGGGAAACCACCTTCCCTTTACCCAGTTTCAGAGCAATCACTCAGGAATGGTACTTGCCCCTAATAAACAGGCAGACTTGAAGCCAGAGTCCCCATCACAACACGCAGAAGACCAGCAGAATAATAAAACCAGAATGATGGAATGAGGTTCTAGAAGACACACAAGTCTCTCTTACAGCCATGATGAAGTGACAAGAACCAAATTTATCCTCCAGCCTTAAATAACCAGGAAATTGGACAAAAGGTATGCAATAACTATTTTCAGAGATTAGACAACCGAGATCAAAGACTGCAAAGTCCAAAAGGAGGAAAACAAATGAGATGAGCCCTCAACCAGCCGCATTTTGCCAGAAGGCACATGCCAGACAGTTTGCAAGGCCGGGAGGCAGAGCCCAGGGCAGAACACGGTGATCCTCTCTGGGCTGAGGGATCGGAACACAGGGATAACTATACAACTATTTCTGCACGAGAAATTGTGGAGTAAGTTCTAGACAGGAGGGGCATGAGCAGAAAGAGAGCTATAGAAATGTGCAAAGGAATCCCGAGTCTGCTGAATATTACTAATTACTACATGCTTCTCTGTCGGGGCAACGCCACGGAGCCAGGCAGAGAAAGTAACTGGCAACTGTCAGCTGATCAGCTCCCAGAGCTCACAGGGGGCTGGGAATCATCTGACTGACCACCAAACAGTCCTCACTGGTTCCTTGGGACATGCCATGCTGACTCCAGAAGAGCCACAGATTAGCAACAAGGCACAACTATCCCTACAATAAGAAAGCTTTTGCCTGACCAGGCAGTGGCGCAGTGGACAGAGCGTCGGACTGGGATGCAGAGGACCCAGGTTCGAGACCCCGAGGTCGCCAGCTTGAGCGCGGGCTCATCTGGTTTGAGTAAAAGCTCACCAGCTTGAACCCAAGGTCGCTGGCTCCAGCAAGGGGCTACTCGGTCTGCTGAAGGCCCGTGGTCAAGGCACATATGAGAAAGCAATCAATGAACAACTAAGGTGTTGCAACGCACAATGAAAAACTAATGATTGATGCTTCTCATCTCTCTCCATTCCTGTCTGTCTGTCCCTGTCTATCCCTCTCTCTGACTCACTCTCTGTCTCTGTAAAAAAATAAAATAAAGCCTGACCTGTGGTGGCACAGTGGATAAAGTGTCAACCTGGAAACGCTGAGGTTGCTGGTTCAAAACCCTGGGCTTGCCTGGTCAAGGTACATATGGGAGTTGATGCTTTCTGCTCCTCCCCCCTTCTCTCTCTCTCTCTCTTTCCCCTCTCTATAATGAATAAATAAAATCTTTTAAAAAATAAATAAATAAATAAAATAAAATAAAATAAAATAAATAAAAAAAATAAAAAATAAAAAAGAAAGCTTTTCTAACACAGCTTAGAAACGAGCCCTGAAAGGATCAAACTGAACTGTAAGTCAGTGTTTTCGAACCACCGGTCCGCAAAAGGGTCAGCCACCCGTAACACTGGGGGCACATTCCCTGGCAGATGGAAGCGTTCAGTACACGTGAGCTGCCTTCCTCTCCTCTGCCACTCTGGATACAGCAACCTGGCGTTTCCAAAGGCCAGTACTGGAGGGACAAAGGTTTCCTCTAAGAGGAAGTCAGGACCCCGACTGCTAACCTTGAAAACTCCATGTATTCTCCAGCCCCGAGTGAGTGACGGCTTACGTGGGGTGCCTAAGAAAGAACCTTGTTTTGGCTCCTTTAATTACCATGGGCTCTCTCTGCGGGCTGACAGAGTCATGAATAAGATTAGCACCTTTCAATACTTACTCCTTCAGAAGAAAAGTACCCTACTCTGCCAGACCCTGTGTGAGGAGAGCTGGGAATATAAGATCCGATTTCTACTGGATAAAATGTCGACTGCTGATAGACAGGTACACGTACACATCTCCAGACTCACAGCTGACACCCTGAATTACAAGGCACTTAGTGAAGCGAACACTCCCCGAAGCATTTAACCAGCTCAGCGCCACCAGCCGCCTCAGAGGCTTCCCAGGCTGGGCGGAGCCCCTCCAGACCCTGGCAGCATCCCTGCCCTTGGCCTCCAGAAGACACCGCTAAAGTTTGGTACAAAAGAGAACTTTTTTACCCTGGCCAGATGGCTCAGCTGGTTAGAGCACCGTCCCAAAGCACAGAGGTTGCTGGTTCAATCCGTGGTCAGTACACATACTGGAACAGATCAATGTTCCTCTCTTTCTCTTTCTCTCTTTCTCTCTCTCTCCTTCCCTTCCCCACTTCCTCTCTGTCTAAAATCATTAAAATAAACATTTTTAAAAAAAATATTTTTCCGAAGTTAGAAGCGGAGAGGCAGTGAGACAGACTCCCACATGCACCCCACTGGGATCCACCCAGCATGCCCACCAGGGGGCAATGCTCTGCCCATCCGGGGTGTCGCTCTGTTGCAGCTGGAGCCATTCTAGTGCCTGAGGCAGAGGCCATGGAGCCATCCTCAGCAGCCGGGCCAACTTTGCTCCAATGGAGCCTTGGCTGTGGGAGGAGAAGAGAGAGATAGAGAGAAAAGAGAGGGGGAAGGGTAGAGTAGCAGATGGGTGCTTCTCCTGTGTGCCCTGACCAGGAAACAAACCCAGGACTTCCATACACAGAGCCAACGCTCTACCACTGAGCCAACAGGCCAGGGCCTAAAATAAACATTTGTTTTAAAAGCTCTTTTTGGCTTAGCCTCAATGACCTGAACACATCTTTCACTGTTACTGTCTCCCAGAGCCCTAGCGAACACAAACACCACGCAGTCGGTGACTCTGATGCTGCCCTACCCCGAGGCACGGAGCAGGGGCCTCCCCTCCCAAACCAGAACCCAGAGAAACTCACAGACAGGCCTGCTCTCTCCCCTCCTCTCCGCTGGCTGCTGCATGCAGACCCACAGAGGGCCAGGTTCCCAGCTGGTGAGTTCTCCCCCTAAGTGATGGCTAGGTTCCCAGGCTTGTGATCACAGAGGCCGGCAAAAACTACAAACTTCCTGAAGTGCAGTACACGTCTTAGGAAGAATTAATGACGCACAATAAAACCAATTCTAAAAATACACCTACGATACCGCGTCCAGAAAGATGGGGCAGATCCACTTTTCCCCAGCGCTTCCACTAAGTACAGAAACACCCGCGGGAACGAACGGGAAGATCCAGATCTTCTAGATAAAGGAGACCAAAGGGAATCGGCTGCCAGCGTGTCTAAAGGAAGTTCCCAAACAGGAAGGAAACACTAAGAGATGGAACCCTGGAACCTCAGGAAGGGAAGAAGAAAAACACAACATGATGATCTACACAGAAAACCCCAAGAAACTACCAAAAGCACTCCCAGACCCCTTAGGTGACTTCAGCATGGTCACAGGATAAGACAAACTAACAGACCCAATTATTTCCATACGACAGCCATGAACACATGGACACCTGAAATTAAAAACAACAGCAACCACAATGGCTCCAAAAAACAATTAGATATAAATCTATCAAAATGTGTATGGGATATATACATTGAAACTACAAAAACCAATAAAAGACATCAAAGAAGATCTAAATAAAGGGAGACATACCGTTTTCTCAAACACAAACAAACACAACAACAATGTATGCACACACGCGTGGTCTCACCCCCTCCACCAGCACCAGCTGGGTGCAGCCCACAGAGGCCTCGTTGACTTTCGTTGCTTCTTCTCGGAAGACGGTGATGAGTTCCTCCAAACGCCTTAATTTTACCGCTTCCAGGACGTCATCCTTCAGCCTGTGATATGCCCGTGTCTTCTAATAAAAACAGACAGAGAGGAGGTCACCAATGGCCTGCAGAGCCCATCTTGAGGCCCAGTGGGGGGCACGTTCATTCTGCCTGCAAGTCACAGGCTCCAAGCCCCCCCACGCGAGTTCTCCAGGTCTCAGGTCCTTCTGAGGGAAAAAGGCGGCTATGCCAGGAAATCACTGTTTTCAGAAGGGCTGCATTCTAGATTTAGCACGTGGAAATCAGAGACTCAACACTGTTCTTGATATTTTTTATAGAATGTCCAGAGGACAAAGGTTACATCCGTACACATACTACGGTAACTCGCACACCAGGTTCCTCAGCCACGTGGTGTATAAAGTCCCAGGATGCGAAGCAGCCTAAGTGCTCACCAACAGATAACCAGTAAAACAACTCATGGCTTATTTCCACAGCTGGATATTACACAGCTGCTACAGAGAATGAGATGGCTTTATATGTACTGATATGATTGCTCTCCAAAATATCCTCTTAACAGAAATAAGGTACAAATGAACCTGTATAACTTTGGAGTAGAAAGAACACATATAAATATGTTTAAAATACATGAACTATCTCTGGAAGGTTGCAGAAAAAACTGCTAAGAGCAGCTGCCTTCAGGGAAGGAAATGAGAAACCAGGCAATCTTGGAAGAAGGAAGACCTTCTCGCTGCACACGATTTTGACCTTTCGAATTTTATACCACAAGCACATGTTACCTAGTCAGAAAGAAAAAACAAGGCCCTGGCCAGTTGGCTCAGTGGTAGAGCGTCAGCCTGGCGTGCAGGAGTCCCGGGTTCGATTCCCAGCCAGGGCACACAGGAGAAGCGCCCATCTGCTTCTCCACCCCTCCCCCTCTCCTTCTTCTCTGTCTCTCTCTTCCCCTCCTACAGCCAAGGCTCCATTGGAGCAAGGTTGGCCCGGGCACTGAGGATGGCTCTATGGCCTCTGCCTCAGGTGCCAGAATGGCTCTGGTCGCAACAGAGCGATGCCCCAGATGGGCAGAGCATCGCCCCGTAGTGGGCATGCTGGGTGGATCCCAGTCGGGCACATGTGGGAGTCTGACTGCCTCCCCGTTTCCAACTTCAGAAAAATACAAAAGAAAAAAAGAAAAAACAAACTTATCCTTGAAAAGCCTTTATATTATCCAACACCACAGTATGTATATATGTTATACACACACACACACACACACACACACATACATACACACGAGCTGATAACACAGTTGGAAAACCACTGTACTAGACGAAAGTATAGAATAAGAGAAAAATCAATACACCAAATGAATCTGTTCAAATCAATCTGCCTTTGAAAGAACTACCAAATCCACAGAGGAAAATGGAGAATCGAGAGAGAATCCTAAAATAGAATTCTCCTACAGGTTGTGCTCCATTGTCTTATTATTAACAACAACTTACCTCCACTGTACACTTACCATTACAAAGCACTGCTTTAAGTGCTTTCTACCCCATTGTCTTATTATTAACAACTTACCTCCACTGTACACTTACCATTACAAAGCACTGCTGTAAGTGCTTTATACCTAGTATGTCTTTTTATAATGTTTATTTTATTGATTTTAGAGAGGAAGGGAGAGAGCAGGAGAGACAGAAACATCTGTTCCTGATGTGTCCTGACCAGGGATATAGAACCGGCCACCTCTGAGCTTCGGGACGATGCCCCAACCAACTGAGCTACCCGGCCGGGGCTGTACGTACATATTCTCTTATTTAATCCTCCAAACAAGCTGGGGTTGGTACTAATGCTATCTCCACTTCACAAAGGAAGAAACCAAGGCCCTTTGCCAAGGTCACACAGTTATTAAATGAGAGAAGAGCAATTTAAGGGCTCGCTCTCACCTACTAGGCGACTTGATCAAATCTCTATAACCTTAACCCTAACTTAGGAATTAGATCCCCAAGTGAACACTCATATTCAATGCCCAAAGAATATGCTTCCACAACACAATTAAAAACCCATTTCCCAAATCTGGTATTATAAAGAATGCCTATGGCACGGTTGTGATGTTCACAGAAAATAAGCAAAATGAAACTCAACAGCTCTCTGAAGGTTCATCCCTGTGCGAGAGACATGAATACACACACCGGCCCACTTCCACTGCCTACAGAACACTAGGCGGTGGGCTTTAAAACACAGGAATTAGCTTAATTGATGGCAACTGAGCTAACAGTGGCCAAGGTAATGGGTTCATCCATTCCTTCATTCATCAGTCAGCTCTCCTGAGCCCACGGCCACAAAGGCTCCTGAGCCTCCAGCCCAAGTACAAGGCAAGTCACCCCAAGGTGACTGTGGGGATGAAAGATGACCCAGGCAATTCACCCCTACCACCAAGAGCACGGCAGCAGACCAGGACTGCCCCTCTCCGCACTACACTGCTCTCCGCGTCCTTCCTCTCCTTCCGCACTGTTGACCTGGAGATCTGGGCTACAGGAGACACTCCAAAGTGGGCACCGGGGAGTTTACCTGGCCTACAAAAACGGAAACTAGAAGTTGCTGAGGGTGGCCCTGGCAGTTGGTTAGAGCATCGTCCTGATACACCAAGGTTGCAGGTTCGATCCCTGGTCGGGGCACATATAAGAGTTCATCAATGAATGCATAAATAAGTGGAACAACAAACTGGTGTTTCTCTCTCTCTCTCTCTCTCCCCCACAAATCAATAAATAAAAATTGCTGAGAATGGCTGGGAGGGGGGAGTCAAGGAGCTTCTAAAAACAAATCACATCTGAAGGCCAAGAAAAAGCTCTGCATGTTGAGAAATGACTTTACATTTCTTGTAAAGGAAAGAGATAACATACCTCCCTCCACACTCAAATTCTAAACAATTTAAACATAATTTAAACTATTCTAATAAGGAGAAATGTTGGCACAGATCATAATGTTCATCTCCCAGTGCTGGATTATGTGAAACAGCAGACAGGTTGCTTAGACACAATAAAGAAGTGGACGGTAAGATCCTGTGGTTTCTGCAGGACGGGCCCGCTGCCACTGCCTTTCCTGCCCGGTGACTGTCAGCCCGCCCAGACAGGCAGGACCCAGACAGGAGCGAGGTCAGTCCGGCCCAGAAGAGTCCCGCCCCGCCCCGGAGCTCACCTGTCTCATGCTGTAGGCAAAGAGGAAGCCCGTGTTGTACCGAACTTCCTGCAGCAAAGACACCGTCTGCCGGTGATCTTCCTCCGTCTCACCACAGAAGCCGGCAATGAAATCACTGCTGAGGCTCACACCTGCGACACACAGCAAAGGACAAGGGACAGCATGTCCCTGCTGCTTACTTTCAAGGGAGGCCTCTGGCACTCGTGGGTTACGAAGGGAGGGACAGCAATGACAAGGCCCCTCCTGGAGCTATTCAGCCCACGTGCAGGCCTAACAGAGCAGTCACTGGAGAGCAAGGGGCCAGGGGGACAGAGGCCTGCTCACGTCCAGGGCTCCCAGGCCAGAGCCGGCTTCTCGGCCTACGGTCCTCTCAGTACTAGAAAAGGTATGTTCGCTTCAAATGTGGCATTTAGGAACACAGTAAGAGTCCACATTTTTAAATCTGTCCTACTTTTACTGGTAGAAACCTTGCAGCGCCCAATACAAATGTACTTTTGAAGTTACTTTAACACAGTGTTCATTTAAAGTAGTAACAATAACTACTATTTACCAAAATACTTACTAAGTGCTATACTTTACTATCTATGTAATTTAACCTACTTAATCACCCCAATAATCCAATGAGGTGAGTACTACTAACTGTATTTTATACATAAGGAAACCACAGCCCAGAGAAACTCCACGCTGTCCTGTCCCATCAAAATCAAAGTATTGGCCCTGGCCGGTTAGCTCAGTGGCAGAGCATCGGCCTGGCGTGCAGGAGTCGCGGGTTCGATTCCTGGCCAGGGCACACAGGAGAGGCGCCCATCTGCTTCTCCACCCCTCCACCTCTCCTTCTTCTCTGTCTCTCTCTTCCCCTCCCGCAGCCAAGGCTCCATTGGAGCAAAAGTTGGCCCGGGCGCTGAGGATGGCTCCGTGGCCTCTACCTCAGGCGCTAGGATAGCTCTGATTGCAGCAGAGTGACGCCCCAGATGGGCAGAGCATCGCCCCCTGGTGGGCATGCCAGGTGGATCCTGGTCGGGCGCATGCGGGAGTCTGACTGCCTCCCCGTTTCCAACTTCAGAAAAATGCAAAAAAAAAAAAAAAAAATCAAAGTATTTATGCAAATACCAGTTACAGTAATTAAAAATTTGGAAATAATGTAGATTCTGTCCACCAAATCTAAACCAGACTACAGAATTTTATTAGAAGGAAAAGGATTAAGATAAATGGGAAAGAAATTAACTGTATACACATTTTTAAAGATAGCAACAGCCCCCAAATCAGAACTAATTTAGACCACATTTAACTTGGCCGACTAGCAAGAAAAAACAAGGTCTCTCCCATGTGTTCAGACACAAAAACGATAGAAGACGTATCCCTTTAGACTTGAGGCCACAAGCTGATCCACAACTCTGAGAATTTCTAGCAAGACCAAACTAGAAAATAAAATCAGAAAGAAGTAAAGACAGAGAGAGACAGAAATAAAGAGAAGCAAAGTAAAAGGTGTCACAGGGCACCATCCCGCCCCAGGTGTCGCCTGTGTCTGACCAAGATGGCGGTCACTATAACGTGCTGAGTATGTTTCTTAAAATGTCCAGTACCTGGAATAGACTCTCTGATGTGATGAACTAACTCCACATAGGCTTCTCTGGAATATCTGCAATCAAAACACAGGGACTTAGACAGGACCGTCTTCCCTTCAAAAAATGCTGTGAAAGGCCACCACAAATGAGTGACCACATGTGCTCACTTCTCACCCACACAGGACAGGACAGGGCAGGTAAAAGCATCCAAACAATCTCTTATGATCCGAATCCTATATATATATATATTGTAACCTAATCTAGGGCAGCCTATACATTTTTTTTAGTTCAAGAACATGTTACTTTAAATAACCTCCTATGTTTAACTCATAATGAAGCTAGATTAAATATTTAAGAGTCTCAAACACTTAGTGTTTGCCAAGGTTGAAAACAAGGCAAAACACTAGCTCCAAAGAGCCCGCCCTCTGTCACATTCTCTCAGTCCTATCTCTGCAACGTTTATTATGTCCAAAGTAAGTGAACACACAGAGCTACACTTAAATTCCAAGACCCAAAACACTTGAACATCAAAAGCTAAAAGATTAAAAACCTCAAGAGCGTGCCACACAGTAGGTGCTTAATAAAAAGACATACTAAGCAAATGAAATGAGTGATCCAGTCCTTACTCTATACTTGGTGAACAAAGCAAATGACAATGTCCATGGCTTTACTCATAGAGCAAATATTTACTGAGCAGCTACTGTGTGCCGCACGTTACACTGGGACTTCAGACACTGTCTGGCCTTCAAGGAGACACTGAAAGCTGTGGGATGCCCCCTCCCCAAGCAAGCTGACCCCCTCCGCATGGCTTCCAGTACACGGCTACTTCCGCTCTGGGCTGGCAGGTGGATCTGTTTACAGATGTTGTCTCGCTCATGGATCAGCTGCAGGACCTGATCAAACAGAGCACACAGACGGTCATCAGAATCTCACCCGAGAACCCTGCAGAAAGGCAGGCCACCCCCACTGTGCTCTGCCAAAGTTCACTTTCGAGTAAGGAAGAGGCCGATTACACCAAACACATGAATTAACCTAAATGCTTTACTTTGGCTCAAATCACGCCCGACTGTCCCAGACAGAAACGCTCAAGGACACTGATATCTAACTGGCACAGCAAACTTGATACTTGCCTCGTCAGGAAAGTCCTTGGGGTGGGGAGAGGTAAAACGGACCCTCATCTCAGGATCGATTCTGGAGACCTGATCCAGCAGGTGAGCAAAACGAAGGCCCCCCTGCTTGGTTTTATAGTTGGTGGAGAAGCCACGGCTGAGGGTGGTGGACCCGGCATTGCTGAACTGGACCTCTGAATTGTCGCGAAAACTATTAACATTCTGACCAAGTAGTGTCACTTCTTTCAGCCCCTGAAAAGGGGGAAAATAAATATATGGGAAGCAATTTAAAAACTGGTTTGGCAGCTGCATATCAAATCACTAATTAAAATCCACTGAACCTACCAAGAGCCATCCGTAAACGTGTTCTGTCTTTAACCCAAGAATTTCATGCTTGGGCATCTGGTATGAAGACTGAACTTCAGAAAAAAACCTTATGTAAACATTAATCTTCAATAGATTTTTTAGAGTAGCAAAAAACTAAATGCAAACTCATCGTTCAACAATGATTAATTCATAACACCATAAATCAAATTAGGACACCATTCTGTCAGGTCAACGTTATATAAACATTGCCTATGAAATATTCTTGCCAAAAATACTATATTTAGCCTAAGTCAAATCAAGCTTTCACATATAACCTCTAGTTTACCAGAATTCAGGGAATACTTTCGATGAGGAAGCAATCAAACAAATCCAGATGTGTCTGACTGCTTTTAAACAATGAATGCATTGCCTGACCAGGGGTGGCACAGCGGAGAGAGTGTCAGCCTGGATGCTGAGGTTACTGGTTTAGGACCCTGGGCTTGCCCAGTCAAGGCACATTCGAGAAGTATCTGCAGACTGATGCTTCCCGTCTTTCCCTCCCCCCTGCCTTTCTCTCTCTCTAAAATGAATAAATCTGTTAAAAAATAAAATATGAAGGGCCCTGGCTGGTTGGCTCAGTGGTAGAGCATCAGCCTGGCGTGCGGAAGTCCCGGGTTCAATTCCCGGCCAGGGCACACAGGAGAGGCACCCAGCTGCTTCTCCATCCCTCCCCCTCTCCTTCCTCTCTGTCACTCTCTTCCCCTCCCGCAGCCAAGGCTCCATTGGAGCAAAAAATGGCCCGGGCGCTGGGGATGGCCCCTTGGCCTCTGCCCCAGGCGCTAGAGTTGCTCTGGTCGCAACAGAGCGAAACCCAGGATGGGCAGAGCATCGCCCCCTGGTGGGCGTGCCGGGTGGATCCCGGTCGGGCGCATGCGGGACTCTGTCTGACTGCCTCCCCATTTCCAGCTTCAGAAAAATACAAAAAAAATTAAATAAATAAAAATAAAATAAAATATAAAGTGCCAAGGCACCAAGCTAGAGAATGGTGCAGCCAGATTCATCATCTCACTTCTAAAATCGTGTTTTCCTCTCTCTCCATCCCACTGTGTGGCCTCCTCAGCGAGCTCCACAGAGCATCTGCCTATACTTCGTGGGGAGCAAACCAGAGATGCACGCCCATGTGTTCCTTTCTGGCCAGGTACGGCTCTAAACTTGTACAGCTTAGGGGAAGCACAGGCTACAAAACAAGAAAGACATCCTCACCCTCCCACAAACACCCTCCCTGTAAGGAAGCCTGGAGAACCGCTCACCTGCTCAGAAAGCTTTCTCACTTCCTCCAGAATGGAGGCAACAGGCCGACTCCTCTCCCGGCCCCGCGTGAAAGGAACAATGCAGTAGCTGCACATGTTGTCACAGCCTCTCATGATAGACCTGGGGACAAAAGCACCAGAGCTTGAGAAGGAGAGAGAGAGGGGCGATGGGGAGATAGATGGGGAGAGGGGGAGAGAGAAACATCGATTTGTTGTTCCACTTACTCATGCATTCATTGGTTGATTCTTGTATGTGCCCTGACCGGGGATCAAACCCACAACCTTGGTGTATCAGGGCAATGCTCTATCCAACCTGGCCAGGGCCAGAAATGTTCACCATTTTAAATAAGAAAAGATTGTAAAACCAAGTACACCGAGAGCTGTTTCTTTAAACAAATAAGCACACACACGTTAGCACAAAGGCAAGGACAGCAATGACACACACCAAAATGGTGACCGTGTTCATCGTTAGGTGGTGGAGGGATGGGTAATTCTTACTTTCTTCTTTCTGTTCTTCTATCTTTTCCACACATTCTCAACAAATATAAACTATTCTGTTAACTACTCTTTTCTAAAAGATCAGGGGAGAGAAAAAAACAATCAGGAAAGCCTAAGATATTTTTTTAAGTGAAAAAATAAGGTTGCAGAGGGGAGGGTAGGAAACACCTTATTTTATGTATATGAATACATAAGCAAAAAACACTTCTCAAAGAATTATACAAGAAATAACTAACACACCCCCTCTGAGAGGTGGTCTAGGGCATTGATAGTCAACCTGGTCCCTACCGCCCACTAGTGGGCGTTCCAGCTTTCATGGTGGGCGGTAGCGGAGCAACCAAAGTATAAATAAAAAGACAGATTTACAGTAAGTTGTTTTATAAAGATTGATTCTGCCAAACTTAGCAAAAATCCGACATGAAGTACTTGGTAAGTAATTATTATTATATGCTTTAACTTGCTGTCACTCTGCTTTATAAATTTTATAAAGTAAAGTTACTTCCCTACTTTATAAATCACCATGACTGTGGAACCGGTGGGCGGTTAGAAAATGTTACTACTAACAGAGATACAAAAGTGGGCGGTAGGTATAAAAAGGTTGACTACCCCTGCTCTAGGGGGATGCAGACGATAGGCCTGAGGAAGTCTTACATCATTCTTTGTCTTTTGTACTGTGTATTAATTTTTTTAATGTAATAACATTAACGTGACATTTTAAAAGTAAGAAAGGAAAAGTTCCCCCTTGTCCCTTGGTCAGTGACTCACACAAAAGCAGAGGCAGCACTGGGGCCCGTCTGGACCGGCAGGACATCGGCATAGGTCTCATCCAGAGAGAGCAGCACGTTGGCAGCCTGCCGGCCGGACTCGGCCACAGCCAGCAGCCGGGGGAGGTCCCGATAGGCGTCGGGACCGGCCAGGACATCCACCACTTTCTCCCTGCTGAGGATCTCCTCCTTCAGCCTCTCGGCCATGCAGCCTGGGAGGGAAGAGAAATGTCGTCTCCCGCCACGTCTCCCGCTGGGCCCAGGGCCAGGGCCCAGAAGCTTCGCTAGGCATTTAGCATCGTCCCTCAAACTGCCCACCACTCCCAGAGCTCTGGAAACTGCACCTTCCTGTACGACAAAACAGGGAAGAGGGCTCAGGAGCCGTCCAATTAAACGCTCAGAGAAAATTAAACCACCATCCAAACACCTTCCAAGGCACGAACCACCTTTTTTCCTGTTGAAAATTACTTGTGGCCTGGCCTGTGGTGGCGCAGTGGATAAAGCATCGACCTGGAATGCGGAGGTCACCGGTTCAAAACCTGGGCTTGCCCGGTCAAGGCACATACAGCAAGAAATCAATGAACCACTAAAGTGAAGCAACTACGACTTGATACTTCTTGTTCTCTCCCCTCCTCTCTCTGTAAAATCAATCAATAAAATTTTTTTTTAATTAAAAAAAAAAGAAAATTTACTTGTTGCTACAAATGAAAAAAGAGTTGGCATCGGGAATTTATTTTTAAAAATCAAACAATATATGACTGCACTTACTCCCTTTCTGTCCCTCTTCTTGCCCATAATACCTGCTAAAACCTGTAAGAAACGAGTTAACTATCCATGCCGGAACCTTCCACATCCTAAAAACACTAGCGTCCTTAGTAAGACTACAGAACTGATACAGAGTCCGTCTCATTACAGACGGCCTTTGAAAACACTTGTTTGAGAACTAGCCTGGGCTGCACCCCCACACACAGCGGCATCGTTCACAGCAGCCAAGAGGTGACAGCAACCCAAGGGCCCGTTAATGGAGACGGTGTAAACATACACAGGAATATTATCCAGCCAGCCTTCACAAGGAAATCCTGAACCACAATCGAAGGCACTATTGTATATGCAGTAAGTCAGTCTCAGAGGATAGAGTGCACGACTCCAAGCACAGCGGGTACCTAGAGCAGTCACACGCGTGAGGGCAGAAGTAGGGTGCCAGGGCTCCGGTGAGGGCGGATGGGAAGTTAGGGCTTGATGGGGACAGAGTTTCCGTTTGGGAAGATGATCAAGTTCTGAAAATGCCTGGTGGTGATGGCTGCACAACAATGTGAATGTATTAATGCTGCTGAGCTGTACATTTAAAAGGGGTTTACGTGGCCCTGGCCGGGTAGCTCGGTTGGTTAGAGCATCATCCCAATACACCAAGGTTGTGGGTTCGATCCTTGGTCAGGGCACATACAGGAGTCAACCAATGAATGCATGAATGGGTGGAACAACAAATCAATGTTTCTCTCTCTGCTTCCTGTCTCTCTAAAATTAATAAATGAACAAACAAAAAAAAAGGGGGTTAAAATGATAAATTTTGTGGTACATATTTTGACCATTAAAATACCTCTTTTGGGATGTCTAAAATTCCTAACTAACCAATATTTATCCAAGACTTCTACAACGAAGGAACTGGAACGAAACAAACCATTTCAGCTAATCCTTCATCTTCTTGTATCACTTTGTACATTCACCTGTGTAACAACAGGACATGCTTCCAGCGTGCTTGAGCCATCACCAAGAGGAATTAACTATCTACAATGGACACAGTCTGTTTTAAGATGAAATACACTAATTCTGGAAACAGAGGGAAGAGAGTAATCATTTTTAAAACATGCTTCCCAGCTCTCTAGATCAGAGCTGTCCAACAGAAGATGACAGAAATGTTCTTTATCTGTGCTCTTCAAACTGGTAGCCACTAGTCACATGTGGCTGCTGATCAGTCACTATGTGGCTAGTCAGATTAAAGAAGTAGATTTTTTTTGTATTATGTAAGTTTACTTAGATTTTCAATAACCCCATGTGGCTGCTGGCTACCACACTGGTCAGTACAGACCGAGAGGGTCAGCTGGCACACTTCACGAGTCAAGATGAAACGGGCCGACCTACATTTAGGCTGGCTGCCCTCAGACTCCAAATGCTCTCCGATCCGTAACTCCGCCACCAGGAGCACATGAGACTCCAGGAAGGACAGACCACCTTCTGAATACCTGTTAACTTCAAGGCACTATAAAAAGCCCTTATATGAGCTTTATCTCATTTAACATCACAGGCTCTGGTATTAAATACAGAGTTGCACGGGGTATACAAGATTTCTTCTCACACTCGGAATGTGGTCTCTACAGAAAACCCTAGCACATAAAGCTACGAGGAGCCCAAGTCTCTCAAAACTCAAAAAATCTGCAAGTTCCCAGATACCTAGAATCCCGATCTTCAGAGGTGCTCGGGAACGAAGCCGCTTCATCTTCAGGGCTTTGAGCTGATGCAAACGGTTCCAGATGGTCTGTTCAGCCTTCTCCCTACAGAGACCAAGAGGCAGACCTGAACCTGAAAGTAAACCACAGAGCCATCGAAAAGAGTAGGACAGCGAGAATGGAAACCTCCCACCCTTTACGTGGGCATCTAACCGTTAGGCTTGGGGAAGGCAGGCCGCCAGCCAGCTGAAGCAGCACTGCTTGCGATCCTGCACGGTCCCAGCACGACAGCCCCCCTGCCCGGTCCCAGCACGGCAGCCTCCCTGCCCGTCACCACAGCACGGCAGCCTCCCTGCACGGTCCCAGCCCGACAGCCCCCCTGCACGGTCCCAGCCCGACAGCCTCCCTGCACGGTCCCAGCACGGCAGCCTCCCTGCCCGTCACCACAGCCCGACAGCCCCCCTGCACGGTCCCAGCAGGACAGCCTCCCTGCCCGTCGCCACAGCCTGACAAGCCTTTCAGCCAAACTCCACCCCGTCTACTCACCAGGCCTCCCCTGATCTATCCCATCGGAAGGCTTCTTCTCCTTCCTTTCAACTACCGACCACTTTAACTGTACTTCCCTGTACTTAGCATTTACCCTTTTTACTGTTTGGGGTTTTTTTTACCTAATGTTTTCCACCAGAAGTTAGAGCTATTTGAGTATCTGTCTTAGTTTCCGTATCAGACTAAGCTCCTTAAAGCCAGGCTCCGTGAAGGGTTCATTTCTGACTCTCCCAAAGCACCTAGGTCTGTGTCTTCCAGCTCACACCCTCAGAACGTAAGTGCTGTATCCATTCGTGAACTGCTAGCACAGCCAGCTGAGGAAACATGAACACGCCTTGCACACAGAAACAGTACGAAACTGGGTATGTTCGCCTCTGATGGACGCCACTCATCTCTGCTCAGAAGAACCCTGTCCCCAGCCACTGACTGCACCCCAGCCCTTATGACGTGAACGACACCATAAGCATGTGCCATCAGCTACAAGGAACATCTGAGGGAAAGCTGGATGACTCGGCACACGCTCAGTTTCCTCATCTGTACAAGGGGTTTGATAACATCGCCTGCCTCATGAAAATGTTGTAAGAATGCAATTGTTTAGTTCATGTACAGTACTCAGCGCAGAACCCGACAGAGAGAGAGCACGTGCTCAGCAACCGCCGTTACTGCCTCCGCTGTATGACACTGCAGATCCATGGCGTCTGCACAGGCGAGCCAGCCTGGGCTAGCTGCGGCACTGCTACGTAAGGTGCATTCCCTCCCCAGGGAAGAACCAATTCCCACCTGATAGAACACGTGACGAGGAGGACCACGTCGGCCTGAATGGGGAGCAAGGGGAAAAAAGAAAATGATCCGTGAAGTTAGTCTTGTAGACTCACTGCCTGTGGCCCTTTATTATTATTATGGAAAAAGATACCTAACACTGGCCATTTTAAACAATTTTAAATGCACAGCTCAGTGGCATTAAACGCATTCACGGAGCTGCACAACCATCACCACCATCCACCTTCCAGAACGATTTCATCTTTCCCAACTAAAATCCCTACCCATGAGACGCCAATTCCCATTCCCCGCCCCCTCGCAGTCCATTTTTAACTTCGTTCCTTGCCTCCAAGTGAGCACCACCATCAAGTTTCAAAGTAACGAGACAAATGTACAGCTCAGTCCCGTGCTACCCCTTGACTGGAAGCAACTCCCCCTCACCAGGCCGTACCCTGGCCCCGAAACTGCATGTTAGAACTGGCCCAAGAGCAAGGTCTCACTCGGGCCCAGGAGACAATGGGGAGGATGTGTACCTCTTGGAGATTACTGGTCCGCAGGTAGCCGCTCTTCTGTAAGATGGACCAGGCTATCTCTGTGTCATTCACATTCATCTGGCAGCCATAGGTCTCCAGGTAGACTGCAAGGAGAGGGGGACTCCATGGTAGGAAGATAAAGGGGCCACATGTCTCAAAAGGTCTCCTTCCCAAATGCCCCAGAAATACTTGGCGACCGGTTCATCCACTAAGTCCCGTGGCTTCAATTCTAAGACATCATTGTTCCCCAGATGTCCAACCAAACAATGACAGCCTCTCAGAACAAAAGAAGCACTATGTTACATACACACACCAATTACAAGTCATGTCATTTAAAATCTGTGAAAACGTGCACCTGCGACCAAGGAAATATGGTTATAGAACAGTCAGAAAAGGGAGGTGGGCTGACGGCATGGATTACCAACCTAGAGGAGTAACACGTTTAAATCCACACGCTACACTCCTTCTCAAAACGAGGTTCCAGCCTCTGGAGGTAGCACCAGTGGACAGAGGGTACGTCAAGCCACAAGAAAAGATGAGGCAGCTTCCTACAGTAACTTTAAACATCTTAAATGAAAGCAAGCATAGTTATAAAGACCTAAAACACAGTTTCACAAAGTTTTAAGAACATCAACTTCACACTTGGGCAAGCCCCTTCAAACTAAATCCCCGTATCAACAACCCCTATCCCCACCAGCACACTTTCACAGAACCAAATACATTCTAAATGGAGATAAAAGTTGAATGATAGGCCCTGGCCAGGTAGCTCAGTTAGTTCAAGTGTCATCCGGATATGACAAGGTTGTGGGTTCGATTCCCAGTCAGGGCACATAACAAATGAATGCATAACTAAGCAAAACAACAAATTGATGTTTCTCTCCGCCCCCCCTCACGGCTCCAAAATCAAAAAATGTTTAAAAAGAAAAATAAAGTCAAATGACAAAGAATCATATGAAAATCAATAGAAAATAGTAGCCATTTTAAAAGGAAGAAAAAGAGGGAGAGAGGAAGGGAGGGAGGGAGGGAAAGAAACTAAAGATCAGGCTTGTTTTAAAACCTTCCTTGGCTAATTTTCCGTGTCTTAAAAAAAATAAAACAACAACAACAAAAAAAACACCAATGTTTATATCAGAGAAAGACTAAAGGAAACAACAAATTATATTGCCCTGACGGGTAGCCTGGTTGGTTAGACTGTCATCTGATGTGTCAGGGTTGTGGGTTCAATCCCCTGTGGGAGTGCATGCAAGAGTCACCCAGTGAGTGCATGGATGGTGGAACAGCAGGCTGAGATGTCTGTTTCCCTCTCTCTCTCTCTCTTCCTCTGTCTCTCTAAATTCAATCAATAACTTTTTAAAAATTAAAAAAAAAGAAACAACAAATTATAAAGGACTGCAAAATACCTAGCAGGGTTCACAAGGTATACCTATTCCTTGACTTACTAATTCAACCCCTAGAGATTTATTCTAGAAAAAAAATTTAACAGAAGCAATATCTGTATCTATCTCTACATATACATCTATCTATATAAAGACAGATATAGATGTAGTTATAGATGAGACACAGTTTTATATATAATATAAAAATTTTTTAAATAACCTAATGTCCAACTATAGGGAACAGGTTGGAAAACATCATGGTACAGCCCAATGTGAGTATTTTTGTATCAATTTTTAAAAATTAATTATTTGGGAAAATGTAGTATTTGGGAAAATGTTAAATGAAAACAAGTTATAAATAACTTTCACCTTATGATTGCCACCAAATCTTTAAGAATTATAAAGGGAAATAGTTTTTTTAAATACAGCAATGGGGGAAAGGTCTGACTGTCCCTTAATTCCTCTTCAAACATTTCATAATGTTTCTAAGAAAACCTCTGCCTAAACACAAAGAATGAATTTCTACAGCACCGACTCTACCCCCCGTCACGTGTACCAACAGCTCTATACGTTTCTTTATATTAAGGTTACTTGGTGGAGTTTGATAACTCCATTACTTAGCAAGCCTTCCCACACTGTTAACCCTCCAGCACCAGGTCTGTAGTAAAAGAACAGTTCAGAATCAGGCTGGAAAAGAGCCAAGCAGAAAGCCCAAAGAGAGACAAAAAGTGAAACCAACCTTTCCTCTGCCTTCCTGAAAGCTGGTCCACCGTGAGATATGGGGGTGGGTCCCCCAGGTCTGGAGAGGGCAGCTTCTCTTGAGGAACTGAAGCACTTCTTAAAAAGTGCTGAAAAGTCGGTCCGGTGGCCAGCCTGGAGCCGAAATCCTTGCGAACTCCATCCTCCTGCTCCCCCTTTGGACTGGGACAAGTAATGCCAGAGACACTGCTGTGTGCCCTGCAGGTCCGGAGCAGCAGCCAGGACCCAGAGGCCAAGGACCCCCACCCCAGACACTTCGATGCTTGGAGGACACACTGGACATGATGCATGGCACTAAAACAGCCCAACCTCTGCAAGAGAATGACAGACATCAACATTTATGGAACACTGTGTCGAATGCTCTAAGTATTCCAAGTGTATTAACACATTGAAGCCTCACAAAAACCCAAGAAGATACATTTAACCGTAGTATCCCTATTTTTATCAGTGAAAAAAACTGAGGCAACTTGCCCAAGATCACACAAAGGAGTGGCAGAGATGAGGCGCAAATCTAGGCAGTCTGTTTTCAAAACAAAGAGGTGACAGAGGTGAGGTGAGAAGCCCTGACAAACTAAAGTAGCACCTTGTGACAGGAACAATTCCAAGGGCTTTAAGGTATTCACTCATTAAATCTTCACAGCAATCCTAAGCAACATAGGCAACAGACACTAGTATGCCATTCAGAGGTGAGGAAAGGCACAGAGAGGCTGAGGAACTCACCTAAGCCCCCAGAGCCAGTAAGCAGCACAGCCGGCCCCCTTGCTACACAGGCCCCCGCAGCCGTGAAAACTATGTATCACTTGAGGGCATCTTCCTCTTGAGTTTCTTCAAAAAGAAGACATCTAACATGGGGCACCACAGCCTCATCAGTGACTCCTTCTACCCTCCAAGGGTCTCAGGTTGCTGCCTTCAAACTTCCCATCCATGGCTGGAGGGATGGAAAATGGCACAATCTTTACAGAGAACAATTCTCCACTTTCCATCAAAATTACACACACACAAGCCCTTTGACCAAGCAATTCCACTCCTAAATATTTATCCTGCAGATACACCCTTCCTTACACGTGCAAAATGACCTATGCATAAGGATAGTGGTTGCAGCTAAGACTCGGGGTGAGGAAGGGTGCCTTGCCTAAGGTCACAAGGGATGGGAACCCCGACAGTCTGACAGCAGGATCCGCTCCGTACCCACCGCACCATCCACCCTTAAACACCGCTTACTTCCGGGCCTCGCGGACCCTCCGGCCCCCGCGCAAACACGGACGGATGCGCAGGCCACCCCCGCCAGGCGCGCCACTCACCTCCCGCAGCCGGAGCGCCGGGCACTGGTTACACTCTCAGCTGTCTGCGGCTGCGCGCGCGCGCACACACACATGACTTCCGTTCCGCCGCGACTTCCGTCCGGGAGGTTCCAACAAAAGTGCCTCCCCGGTAAGGTCCGGGTGGATCCCGGTTCCTGGCTTTGAAAAATCTCCACCGCTCGCTGAATACGGTACCCAGTCAGTAGTCGGCATGTGGCAACTGAGTGATTGAAATGTGGTGAGCGAGAATTAAATAGGTTCTAAAGGTGAAATACACGCTGGATGTCGAAGAACAAATGCGAAATGTCTCATCGATAATTTCTATATTGATTACTTCTTGAAATAATATTTGGGATATATGGGATTAAATATATTATTTAAATTAACTCATTGTTTCCTTTTACTTTTTAATGTGGCTACTGGGAACTTTTTAATTACATACGTGGCTTACAACCTTTTTTTTGGACAGCGCTGCGATATAGGTTAAAGACCCGGATTCAAGTCTCCAGCCTGGACCCCTGCTGGAGTTACAGATCCATAGCTCAGCTGCTTAAGTGGCATCTCCCCTTGGATGTATAATGACCATGTCAAACTTTATACAGAACTTTTCATTTCCACACACATCCTCACTCAAAATCTATCCGTGCCCAGTCTGCCCAATCTCAGTGAATGACCCAAGCATCCTCCCAGTTGCACTAGGAGAAACTGAGAAGTCGTTTTTTCCTTTCCTTCAATTTCTATACTCAGTCTTGTCAGCAAGCCCTCCTGTCAGCTCTAACTCCAAAATGTCTCAAATCTGTGCACTTCCCAGTTTTCATTCTGTCCTTTGCCCTTGTCTCCTGCAGACTATTTCCCACACAGAGCCTAGGAGGGTGTGTTTGTTTTGTTAACTCTGCTGAACACTCAGGGTAGCTTGCTGTCTGTCACCTTTGCAATAAATCCATTTTTCCTACTGTGTCCTAGGGACTGCGTGATCTGACCTTTGCTTATTTTTACTTCTCCAACCACTTCTTACTGTGTACTTATCCTAGCACGTTCTCTCTGGTTGACGACACTGCAACTACATAATTTCATATTACTCCTTCAATGCCCCAAGCACATGTTTGTCTCAGAGCCTTTGTACTTGCTAGTCTCTTCCCAGAATGTTCTCCCAAAATGTTGTATGGCTCGCCCTTTCTCCTCCTTCATGTCTCAGTTTAACTACCATCTCTTCAGAGAGGCCCCTTCTGACCACCTCACGGTGGTCACTGCTGCCATGACTATCGCAGCGTCTTCTTCACAATACTTGTCACTATGCAAAGTGATAGCATTAGTTTTATTTTTTGGTTTTCTTTTAACATTTTTTTTTAACAGGGACAGAGAGAGAGTCAGATAGAGGGATAGATAGGGACAGACAGACAGGAACGGAGAGAGATAAGAAGCATCAATCATCAGTTTCTCGTTGCAACACCGTAGTTGTTCATTGATTGCTTTCTCATATGTGCCATGACCGTGGGCTTTCAGCAGACTGAGTAACCCCCCGCTCAAGCCAGTGACCTTGGGTCCATGCTAGTGAGCTTTTTTTTTTTTTTTTTTTTTTGCTCAAGCCAGATGAGACCGCGCTCAAGCTGGCAACCCCAGGGTCTCGAACCTGGGTCCTCCGCATTCCAGTTTGACGCTCTATCCACTGCGCCACCGCCTGGTCAGGCACAGCATTGGTTTTTGGGGTTTTTTAATTGTCATTGCCTATTCCAAGATTTTTAGCTTCTTGAGAGCCAGAACACATTCTGTCTTGTTCACTGCAATATCCACAGGCTCTAGCCCAGAGTCTCATTCACAGACGAACTTAAACAGTATTTGTTGAATGAATAAGTGATTGCTTTACATCTTCACTTGGGTTCTCCAGAAGCAGACCTCGAGACACAAATTTGAGTGCATATATGTGATCTCAGGGAACATGAATGGAGTAGTCAAGACAATGAGACAGGGAAGGGGAGACAGCCAATAAAGAGTATGTGATCAAGCCAGTTATCATGACGGGCACCAGGGTTTTAATTCTTTTGGGGAGCTCTGGGAAACATTGTAAAACAGACACCTCATAATTATTTCACCCAAGGGGAGAGGAATCCAGGGCAGTTATATACTAGCAGTCATGGTGGCAAGATGCTCCTCCATGTGTTAATTCCTCAGTGCTTCTGCTCTGCCTGTGCAAGAGGCTGTGATTGGGAGGAAGCCCTCTGTCAATAAGATGCACACACATTGGTCCCAGCAATCTGAATTTGTAAGGCTCTGGGGACCCTGGCAGCCCCTGCTGCAACTGCTCCTCACTAGAACTTTGAGGTTATTATTGGTCCATTTGATAGGCAAGAAAGCTGAAAATACAAAAGGTAGTCAGGTGCTGAAGCTCACACAACTAGTGCATGGCAGGGTTGGGATCCACCCACAAGCCAATTTGATCGCAAATCACTCCTCTTACCACTCACTAATTCAAAGTCAGACTAGTTGGGTTTCTGTTGAGGCTCTCATACTTACCAAGATAGCCAAGGCCAAGTTAGTTACCTCTGCCAACTCCCAGCTTCATTGCCTGTAAAGTGGCTGCTGTGTGGAGAATACACTGCATTGGGGGTAGGAGGGCATGGAAACAGATCGGGAGAGCATTTAGGAGGCTGTGGCAGTTGTCCAGAGTGTGGAATCTTGGACCAGTGTGGTGTCCTGGGGCAGTGGGGATGATGGAAACAAGGCTGGATCTCAGGAGTTTGAGCATACTGCAATAAAGTTTACACTGTCTCCTTAGATGGTTGCTGGGTACCAAATCATTGCATATGCGAAGGCAAACACAGACCAAGAATTATATTATGGTTTTCTTCTTTCCCTTACTGTGGTTCTCCAGATAATTTAGGATGTGATCTGATCAGACAGTATGTTACAGCTTCCAAAGAATGTTCCACTAAGCAGTTCCAAGTGTCCTCCCTTTGGCAGGAAACTGACCTGAGAGATTCTCTATGATGGTTTTAAAATAGGTCCACAAAGTCCTGGCCAGATAGTTCGGTTGGTTAGAGCATCATCCTGATACCCTAAGGTTATGGGTTCAAACCCTGGTCAGGACACATACAAGAATCAACCAATGAATACATAAATAAGTGGGATAACAAATTGATGTTTCTGTCTGTCTATCTCTCTTTCAAATTCATACATTTTAATTAATTAAATAAATAGGTCTACAAGGTCATTGACATTGTTTTCTTCAAGTGGAATCGAATCCCCCTCCCCTTGAGTGTGGGCGGGGCCTACAGACTCACTTCTAATGCATAGAATAAGGAATAAAGCAGACGTGACAGTGTGTGACATCCAAGACTGGGTCATTGAGGCCTTGTGGCTTCCTCTTGGCTCTCTCTCCTACGTCACGCACTCTGGTGGGAGCCAGCTGCCTGTCATGAGCCCAGGCAAGCAGCCCTATGGTTAGGGCCACGTGATGAAGAACTGGAGCTTCCTGCCGATAGCAGTGAGTGAGCAATCCCGGAAACAGAGCCGCTAGCCCCAGTCAAGCCTTCAGATGAGTGCGGCCCCGGCCAAAATCTTGACTTATAACCTCATGATAAGAACAACCTGCTTAGCCCCTCTCAAATCCTTAATCCACAGTACTTGAAAGATAATTGATGTTTGTTGTTTTAAGATGCTAAATTTAGGGGCAATTTGTTATGCAACAATAGTAACCAATTCTCTCTCTCTCTTTGGTCCTGTGCTTCAAGGCCTGCTTATCTTCCAGGAAGGGGGCCCCAGTCTTGGGTCTGGTCCAGTGGTTCTAGAAGATTCCCAGGTATGCCCTATGGTATTCCATAGAAATATGTGCCTGTTGGGGACCAAAAAACCAACAGGGTTTTTGGAGTTTAGATTTTTGGGGGACAGAGGTGTGGGGAATTGGCTGTAAGCTGACAGTCTGCCCAACCCCCCACCTCACTTGCCTGATTAGGTTGCAAAAGGCTGTTAAGCTATGGTGCTGGATTGTTTACACTGCCCTCCATGTTCCCCGGAAAGACTGGAGGCAAGTTTCTTCTATCCTTTGTTTAGTGTAAAGTTAAGATGATATGTATGGTGAAGGTTTTCTGCACTCAACACAAGAGTAAAAAGAGAGGAATTCTTCAATGTATTGACGAGGAAATGAGAGTTTGCCTTTCAAATATATGTCCAAACATTCAAGAAATCACTAGGACACATCAGGCTCACGTTTCTCATAAACACAAGAATGAAAAAACTTAACACATTTGCACCAGGACCTGCCAAATTTACTAAATCTTACTAAGAATGTATCTGTATATATAAAAAGATAACTTTTTTGTCATTTTTTAATTTTTTAACCCCTCTTTTTTACGAATTCTAAAAAGCATAACTCAAAAAATGTAACATAAAAATGTTTTTTAATGTCAGAATAAATTTAATTTTGTTGTATTTATTTGTTTAATTACCATAAAAGCATGCTTGGACTTTATATTTTTTTCTTTAATATTTGACTTAATCATTATAACATATTTCTCAGAAATTTGTATATAGTGTGCCTACAATTATTTGTAGGATTTTAAATGCACCCCGACTTCAAAGAGTTTGAGAACCACTGGTCTGGTCCATCTTGGGACTTCAGGAACCATCACAGGACTCAAAGGCCAAGGCACAAACCACAGACACTAGGCCAGACTGCCTCTGTGCTCACAGGCTGTTTATTTATCCAAGAATAAGGAGGAAAGAGAGGATGAAGGGGAAACCACACGTGCCCCAAGGGGGTGGAGCGGAGGGTAGAAGGGAACAGAAAGGCTCCTCCTCTTTCTCTTGCCTCAGACCCCAGGCAGCTCCAGCTTCTGATGGGGGCTCTGGGGGGGGCTTGAGGGCCTCTAGGAGGCTTGGCAGTTGTTGGCTGGGGTCAGGATCCCCACAGGGGCCGGTCCCAGGCTTGGAATGGCTTCTGTGTACACAAAATATCTCTCTGCAAAAGGCACTGGTGGGGAGATGGGGGTGGGGGCAGCAGGGGACTGACTACCCCATCACAGGCAAGATCCACTGAGTTCTGAATCCGGGTCCCAGTCCCCAAGATTCTCCCAGCCTCCTCAGAGGCTGGGTCTCTCTGCACACTTGTTCTCCTCTCCCTTCCCTCAGCCCAGGGGTGACCATCAGTCGGTGGAGGGCCAGGTCAGGCCATGGGGGGGACACCCCCTCCTTGGGGCGAATGCATCCAGCGGCCTCTAGGCCAAGAGCCCAAGGCGGGTGACTTTGGCCGAGAGGAAGGAGTGGATGATGAAGACCATGGTTTTGGGGCACGAGTGCAGGTCCAGCTGCTGCAGGGTGGACGGAGAGAAGGTCAGGAGCTCCGCCTAGCCCGGCCTCCAGGAGCGCGGAGCCCCCCACCCCCTCCACTCACAATTTCTCCGTCAGAGCCCCCGAAGTCCAGGAAGAGCAGACTGGCACCGTCGTCCGAGGACATCTGCAGCTTCTCAAAGGGCTGTCGGAGCAGCACGGCTTGGGCCGCCCCTGGCTCAGCCGCCCACAGCGTGAAGCCCTTGTCAATGTGCACAGAGAGGCTGCAGGGACGGCCGTTCCATGTGCAGGCTGCGGGGAGGGCGCGGGCATGGGGAGGGCGCGTGGAGTGGGCGCAGCCGGCCCTCGGAGACCACGAGCCCCACCTCCAACCCCCCCTGGCAGCTCCCAAAGTGGGGCTCCGAGACCACCAGGGGTGGGAGGCTCGCAGTCTGTCGGGCGTCTGCACACCCACCCTGCCCAGGGTTACCCCCACCCTGACAGAGTATAAGAAAAGTCAGCCCACAAGGGAATTGTACCCACTTCTAGTCCCACTCCCAGCAGCACCCAAAGTGGAAAGGGGGAGTTTAAGCTCTGGCTGGACAGGAGGCCCACGCCCTGTAACGGCATCAGCAGACCTACCAGCCTGGCCCTGGGGGACCTTAGAAGCCTGTAGAATAGCCCAGTTAAATGTGAATTTCAAGTAAATAATGGATTAGTTGGACATACTTATACTGAAAAAAAACATTTGTTGTTTATCTGAAATTCAAATTTAAGTAGGTATCCTATATTTTATTCTGGCAAATGCCGTCTCTCAGATTCCCAACAGCAGAATCACAAAGCCAGGGCTGGAAGTACCCCAGGGAAAAGTGTCACTACCTACCAGGGCACTTGCACACCCCAGAGAGAGGGCCCCCAGAGCCCCCACACCCCACTCTCTACCCCCTCCTGACGCAGCCTAAAGAAGGACGCTCGGGTGTCTCTGGGGACAGAGACTCACCAGCAGAGAGACACCCACCTGTAGACACCTCCTGCACACCCTCAGCGGCCCGGTGACAGCCATCCACTAGCTGGCGGGTCCAGGCAGCCAGCTCCTGTGGGGACTCCACGCTGAACAGGTGAGTGTCCACGCCATGGCGTGTGCCCGTACGCAGGGCAAAGGAGAGCTCCGCATTGTAGGGCACTGAGCCCTTAGAAGGGCCTGAGTGGACCAGCCTGGGGCAGGGGACGGGGGGGGGGGGGCAGAGGGCTAAGCATGAGGTCTCAGGCAGCAGGGAAACAGCTCTTGGCCAAGGGGAAAGTCCTGGGAAGGGGCCCTGTGGACCCCTCCGCCACCTAAGGGGGGCACAGGACTTCCCCCCAGCAATGACTGACCTACAGGAAATCATCCCAAGCTCCAGTGTCTTCAGACACACCAAGCACACTCCCTGCCTCGGCACCTTCACATATGCTGTTCCCTCTGCTGAGTACCGTTCCCTGATTACCTGGTTGCTCACTCCCTCACTTCCTTCAGACCTTTTCTTCAAATGCCGTCTCCTCTGAGAAGCCTTCCCTGACCTCCCTGTATAACACAGGACCCCTGCCACTCACTAGCCTTACTTTTCATTATGGTACCAGAAATTATACGTATTTCTTATTTGTTTCAGTTGGCTTTTGATTGTCTTTTTCACTAGAATATCATCTAGGGTACAAATTTATATCTAATTTGTTCACCATTATATATACTGCTCACAAAAATTAGGGGATATTTCAAAATGAATATGAAGTGATTAAAAAAAGCATCTGATTTCTTTTTATTAAACAAGAACATCAGAAAAGCAAATGACAAGTCAAAGAAAATTGTTTGATTATGCAAATGAGATGCAAAACCAACTTTTATTTCATTGGTGAAAATGCACTCTACAAAAGGCTGAGAGTACTGGAATATCTGCTTGTTCCCTGATCCCCTAATTTTTGTGAACAGTATATTCCCAGCAACTAAAACAGTGCCTGTCATATAGTAGGTGTTCAATAAATATTTGTGGCCTGAAGCAATGAGCCACTTGGTTAGGTCAGCAATCCATGACCTGCTTATCCCTAGTACGCAGCAGGGTCTGACACGGGCCACAGGGTAAGGAGACATGAGTGACAGCAGCCCACACCCACTTGCTGTGTAACCTTGGGCAACTCACTGCCCCTCTCTGGGACACAGACCTCAGAGTTCTGGACGACATCCCTCTTTGCTCCTCACTCTATACCCTCTCTCTCTTGTAGCTTCAGTTTCCCCTTGGAACCGCTGGTAATACCTAGTCCCCCACTTTCCAGCCCTGAGCAGACCCACGAGCCCCCAAACTTCCTATCCACGTTCCGACCCATCCCCCACACACTCTGGACTCAACCAAGCATCTTGCTCCAACCCCTCCCTCCGGCCTCCGCCCCGAACCCCACTGCCTGCGCAGACACAAGCTCCGGCCTCAAGATCCCCCATTCATCCAGACACCTCCCTCACTCTCCCCATCTGGCGAGTACGAGGCTGGGTTAATTTTACCACCCATGTGTTTCTCGATGCAAATGAGGCCTTTCTTCTCCATCTGCTGCCTCTCCCCACCTCGGCTCCCCTCCCACGTGCAGCAGCCTCCCAGCCCCCTCCTGCCTCTCAGGTGCATTTCCACCTGCCAGCCTCAGGGATTTTTGGGAAAAAAAAAAAACCAACACAATCTGAGCCACCTCACTCCCAGGCTAAAACTCTTCAACTCTGCTACAACTCGTGAAGATAAAGCTAACAGTTCCCAACCAGGCAGCGGAGCCTCTGCAAACAGCCCTGCCAACTCCTTGTCTCCTCTCCAGTTCTTGCAGATTCCACACACTGGTGATAGCACACGCAGGACTCCACGAACACCCCCAAGCCCAGACGCGTCTGTTCCCTGGACCGCGCTCTCTCTGTGTGCGATGCTCTTCCACCCTTCCTGCAATAGCAACGTCCAGGCTCAAATGCCACCTGCTGCTTGAAGCTTCCCCAGCAGGCCCGGGGAGCTAAGTTGGTCCTGCAATTCTGCAGTGTAAAGGCTGTCCCTAGGTCAGTCTCCCCCACCAGACCCAGTGCTCCCTGAGGGCGGAGACTATTAGGGTCAGCTCCCTGTCCCCCAAGCCACGCAGCAGGAGGTGGGGCAGAGTAGGTGTCAATGAATGAGTGACTGGTGGGACTTCACAGCCTCTTGTTTCAAGCCCCCACTTTACAGATAAAGAAACCAAGGCCCAGACAGGGTAGACTAGCTTCAGACCAGCTGGGGCATAACTCAGGGCAAAGCGGGGCTGAGGTTCCCAGCTTCCGAGGCCCACCGAAAGCATCACACACACCCCCAGGCTCTCGGTGTAGGTACCTGGTGGTGATGAGCTGAGCGGCCCGGGCTGGCCGGCTCAGGGCCTCGCGGGTCTGGGGGAGACCGCCATACAGAAGCAGCTCCTTCTCGGTCAGCAGGGCAAAGGTGGGTGCTGTGCCCCCACTGGGCAGCTGCAGGTAACAAGGCAGAAGTGAAGAAGAGTAGGGAAGGGAGAGGCCCGAGGGCCACAGTGGGGAGACGATGGGAACAGTGTCAGTTCCAGGGGAAGGGGAGAGAGGGAAGAAGAGGTCCCCAGCCCAGAAGGCACCTGCTCAGTCAGCCAGCCGATCTGCTTGATGTC
Source organism: Saccopteryx leptura (assembly GCF_036850995.1). Classification (NCBI taxonomy): domain Eukaryota; kingdom Metazoa; phylum Chordata; class Mammalia; order Chiroptera; family Emballonuridae; genus Saccopteryx; species Saccopteryx leptura. The sequence goes on along the minus strand of NC_089507.1, from coordinate 213,600,582 downwards.
CTGGCTCCCCGCTGTGCTGGAGGCCGCCAGCAGTGCCTGCAGCTCATCCTTGACCCAGGGCACTAGAGCGGTGACCTGGGTGTGGATGGCAGCTGCCCACGACTTTGCACTAGCCTCGTCCGTGGCCCTCAGGAAGAGGGTGTCCTGACCATCTGCCGAACAGATCTCCAGATACCTGCAGGCACAAGGAGGGAGGCGGAGCGGAGGGTCTGTCCACTGCTGCAGCTGGCCAACCCATCATCTGGCCCAAGAAACCCCATCTACTGCAAAAGCAGAAGAAACCACAGGGGCGTCCACGAGAGAATCAGAGCGACACTCGCTGCTGGTGATCCAGCCACAGTTGTTGGGGCCTCATGAGGTCAGGTCTAAGAGCAAGAGACCGGGAGATACACACAGAGCTATGCACACACAAATACACACGCTCAAACATGCGCGATGGGGCCAAAATGATCACAGCGGGACGATTCGTTTCCTTGCCCTTTTTTCCTGATTTCTAAGGACTGTCCTGTTGAGCCAGCTCCCAGGTCCCCCTTTGCGGGACAGAACCACGGCAATGCACTAATTGGGGGGAGGGGGAATATGCAGGAACCGAAGAGGCTTGATAGGCCAAGTTGAGGTACACAAAAAGAGCTAGAGAAACAGAGCAGGGAAGGCTGGGAGAGAAAAGCCACGCAGGCAAGTGCTGGGGAGGGTCTTCAAGGAGGTGTTCAGAGGAATAATGGCCGGGAGAGGAGTTTAAAATGTTCTGTGGGACACCAGACTGGTGGCACAGTGGATAGAGCTTCGACCTGAAGCACTGAGGTCATTGGTTTGAGACCCTGGGCTTGCACATACGAAAAGCAATCAGTGAACAACTAAAGTAAAGTAACTAAAACTTGTCACTCCCTCTTCATCTTCCTCTCTGTGTAAAATCTTAAAAAAAAAAAAAAAAAAAAAAAAAAAAAACATGGCAAAACTAAAAGCCTGATTCCTCAAGGGCATTCTTAAGCAGCAATAATGGCCTAAATAAACAGCTGAACCCTGGACTTTTAAAACATGTGAAAAAATAAACCTCTCATCTATTTAAGCTATTACTTGTGGGGGTTTCTGATACTTGCCGCCCAATGTAACCCTGAAATATTTTCCATTATACTGTAGTTACTAGATCGTGTTCCTTTGACTGGGATATTGTGCTGATATGGAACCTCACTCATATTCAAGCTACACATGTAGTTATATATGTGTGCACATGGTCAGGCACATGTACATCTATGCATACACCCATATGGATATTAACATAAACAGACACAAGCACATATGCACAATCCATACCAATACCCTCGCAAATGCTCACATGTACACACATACACTTACATGCACCTGCGTCTGAGTTTGGGCTGGGCATCATGACCAACCCAAGGTTCTACGAGTCTCAGGAAGGCCCAATACCACCTCACCCAACACAAAAGGCTCTTTTTGAGAAACACCTGTGAGTGACCGGGGAATTATCACTTCTTGCCTCAGGGGGGCAGGATAGGACTGTGTCACCAAGCAGGGCCAGGAGATTTGGATGCTGAACACTCCTCGGGCCTCCAGGCCAACGTTGGGCATTTCCTCACATCGAACCTTAGCTGTAACTAGGACCCACTGCATGGCCCTTTCTGCCTCGGCCATATCCACACCTCCCCAGCCCTGCATACCCCCCTGGATCAACATGGACTTCGTTCAGCCATCACCATCACCCAGGTATCTATCCGCAGCTTCTAAAGCAGAGAGGGCTACCCGGCAAGAGGCCAGTTCTATCCCTTCCTGGTTGTGTCATTAACCTGGGCAGGTTCACTTCCTCTCTCTGTCCCCATCTATAAAATGGGGTAAAATCATGGAACTTTGCTCATAGGGTCGCTGTGGGAGTTAAATAAATTTGTGTGTGTGAACACAATCCTGTTGGCTGGTGTCCGTCATGTCATCAGCCAATGGCTACGGGCCGCTCAGACATGAAGGAAGGATGAGAAGCTTCCACGGCCCTGACACCAGTGTTACCCGACATCTCAGAGCCTCGGCAGAGTCGGAAGCGATTTGAGGGGGTCCCTGAGTCTGACAAGCTTACTTCACAGTGAGGGATCTAAAGGTCAGTGGGGGGACGGGACTGGTGCGAGGAGAACCAGGCCCGGAATCCAGGCTCTCCGCAGACCAGGCTCCTCCTCAGACGGGAACAGCCCAGAGGAGGAAGAGAAGAGCGAAACACACCTCATGCCCAGAACTCCACTCTCGCATCCATTCAACAAGCACTTACTAAGTACCTGCCATGGTCAGGCACTGCACCTTTCCTTTGATCCCACCACCTAATAACACCGGGCACGACTATCTGAGGTGCCCCCCGCCCCAGGCTTACCTGGGCTCCGGGTCACTGGGGGTACACCTCCTCGAGACATACGCCATCTTCAAGGGCATGTGTTTGGCACCATTGAGGTCTCGGGGTGGAGGCCCGGGGGAGGAAGGCTGCCGCTGCAGGGGGGAGGCAGGAGGCGAGTCCCAGCCAACCGAGGTCCCGCTGGCAGAGTTCTTGAAATATGGTGAGACGTCCTTCATGTACTTGACTGGTCAGGGGACAGGTTAGTAGTTACCATGGTGACATGGGCTCCCGTGCAGCACATGTCACAATTTCATTAATTCGTTAAGAGTTTAACTTATGTCTAATATCACTATCCTCCTCGAGGCTGAAGTCTCTGGCTTTAGGGGAGAAAATACTAGATGCATTACAACATCCATTCTCTCATTTTTGCCCTGGTTTTTAGACACATGGCCACCTGGGAGAGAGACTACATTTCCCAGCCTCCTTTGCAGCTATATGTGACCATGTGACTAAGTTTGAACAGAGTAAGTAGAGGTGTTTGGACTTTTAGGATGGCTACTTAAAAGGAATAGACAGGAGCTGGAGCAAGGCAGTAAAAAGAGCACCAAGATGGGAGTCAGAAGATGTGACTGCTCTGCCACTGTCCCCTTGTCTGCCTCTATCTCTTCAGTCTCCTCATCGGCAAAAAGGAGGGGTTGAATGAGACAGTCCTGTGGTAGAGGCTGCTAGCTGCCCACCAATATAGTGATAACCTCTCACCTTAAGACTTCATTTTCTAGGGTCCCTTACAGCTATATAGCGCTCATGTGACCAAGTCTGGCCAATACGACGAGAGCAGAAGGGATGTGTATAACCCTTTCTTTCCCCCGACAGGGTTGAGCTGGTTGGAAAACAGATCAGTGGAGCACCATCTTGACTATAAGGACATGAGCCACACTCTAAGGAAGGCTGACCAACAAAACAGAAATAAACAGATGCTGACACTTTAGAGATGTCTTGTCAGACTTGGACTGTCACCTAAGAAAGCAAGGAGCTTCTATTATATTTCAGCCATAGTATGTTATAGGTTGCTTGTTATAGGTATAGCATAGCTTGTACCTAATTAATATAGGTGCCTCGGGGCCTCTTAGCTCTGATAAATTATCATTGAGTATAGTGGACACCTTCTAGAATAGCATTGTCTAATAGAGCTTTCTATGATTATGTAAACATTCTATATACACTACACTGCCCACTACAGGAGCCACTAGCCATATGTAGCTGTTGAACATTTGAAATGTGACTAGTACAAATAAGGAACTGTGTTTTTTATTTTATGAGTCAGACAAGGTCCTGGCCTTCACAATGCTCCCAGCCTAGCGGGGGACGCAGGCCTCCACACAGACACAGGCGAGTGCACTTTCTGTTTCATTTTAATTAATTACTTTTAAATGAAAATTCAATTCAAAGAGTCACACGGAGCTAATGGTGACCATACTGAACAGTACAGTCCTAGAATAGCAGCCCAGACCTACTTCTCTGCCCAATCGGCCCACAAAGTCATGTCCTGCTATGTGATCCTGCTTTCCTGGCTACGCTAGGCTACCCAAATTGAGACCGGGAGACATCCTAGACTGGTGTCTTGACCAAATTTGCTATTCTTAACCACCTCCCGCTGTGGGGTTGAAGAAGAGGGGAAAGCTGCTTGGGAGAGAGAGAAAATTAGAGAAATGCGTGTCGAGAAACAGCGTTTGGAAAGCCTTGCCAGGCACCAGCTAACGTTCCAGTTTCCGGTACTCACCCCTTTAGGAAATCAGGCTGCCGTGTCAACAGAAGTTATATTTACAACCAAAAGAGTCTTGATTGGGGCCTGGATTGCTTGCCTTCCTAGAAAAGGAAGAGCTCACTAACACTGGCAGCTAACAGGGAAAGGCAACAATGAGGACAGAGTTGATCTGAGAAGAGCTTGGTGGGAGTAGAGGTTCAGAGACAAATCTGTTTTCTTGAGCACCTGTTATGTGCCGGGTACCGGACTGGCCCTAGGTAGGACTTGGATGGTAAACATATGACACTTGTGCTACCACTTCTTTATCCTTTGCTCATGGACTACATCATGAATCAATCATATTGTTCTATTTCAGCCAATCAATTAAGGCTGAGTGGTAATAAAACATTTTGTCATTCTTGTTATATCGATTAGGTAAATCTGGCTGCAAACAATAGAATATAAGATTCACAGTGTCTTAAGCAGTGAAGATATTGATAATTCCACATAACAAGAAGTCTAGAGAAAGGCAATTTCAGGATTGGTTCAGTGGTTCAATGATGCTGGATTCAAGGTCAGCTTCTCTGTCAGTCTCTTGGCTCTCCCCTCATGGCCCAAAATAGCTGCCACAGCCCAGACAAGTCAACAAAACCCAAAGCAGCAATGGAGGAGACAGGCAGGAAACGGCTGTCTCCTAACACCTCCCTCTTATCAGAGAGGTAAATATTTCCATTGGCCCAACTGGGCCACAGACCCACTTCTAGAACAATCATTACCAAGAGGGAACAGTCATGACTTAGACCAATCACAGTTCAGCCTCTGGGACTGAGCATACTTCCACCCGATAAAATCAGGCTTCTGGTAGCAAGGAAGAAGGGGAAATGATTGGTAGACAGGCGACCAACAGTGTCTTCCACACGTGCCCTGGCATCTGGTCTATCCCCAATTTTCATGAGCAGCAGTCTCCTCGTCTCTAAAACGAGCTACAGGGAAGACAGGTCTGCATATCAGGGTGATTAAAACACTTGTCCAAGCACGAGTCCTTCTTCCACCAGCCAGGCTGACCCCTCTACTGCCCTACTGAAGGGTGCCCATACCTGCTAGCCCTTAGCCAGCCTCCTTGCTCTCCCCTCAGCCACCTGGCTTGCTAGCCACCTGGTGTCTGCAGTCAAGGCCCTCCCCGTAGGCTCTATCAGCAGGCAAGCCAGGATGGCGTGAGGAAGCAGTTCTTGGCCCAGCTCCCCAGAAGAACCAGATAAGAAGCTATTTCTATCACGGGAGACTGCCCTTGGAGGCTCAGATAGGATCCAAGGCAAACAGGGGTGAGGGTGAGAGGGAGTTAGAAACCATATTGGGGTTGTTAGAGAAGTTAGGTTAAAATTAAGAGCAGCTTTTTTTTTTTTTTGGAAGCTGGAAACGGGGAGAGACAGACTCCCGCATGCGCCCGACCGGGATCCACCCGGCACGCCCACCAGGGGCGACGCTCTGCCCACCAGGGGGCGATGCTCTGCCCCTCCGGGGCGTCGCTCTGCCGGGACCAGAGCCACTCTAGCGCCTGGGGCAGAGGCCAAGGAGCCATCCCCAGCGCCCCGGCCATCTTTGCTCCAATGGAGCCTTGGCTGAGGGAGGGGAAGAGAGAGACAGAGAGGAAGGAGGGGGTGAGGGTGGAGAAGCAAATGGGCGCTTCTCCTATGTGCCCTAGCCGGGAATCAAACCCGGGTCCCCCGCACGCCAGGCCGACGCTCTACCGCTGAGCCAACCGGCCAGGGCAAGAGCAGCTTTTAGTGAGAGAACTAAGCCTAGGCCCAAAGTCTTGGGGACTAGGACTAAAAATGACTCATCCTCGGCCTGTGGTGGCGCAGAGGATAAAGTGTGGACCTGGAATACTGAGGTTGCCGGTTCAAAACCCTGGGCTTGCCTGGTCAAGGCACATATGGGAGTTGATGCTTCCTGCTCCTCCCCTGCTTCTCCCTCCCTTCTCTCTCTCTCTCTCTTCTCTAAAAATGAACAAATAATTTTTTTAAATAAAATAAAAATAAAAATGACTCATCCTCATCATTACAGCAATGACTTACCCTAGGACTGAATGTTGGATTATGTCTCAAGGGGCAATGGAGACAGAACACATCGCAGCCTAGCTGACATTCAAACCATCCCCCTGTCTTTTTCTCCTTTCTAACAAACCCTGAGCCCCATAGGCTGTGCTTCTCCCCAACCCAAGGAGAGAATCTTCATTGGCCAAAGCTAATCATGATCATTCCATCCCTCTTGCTTGTAATTGGTTTAGAAAGGGGCAGGTGATACAATTCTGGCCAATGAGATGTGAAGGAAAATACACTCCCTTCCTCTCCTCTAGCATTTAGATGTTGCCGGAAGAGGAATTGGTCCTAGAGCAATGAGAGTCACTTTTTGACCACAAGGGGGGTTGGGGTCTACACATCGAGAATGCTGAGACCTTACATTTACCCCCTTGACCTTTAGATATTGAAGAAAATATATCTTCAATGTTTAAAATCCTTTGAGTTGGGTTCCTGTGACTTGCAGACAAAATCATCCTCATTAATAGGGCCCCCACCCCCACCCAGGGGTGCCAGTGGTCTCCCTGCAATAACTAGCCATGTCCCTACACTGCTCAAAGCTCTGCTCTGCCTCAGTTGTACCCTTCATCCAACCTCAAGGCTCTCAAGAACCTGGGCCCCGCCTCCCTCTCTGGCTCCACCCCCAGCCGCATCCCTAATCTCACCCAGTCTCTAATCACACTGACCTCCTTGCAGTTCCCAGGAGCTGCACCAGCTTCCAAACTTCCACACCTTGGAAAATGCAATTACCTGGGCACAGAATGTCCTTAAGACATAGTTTGGGGACAGGCACTCGCGGACTTGAATTCCATCTCCAGCACTGTCTAGCTATGTGACCATGGACTAGGTAATTCCCCTCTCTGGGCCTCAATCTGCTAGTTAATAAAAGAGCAATGACAACATCTACCCCAGAGAGATGTTGGAATTAAATGAGATGATGTAAATAAAACACGTGGCACAGGTTAGGGACTCAAAAATACGAGCTTCTTACCGATCAGCCACCCCTGATAACTCTGTTGTCATTCTGCGGGCCGGGGCTGTCTCTCCCAGCACAATGGGAGCTCCCAGAGGACAGAATCAGGGCTTGATTCAAACCCAGAGTCGGGTTCTGTGGCTGGAGCAGTGAATACCAGGGCAGGGCAGGTTCACGCAGCAGGAAGGAGAAGGGGCCACAGCCCAGGAGCTCCCGGCTCAGCTCAGACAGGACTCCTCTGGGGAGCCTTCCCACATGCCCACACTGGACCCACCAGAGCCATCACTTCTGCAGTCCCCGAGAGCCCACTCCCCTGTGTCTGTGTGGAGATCTGTGTGCCCCACCGGGCCGGGGGCACGGTGACAGCGGGGACCTTGTGTGACTCATCTCTCTGTCCCCGGAATGCAGCAGGGATCGCCCATGCTATGTGCTCCATAAATGAACACTGTCAACTCTGAAGCCAGAAAACTGCCAGAGCCCCCGCCCACCCAGGCTACCCTCGAGCTGGGTCCTCCTTCTCCCTTCCCACAAGAACATGCTATAAACGGACGGCACACCAGCTGGTGCCAGAAACAGGGCTTGGATTTCACAAACCAAGTGGCCTGTCCCAGAGTGGGGGTGGGGTCCTGGGGGCCCCAGAGTGTGACCATAAATAGCAGAGAGGCCTCCTGTCTGCTCTGATTTCTACCTGAGTCACCTCACCAAGCAGCGTTGCGCAAAGGCGGCAACGACCAGGAGGGTCCGGCCATGGCCCTGTGGCCAGCATTCTTGAGACTCCAAGGATAGACCCAGTTGGTATCCACACCCTTCTCAGCCAAGACCCTGGCCGAGGAGCCCGTTAAAGCAGTGACACGTGGGCCCTTCCTCCCAAGGAAGCTGAGACAGACACACACACTGGCCCTGGTTACCCGCGCTGCCAGGGAGACGAGCCAGGACCCAGCCCCGGCCCCAAGGACCCAGAGGTAGGTCCCACTAAAAACACGAGTGACAGACAAGGCAGGACCATTTCCCTGGCCCGGTACATTTGGAAGGAAACATCCATGTTGCAGAGAAAAGAGGATATATCTGTTTTGGCCCAATACAGCATCTCCAGTACTTTCCCCCACACTCAGTACAGTGTGTGACTGAAGATCTTAGCTTCGAGCCTTGGCTGAAACTTGTCCTCTACGCCAGGGGTCCCCAAACTTTTTACACAGAGGGCCAGTTCACTGTCCCTCAGATCGTTGGAGGGCCGGACTATAAAAAAAAAAAAACTATGAACAAATCCCTATGCACACTGCACATATCTTATTTTAAAGTAAAAAAACAAAACAGGAACAAATACAATATTTAAAATAAAGGACAAGTAAATTTAAATCAACAAACTGACCAGTATTTCAATGGGAACTATGCTCCTCTCACTGACCACCAATGAAAGAGGTGGCGGCAGGGGCCGGATAAATGGCCTCAGGGGGCCGCTTGTGGCCCGCGGGGCCGTAGTTTAGGAACCCCTGCTCTACGCCAAGCCGTTCCTTGTCTGTTTGGTAAGTGATCACGAAGTAGCCCCCACCTGAAATTACATGATCTATCCACTTGTTTACGAGTCTACGGCCTTTCCCCTCTGACCAAGGTGTCAGTGCTGTGAGGGCAGGGGCCTGTTTTCCTGCTCACTAAGGTATTCCCAGCCTCTGGAATAGCACCTGACATATACCACCAGGTAGCCAATAAATAAGAAACGTGTTCAGTGAATGAATATGGCCACGCCTCGGGCTTCTCAGCCTGGAGAGACCACTTCAAATTGGGCTGTGGAGTGAGGTAGGCTTGGATTTAACTTCCTTGCTTTGCAACCTTGGACAAGGGACTTTCTGTGAGCCTCTATTTTTTCATCTTTATAATGGGAGCCAAATAGATCTGTTTCCCAGCTTATTGAAATTCAATCCCTGAGAGGCACTTTGTCCCACCTGGCCTAGAATGGGGCTTCAATAAACAGTCGTGCGGTTATTATTTCTGCTGTTGCTCTTAGTGTGACGGGATTAGGGGATGGGCACACGCTGTGGTGACAGAGATTTCAGTCCAGGCCCTGTCACTCACTGTCTCGTCTTGGCAAGTCGCAAGGTCTCTCTGAGCCTCAGTTCCCTCACATATATAATGGGCACTGCTCCACCAGCTCCCTGAGTGAAGCACTATAAAGATTCAAATGCAAAAAATCAAGTCCAGCCTGCTCACCCGCCCACCCAGGATGGCATGGAGTGAATGTGGGATTCCAACAGGCTCTGGAAGGGATAACCTTTAAAGTCCTGCTGGCCCAGCAGGGCTGGACTATAAATAGTTCCCAGCCCCTGGCAGGCCCTGCGGCAGGGCTGATCAACAGGGCCCAGGTTGCCACACTCCGGGGCGAAAAGAATCTCACCTCGCCACACCCTTGTGTGCAGCATAGGGCGCACCATCTATCAAAGAGTCTAAAGGTCTGTGAACACTTTGACCTATCAATACCCCTGGCAGGAGCCTGGCTTCAGATAAATGCTCACAGGTGCATAGAGGGGTCACCACACCACTGTCTTTAGTTCAAGTGCTAGGAACAGCTTGAATGTCCATGGGTGAGGGCTGCCAGCTGACGACTTCAGTCTTTTTCATGTCTACATCACCAGTGCCTACATCAAGTCCTGGCACAGACACAGGGCTCGGAAATATGTTAAATGAATGTACAGATCTCAATAATGAGATATTATGCAATCATTAAAAAGAATGAGACACAGCTACACATACTGAGTTGGAAATATGTCCTCAGCTTAAATGATCAAAAGAGAGAGAGAGAGAGAGAGAGAGAGAGAACAAGTGTGAGATCAAACCCACAACCTTGGTGTATTGAGATGATTCTCTAAACAACCGAGCTTACTGGCCAGGGCTTAAATCTACCTTTAAAAAAAAATTTATATATATATATATATATATATATATATATATATATATATATATATATATGCTTGACCAGGCAGTGGCGCAGTGGATAGGGCGTCAGACCTGGGATGTGGAGGACCCAGGTTTGAGACCTCAAGGTCACCAGCTTGAGCGCGGGCTCATCTGGTTTGAGCAAGGCTCACCAGCTTGAGCCCAAGGTTGCTGGCTCGAGCAAGGGGTTACTCGGTCTGCTGTAGCCCCCCCCCCCCCGTCAAGGCACATATGAGAATATGAGAAATCAATCAATGAACAACCAAGCAACAAAGAATTGATGCTTTTCATCTCTCTCCCTTCCTGTTTGTCTGTCCCTATCTGTCCCTCTCTCTGTCTCTGCCAAAAATAAAAAATAAAAGAAAATAAATATATATGCCACCACATTTCAAATCATCTAAGCCGGGACTGGGGATGAGGCCCTCATCAACTCTTCCATAGCAAAGGGTTCTAAGATCTTGGAAAGAAGTACTTAGTAAGCTCCTACTATATACCAAGCACCAAACTCAACTCTCACAAATACTTTTTCATCTAATCGCACCATTTCAACGAAGTGCATGCATGTCCTTACTTAACAGTTGCAGTTGAATAAATTGAGTAAGCTGGGTCTCACAGGGGTTAAATGACTTGCAGTACAGTATCAATAGTTAAGAACATGGGTGTTTGCGTCTGACCCATCTTGAGTTCAAATTCCATCTCTGCTACTGTGTGACCTTGAGCAAGTGGTTTCATCTCTCTGAGCCTTATTGTTCTCATCTGCACAATGGGATAAAGAATGCAGCTAATGCCCAGGGGTGGTTCTGAGAAATCAATGAGATAACACAGGGAAGGCACTTAGCACAGTGCCTAGCACATTGCAGGTATTCCATGAGCAGCAGACACTACCATCAATATTATCATCATTATCACTATTGTTCCCTCTGCCACCACCAGCAGCCAGGCTCACGCAGCTAACCGAAGCCAGAACCCGCCTCCAGAGCCCACAGGAACTTTAACCAAGATCTAGGGATTTGGGCTGCTGAACACACAATACAGTGTACAGATGATGTATTATAGAATTGTACACCTAAAATCTGTATACTTTGGCCTGACTGGTGGTGGTGCAGTCAATAGGGCATCCACCTGGGACACTGAGGTCCCAGGTTCGAAACCCCGTGGTCTCTGCTTTGAAGCTCAACATTGCTGGCTTGAAGTCCAAGGTCACTGGCTTCAAGCCCAAGGTCGCTGGCTGGAGCAAGGGGTCACTGGCTCGGCTGGAGCCCCCATGTATGAGAAGCAATCAATGAGCAATCAACTACGAGTCGATGCTTCTCCTCTCTCTCCCTTCCTGTCACTCTGTCTGTCTGTCTGTCTGTCTGTCTCGCTCGCTAAAACAAACAAACAAAAACTGTATAACTTTGTTAAGCAGTATTATCCTAATAAATTCAATTTTAAAAAAAGACCCAGGGAACAGGCCAGGGCTACATTAAGCCAAATTTTGTCTGTGGGGAGTCACAAGGCCCAAAGCCATGTGCGTATGTAGTGTGTGTGTAGCCAAATAACGTCCCCTTGGAAACAATGATTAGAACAACAGGTCTTTGCAGGCAAGGGGGGACCACACAGGAGCTACATTCATGACTCTGTCTCCAGGACAGGGTCCCACAGGCATCTCAGGAGCATGGCACCACGAGGGTGACCTCAAATTAGCTGCATCCATTAATAACATCCCACTTTTAATGGTGATGATGCCCTGAGCCAAACAAGCAGGGCACCTGTCAGCGTCCATCTCCCAGAGGAACCGTCGGCAGGGGCCTGGACTTGGAGCTACAAGGGCCCCTACCAGAAACCCTTAGGAGTCAGTCAAGCTCAGCTTGAGCCATGAGCCCCATCTTAAACTTTCAGGAGAGTAAAATGCAATTGACAAGGTTAAAGATAAAGTAGAAGAGGTCAGAGCCATACGCTGGTGATCATTCCCCAAACACTCACCAAGGTCTAATTGCGCTGGGCTCAGTGCCAGGCCTGGGGCTCCGAAACAGGCTACACACAGTTACTGCCCTCCAAGGCCTCTGAGTTTCCTGGAGAAAACAGGAATGCTGCTGATGCCAAAGTGATGAGAATAAAGGCTGACTTTTATTGAATGCCTACCATGTGGAAGACATTGTGCTAAGCACTTCAGACACATCGTCTCATCTTTACAGACAGCAAGTAAAATAAAGAACTCGGACTCTACTGTGGGCCCTGGCCTCAGTGCATTACATGCACCTTGATCTTGCAAACAACTGTCCAAGGTAGGCATTATTCGAAGCTGAGGCAATGGTGGCCTCTGCAGCCAGGCAGACCTTTGTTGGAAGCCAAAGTCTGCCGAATCATTGGTTGTATGATTTGAGGAAAGCTATTTATTCTCGACAAACCTTGGTGACTTTGTCTGTAACACGAGTTTTATAGCAATTCCTATTACTGTAATGTGCCTTTTATGTACATGTTACTCTATTCCTGTCTCTTTTAAAAGCCTGATCTTTATGTGGGATGTACTTTCCCTTCGTACAAAGTACCAAAATTGGCTTTATTAGCCCTGGTGGGGTACCTCAGTTAGTGAGAGCATTGTCCTGATATGCCAAGGTTGTGGGTTTGATCTCTGGTCAGGGCACATACAAGAATCAACCAATGAGTGTATAAATAAGTGGAACAACAAATTGATGTTTCTCTCTCTCTCTCTCTCTCTCTCTATCACTCTCCCTTTCTAAAATCAATTTTAAAAAACCACTGAGTAGAGCAGTATAAAGGGAGAGGAGAGATAGAGAAAGCAGAAGAGGGCTTTCATCCAAAAGGGAGGAATAGTAAATCCCTTTATGTCGATAAATCTGACACCTTCGATGAAATGCACAAATTCCTTGAAAGACATACACTACCAAAGCTCATTCAAGAAAAAAATAGGACTTCTAAATTGCCTAATCAAAGACATTAAAATCAGAGTTAAAGGCTTGACCTGAGGTGGCACAGTGGATAAAGCCTCAACCTGGAACGCTGAGGTCAGCGAGTTCGAAACCCCGGGCTGCCTGGTCAAGGCACATATGGGGGTTGATGCTTCCTGCTCCTCCCCCCTTCTCTCTGTCTCCTTCTCTCTAACAATGAATAAATAAAAAAAATCTTAAAAATAAATCAGAGTTAAAAACCTTTCTATAGGCCCTGACCAGTTGGCTCAATGGTGGAGTGTTGGCCTGGCGTGCAGGAGTCCCAGGTTCGATTCCCAGCCAGGGCACACAAGAGAGGCGCCCATCTGCTTCTCCACTCCTCCCCCTCTCCTTCCTTTCTGTCTCTCTCTTCCCCTCCTGCAGCCGGGGCTCCATTGGAGCAGGGTTGGCCCGGGTGCTGAGGATGGCTTCATGGCCTCTGCCTCAGGCGCTAGAATGGCTCTGGTCGCAGCAGAGCAACGCCCCAGATGGGCAGAGCATCACCCCCTGGTGGGCATGCCGGGTGGATCCCGGTCGGGCGCATGCGGGAGTCTGACTGCCTCCCCGTTTCCAACTTCGGAAAAATACAAAAGCCTGACCAGGCGGTGGCGCAATAGATAGGGTGTCAGACTGGGATGTGGAAGACCCAGGTTCGAGACCCCGAGGTCTCCAACTTGAGCGTGGGCTCATCTAATTTGAGCAAGGCTCACCAGCTTGAGCCCAGGGTAGCTGGCTCGAGCAAGGGGTCACTCGGTCTGCTGTAGCCCCTGCCCCCCCCCCCCCCCGCAAGGCATGTATGAGAAATCAATCAATGAACAACTAAGGAGCCGCAATGAAGAATTGATGTTTCTCATCTTTCTCACTTTCTGTCTGTTTGTCCCTGTCTGTCCCTCTCTCTGACTCTCCCAGTCTCTGCCACAAAAATAAATAAATTTTTGAAAAAATAAAAATAAAAAAAACAACAAAAAAAAACCTCTCTATAAAGGCAGCTTCCCTGAAGAATGCTGCTAAACATTTAAGGAGGAAGTAATATCAATTCTATATAAATGCGATGAAAGAGGAAGGAAGTTACTAGCATTTAGAAAGTGCTTACTATGTGCCCACTCCTATCCAGGGCAAGAGAGAGGCCCAGCTCCACCCGGAGACCTAGCGCAGGGTTTGCCAAGGGAAGACCTTGCCCCAGAAAAAGTCTCAGAGCACATAAGCACCAGAGACCCTCATCCCGGGATGGTACACACGTTACATCTATCTCTTCCCTGCTGGGTCCGTGGTAGACCTTGCTAATCATAGTCAATTCCAGCTTCTTTCTACGAATCCAGGTAAGACTTCTCAATCCTTCTAAACATGGAACTCCCAGCACAGAGAAGCCTGCGGTCGGAAGGAAAGCTCTGGTTCATCTCTGATCTAGTCTAACCCCAGCCGATAGAAAACCAAGGCCCGGAGAAGGTAAGGGTCTTCCCTAAAGCCCGAGATGCGCCACAGGGCAGTCAGGGTCTTAGAAACTGATTTCTAAATAGTGTGCGTAGGTAGAGGAGACAGTGCGTATGTTTTCTCTGTCCTGCTACAGGGGGGCTCCTTCGGGAAAAGGCCTGGGTCTAGTTTAACTTTGGACTCCGTGCTCTGCACACCAGGTTCACAGCAGGTATCTGCAAATGTCTCTTGACTTAGGAAGGAATGGAGTGAATGAGTTTGACGGGAGGTTTGGGTAGTAGCTGCCAAACCAGGAGATGCTTCAAGTGTCTAACACCCCGAGATGCTACCTTCTCAGAATGATCGCCGTCCAGAACCCATTCTCAGTCTAAAGGTGAGCGGCTGTGGGGGACCTCAGTGTGGATCAGAAATGTGTCTAAACAGCAGCAATTTTGCCATCTATAGATTAAACTTTCAAACGGCAGAAACTAAAAGAGCTTTTCGAGTCAACCAAAAAAAATGACATTTTGATGAATTTCAACTGTTTCAAACTGCACTACTAGCTATAAATATCAAAGTCATGAGGCATCTGGGAGAAAAAGTCTCTTTTATCCATATCATTGATGGGTGGTCTTGTTGTTTAACTTTGCTGTTCAAATATAAGATTGATGTACTTTGGCTTTCAGGGACCAATATGGCAGAGTCCGCTTTTCAAAAATATACACGCTATATTTTAAAAATGCACTAGTAAAAATAAACAATAATAATAATAAGTGCACCAGTAGCATTTAAATAGATACACCTAAAATGTCAAAATAAAACGAGACTGAGAGAACTGAGGTCGGGACCACAGAATGCGGAAGCCGGCCCAGAGCTCCAGACCCTGTTCCCCTCTGTGGCCTCTTGGAGACCCTCTGGGGAAGACAAAGGCAACCTGTGAGGATCGGGGCCGGGGGCTCGGCTCGGCGTGGCATCTCTCCACCAGCCCCCGCCACCTCTCTGTGCCTGCCCTGGGCCCTGCGCCAGGCACATTCCTCAGGCCCCCACCACTTCCGGACCTGGCAGAGTCCTCTGAGGAAAGGCCTGAGCGGAGCAGACACTTCCTGAGAGACGGCAAAGGCAGATATGCAGCGACCACGGCAAGAGCCCGTACCCACCACTGGGGAAACTGAGGCCCAGGGAACCTCCAGGTCTCATCCAAGACCACATAATAAGGGGAGGGGGCTGGGGGGGGGGAACCACCAACATTTCCCACCAGAAAAACAAAACAAAACACCTCCTGTCTGATCCCTGCTGGATTTAATATTCTGCTACAGAAAGGCCAAGTCTTCCCCCAACAGAGGATGGGTCTCGGGTTTTGGGGGGCCCCTGAGTGCTAGAAGAACGTGGACTTCAGAGTTCTGGTTCCTCAAGAAAGAGGCTCAGTGGTCCCATCTCCAGCCCCTTCCTCTCTCTCTCCCCTGGCGTCACTCACTTGGTGGCAAACCCTGCCGTAGACCTCGTGTCCCAAGGCAGGTCCCCAAGTGCAGTTTCTGTTTTCAGTCCTTCCCACCTGCCGTGGCCACCGCCCGAGGCCTGGAGGAGGTGGGGAAGAACTCAACGCCCGGGCCCCAGTGCTCACCCTCCAGGACCACCTCTTTGCCTGTCTTCTTCAGAACCTGCACCGCCTCGTCATGGGTGGCGGAGGAAAGATCTTCCCCATTCACCGACAGGATGGCATCCCCCACGAAGAGCGCCTCCGTCTGGTCCGCGGCCAGGCCCTTGAAGATCTTGGAAATGAGGATAGGCATCTTGTTCTCTCGGCCGCCTGCACGGGCACAGAAAGAGGACGAAACTGAAGCAGACGCTCCAACACTTGGGAGTCATGTCCGGGCAAAATGATTTTTGAAGGCCTCCCGCGGTGCCCAGCCTGGTGCTGGGAAAGGGGAGGTGGGAGGGTAAAGAGAATTTCAGCAAAGAGTCTTAGAATTTCAGGACTTTGCCCTGGCCGGGTAGCTCAGCTGGATAGAGCATCATCCCGACAGGCCAACGTTCCAGGTCAAGGCATACACAAGAATCAGTGAATGCATAAATAAGTGGAACAACAAATTGATGGGGTATTTTTCCCTCCTCCTCTCTTTCAAAATCAATAAACATAATTATTTTTAAGTTTGGAACATTAATAATACTGATGGCATTTTCTTCTTCTTTTTTTATTCTTTTGAAGGTTTAAAAAAACTTTTATTTATAGCCTGAAATGATTATATGCAAATCTCAACAGCTAGATTGTACAAAAAATTGCTTGAAAATTCCTGTTTTGATGTCTTCCAAGGGTTGGATTCCATTATACATGTTTTATTCTTTCTTTAGACCTGGAAAATAGATACGATCTTTCTTTTTTTAAAATATACAATCTTTCAATGGGTGATTTATTCTTCCCTTTCCCATGTTTAGAAATCCTTATGATCCCTCAGACAGTTCCTTCTAGAACCAACTTTCCTCTTCGCCGCCCGCCAGCCCCCCCCCCCGTGAGGTCACCTTTACAGGCTCTCAACATTCACCTGTCTTAACTCCTGTCCTAGTCCTGCCATGATGACCTCCCCTCTAGGGTCCAGCGCAGCCCAGACAGCCAAGAATAATCATAATTTCACACTGAACTGAAGTCTCCAGTTTTAGGCAGAGCAGGGCAGGTATAAATAGAAACCCCTTCCTTTCCTAGGCCTCAAGCTCTGCACTTGAGTTAAGACAGGTGAATGTTTCCTCACTGGGAAAAAGTCATTTTCTATTTGTTTTGTTTTGTTTTTTCATTTCCTAAATTTGTAATTTTATAGTTCGGTCATTGGATCTTTTCATCCAATGCTCTAGGTGTTCACCACTGTTTGACTAATTTACAAGGGGTTTCAGTAACTTTTTCTTAAATATTATGGATTTTAAGCAATTTTCCCACAGTGAGGGAAACCCATTGATACCCCCTAATCTGGCATTACTATAGAATTAGCTATGACCATGGTTTCAAATTGTACAATGCAGGACCCAGGCTGGAAACCCAGCCCTTAAAGTCTAGAGATTTCAAAAGCCTATCTGAATTGCATCTCCAATAGGGTGGGGGGAGCTAATGCCTTTTACTGAATTGCTTTATTGCTAAATTCTTGAACATCCTTTTAAAAAAAGAAATAATAATAATAGTTCATGTTAGTTCCATGTACAAAGCACCAAACCCTGCTAAATGCTGTCCCTGGTGTTCCGTTGCATCTTCACAACACCTCAATCGCACAGACATGCTTAGTTTCCCACAGGAAAATTGAAGTGTGGAGAGAAGCCCCTTGCTCAAGGTCATCCAGTGAGTGGAAGTGGCAAAACCAGTATGTATTTGAACCTAGGTCTCCTGGCTTCAGAACCAATACTGTTTTGGGCCTGGGTTTTTTTTTTTTGTTGTTATTTATTTGAGAGAGATAGAGAGAGAGAAATCAATTCATCGTTTCACTTATTCATGCATTCATTGGTTGATTCTTATAAGTGTCCAAGTGTCCCAACCGGGGATCAAAACCACAATCTTGGCATAGCGGGACAATGCTTTAACCCAGTGGTCCCCAACCTTTTTTGGGCCACGGACCGGTTTAATGTCAGAAAATATTTTCACGGACCGGCCTTTAGGGTGGGACGGATAAATGTATCACGTGACCGAGACAAGCATCAAGAGTGAGTCTTAGAAGGATGTAACAGAGGGAATCTGGTCATTTTTTAAAAATAAAACATCGTTCAGACTTAAATATAAATAAAACGGAAATAATGTAAGTTATTTATTCTTTCTCTGCGGACTGGTACCAAATGGTCCACGGACCGGTACCGGTCTGCAGCCCGGGGGTTGGGGACCACTGCTTTAACCAACTGAGCTATCCAGCCAGAGCTACCCAGAAACAATACTGTTATAACGCTTTGGAAGACTGCAAGTAGGCCTCTCATATCACACCACTCGACAGGTCCGTCCCCAAAATACTGAAGATGAAGAACTAGTGGCCCAGCAAGGGGTGGTCATTATTCCGAGGTCACAAAATAAACTGGCAGCAGATGTAGGTTTGGAAGTCTCTCCTGACCCCCACAAAGATCCAACAATTTACTTATTGTACGGCGCAGAGCTTGAGGCCTAGGAAAGGAAGGGGTTTCTATTTATACCTGCCCTGCTCTGCCTAAAACTGGGGACTTCAGTTCAGTGTGAAATTATGATCATTCTTGGCTGCCTGGGCTGCGCTGGACCCTAGAGGGGAGGTCATCATGGCAGCAGAAGCCCAATCTATGTATATAAAGAATTGAGTGGAGCTGGTACTTCCCTGACGCCTCCTGAAAGTACCTCACCCCCAGCTGGAAGTGTAGTGCTAGCGTGGAATTTTAAGTGACCTTGGAGAGTCCCTGCTCCTCTCCAAGTCTGTGTGTCTATTGCAAAAGAGAACTCTATATGAACTCTAAGTTCCTTCCTGCTTTGACATTAAGTGTCCAATTTCTGGATTGATCTGCTGCCCTATCCCATGCTGGAGTTTGGGAATAAGACTGGCGCCCACTCCCTGGACTCCCCATTTTCCTCTTTTAGACCCCTGTGGTTGGCTACATGAGGATTTGCCCTTCCACAGGAAAGAACCAGTTCCCCGGGGCCCTATCTAGTGGCCTGATAATTAAAGTTCAAATCCCAGCTCTGCCGCTCATTAACTGTGTTATCCTGGGAAAACAACTATTCTGAGTCTCGGTTTCTTCACCTGCAAAATGATGATTATGCTCCCTACCTTTACCCCCTGTTGCCAGGATGAAGTCGATCCTGAGCCTAGAGTACCAAGCACAACGCTCAGCTCACAGCTGAGCCGCCCCGACGCCCACCCCCCTCACCCAGGCCAGAGTCTGGAAGCACAGGAACAGAGCCAATGCCCAGAAGAGGGAACAGTGCACATCCAGAATGATGCCAGGGCTGACATCCTTTCTCAAGGCAGGTAGCACACTCCTGGGGGCTGAGACCCTGAGAAGTAATCGCGTTAGGAATTGTAAACCCCACAGCTGGGGGTGTGCAGGGATTTTAGGCACTACGTTTAGGTGCTTTGGGAATCTCTCCCAGCCTCCATTTTCCTTCTCATCTAACGGCAATTAATTAACCAGGCACCTACTATGTGCTGGCAGGGTGAGTGCTTTAGACTCCTGTTCTCACAGAAACATCACAACCCCATCACTAGCCTCCTTGTATGGATGAGGAAACTGAGGTCCAGAGATGGGAAGTGACTTGAGTTCACACAGTTGATGGTGGACTCAAACAGTCTTGCTGCACCTTAAAAATAGCTGTCAGCATTGGGACCTGAGAGCTCTCAGAGAAGACTAACGACTCCATGTCCACCCCTGTCAATCCTATGCAAGGTGGAGATGGTTAGATCAGGAAGCTCAAACCCACCTCTCTGCCTGGGTACACACCCTTCCCCAGTCCTCAGATTCCCAGGTCTTTTCTGGCCCCCTGTCTGTGAGGTCAGCTGGTACCTCATTTCCAATCGCCCCCTGTGCTTTGAACTCTCCGCTTTAACCCTAGCTCCCACCTTGTCTGTGTCTCGGGGACTTCCCCCTCCCTGACTAGTGACCTCCCAAGGCCTCAGTCCCTTCTCTCCATCCTTTGCTCTCCTAGGGACCCTCTTGTCCTTGATGTCCACACAATCCCTGAGAGCTAACCTGCCTCAGATCTCTACGTCTCCACACAGAACTCTCCATCCACGTGTCCTTGGTGCGTCCCCAAGCCCCTCCACACCTGTACCTTTCTACGGGGACCTCGGACTCTCGAAACCCTCTCGACCTTGGTGCTCAGGGTGCCCTCGGTTCCCTCGGTCCTCTCAAGCCCCTATACCCCCAGAGAGAAGTCCTTCAACTCCATGTTCTAGGTACGCTGCCAGCCCCCGGACCCCTGCGCCCCAGGTGCCCCCTCGCCCACCTTTGATGCTGATGCCCAGCCCGCCGGCATCGGCCTTGCGCACCGTCACACGGCGCCGCTGGAGCGGCAGAGCCTCAGGCAGCTGCGGGGGTGCCGCGCCCGGCTCCGCCGCGCCGTTGAGCTGCGCGGGCTCCTGCTCCCGCGAGGCGCCGGGCTCCGGGCCGGGCTCGCCGTCGGCGGGGCTCACGGTCAGCGCGTCCTCCGCCAGACTAAGCAGTACCCTCTGCCACCGCTCGCCTCCGGCCCCCGAGCCCGCCCAGATGCGCAGTTCCAGCAGCCCGGTGCGCGGGGCGCGCCTGCCTGACGCCATCTTCGCCTACGAGCCCCCGGGCCGCTGCGTTCGCCCTGCCCCGCAATGCCCAGCCGGCTCCAACCGAGCGCCCAGGGCAGAGGGCAGCGGGGGCCCGGCTGGGCCAGCCGCCACCCTAGCCGCTGGGGGGTGGAGCCTCTAGGGGCGGGGCTTTGTGGGTGTGGCTATCTGCGAGGGGCGTGGCCTCAGTCCAGCTTGCCTAGGGCTGGGGAGGCGCCCAGGATCAGAGGTTGTAAAGTGAGGGATGACTTGGGGGTTAGGGTCCTAAGGGCGACGGGGCGAGGGCGCGAAGTCCGGAGAGGAGCCAGTGGAGTGCGAGAGATTGGCGGGGCCACAAAGGGGACAGGACTTCGGGTCGGGAGCGGAGACCTAGGATCCTCGGAGGAGACCTTGTGCTGGGCGTGGCCGTCGGGGTCCGGGACCGTCGCTCACGCACGTAAGAGCACAAGAAAAAGACACAGGAACTAGTGCAAGGCTCTGGGCTTCGAGACGGGGCTACCTACGGTAGAGCGCTGGACTCCAGGGAGTTTAAAGGGTAGGCGCCGAACCTCAAGCGCGGTTGCTAGTGACGGAGACTTGGAAGGAGCGGGTTTCCCACTGGAGGGCCGGAGCTTTGGCCTGTGGGCGTGGCTTAATCTGGGGCGCGACTTCCAGCCTTTACAGGCCACGCCCACTGAGATGAGGCCGCCGCTGGCTCTGCCTAGGATTCCGGGAGGAGGTGGGAACGGTCCCCACTTCCAAAAAAGTTTAGAAGATTAAATTCCCTGTTCTGTTCACAGTCGAATACAGAAATGACTGAAGTCCCACCCTGCGAGCCCTGTCTGCAGAAGAAAGCAAACCTACTCCCGGTGTGAGGGAAGAGGACTAGAAGGTGGGACTCTCTGTGTCTGGGCGTCTGGAGAAAGAGTTTAGGATCCCTCCCTGCTCAGACACTGTTCGCTCCACGCCAACCTTGGTATCATCACTTCACTGCTCTAAGCCCCAATTTCCTCATCTGTGAAATGCGAGTCATAATACTGCCTACCTCAAAGGACTTGTGTCAGGATTAAATCAATGTGAAGACGTATTGAAACCGTAAAATCCTATGGAATCAATATCATCACTTTAATTCATTGGATGCTTACTGTCGGCCAGGCCTAGATCTGAGTATTTTTCATGTGTTATCTAGTCTTCACAGTTGCCTCGCTGAATAGCTATGAATACCCCCATTATACAAAACAGAAAACGCATGCTTTGTCGATAGTGGCGCAGTGGATAAAGCACCAACCTGATACGCTGAGGTCCCAGGTTTGAAACCCAGAGGTCGCTGGCTTAAGTGTGGGATCATCAACATGATCCCTTCGTCGCTGGCTTGAGCAAGGGGTCACTGGAGCCCACCCCCCATCAAGGCATATATGAGAAGCAATCAATAGACAACTAAAGTGACTCAACTGTGAGTTGATGCTTCTCATCTCTCTCCCTTCCTCTCTCTCTGAAAAAATAAAAATAAAAAAAGGAAAACACGGCTTGAGAAGTTTTCATTGAACCAGGTCATACATTTGCGAGTGGAGCAGAGCTGAGATTCACACCCAGGCCTATTGGACACCAGTGCCTGGAGACTGACCCACCCTGCTTGACAGCAGCCAAATACAGAATGGAAGCAATGGTTATCGGGAAAATCCCACCATGTTTGCACGTCTCAGCCAGCCTCATCCCTACCCCTGTCTCGATCCTCCACTCCTAGCTGGAATGTGTGGATCAATGAGTGCAGGGCCACATCAGTATGTGAGGTCCCTGCATCTTCAGGTAGCACCAGCCACAAAAGATACTACCAAGAAAGAAACTCACCCTGGCTGAGTAGTTCAGTTGGTCAGAGCATCATCCCCATGCACCAAGGCTGCAGGTTCGATCCCCAGTCAGGGCGCATACAGGAATCAACCAGTGAATGCATGAATAAGTGGAATGACAAATAGATGTTTCTTTCTCTCTCTCTCTCTCCCCCTTTCCTTTCTCTAAAATAAATAAATAAAAAGATAACATATGCACATTGTCCACAGCAAATTTATGTTGCTTTCTAACTAACTAGAAATGAGCCCAAGTGTGCAACAATAAGAGAATAGCTTTATACCACTAAAAAAACACACACACACAAAAAAAAACCTAAGGCGACCTACACACTGTAATACATTTATGTATTATATGCACATACGCATATAATAAATATATAAGTGCCATTTATTCAGTTTGTTATATGTTGCCACATAAGCTGGCTGATTTATATACACTGTCTTTTTTTTTTTAATTCTTTTTATTTATTTTTAGAGAGGAGGGAGAGAGAAAGAGAACAAGCGAGAGCAGCAGGGAGGAGCAGGAAGCATCAACTCCCATATGTGCCCTGACCAGGCCAGCCCAGGGTTTCAAACCAGCAACCTCAGCATTCCAGGTAGACACTTTATCCACTGTGCCACCACAGGTCAGGCCACTGTCATTTTTTTAACATTGATTTTAGAGAGAGAGGAAGGGAGACAGACAGACGGACACAAACATCGATTTGTTTCTGCATGTGCCCCAGCCGGGGACCAAACCAGCAACCTCTGTGCTTTGGGACGAAGCTCTAACAACTGAACCATCTGGCCAGGGCTATACATTGTCATTTAAACTTCACATAAATCCTGGGCAGCCTGTATATTGTCCCCATTTGATAGACAAATTGAGGCACATCTCTGGTAGAACAGACTCTAATCTAACCTGGATTTGTCCAACTTCCAAATCTATGTCCCTCCTGCTCCTCCATTCAGCAGGCCACACAGCAGCAGGGGCTCAGTTTACAATCCATTCCTTCATTCAACAATATTGAACATCACGCCAGACCAGGCCGTGGCGCAGTGGATAGAGCCTCGGACTGGGATGCGGAGGACCCAGGTTCGAGACACTGAGGTCGCCAGCTTGAGCGCAGGCTCATCTGGTTTGAGCAAAGCTCACCAACTTGGACCCAAGGTCGCTGGCTCGAGCAAGGGGTTACTCGGTCTGCTGAAGGCCCGCGGTCAAGGCACATATGAGAAAGCAATCAATGAACAACTAAGGTGTTGCAATGCGCAATGAAAAACTAATAATTGATGCTTCTCATCTCTCCGTTCCTGTCTGTCTGTCCCTGTCTATCCCTCTCTCTGACTCTCTGTCTCTGTAAAAAAAAAAAAAAAAAAAAAAATTGAACATCACTATGTGCCAGACACAGTGCTTGCTAAAAGTGGCTATCCGGTTCTAAAAAAAGACAGGGTCTTGTTTCATCTAACATACAGTCCCCCTAGGAGGCAGAGTACCCTGATGGTTAAGAGCATAGGCTTTGGTTTCTGATTTTCTACGTTCAAATTCTCACTGTGCACTTTCTATATGTATGGTTCTGGATGACTTATTTAACCCCTAAACTTCCATTTCATAATCTATAAAATGGGAATACTATATTAAAATTACTGTTCCAGAGATGATTATGAGAAATGCATAAAATAATACTGGCTGTTTAGCATAATTCCTGTACATCGTAAGCAAATATGAAAATTCAAAAATATGAATTATAATTATCTTGGAACAGAAGCATCAAGTGTCAAAGAATTATAAGTGTCAAAACAGGAAAGACACGAGTAAAGAAAACAAATAACCCAGGGTCTGACATACATGATACTCAATAAGTATACAAAAGAGAGAGGGGCCCTGGCCGGTTGGCTCAGTGGTAGAGCGTCGGCCTGGCGTGTGGGGGACCCGGGTTCGATTCCCGACCAGGGCACATAGGAGAAGCGCCCATTTGCTTCTCCACCCCCCCCCTCCTTCCTCTCTGTCTCTCTCTTCCCCTCCCGCACGCAGCCAAGGCTCCATTGGAGCAAAGATGGCCCGGGCGCTGGGGATGGCTCCTTGGCCTCTGCCCCAGGCGCTAGAGTGGCTCTGGTCGCGGCAGAGCGACGCCCCGAGGGGCAGAGCATCGCCCCCTGGTGGGCAGAGTGTCGCCCCTGGTGGGCGTGCCGGGTGGATCCCTGTTGGGCGCATGCGGGAGTCTGTCTGACTGTCTCTTCCCGTTTCCAGCTTCAAAAAAATACAAAAAAAAAAAAAAAGAGAGAGAGAGAGGGATGGAAGGAAGTGGGAGGGCACTATAACATTATATATGCGTTGATATTTTAAAAGTACTTAAGTGTAGAGCAGCAGCTTGAGAAATAGGAGGCGAGCACTCTTGATAAATAAGAACTGCAATCTACGTGGCTTTTGGAAATTTCTCTCTATGGTAAGAGGGGAAGGGAGGAGGGATCAGGCAGGGGACTAGGGACCAGGGGGAGGTGAGACTTTTTCCCAGGAACAAAGCCTGGAGCCAGATCTTTAAAAGTCCCCCCACGTACTGCCCTGCTTAAAAAAGACTTAATGAGCCCCAGACAAACTTGGTGAGAAAAAGCCCTGATCCAGAGTTCCTCCCCTGGGGGATGGTTTTCTGTGGTTATGATTGGAAGGGAGGAAGGAGAGGAGTGATGTGCAGAATAAGAGGAGGCTAAAAGAATAAAAATATAAACAAGAGGAGGCTAGCAGAGAAATAAGAAGGATGTGGAGCCAAAGAAAACAGTGATGTGTATGTTTGTGTGTGCAAGATCACACGATATGGACAGTGCCAATCAGCTGAGTCCCTGGCGACCCACCCACAGAAACCCCGTAGCTGGAGGAATGCTTTACTCCTCCCTCTACTGTGGTCAGCTGAATCCTCTCCTCTGTGGCTCAGAAATTGTCCCCTTGGACACACACACACACACAGGCCTGGCTCCCCACCAAACCCCAGGGCAGAGCTTCCAGAGGAAGCCAGTTCATTCCCAAGGGATAAGAGAGGGGGAAGGGAAAAAGGAGGGAACTGCCCAGTTCACCAGTCTCGAATTTCCCACGGAAGACCCCGCAAGCTCAAGCCTTTGGGCTGAGAGTCTAGGAGCTGGGTCAGAGAGGCCTCTATGCACAGGCTCTAAGGGAGCAGAGATTCCTACACTCCTGGCCTCCCAGCAACAATAATGAGAGTTAACAGGACTAACTCACTGGATCCTCTCAGTTAATCTTCGGGCTTGACTGGTGGTGGCGCACTGGATAGAGCTTTGACCTGGGATGCTCAGGTCCCAGGTTCAAAATCCCGAGGTCACCAGTTTGAGCACGGGCTCATCCGGCTTGAGCGCAGTGTCACCGGCTTGCGCGTGGGATCATCAACAGGATCCCATGGTCACTGGGTTGAGCCCACGGTTGCTGGCTTGAGCAAGGGGTCACTGGCTCAGCTGGCCCCCTCATATGGTCAACGCACATATGAGAAGCATTCAATGAAAAACTAAGGTGATGCAACTAAGCATCAAACTAAGAGTTGATGCTTTTCATCTCTCTCCCTTCCTATCTCTCTCTCTTTGTCTCTTTCTCTCTTACTTGCTATTAAAAAACAACAACAACAACAAAACCCCTTAAAGACAGTCCTAGGAAGTAGGTCCCATTATTACCTCCACTAGGCAGATGAGGAAACTGGAGCTCAGGTATATGATGTAATAAGCACCAAGCAGTCTGGCAGCAGAGCTCAATGTGAGACCACACTGCACCCGGGGAGAGGTTTGGATCTTAGTGGAGAGTGGGAGGCTTCCAAGGTCTAAGACTCCATGGTACCCTGTGGGCTGGAAACCAAACCAGGAAACCAGGTGCTTCCCTATGTGTCGCCTTTTAGTCTTCATTGCGGCGTGTAAGGCAGACACTCAAGTCTCCATTTTGCAGATGAGAAAACCAAAGCTCAGAGAGGTAAAGTGACTTGTCCAAGATCATACAGCCAATACATGACAGAGCCTGAATATGAAACAGATTGTTTCTGATTTCCTTAGCTTTAGCCCTTTCCACTGGGCTACTCAAGATCCTAGTTAAAATCCAATTCTCAGAATGTCAGAGAATTCAAATTGTAGGCTTATAGCATCTAGAGTAAAGTGATGTTAGCATTATAAAATCTTGGTGTTTAGGATGGGACCCGCCAAATAACAAGTCTAACTGCCCACCCCACCCCGAGCAAGAAGCCCCTTGACAGCGTCTCGAAGAGCTTTCTGTCCAGCTTGAGCATGCTTGCCTCCAGTAACAGGAGCTCACCTCGCACAAGGCAGCCCACTTCAGTTAAGAAACCCAAGCCAAGGCAGAGAGCAGGAACTCACACGTTTTTTTAATGAAAAAACCAATTATTGATTGATTTTATAGAGAGGAAGGAAGAGAGGAACATCAATTTCTTGTTTCACTTATTTATGCATTCATTAGTTGATTCTTTTTTAAAAATTTTTATTTATTGATTTTAGAGAAACAGACAGACACAGAAACATTGATCTGTTCCTGTATGTGCCTTGACTGGGGATTGAACTGGCAACCTCTGTGTATCGGAGGATGCTCTCTAACCAACCGAGCTATCTGGCCAGGACTAGTTAACTGAATCTTGTATGTGCCCTGACCAGGGAACGAACCTGCAACCTTGGCATATTGGGACAACGCTCTAACCAACTGAGCTCCCTGGCCAGGGCTCACACTTGTTAATTCTGTTGTCCCAGTGCTGCCTCCCTAAAATGGCTGTTCAAAATCAAAGTTGAAAGAAATTTTTATTTTATTTTATTTATTTTTAGAAAGGAGAGAGAGAGGGAGAGAGAGAGACAGAGAGGAGAGGAGAGAGAGAAGGGGGAAGGAGCTGGAAGCATCAACTCCCATATGTGCCTTGACCAGGCAAGCCCAGGGTTTCGAATCAGCGACCTCAGCATTTCCAGGTCGAGGCTTTATCCACTGCACCACCACAGGTCAGGCGAAAGAAATTTTTAATCATCTTCCCAGAACCAGCCTATTTTTTTCCTTCACAGGACTCATGACAATTTGTACTTCATGCTTCATTTGTTTGTTCACTTGATTCTCACCTGCCTCTCCACTGTATCTCAACACGATGGTATGTTTCTATAGTTCTGGGTTTACTACAATTAAAGAAAGGTCTAAAATTTTCAGAACCAAAGATTCCACTGTCATACTTGACTTGTGTCCCCAAATATGATAAAGAAATATAAAATAAATGATACAATTACTCTTGCCCAGTAATGTTTGAGATTTACATGTAGCAAGTCTTAACAAATGGATAATCCCCTTTATATATAGATACTTGTGTATCAAAATAGGTTTTGCCACATCCTTTTCTTCTTAGCAGCTCATTAAGGTATTTTTATATTTTACCTAGCACTTTTAGATTTTTCTTTTTTGGAGCAAGAGAGTTGTTGAGAGTAGCGAAGCTTCCCAATCGTTGGTTGATAATATGTTTCTAAAAGATCACTCTGGCTACTGAACAGAGCGTGGGCAAAGGTATGGGGGAATGGATTGGAAGCAAGGAGACCGTCCAGGGGAGTGTTCAGGTTCTATATTACTGTGTCAAATACAATCCCACTCAGAGGCTTAAAGCAATGACAGTCAGTTATATTTCTCACTCTTTCTTTGCCTTGGGGCAGGGCTCCGTGGGGACAGCTCAGCTCTGTTCCACATAGTGTCAGCTGGAACTTTCCAGATGGTTCACTCACATAGCAAGGTGGTCAGGTTGCAGGATCGAATGTCTGCAGAAAGCAAGGTGAAAGGACGTGGTGTTTTTAGGATCTGAGAAGTCTTCCCAGAGTAGAGGAGGGGAATTTCACTCCACCTCTTGCTCAAAGAGGACAAGATTCCAGGAGACCATATGGGATGGGAGCTATTGTTGCTGCCTTCTTTGGAAAGTCCAACCTGCACAGGGACTGTGGAAGTTGTCTGTCTGGCAGATGGCGGTGGCCTGGACTAGGGAGGTGGCTGCAGAGAGGATGGGAAGGAGTCAAGATAATTAAGAGCTATTGAGGAAGTTAAGACTTGCAATGATGCCCTGGCCAGTTGGCTCAGTGGTAGAAAGTCATCTGGTGTGTAGAAGTCCCGGGTTCGATTCCCGGTAAGAGCACACAGGAGAAGCACCCATTTGCTTCTCTACCCTCCCCCGCCCTTCTTTCTGTCTCTCTCTTCCCCTCCCACAGCCAAGGCTTCATTGGAGCAAAGTTGGCCTGGGTGTTGAGGACAGCTCTATGGTCTACACCTCAGGCACTAGAAAGGCTCCAATTGCAGCGGAACGACACCCCAGATGGGCAGAGCATCGCCCCTTGGTGGGCATGCCAGGTGGATCCCAGTCAGGCGCATGTGGGAGTCTCCCTCCCTCCCCACTTCTGGAAAATAAAAATAAAAAATTTTTAAAGACTTGCGGATGGCTTGTGTGAGGGAGATTAGGGAAAGTCAACAACAGAAGACTTTAAAGAAGACTTTAAAGTGTGATGGTCTAAGATATCTTAGGAAGAGAGTATAGAAAAAGAAAAAATAAAATGAACCAAGGGCTGAATCCTGGGGTAGAGATCAAGAAGAAGAGGAGAGAGTAAGCGTAAGTGACCATCCTGGGAAGCAGGACATTCACTGTTGGGTATGTTTGGTTATTGGGGGGAGGGGGCATAGGAGGCAATTAAGAGAGGGCTTTTCTAATAAACCAAACAATAATCCTAGACCTCCAATTCTGGACCCAGGACAAGAAAATAACCCTTATTGGGTCATGGTGATGGTTCAAGCTGGGCTTTCAGGATGCTCGTGTGAGGAGCAAGAAGCTTCCAGAGAGAAAGGAAACACAGGAATAGGAGCCAGGGAAATGGGTCTGGATTATTCCCTAAAAATAATGAGGAACCAGGAAGGTGTTAACCTTGGCAGAAACAGATTCCAAGTCATGGTCTAAAAGCTTTTAGCCCCAATCCAGCGTTTTATGGGGAAGGAACCAGAGGCCCTAGAGAGCTTCACCAGACCTCTGCCCCCCAGCCCACTATTACTAGTCACTTGAAAGAGATATTTTTGTCAGTGAGCAGGAAACAGGCGTGCTGATGCTGGGGTCCTACAGGTTCAGCGCTCGAGCACCATATCTGATAGTTGACAGCAGAGGGCAGCAGAGAGTCAGGGCTGCAGGGTCCTAGTCAGGCTGGCCTTCTCGTCTCGACAGAAGCAAGATGGGAGTCTAGAAAAGGGTGGGAAGTGGGGATCCTTAAGAGTGCCATTTCCTAGCCCTGGCCAGGCAGCTCAGTTGGTTACAGCACTATGCCCAGGGTGCCGGTTCAACCCCCAGCCAGGGCACATACAAGAATCAACCGTGAGTGATACAGATGGGTGTTATATTGAGTTGTAGGCTTGAAACCTATACGGGTTTTGCCAGCCAATGTCATCCCAATACATTGAAAAAAAGAGTCAACCAATGAATACATAAATAAGTGGAACAACAAATCACGTTCCTCTCTCTCTCTCTCTTTCTCTCTCAAACCAGTTAAATAAAAGATTGCCTTGCCCTGGCCAGATAGCTCAGTTGGTTAGAGCATTGTCCCGCTACGCAGAGGATGCCAGTTCAATCCCTGGTCAGGGCACATACAGAAACAGATTGATGCTTCTGTCTCTTTCTCCATCTCTTCCTTCTGCTCTCTCTAAAATCAATAAATTTTAAAAATAAATTGAAAAAAGATTGCCAATTTAAAATTTTTTATTGGTTTTTAGAAAGACAAAAGGGAGAGAGAAAAACATAAATTTGTTGTTGCACTTCTTTATGCATTCACTGGGAGCCACCAATGAACACACAACTAAGTAGAACAACAACAAATGAATGCTTCCCTCTCTCGCTCTCTCTCTACCTTTCTCTAAAATGAATCAATTTCAGTATTTCATTTTTCTTAGCCAGTTACTGTATGATCTTGGGCAGATAACACTATCTCTTTGAGCCTCAGTTGCATCATCTGTAAAATGGGGGTGGTTGCCCACTTGTATTTTGCCTGATTGGTGCACAAGCACGGGGCAGCACCTTGTGTGTATAGTCTGTGTAAGACGCCGTGCTTGCCTTCAGGGCCGCAGGTTGCAAACTGCGGATTACCTGCCTGCCTGGGAGGGGCCATTGTTTGTGAGGAGCCACTGAGCCATTTCACCCGCAGGTGTTGTAAAGTACCAAAGGCTACAGAATTAATATTAATATTTTAGGAGGCTTGGAGAACATTTTATTAATTTGGATTAAGGTGTGCAGAGAAATTGTGAGAATAGTCTCTGTACTGTGTGATTGGCATGACCAGGATGGCCCTTGGCATTGTATTGTAAATGCAAGGGGAGGAAAACATGGATTCCCAGACATTCCACCACACCTGTGGGGAAAGGGGTGAATGGCTAGCCAGGTGCAGGAAGAGAAAAGCCAAAATAAACCTTTTCTTATAGCAATGAGTCATTTGCGGGCATTTGTCCCCACCGAAACTACCTCTCCTATGTAAATGTGTGTGTGACTCTGGACAGAGAGATAGCAGATAAACACTAGATAATATAGGAATGCCTTTAATATGTAAAGAGACATCTTTCTACCATTGTGTTGGCTTGTAAACTTTGTTTTCCCCAAAATAATGTATAGCTTGCAAATTGAACGTGGTCCTATCATGTTAAAGGACATATGACTATAACCAATAGTGGTAAAGGGCTCCTAATTACAATTTTTTGCTTCTGTACTTCCCACTTACAAAACTATAAAAACTAAGTAGAACAAAGGGCCAGCGCGCTCTTCCTCAGATTTCTGTTGGAGCTGCCGCCGCTTGGCCAAGCTAGACAATAAACTTTGGTGTGTAAACTACGGACCTTATTTCTGTCTTTCATGTTTTGGGTCCCTCCGAATTTGGATTAACAGTTTGCTATTGTTTGCTGGAGAAGGGGTTCCCCAGGCCCCCTGCCCGTTTTGCTTGTAAGCCCTGAGAGAGAGAGAGAGAGAGAGAGAGAGAGAGAGAGAGAGAAGCAGTTTGCCCTGCCTGCTTGCTTGCCGGCCGTGGGGAGATTCTAATAAACAGAGTGGTCCACCACCCTCAGGCTCCACAGCTCCGTTACTATCTGCCCAAATCCGTGAACCTGAAAGGCCACGGCACCCGACCATACAGGGAGAGTTGTAGTAGATCAGAATATATCATTTTTATTGATTGATTTTTACAGAGAGGAAGGGAAGGAGAGAGGAACTTCGACTTGTTCCATTATTTTGCATTCATTGGTTGATTCTTGTCTATGCCCTGACCAGGGATCAAACCCGCGACACTAGTGTATAGGAACAATGCCAGCCAGGGCCAGAGTGACATTTATTACTTTAACAGTAGCTACCTGTTAAGGTTGTTGAGAGGATTAAATGAAATACTACCACTCTGTCCCCACTTCCCAGGTCTGTCCTTGCCCATCATTTCACACTTCTGCTAAGGCCTTCTTAAAACAGATTGCTGGGCCCCATCCCAGTTTCTCATTCAGAATTCACATTCTTTACCAAGTTCCCAGGTGGTGACTATGCTGTGTCCAAGACTATATTTTGACCACCTGTTTTTGGTTCTTCCCAGTCTGATTCAGGGGTCTTCCACCTAAACTTCTCCATGCTTGTGGCCTCAGAACTGGGGTGGCTCTGGGGGTGGAGTGTGAGGTTCAGGTGCAGGGCCCCTTATCAAAACCTCAATCAGCCAGGAGAAGCTTTAAGAGATTTGGCTCCAGGGCAGTTCCGTAGCTCTCCTCCCATCACTTATCTGAACCGTGTTGCTTAGTGATCAGCCATCACAAGCCCCAGGGTTCCCATCCGACTAACCTCCTGGCTAGCCTTGTCACTAACCCTATCAAGGCTTGAGTACTCACACTCGGAGCTGACGCCACGAGGGTCTCAGGCCATCTGTTCGCAGATGCCCCAACAGTTTTATCCCCACGTTTGGCCCGGCTTCCTTCTTGGCCAAACCTAACAAAACCTAGAATTGTCTTCTCAGTCCAGGTATTCTCTGACCTGTGGAGTCATGAAAATCTGAACCTCAGGCCCAGGAGGGAGCACACATGCATAATAAAGTCTCTGGTCGGATTTGTTTCCTCGTTTCTCACCAGGAGCAGAGAGATTCTCTGTTCAGTTCCCTTTGCAGACAGCCATGTTTTCCCTGCTTGCTGTATCTGTGGCCAAAGCCAAAGTGATCTGACTTCTGGCCTCATGGTGACGTCCTGGTTCGGTTTCTCCTGTGTAGGATCCAAGCTTTCTCTCGTGTTGCCCCTGGCAGCAGCTAATCCTCACTCTTCCCTTCTTGGAGTTTCTTTGCTACCTTGCAGCAGAGGTTTCCTGTTTTGTATTCAACCACCTGTGGGTTCAGTTTACTTAACGTTTCCCTGCAAGGGATTTCCTACCCTCTCTTTTTATTGATTGATTTCATTCAGAGAGCCAGGGAGAAACAGATACATCGATCTGTTGTTATGGATTTATTGGTTGATTCTTGTAAGTCCCCTGACTGGGGAGGGAACCTGCAACCTCGGTGCACTGGGACAATGCTCTATCCACTGAGCAACCCGGCAAGGGTAGTGCCTATACTTTATCTGTGGCCATGGCAATGCAGTTACAAGTACACTTACTAAATTTTATCCAGAATCTGGGTGTTTTATGGTAATGGCAAACATTTCAGCAAATTTAGCACAGCATTTTACTGTCTTCAGAGTCCCTAGGATCCTTGTTTTCCCAGAGCTAAGGCAGACTGTGGATTCCTGGCTTGTCTACCAAATGTGTTTTTTGTGGTAGGCTGACAGTCACAAGCCTGGGATCCTGTAATTGTTCTGGATGGTGGACTGTAGAACCAGCAGCTGTGGAGAGACTGGCAGTTGGCCTCACGTGCATGAAAAATCACAAGGCTAAGCCCCCACCTTCCACCTTGCCTTCTGGGGCCAAGCCCACAGCCCAGCCCTTCTCCCTAACCCGCATCTAGTCACCTTTGCAACTTTTTTCTTTAAACAGAGTCAGAGAGAGGGATAGATAGGGACAGACAGGAACGGAGAAAGACGAGAAGCATCAATCATCAGTTTTTCATTGCGACACCTTAGTTGTTCATCGATTGCTTTCTCATATGTACCTTGACCGTGGGCCTTCAGCAAACCGAGTAACCCCTTGCTTGAGCCAGCGAACTTGGGTCCAAGCTGGCGACCTCAGGGTCTCGAACCTACATCCCAGTCCGATGCTCTATTCACTGCGCCACCGCCTAGTCAGGCCACCTTTGCATCTTGGAGGACTGTGAAGCCAGTGGTGCCAACAGTTTTCTTGGGCAAGGTTGCTCAGTAGGCTTAGGGCAGAGGCCAGAACAGGGTATCCAGGGGACAGAGCAAGGCTGGGGCCAGAGCCTTAGGAATGGAGGTCTCGGGTCACTGGCTAACAAACTGGACTGACAGCCCAGGACCTCCATACACACAGGTGCACCCAGGTGCGCCTGCACAAATCTATGTCACGTTACAGCTGATTAAACCATCTCAGAGCCCTGGAAAGTATGAACCTGGGGCCTGTTGGAGGCACAGCAAACTTGGGCTTTCAGAGAAAGCAGTTTTGAACATATGCTTCAAGAATCTGAGAAGAGTTCAGTTCTAGAAATCCCACTTCAGAAAATTATTCCCAAAAAATCAAGCAAAGGAAGATGTGCAGTGTAATATGTTGGATGGAGACTGGAAAAGCAATCCAACGGCCCAGCAGGAGGTGAAGAGCTAAGAAAATTATGGCCTTGATTAAATCACACAACCATTAAGCCAATCAATGCGGAGGCAACATTATGATTTAAAATCAGTGTAAAAAGGCTGAAAATTTTCAAACTTTCTGTGGTCGTAGTTTCCTTATTAAGTCACTTAAGGGTGAAGAAGCTAACAATTGGGAGTGTCTGTGAGCTATCATTGGCACTTACCTGCAGCTCCCCTGGGGGGCTGGCAAAGTCACTGCGGAGCAGATAGCCACCCCCCGGGGGGGGGGGTGGCCCTCAGCCGGCTTCTCAGGCCCAGCAGCTGCAACCAGCTCCTGGAGACGGATGCTGCTTTCAGTCCCCTGGGGGCTCTCTGGGCCACACAGAGGACCACTGGATGTCCCCCACTCCACCCCTTGCCGAAGATTGGGGAAGGGGGAGAGGCAGAGGCCAGTCCCCCTCCCAGTCGCATTCCAGCGTGAGTCAAAAAAGGAATATAGCCTTTTTATTGACTACTTTAAGTAGAACAAACTAAATACATATTTAACAGTTTTGGTTCATTTATACAGTACATTAAATAAGTTATGCACAGAGTTAAGTAACAAAAGTTCCTATCAGAGAAATGACAAAGCACAGAAAAATCAGACTCTACCGCATCCTGTGGGTGGTCTCACATTCATCATCTCCCTTTAAAAACCACGCTTGGAGGCTTAGGTTTGTTTTTTTAAATTTACATTATTGGTTTTCTTTTATAAATGGAGCTTTTGTAGCCTCATCAGGAACTTGGAAAGCTGGAAAGTGGACCAAAGGCCTCTTAGCCAATCGGCACTTTCAACCATTCACCTAACGCTTATTGCTGCTGCTCTGCCGGCCACCAGCCACATGTGCCCTATTTGGTATCAGCATCAATGACAGCCCACTGGGCGGTAGGGGTCTGACGACACGGGTCTGCAGGGAAAGCACCGTCTCTGTGGCTGTGGAGGGGAAAGGGGTCAAGGTCTGCCGCTCTTGGGCCTCCGATCTTCTCCTGGCTCTCGGTGGAAAAGGTCACCTGCACCATCATCTTTGGAAATGGGCATGTCAATGCATGTGGGCACAGGCAGGGAGTCGATATTTTGGTTTCACAAGAACCCAGAGTTGGGAGGGCCCTGCTAGGCAGCTGGCCAGTACCCGCCACCACCCCGGGGCAGGACTCCTGACAGTGGGCTGTCTGGCTCATGCTGGAACAGCCCGTGTTCCTCTGGCTTCTTGTACATTTGGTTCAAACACACCACCACCTAATTCTCTGCAAATCACTAAAAAATAATTATCAATTTAGGAAAGTTGGCTAGGTCTACTGACCCAGGAGTCTAGAAACCAGTTCTGAAGAAAGCCTCCAAGCTGTGTCCTATTTTAAATTATTTATTCACTCCACAATCCCTTCCACAATGTCTGGGACAAACAGCCACCTGGTCATTACCTATGCTTTCATTCTTAATAACTCACTACCATACAATTTCAATTTGTGTTGTTGAACCTCCAAATTCACTTGCTGAGATATTTTCTGAAAATACCCAGAACAGGTCTACACTCTTTGCAAGCAGGTGATAGCACTGGGTATAAATCTGACTGTGGAACAAGGCCTTACAGAGTGAAGTGTAGACTTAATGCCTAGCAGCTGAAATGCTCACCCTGGCACCATGAAGTGAGGAGCTCCTGGTAGACCAACGGGCCTGGATGCACAGAGAGCATCAGTGTGCACAAGGCACACCATAGCCAATGCCAGAAGTGGACCCACACTGGGTAGATGATGGGTCCTGTTTCCAGACTCGGGTCCACTGGGAGACATTCATACATATATGATTCAGCACTGACCAGGGAAAGACCCACTCCCTCTGTGACCTCAGGGCTGCACGACCCCTCCAGAGTAGAGCGCCCATATCTCATGAGGTGGGACAGCTATTTCTGCACAGGTGAAACTAACAAGTTTCTTCCAGAGTCAGTTTTAACCACTGGATAGGCACGCTGCAGGCAGTGGGGACCCAGAGGACGACTGAAGATATGAGGATCCAGCCGTCAAATATTCCTTGGAACATTTAAAGATGGCTCCCACACTGCTCACTTTCGGTCTTTTCTGGTTCCTGAAACCATTCCTCACTGGGCAGGACAATGATATCCCATCACTTGTCAGTGACAATTGGCCAGGCTGAAGTCACATTTGTTTTTGATTTCTAGGATAACATCGAAGAGTCTGTGACTACCCTGACAACACCTTCAGTATCATCACTCGGAACCCTTCTGCCTTATTTATCCCCTCAAACATTTTTTAAGATAGATATGTATTTATTTATTTATTTATTTATTTATTTATTTATTATTTATTACAGACAAAGAGAAAGAGTCAGAGAGAGGGACAGATAGGGACAGACAGGAACGGAGAAAGACGAGAAGCATCAATCATCAGTTTTTCATTGCGACACCTTAGTTGTTCATTGATTGCTTTCTCATATGTGCCTTGACCATGGACCTTCAGCAGACTGAGTAACCCTTTGCTCGAGCCAGCGACCTTGGGTCCAAGCTGGTGAGCTCTGCTCAAACCAGATGAGCCGGCTCTCAAGCTGGTGACCTTGGGGTCTTGAACCTGGGTCCTCTGCATCCCAGTCTGACGCTATTCACTGTGCCACCGCCTGGTCAGGCCCCTCAAATATTTTTAACATTTTTTATTGATTTTAGAGAGAAGAAAGAAAGAGGGAGGAAAGAGGGAGAGAGAAAGACAGAGAAAAGAGACATCAATTTATTGTTCTACTGATTTATACATTCATTGGTTGATTTCTGTATGTGCCCTGACCAGGGATTGAACCTGCAACCTTGGCATATCAGAACAAGGCTCCAAGCCCTGGCCGGTTGGCTCAGTGGTAGAGCGTCGGCCTGGCGTATAGAAGTTCCGGGTTCGATTCCTGGCCAGGACACACAGGAGAAGCGCCCATCTGCTTCTCCACCCCTCCCCCTCTCCTTCCTCTCTGTCTCTCTCTTCCCCTCCCGCAGCTGAGGCTCCATTGGAGCAAAGATGGCCTGGGCGCTGGGGATGGCTCCTTGGCCTCTGCCCCAAGCGCTAAAGTGACTCTGGTCGCAACAGAGCGACGCCCCGGAGGGACAGAGCATCGCCCCCTGGTGGGCGTGCCGGGTGGATCCTGGTTGGGCGCATGCAGGAGTCTGTCAGACTGTCTCTCCCCGTTTCCAGCTTCAGAAAAATACAAAAAAAAAAAAAAGAAAAGAACAAGGCTCCAACCAACTGAAAACCTGGCCAGGGCCAACCCCCCAATATTAACTATAATCGTTGGTCCTCTAAGCAGCCTGATTATATCAAGATATTTAAAATTCAACCAGATGAAAGTGGAAAGCCTGAACTGGGGTGGTGTCTGCAGAAACTAGAAACCAAGTGGGGAACGCTGACTCACCCCTCTTTAGCCCCTTGACCCCTCCCCAAGACACTGCCCTTCCTCCTCCCAGTGAGAGAACTGGCGCATTTCAGATAGGAGGAAGCCAGAGAAACAGGTTCTTTGCATTTAAACAATAAATCCTGGACAGATCACTCGCAACCTATGTGTGAAACTGACCGAACTAACACAGCAGGTCTGAGAACTGAACTGCAGTGTGGAATATGCCCAGGTTTTCAGCTCAGACTCTAGGTGGCAAATGAGCAAAGCAGTGTCGAATAGCATCACAAAAACTCTGAAAACTGTGCTGTCACAGGAACCACAACCATAGAGTCAGGAGGACCTACACAACTAACCCTAAACCTGAGCTTGAAAAATGGCAGAGAGCTCTGATGAATATATTCTGTTGGTTTGGGGTCTTTATTCCAACCAGGAAAAATCTGATCAACCCCGGCTAGTCCTGTGCCCACTGAAGACTGAAGCACCTGCCTCCATGCTCATGTGACCTGCCAATGAGAAGACGGTGAGTGAGCTGAGGACAGAGCCAGCGGACACCACGGACACCCTCTTGCTGTAGCTGATTTATAGGTCCCATAACCTCCTTATGAGACGTTCCACATCTTATAAAAATGTAGGCAAGTCCTGTCTGAATGCTGATTTCATTAAAGTCAGAACACCCATCAACTGCTGCAACTTCGAGTTCCAAGTTAACACGACATTCCTCTGTTATTCCTTCTCTGGGAACGCTTCACTTTGTGCAACGGAAATACAGGTTATTTTAAAGGTGCCTTATACTGAGCTTCTTCATAAGATAGAAAATCCTTGGGTAAGGTAAATTAGGGACTATAACTCTTAAAAAAAATACACCAAATGCAAGGAGAACGCTACTTATGCTGAATACTTTTCCTTTACAAGACCGAGACTTTTATTCCACTCTCTTCAGGCACCGAAGGTGGCCACCTAAAGACGGGCTTTCCAGTGCCAGCAGGAGGAGCAAGGCCGACCGCCTCCCGCCACTGACTCCAGAGAGAGGGGTGCAGGAGGCATGGAGGTGGACAACGGGAAGGCCAGGGTCTCTGGGCTCCCAACAAAACCCGAATGGCAGAGGAAAATGTGTGTGGTGGTTCTTAACATTTTTAAAGGGGTCTAGGTGACGTCATGTTTAAAAGAGCCAGGTCAGCAGCTGGAAAACTCCCTGAAGACAGGAAAAAGAATTGGCCAAGCTCTCTCAAAATAGTTCTCAAATTTCACAAAATTTCTTAGCTCAGAGAGGGTACGTATCAAACACACGTACCCTGATGTTGAATAGAATCTGATGTTGCTTGCCTGATAATAAATTGATGTAGTATGTATAACGACATGAAATCACGAGGTCTGAAGAATTCTTTCAGGTCCAGGAGGGCTGTTCAGAAGTGACCAGGCCCTGACTGGTGAGGCAAGTTTTAGTCACACCACATCACATCCTACGGGGCAATGGTGGCTGAAGAGGTGCCAAAGAAAGACCACAGGAAGAAGGTCCAGGGACCTGGACACATGCGGTCTGAGATACAAGGACACAGAACGAGACAACTGTGCAAACAGCCAGGTGGTGACAAAAGGTTCTGCGTTTCCAATAGATGCTCCAATCAGTAACCTGACGACAGTAGCTGGCCAGCATGCTCAGAGAGAACAGACTATCCACATCGAGTCTCATTCTCCTTCAGACCAACCCATGCGCTGGAAACTATTTTCTGCACAAGCAAAACCAAATGAGAGGAAACTGGGTCCCAAACTAAAGCAGCCAGCCAAGTGGGAAAATCTTGTCCAAAATAATCTGTGATGTTTGCTGGAAGTTTCAATTATTATTGGTGCTTTTACTGAAATGGTGCCTTTCCCGTGGTTTCTGAGAATCTTAAGTCTGAACAGCAGGGTCAAGGGAGTCCTGAGTGCTGCTTTTGCCTCCCCAAAGTCCCCGTGGGGCCAATCAGTGGCGTCTGCTGAGGGTGGAAAGGGGCTCACTGGGCTGCTGGGAGGGAGCAGGGCCGCTCCCTGTTAGGGGCCCTCCTCCGCAGCCTGCTGTCGCCTCCAGGCCTCCAGGCCTCCAGGCCCTGCTGTGGAGGACAGTGGAGGAGGAGCAGTTTGTGGGGGGAGCGGCCTCCAGCCTGGCCGGGCACATTCCAGTCTGCTGCCTCCAGAGGCAGGGAGGAGAGCTGCTGGTCTACGTGGAAAGGGGCTGGCCAGGCCAGCTCTGCTGGGAAAGGGACAGACCAGAAAGCCACAGAGGAGGCAGCTCCAGCCAGCTGCCTGTGTGCAGAGAGGTCTCACGCTAGTTCCCCAAGGACACAGACAGGAAACTGGGCAGTGTCTGCAGAGGCTGTGGAGCAGTGCTCGCTGGGCTCGGACTGCCTCCGCTTCACTTCTTGCCGATGACCCAACAGTCGCTTGTACCAGTCCAAACAGCCAGCCCTGGTGCCGTGAGGTCAGCGGGGGAGGTGAGCCTGGGGCTCAGAGGCCGTTGGTGTCAATGGCTGTCACCGAGGCGGGCGTGGAGGAGCGTGAGGTGGTGGCCGAGGTCTTGTCCAGGGCTGGGCTGGGAACGCTGCAGTCGGTGGACCTGGCCGACCTCCCTGCAGGGAGCAGGGCCCGGCTCTGGCCGTGGGGGCTCTGGCCGAGCAGGCTCTGGCCGCAGAGGCGGTGGTGCCGCTCCCAGTCCTTGTGCTGGCAGAACGAGCCGCAGTACCGCGCAATGTTGCAGCCACTGCACGTCTCACTGGCTTTGCGGCCGCAGTTCCAGCAATTCTGCAAGACACGGGCACTGGTTAGTTGCCTGGACATGTGGAGCAGACCTGGCATCCCTCATCACCTGCACTGCAGAAGAGCGCGGGCTTGGAGCTACACACACCTGTTTGTCCTGCCTCTACTGTCATCAGCTTTGGAGTTTCCTGAGTGAAAGAAGAAGACTACCTACCCCGACTGACCGGAGGGCGAGACGAGGATGTGAAAACACACAAACAGCACCATCGCAGGGCAGGCAGAGAGTGCCACCTCCCACGGAGGGCACTGACACATGCTCAATTCCTCAGCAACCAAACAGAACTCTGTTCCGGGGTCCCCACACTCAGCTATCTAAAACCACCCATGATTTCCTCTCTCGGCACTCCCAACACAGGAATCATCTTATTCTCGCTGATGGCACCTGATCTTTTAAAAAAAATCACCCAACAGGAGACTGGGATGGTTGAACAGGAGTGTGGGTGGTTGTGCTACTTTCTCTGAATCCATTCGCTTTTCAGAGATATGCCTTGTCACAGGTGGGCTGGGGGTCATGAGGACACTTCTGGCTTGTTTATGGGAGCCCCTGAAGCATCTCAGAGCTCAGGGCCCCAGGAGGCTAGGTCATAGTTCTGTTACTACTCTGCACTTTCCTAGAGGCCAGGCAGGTATTGCTACTGTTTAGCAGAAACCACAAGGGATGGGGGGTGCACCAATGGAGAATGTTCTAATTCTGTGACAGAAGACATGAGTGAAACGAGGCACGGTTAGAGCTAGAAGTAGCAGCCGTGAAAGAAGCAGCTGAAATAGTCACTGGCCAACGTTATGCTTCAGTGTCAAGAAGAATGCAGCCACCAAGCGCAGCGCCCAGCACCTGCCCCTAGTACTCTCCTCTTCCTCTAGGTGCCCATGATGACCCCAGCAGTGATACCAGTGTTCTTTTCTGCACCTAAGGTCTTCAGGATCCACTAATTTAAAAAGCCTTATGATACTGACCAGATGAAGCTAGCCGAGAGGG
Source organism: Saccopteryx leptura (assembly GCF_036850995.1). Lineage (NCBI taxonomy): Eukaryota > Metazoa > Chordata > Mammalia > Chiroptera > Emballonuridae > Saccopteryx > Saccopteryx leptura. Next base: position 213,559,246 of record NC_089507.1, on the reverse strand, counting down.
GCAAGGAGTTCTTAGGTATCAGGAAGGACTTGAGTGGCGCCCCCTCCCCAAGTTCTCCAGAATGGCAGAGCCAATCACAAGGTCTAGTCTGCCCACTCCTTAGGGAAGACAGACACCATCCTCATGGAGTCAGGACACTTGCTTAGTGAAAAACAAAGGACAATAAGTGTTGAAAAGGGCCACCTGGACCACCTCTTGCATTATACTGAGGGCCAGTGGGCAGGGACTTGCCAGAGGTTATAAAATGAGTACTTGGCCATGCAAAATCTAGAACCTGGACCTGTGTAAGTTCAGTTTGAAAGAACACTAAGAAGGGCTCACTTCTGACACAATCAGCTTCTCAGGAAATACAATGTGGGGACTACCCAACCTTGCCAACACCAACACAGAGGACCAAGACAGGGAACTGAAGTAATCCTCAGAGCTCATGCAAACTGCATTCCCGAGAGTTCAGACTCAGGAGTCTGACAGGCTGACGAGTCAAACCGTGCTCTAGCAGCCGCTGCCACTTGTGGGGAGCCCTCCATGACCCTGCAGAAGCATCTCAAACCAGAGCAGGCCAGCAGAGTACTGTACTTTCACCTTGGCCGCCATTCTAGTTAAAACAGCTTACTTCATAATTTATGAAATATAATAAAACAAGGCAAGCAACCTCCCACTGAGGCAGGATTATAGACAGGAGGAACAATGTAGTCGGTATCAGAGTAGCCAAGATGAAGAGGACATCATCATATGCCCTTTCCCTGTGACTTCTTCCTGACTTAACCACAAGACAGACAAAAAAGGTTTATTGTTGCTGTTGCCCTTCAAATCAGCATTCCTCAAAGATAGAATAAACACTTGGCTTTAGTACTTAATGGGAGAAGGTTATGAACCTTCTGAATTACTGGTCAGGGAAGTCAGAAATGGAATTCCAGAATTTCCTTTGTCAAGCATGGGCCATCAGTTAGTTTATGCCAGTATTATTCCAAGTGTGGCCAAGGGATCACTTGTATCAGAACTACCTGAGGCTTGTCAAAATTCCTGGGACCCTCCCAGACCCCCCTGCAAATCCGAACTCCAAAAGAAATAATTCCTCATTTTACAATCACCTGCTAGGCCACTGTTTGCCAGGAGAGCTATGCTGGGGACAAAAGGTGCCCTATGGTAGAGATGAGGGGACATTCCCAGGGACAGGCTTGGGTGTGGTCTCAGAGGAGGAGCTATTCTGCAAGAGCAGGACCTGCCACAGCATACACACGTATGCTGTTAACCACAGAAAGTCCTTTTCATTTGTACAGTGCACTCAGTGCACTGCGGTTTAAAAACACTTTCACAACCTAACCAGGCGGTAGCGCAGTGAGTAGAGCATCAGCCTGGGATACTGAGGACCTAGGTTTGAAACCCCAAGGTTGCTAGCTTGAGCATGGGATCACAGACATGACCTCATGGTCTCTGACTTGAGCCCAAGGTCACTGGCTTGAACAAGGAGGTCACTAGCTCGGCTGAAGCCCCCCCCCCCCCATCACGGCACATATGAGAAAGCAATCAATGAACTAAGGTGCCGCAACTATGAGTTGATACTTCTCATCTCTCTCCCTGTCTGTCCGTGTCTTTACCCTCCTCTAAAAAAACTACAAAAAAAACACACAAAAAAAAAACACAGCAACAACAAACACCTTCCCAACCATGACTGAACTGTATCTTCCTAGAACCTATATGACCAGCAAGACAGGGGCTGCTCCACACCCACTACACAGGGAAGGAAACTGACTCCCGGAGGGCACACCGCTAGTGTGAGGGGCAACTGGGATGGAACTCAGGGCTCACAACCTCCAGTCCTGGTCTCTCTCCACTAAACCAGCCACCTTTCACAGGACGAACACACTCCAGGGATATCCTGCTAGACTTCAAATATGTACAATGTTTAAAATTACAGCTCCTTAACAGTACACTCCTATAAATGGAAAGCTGGGATTTAAACCACAGACCAGGTCCAGAACTCACGTTCTTAGCCAAAATGTTACACTTTTTCTTTGAAGAAAGATAGAAAAATAGATATCACTGCTCAGAAACAATTCTAAAGAAAAAGTAGGAGGGGAGAAGAAAACTATTCCCCTTTTCCCCCTTGAATCTAAACTTTATTTTATTTTAAAAAAGATCTTATTTATTGATTTGGAGAGAGAAAGAAAAAGGGGAAAAAAGGGAAAGGGCGAGGAGAGGGAAGCATCAACTCAACTCATAGTTGTTTCTCGTATGTGCCTTGACCGGGCAAGCCTAGGGTTTCAAACAGGCGATCTCAGCATTCCAGGTCAGCGCTTTATCCACTAAGCCACCACAGGTCAGGCTAGTCTAAATTTTAAATATGCTTTCTGATCACATAATGCAGCATACTTTTCTGACTGCCAATAAAAAACTGTAGCGTGTCATGTATTTGGAGAAATGCCATTCTTACCAATATAACCATTTACTCCTCTGAAGCCTGTTATCACTAGACAGTCTACAGGGTAAATTAAAGGAACTATTTTCTCACAATTCCGTGTCTTTGTTAGAGAGCTACAATAAGGAATTTTTCCACATCCGCTATGATGGCCTCATGATATTTAGACATTTTCTTCTTTACAATGCCATGCTTGCCATTGTTATATTGAAATGGGTCAGTTAAATAGATTGAGAATGTCCCAAAAATAGCTAATCTCTCAACTAGTAGAAGGGATCTTCCTACTTTGAGAAAAACAGGCTTGGTTAGGACTCCTAAAGCTGAAAAGCAACTACAATGAAGTTACAGAAAATTTTCATTATATTCAAAAGGACTGACTGCTATGGTGTTTTTGTCACGGGCTTTCTTTCCCCAATTAGTTCATTCTTATCCTCGTTGTGGTACAAGAGGGTCTTGTTTCTCTTAGAAGCATCACTGAGTTCCGGGTGCTGGGTCTCAGATGGGCCGGTCTGCCTGATGTATCGCTTCAGTCCATAAAGAGCTACCCTGTTTGCAGGCAGCTGGGTACGTCAGGGGCCCACACTTCCCGACTCCTGCACCCTGGCTTCCGCACTGTGGGATAATGTGGTTAATTTCCTAATCCACAGCTTTCTCACTTGTAAAGTTGGAAACGTTCAGCTCACGGGTCGGTGTGAGGATCAGAAATAACACACACACATAGCTCTATGGCTGTGTACAGCAGAGAAGCCCACTTGGGAGGGTCATTGTTACCATGCAATCCCATAGTCTCTGCGTTCAGGGTGAGTTTCCAAAATTTAAACCAATGTAGTGAGCTAACACAATACAGGGTGGGGCAAAAGTAGGCTTATAGTTGTGAGTACACAAAATAGTTTATTCTTGTCTTACTATTTATTAATTATTGCATTATTTTCTATATGAACAACTGTAAATCTACTTCTGCCCACCCTACAGAACTGAGAAATAAAATCCTTCAGATACTGCACTTGAGAAGAAGGCAGCGACTGGGTCACTCCCGCTGCCCAGCCCCCACCCCACCCCGCCCCTGCCGCCAGGGCGAACAGAATCTGACCTCTGTTGACTCTTCCTGCTCATTTATGACAAGGAAGGCGTCCTCTGCGGCCTGCCGTTTGACATCTGCTATGGTCTGCTCCATCCGGGCTCTCTCAGTTGCGATCACTTCAAAGGCTTTTTGCTCTGCCTCAGCAACGGCCTTCTGTACTTCTGACATGGCCTGAATTTTCACCTTATTCACAGCTTCTTCTAGAAGAAAGTGACAATAAAATCTGGCCGAGAAATCTTTTCCCTCCCAGCCCACATCATTTCTAACAAAGGATAGGACCAAAACAGGACTCCTCTTTTCTAAAAGCACGGGTATGTACATATGACATGTTCACTTTTACACTCACTTGCCCATCCATGCAGCCATGTGTTGGGTATACACATGGAGGTGGGCACTGCACTAGGGGCTGGGGACACCTACGTGACTAAGACGTAGTCCATGTTCTCACAACTGTTGTGATCAAGTAAAGGTGGCTTAGATGTAAGAGACGAGAGAGCCAAGGGGAAAGTGGTCAGCTCTATAAATGACAGGAGAGGATCAAGAAAATGTGTGTTGCCCTGGCCGGTTGGCTCAGCGGTAGAGCGTCGGCCTAGCGTGCGGAGGACCCGGGTTCGATTCCCGGCCAGGGCACACAGGAGAAGCGCCCATTTGCTTCTCCACCCCTCCGCCGCGCTTTCCTCTCTGTCTCTCTCTTCCCCTCCCGCAGCCAAGGCTCCATTGGAGCAAAGATGGCCCAGGCGCTGGGGATGGCTCTGTGGCCTCTGCCTCAGGCGCTAGACTGGCTCTGGTCGCAACATGGCGACGCCCAGGATGGGCAGAGCATCGCCCCCTGGTGGGCAGAGCGTCGCCCCATGGTGGGCGTGCCGGGTGGATCCCGGTCGGGCGCATGTGGGAGTCTGTCTGACTGTCTCTCCCTGTTTCCAGCTTCAGAAAAATGAAAAAAAAAAAAAAAAGAAAATGTGTGTTGATTGAGATGGTTGGGAAAATAAATGTTTGGAAAGTTGCACATTATGCTAAGGAATCTGACCCCTTTTCTAAAGCAAATGTGAACTCCGAAGGGTTCTATGCAAGAAGAAAAGGCTGAAGACAGATGCCAATTAAGAGACTGGGGCAACAATTTAGAAGAGAGAGAAGAGACTGAATTCAGGCAGAAGCAAGCGGCACAGAAGAGGAGACAGTGCTGGCTGAGCCTGGCAGCATCCCAGGCCTGGAGGCAGAGGTGAACTGAAGAGTCGTGCTGTACAGGGAACCAGATACAGTGCCGGTGTGGAGGAAGTGGGACGGCTGAGGTACCTCTGGGCCAACCAGGCACAAACAAACGGGAGGCAGCTCAGTATATATAGAACTGATGCAGGTGGAGAAAAATGGGTGTAAATACAGATTTGGGCAGGTTGCCAGGAGCCCGGGCTTTCAAAGCCCTGTCCAGTCACCATCACCCCACTTGGTTTCCATCGGATGGACACTCCCAATGACACACTCTAGGCACTTGAGCCTTGACCGTCAGTCCCAGACTTAGGTTCTAGCAAACGTGTAGATTCTAGTGAATGCACCAAGCAAAATGAATTAAGCTACATGGCCAGAAACAGTGCATATAGAACTGGAGGGGAAGAGGCAGGGGCCTAGAGCTACATGGGAGGACGTTAGAGACCACACTTTCCCTCAGATATGCGCACCACTCTGGCATGATTAGTGAGGACATGCAACACATAGCAGACAGACACATACCAGTTTTTTTCCAAAACTCCACAGGTACATATCCTGTTGCCGGCCTGCTGCTGAATTCACGCTGAGAATCTACAGAAGAGAGATAAATAGCACAGGGTTGATAGCTATCTATCTTCGGCAGGTTTTACTTTTAAGAAAAATGTATCTGATCTCTCAGTCACTACTTAAGATTCAAACATGTATGTTCATTTAATGCAAAAGTATTCTAACAGGGGATAAACTCAGATTGCTAAACCACATACTTAATTTTAGCTCCCCTGCCCTTTTTATTGAATTTATTGGGATAATATTAGTCAACATAATTATATAGGTTTCAGGTTCTGGGTAACTTTTCTGATTTCAATAATTATTGTATCTTTGCCCTGGTCGGATGGCTCGGTTGGTTAGAGCATCGTCCTGAAGTGCAGAGGTTGCCGGTTCAATCCCCAGTCAGAGCACATACAGGAACAGATAGATGTTCCAGTGTGTGTGTGTGTGTGTGTGTGTGTGTGTGTCTCCCTCCCTCCCTCCTTTCCTCTCTCACTGAAATCAATAAATAAAATTTAAAAAATAAACAACTTTTGTATCTTCTATTTCTATTCTGTTCAACATTTATGAAAACTCATAATTTGGATGTATGGAACCTCTAATTTTTTAAATCTTCTCCCTAACTTGCCTGATTATTGGATTTATTAAACATATATATTCAGATTCCTTGGTTTCCGAATCATAATCTCCAGAGAAAGGCCTGGAAGTTTTTGTAATAGTCAGGTTACTCATTCTCAGAAAAACTGGTAACGTAAAAACTGATAACTGAGTCAGTTTCTTTCCTTTTTAAAAAACTTTAATTGGCCTGACCAGGCGGTGGCGCAGTAGATAGAGCAACAGACTGGAACACGGAGGACCCAGGTTCGAAACTCCGAGGTTACCAGCTTGAGTGCGTTCTCATCCGATTTGAGCAAGGCTCACCAGTTTGAGCAACAGGTCACTCGGTCTGCTGTAGCCCCCCAGTCAAAGCACATATGAGAAAGCAATCAGTGAACAACTAAGGTGTTGCAACAAAAACCTAATGATTGATACTTCTCAGCTCTCTCCCTTCCTATCTGTCTTTCTCTCTGTGTGTCTCTGTCACAAAAACAAACAAACAAAAAACTTTAATTGCCAAAACCTTAGGTGGCTAACAAGTTCATAAAAATATTAATGTATGACTTAAGAGAACACTTACCAAACCCCTAAATCCCCAAGAAATAAGTGGTAAGCCCATACTGTTTAAATGATGCTCCCAGACCTGTGGTCTCGTCCTGAGAACAGCTGATCAAGCTGCTGAGCTCTCACCTGCCTCACCTACCCCTCCGCCCCACAATCCCAGAGGAAACCATTCTCCTGAGTTGTGTGATAGTAATTTTGTTTTTCCTTATGGTTTTTGCACTTATTTATAAACCTTTAGATAAAATGCCAAAACTTCTCTTGTTGTCTGAACAGAATCTGTTTCTGAACAGATATGTTATTTGTGAATAACAAATTTCAGCTAGAGGGAACCTATATTCCATTACTTTAAATGGGTAGAGTTATAATTCCATCCTGTCTCTAGTCAATTTCTCTCCCAATCACCAAAACACTTAAATGCTAAATACTTAAAATCCATCAGGGGTTTCTGCATAACCCAAAATGTTCAAAACATGAATTTATTTAATCATTTAAAAGTCCGTGGTATGTATGTGTTTCATGCCTAGAAAAACTTCAGTGTAGAAGGGTCCTCAAAATGCTGGTCTGAACAATGTTTTTGTCCAGGAAGAGATATAGAACTACCAAAATGCAAAACAACTGTCTCTAAGCACACTGCTTAATTTAGAGGACATGTGTCACAACAAAGCTGATGGTGCCGATACACCCTGGCGGGGCAGGCTTCTTACATCACCCCAGGCCAGTAACGAGGAGTTTTTAGAATGGTTTTGGTTCACGTTTTAAATAGCACACTTGTTTCAGATATCAATTATGCTTTCCTTCTACATAGCAACAAATATGTACTACAAAAAATAAACAGTGAAATAAAAATATTAAATACATAGATACTAAAAGACTATTTCGGTCAGACAGACTGAGCGCTGAAAATCCTGAGAGATGGAAACACTGGGGTCCTGTGAAGAGCTAATCCTAAAACGACAATTCATCCTCCCCACTGACCTCATTTGAGAGTGAGGGGGATGCTAGTAATTATTACGACAGAACAACAGGCACAAACCGGGACTTTGCCAGGCAAACTGGAACATACAGTCACCACAGCTTGGCCGTCAGCAAAGAGTGAAAAAGGTGAGCACAGTCAGCGCAGAGAAGAGACTGCAATCCCAGCTGGAGGACCGGCTCTGATTACTACCTCACTTTGAGTTCCTGCAGTCACTGGTGGCAGGTCTGGGATTTGGATGGTGAACTTTGGGTAAATTTCTGCAAGTTGATATAGGTCTTCTTTGATGTCTGGCAGTGCATCAAAGTGGCTCAAGAGTCACTTCAGTGGATGGAGGAGTGCGATCCCAACGTCTCTGCAATGTTTTCCTAGTCTTTTTGAGGCTAACTGCTGTCTTTTGTGGCACATGCTAGGTTGTCCAAACAGATTCACTCTCCCTGGTGAGACTCGGGCACCTGAAGTGGTGGGTGGGGTACAGATGGCCCCTCGTTTATCTGTCTCTGTGTACAGGGCACCTGTTCAGTGACTGGGTGAATGTGATGGAACACTCTGGAGGGAACAGATGTGGTGTCCTGGATACCCTCTGGGTTGAGAGAACAGTTCCACTTCAGGCTAGAGAAAGGGAGGATGGGACAATCCAGCTTGGTATAGTAAAACTTTGTATAGGTCTCTAGACAGATAAATGATGTTTGCCTGGATGGTGAGTGGGAAAAAGACAAGGGAAAGAGAAAAACACATTCAGGGCTACTGTGAGGAATAAATGTAATGTATGTGGCAGCACCAAGTACATTAGGCCAGGCTGAAATATAATAACCAAATATTTGGAGGTCATCATTTAGCACAGGAGTAGTCAACCTTTTAATACCTACCGCCCACTTCTGTATATCTGTTAGTAGTAAAATTTTCTAACCGCCCACCGGTTCCACAGTAATGGTGATTTATAAAGTAGGGAAGTAACTTTACTTTATAAAATTTATAAAGCAGAGTGACAGCAAGTTAAAGCATATAATAATAATTACTTACCAAGTACTTTATGTTGGATTTTCGCTAAGTTTGACAGAATAAATCTTTTTTTTTTCTTTTTTTTTTAACTTTTGGGATTTATTTATTTATTTATTTATTTATTTATTTATTTTGTATTTTTCTGAAGCTGGAAACGGGGAGAGACAGTCAGACAGACTCCCGCATGCCCCCGACCGGCATCCACCCGGCACGCCCACCAGGGGCGAAGCTCTGCCCACCAGGGGGCGATGCTCTGCCCCTCCAGGGCATCGCTCTGCGGCGACCAGAGCCACTCTAGCGCCTGGGGCAGAGGCCAAGGAGCCATCCCCAGCGCCCGGGCCATCCTTGCTCCAATGGAGCCTTGGCTGCGGGAGGGGAAGAGAGAGACAGAAAGGAAGGGGGGGGGTGGAGAAGCAAATGGGCGCTTCTTCTATGTGCCCTGGCCGGGAATCGAACCCGGGTCCCCTGCACGCCAGGCTGATGCTCTACCGCTGAGCCAACCGGCCAGGGCCAACAGAATAAATCTTTATAAAACAACTTACTATAGTTAAATCTATCTTTTTATTTATATTTTGGTTGCTCCACTACAGCCCACCATGAAAGTTGAAACGCCCACTAGTGAGCGATAGGGACCAGGTTGACTTCCACTGATTTAGCACATATATAGTTAAAACAGCAAAATCACTAATGTTCTCAATCTCTAGGAAGATAATATTTCTTGAACATATCAGGTACTTTGACACATTTTGTCATTTACTCTTCATAATTATTTGGGATTTTTTTTTTATTTGTTTGTTTTTAAAAGAGAGAGACAGGAATATAGAGCTGCTCCTGTATGTGCCCTGACCAGGGATTGAACCAGCAACCTCTGTGCTTCAGGATGATGCTCCAACCAACGGTGCAATCGGCCAGGGCTTAATTTTTTATTGATTAATTGATTTTCAGAGAGACAAAGAGAGGAAGGGAGACAGAGGGAAGGCAGAGAAGGGAAGCATTCATTTGTTGTTCCACTCAGTGGTGCTTCCCATGTGTGCCCTGACTGGGGATCAAACCTACAATTTTCTCATTTTGGGACATGCTCTCAACTAATACTGAGCTAACCAGCCAGGGCTTCATCTGGGTTTTTTAAACTCCACATTCTAGCAACATCTTCTTTCAAACGTAAAAGATAAAAAAGTCGGCCCTGCCTGCCACCTTACCAGTGCTGAGAGAATCTGCATTCCCAGGACTGTGCTGCCTGGATACCAGGTCGCTGCTCGTTTTCCTCATCTCGGTGTTTTCATTGTATCGTCTTTTCCAGTAGTTGAGCTCCTCTCGGTCAGATTCCTGGCAGCGCCGCAGAACAGCCATGGAGCGTCTCGTTTTCTCTACCATTTCCATAATGCAGTTCAGGGCCTGCGCCAGAGAGGGAGTCAGGCAGTGACAGGTAAGGACATTCAAACACCAGTGTGCAGATCAAAGACAGGTCATTGACAAAATATATAAAGAATGAAGGTTTAAGTATCTTATAGATTTACCAATATCAAGTTTACATTTTAATTGTTTTTAAGACTTTTATTTATTTATTTTAGAGAGGGGGAAGAAACTGAGAGAAGGGGAGGGGGAGCAGGAAGCATCCACTACCATATGTGCCATGACCAGGCAAGCCCAGGGTTTCAAACCGGCAACCTCAGCGTTCCAGGTGGATGATTTACCCACTGCGCCACCACAGGTCAGGCAAGTTTACATTTTAAAGCCTTTCTTGTTGCTTCTTTTAAAATATGTATGTGGCCTGACCTGGCGGTGACTCAGTGGATAAAACGTCGGACTGGGATGTGGAAGGACCCAGGTTCGAGACCCTGAGGTCGCCAGCTTGAGTGCGGGCTCATCTGGCTTGAACAAAAAGCTCACCAGCTTGTATCCAAGGTCGCTGGCTCGAGCAAGGGGTTACTCAGTCTGTTGAAGGTCCACGGTCAAGGCACATATGAGAAAGCAATCAATGAACAACTAAGGTGTCGCAATGCGCAACGAAAAACTAATGATTGATGCTTCTCATCTCTCTCCATTCCTGTCTGTCTGTCCCTATCTATCCCTCTCTCTGACTCTCTCTCTCTGTCCCTGTTAAAAAAAAAAAAAAAGAAAAAGAATGCAAGCAGAGATTTCGCCTGTTGGGTCAACTGGTGGTCAGTATCATCCTGATAAGCCAAGGTTATGGGTTCGATCCACGGTCAGGGTGCATACAAGAATCAACCAATGAATGCATAAATAAGTAGAATAACAAACTGATGTCTGCCTCTCTCTCCCTTCCTCTCTCTTAAGTCAATAAATCAATAAATAAATTTTAATGCAATCAGACAAATAATGCTCAGAGACAGTATCATGCAAGATGGAAAAAGCTACTGCAGTTATATTTTAATGAAGTACTACATCTCCCCTTCCCTTTTTAGTGAGAAGGTAAACCCCTGCTTAAAACCGGACAGAAAACTCAGGTTTACATTCTGTACCAGTATGCTAATTCTCATTTGTTTTTGCAGAAGCTCCATTTATGTAATACTTCCTATATACTAGGCCCTGTGATAGCACCTTACATATTATTACAACTCGCCTGTGAATTCAAATACAGCATTTTTTTATGATCAAAGAAAGAATAAATTTTAAAAATTATACTTGACACACAATATTATTGGTGTGTAACACAACATCTTGACATCTATATAACTTATGAAGGGATCACCATGGTAAGTCTAGTATCTATCTGACTCAGTATAAAGTCGCTTCAATATTACCAACTACATTCCCTATGCTGTATAACATTACATCCACATGACACTTATTTTGTAACTGGAAGTTTGTACTTCTTAATCCCTTTCACCTTTTAATCCACCCCCTGCCCCCTCCTTTCTGGCAACCATTAGTTTGTTCTCTGTATCTATGAGTCTGTTTTCTACTGATTTGTATAATTGCTTTGTTTTTTAGATTCCACATGAGTGAAATCATATGGTATTTGTTTTTCTCCATCTGACTTATTTCACTGAGCATAATACCCTCTAAGTCCATCCTTGTTGCTGCAAATGGCAAGATTTCATTCTTTTTATGGCTGAGCTAAAACAAAAAAAGGAATGGAATTTTTTTAAGTTATAAAAATTAAGGCTTTAAAATAGTGAAGCAACTTACCCATAGCTCAAATGTGGGAAGTGGCAAGGCTGGGACCTGAACTCACAAACCTCTCGTACATGACTTTACTTGGTTAGGACTTGAAGGGATTACTGCACCACAAATATCTGGGAGTTACCCTTAGCTCTATAGCTGGGGGAGTAGTAGATAAATCAGCTTTTATTGCAAAGACAATGGCGGCACTGGTTAAGTTAACTCAAAACACACATACTTTATTATTACTGGTAATATTAAGAATTAAAAGTAATAAATAGTTAGGAAAATTATACACTGTAAGAGTCTTACATGATCCAGATGTTTCCATTCATCAGCCCATTCTCTTTCTGTCAAACGGTGGTCTACTAATTCATCTTGATAGCCTCCATTAAGACCTATTAAAAATTAGACATTAAATTTGAAGACAGAATGAAGAAGACAGTAAACAATTCTATCAAGCACACACACACACACATTCATACCAACTATGAGCACACCACTAAGGTAATGATTCACAACAGAGGTGAGAAACACAAAATGACATAAAACCAACCCCCCAAAAAATCACTATTGAGAATATATTTTAAAACTCCTAAATTGATTATGAAAAAAAAAAAAAAGGCTTACGTCACTTACTGAGATTGTGATGTCTATCACGAACTTCTCGGTGTTCTAGCATCTTGTTGGGTTCGCGATACAGGTGGGAAGTTGCAATATCTTCTAAGGTGTAGTGCTGAAGAGGCGGAGGTGTAGGATGGAATTGACCCCCAGGATTCATAAGGGGCACAGTGAGGGCAGGACTGTGCCGAGGAGCAGGGCTGATTGTACACACTCTCTTGGCAGGAGGCTCAGGGGGTATCGTATCTCTTTCAAAACTGCTCTCTTCCCTCCTGTGCAAGAACGGGAAGTATATTCTAAGCCCGTCAACAAGCGTTCACGCAAACATGTCTGTGAACATCTTGCTATGTATTGTGCTATGTACTTTCACAAAGAAGACCATAAGAAAAGGTTTGACATAAGGTATGAACTAAAATGTCTTCAGAGGCCAGAGAAATAATGGAAATTGCTGACTTATTCGAGCACGAAAAGAGTTCTAATTCAGCCACAACAAAGCAGAAACATCTAACCCTCATGGAACTAAGTGAGAGACCAAGGAGATGGCATTTTCTTATGTGATAGGAATATGGACGATTATGGGTTCAACAATGTTTAGGAATTTGTTACTATGGAGGTCAGTTATTGAAAACAGTTCTCCAAAGGGGAGAATAAAGGCTCAATAAATAATACACTTGTGAATTGGTAGGGCTTTTAGTCATTTAGCTCCAATTGTAACAATTTTCCACTGTTGTTAAAAAACTGCTTCCTTGACAAATCATAAAATATTGTGGTAGACACTCATATGAAATTTCCAGAATAAGTTAATATAATTTGTCTTCAAAGTAATAATGATTCATTAACAAGTATCAATACTTAATTGTTATACTTTTACAAAACCTCACACAAAAAAATGCTTTGGGCAGATAATTTCTTAGGGTTCTGGAGCAGTGGATACATAGGATGCTCTAGAGCAGTGGTCCCCAACCTTTTTTGGGCCACGGACCGCTTTAATGTCAGAAAATATTTTCACGAACTGGACTTTAGGGTGGGATGGAAAAATGTATCATGTGACCAAGACAAGCGTCAAGAGTGAGTCTTAGACGGATGTAACAGAGGGAATCTGGTCATTTTTTAAAAATAAAACATCATTCAGACTTAAATATAAATAAAACAAAACTAATGTAAGTTATTTATTCTTTCTCTGAGGACCGGTACCAAATGACCCACAGACTGGTACCGGTCCGCGGCCCGGAGGTTGGGGACCACTGCTCTAGAGCATGGTTTCTCACCAGTGGCATAGTCATCTGTAGTTTTTAAAAAATATTCATTTCTGGGAGCCACACCTATAGAGTTGAGAAGCATTCTGCTGCCCGATACTGGGACAAAGCAAAACTAACCTGAGAAATACTGAGTCCACACCTATATATATTATCAAACTTTGTTTCACAAGCGAAGGGGAAGCTCAGAGTGGCTCCAGAAAAGGAAGGACACCCTAGCTCTTCTCGCTCACCTCTCTGGACTGGGCCTCTTTCCGTTGCCATGCACTTCCATGAGGAGCTCCGAAGAGTCGGCAGGGGACGCAATGCTCGTGTTGAGCAGAAGGTGCTCGTGCTGAGCCAGGTACTGGGACGGGGTCTGCTTGGCGGCGCGCGCGCAGTGCAGCAGCTCGCGCTGCAGCAGGGGCAGGTTGGCCTGCAAAAGGAGGGGGGGCTGGCAGGCAGTTTCCCAGGGCTGGCCCCACCATCTCAAAGGCTTCACAGGCAAGGAGGCACAAGACCACAGCCTTTCTCTCCTTGTGAGTCAAGTGTCATCTAGTCCACTGAAACTGAAAAACTGGCTGACTTGCCTCTTGTCCCACAAAATTTAAGTCCCCTTAAGGAAGAGAAAGTGCTTTATTTACCTTTGTATCCTAATACAAAGTCAAACAAAGCTCAGTAAAGATTTGTTGAACTTAGTATTAAAGCTTGCAGAGTTTTGAAGACTTTGGTCAGAAAGAGAACGAGCGTGCCTTCATGAGAGTAGGAGGGTCTTCCTCTCCCTCCTATCATTACAGGTTCTGGTCTCTCTCCGCTGAGCGCCTTAACCCTCCCATGTTCCCCAGGAGACTGCCAGGGGTTCTGGAAATGCTGACTGCTCTAGTCCGCTGGAGCAAGAGCTTGTAACAAATACTATTGGGAATGACTGAAATGAAGCCTTACACTAGGCTCTGAGATGCATGGGTAACCATGGGCAGGACAGATTTCTTAGTGTGGCGCCCTCACTGGGCACACTTCCTTATTTTGCAATCAGTTAATTAATTATGTACAGTTGGAAAACTTTAACAGGAAATAATCATATAAAAAACCCTATACTCTTTCAACGGAACTCTAATTCCTTCATATTATATAAATATACATGTCTTGCCTGACCAGGTAGTTGCGCAGTGGATAGAGCAAGCATCAAACTGGGACGTGGAGGACCCAGTTTCAAGACCCCGAGGTCGCCAACTTGAGCGCGGGCTCATCTGGTTTGATCACTGATCACCAGCTTGGGCCCAAGGTCGCTGGCTTGAGTCAGGGGTTACTCAGTCTGCTGTAGCCCCACAGTCAAGGCACATATGAGAAAGCAATCAATGAACAACTAAAGTGCTGCAACAAAAAAAATTGATGCTTCTCATCTCTCTCCCTTCTTGTCTGTTTGTCCCTATCTATCCCTCTCTGTCTCTGTAAAAAAAAAAAAATATTATATATATATATATATATACACACACACACACACACACACACACACACACACACACATTTCTCATATTGCTTTTTTTTTTTAGCACGTGTGCATGCACGAGCTTGCGTGTACAACACGGGGGGAGAAGAAGAGGTAGAGAGGGGGAGAGGGAGGAAGGGAGAGGGAGGAAAGGAGACATGAGAAACATCAACTTGTAGCTGTAGTACATTAGTTGTTCACTGAATGCTTCTCATACGTGCCTTGACCAGGGGGCTCTAGCAGAGCCAGTCACCTTGAGGTCAAGCCAGCAACATTGGGCTCAACCATGGGATCATGTCAATGATCCGGCGCTCAAGCGTGTGCCCCGCACTCAAGCCGGATAAGCCCACGCTCAAGCCAGCGACCTTGGGGTTTTGAACATGGGACATCAGTGTCCCAGGTTGATGTTCTATTATCCACTGTGCCACCACTGGTCAGGCTTCCCATATTCCTTTACTTAAAAAATAAAGTAAGAATTATACTTTTTTACCCCAAATTTAAAAACAATTCACACTAAGCCCGTAACAGAAGCCTTTATTCCAATGGAAACTGATGAACAAGTGAAAGGAGGGTTTTAAAATATGTAAGTAGTCATCCCTCTACTAAGGGTTAATTTAGCATGCACCATAATTAGTGACTGTTTTAAAGCAGAAATAAGTTGACAAAAACCCAAATGCTAGCCAAAAAGCTGCAATAACAACCTACCTCATGCTGTTTTCCAAAATAACACAGTTAAGAATAGGGAATTTGATGATATAAGACACTTTTTAAGTCTGTTCTATAACCTCAATCTTGTAGCAACTGTAAAAACTTAATTGAAAAAGTACCATGCCAGTTCTTTACATCTGTGACATGTATGTACCATTTGATGAGTTAAAAGGGGGGGAAAAGGGGGGGGCTAATTCTTTCCCAATAACACAAATTTCACAAATCTTTCTTGATTCCGGAATCTTGGAGGAAAGTGCTGGCTCTGACATACAAAAAGCAGACCAAGACAGAAGGAGCACAGCTGTCTGAAGGCTGAATGAGGCCCCCAGGCCGCTCCAGAGGCTGAGACGTCAGTGCTGTCAGAGGAGAGCTAGAGCAGGCAGTGCCTAAGACCCATGTGATGTCTGGAATGTCTGCTGTGCTCCAATCAATGTAAAGAGTGTTTAAAAACTGGTATTGGTATACTAGGATGACCCATCTTCTTGATGTTATTACATTTTCTTGAGAAATGAAAGTATAGATAAAGATGGTAAGAGGAACATAGTATTGGCCAGATATTTAGGCTTTGTGAGTTAAGGGGCAAAATTGAAAATATTATATACTCATTTACAAGATAGGAAACAAATTTCTAAATATTGTATTGATAAATGTTAAAATATAAATAACAAATGAGCACATTTTGTTTTTTTGTGACAGAGAGACAGAAAGAGGGACAGATAGGGACAAACAGACAGGAAGAGAGAGGGATGAGAAGCATCAATTCTTCATTGCGGCACCTTAGTTGTTTATTGATTGCTTTCTCACATGTGCCTTAACCAGGGGGCTCCAGCAGACCGAGTGACCCCTTGCTCAAGCCAGATGAGCCCGCGCTCAAGCTGGCAACCTTGGGATCTCGAACCTGGGTTCTCTGCTTCCCAGTACAATGCTCTATCCACTGCGCCACTGCCTGGCCAGTGAGCACAGTTTTTATTGTTGTTGTTGTTAACAGGCTAATGGAAAAAATGAAATTCATTTGGCAAGGAGGTGGATTAAGGAATACAACTTAATTGGGGTTCAAAGTTATATTACCAAACGAATTACAAATATTCATTTCTAAAGCCAATTCTCTCCAGAGCTATAGAAAACTATGCAGTGGGTTGGCTCTGGGTCGCAGGTATCTGAACTGTGCCTGGTCTAGAGCACACTGTATCTGACCATAGTCTTTCTGCCTTTAAGTTATCCATAACTCTGCAAATTACAGGTAACAGCAATACACACTAATTGTTGTCTGGGGACTCACATATAATTATGTCTAGTAGAGGTTCAACTGACTTCCCTTTTCCACTGTAGATGAAGCTAATTATCATATCAATAATCGTGATCTAGAAATGTTTCTATTCTTTAGGTTCTCCCCCGAACTGGTTCTAACACCTTACTTATTCCCTCAAAATCTTTGACATGGCTTCATTTTTTCTGTTAGTCATAATGTACCTGTTTTTGAAAATAACGGTTTAATAGGAAACAACAGTAACTTTACAGTGGGAAATTATGACAGACATAGCCTTTACCAAGTGGTCAAAGTCAACATCACCAATGATGGGATCAATTAATATCTGTCTCCCGACAGCATCAGTGATATCTCACCTGCTATTTACTGTCTAAAATGTATAACCCGATTCTCAGCATAAGAGTCAGAAAAATCCAAACTGAGGTAAATGTAGCCCTGGCCAGGTTGTTCAGGTGGTTAGAGAGTGGTCTTGATATGCCAAAGGTGCAGGTTCAATCCCTAGTCAGAGTGTATATAATAATCAACCAATGGCCCTGGCCGGTTGGCTCAGCGGTAGAGCGTCGGCCTAGCATGCGGAGGACCCGGGTTCGATTCCCGGCCAGGGCACACAGGAGAAGCGCCCATTTGCTTCTCCACCCCTCCGCCGCACTTTCCTCTCTGTCTCTTTCTTCCCCTCCCGCAGCCAAGGCTCCATTGGAGCAAAAATGGCCCGGGCGCTGGGGATGGCTCTGTGGCCTCTGCCTCAGGCGCTAGACTGGCTCTGGTCGCAATATGGCGACGCCCAGGATGGGCAGAGCATCACCCCCTGGGGGGCAGAGCGGCGCCCCTGGTGGGCGTGCCGGGTGGATCCCGGTCGGTTGCATGTGGGAGTCTGTCAGACTGTCTCCCCCTGTTTCCAGCTTCAGAAAAATGAAAAAAAAAAAAAAAAAGAATCAACCAATGAATGAATAAGTGGAACAACAAATCATTGTTTCTTTCTCTCCTTTTACCTCACTCTAAAAAAATCAATCAAATAAAATTTTAAAAAAAGAACAAAAACAAATCCAAGTACATCTATAAATTAACCATCTTGTAGTCTTCTAAAATATGAAGATCATAAAAGGCTGTTATTCCAGATTAAGTAGACTGAACAGATACAACAATGAAATGCAAGATGTGATTCTGAATTATAAACAGGACCCCTAAAAAAGATTTTCTTTTGCTGTAAAGAGTATTAGTAGGACATTCTATGAAACACAAATAAGGTCTGTAAGTAATAGTATTTTATTAATGTTTTGTCTGTAGCTTACTTGCAAACATTTCTGAAAAAAAAAAAAATTTAAGATAAAGAGAATAATATTGCAGATGTGATAAAATATTAAGATTTGGAGAATCTGAAGGATACAGAAATTTTCTTGTATCATTCTGCAACTCTTCTAGAGCAAGAAATTGTTCCAAAATAAAGATTTTTTTAATGGGCATATTACATATAAATCTAACACTCTCTTACTTATCAGATAAGCACAACCATTTTGAACAGTGTCCCCAAAAGTTATGTTTCAGGGAATATTAATTCCAGAGGGCATCTATACAAAGCTGGGGACACACCGCCTTCCCACATGTGCTTCTGTCCTTAAAGCAGTGATTTTCAACTCGTGTGCTGCAATTTTTAAAACATGCAATACCTGACTATTTAGCCAAGGGCACTGACCTCTTTTCCCTTAGATTGTCAAATTAAAAAGTGACAACAGTCAGCAGAACAGCCGTCTGGTGTGAATGAAATCAAAATCATATATTTTTTTGGTCAGATCAGCAAAATATGTATCTTTTGGTGTGCCACAGAACTTTAATAATTGGTTTACGTGTGCCATGAGATGAAAAAGGTTAAAAAGGCTGCCTTAGTGTAAGAGTCTGAACTGCAAAGGCCTCTCTTCTGTCTTAATGCCTCCTCTGATAACACGCTCTTGATCCTCTGATCACAACCATAAGATGTAGTATCTAGTTATACGCTAAGAGCCCATGGCCTTCCCGTCACCCGTCACCCCTACCCCTTGGGTCCACGCCCCTCCTGCTCCACCCTCCACCTGCTCCTGTGTGCTGTCAGCAGTCTGCAGACAGACCACAACTCAGGGCTTCTGCGATTCTCATCAATTCTAAGACTCACCTACAGACTGCACTCACACTTCTCTAGCAGCCCAAAGTAAAAGAAAGACGTGAAAATATGCAAGCTGCCACAATTTAGATCACAGAACAGCGATTAGTAGCAGATCTTGAGGAAATGTTAAGATAAATAATTACATTCGGTATTTATTTCATAAAAATTACCTTGAGGAATGGAATCACAAAAGGACGAAGAGGAAAGTTTGTAGCTTCTTGGAGCTTGCAATGGAATTCTTCAATTGTTACTGTTGAATTCTGCAAAGAGAAATAACCTTGTTCAACCTCTAAAACTAGACACTATCTTTCTCATATAAATCCCTTTTAAATCATTAAATGAAGGATAATTCCTTTACTGAGCACTATAGTGAGCTCAGATCCCTCTCAAAGGCTAACCCAATTATTTCCTGTATATAAGAAACTCAGTCTCCTTGATTTTCCTTTCTCTACTACCCCAAATCATTTTAAATCCCCCTCTATGCTTAGGAGCCTGGGTTGCAAAATAGAGCGCTGTCTTCCTCACTACCCATGGAGACAGACTCAGGTCCCTTGATTCATTTCAGTCACCTCAGGTACAAGAAACCAGTCTAACAATGTTTCCAGTTGAACAGATCCTGATCAGTCTAGGATGTGAACTTAAAGTCTCAACCTTTGATTTCTTCAGAAGTTGTTTTCTCCACAGGTTCCGCCAACTTCTTAGGATCAGGTCCCCAAATCTTCTAAATTAAAAGTTTAAAAAAATGTGCCTCTGCAAATCAGAGCACCACCCAACAGGTAGGCTGCCATTGGTAGATTTAAGTATTCCCAGGAAAGTTATTAGTGTTTCTTCTGTATTTTTTTTTCAAAAGTCTGACTTACAACTAAGATTCTCAGCTCCTCTGCTAAAAGGAATACATAAATAAAAATATTTTTTTCAAAGTTCACAAAATACTTTTACTTTTTAATTCCCTAAAACTCAGTACAATAACAAAACGAGTTGAAAACAAAACAAAAAAAACTTGGTATTAATCTGAATTCTTGCTTCCCTGAAAGAACAACCACCACTTCTGCTATATTTACAAAATCATTAAATGTTCAAAAATGTAACTTGCACAATACAAATTATTCATCAGTACCATATTACTTCTTAATAAGAAATGGAAAATATATAGGCCCAACAACAAGAAATTGCATTAAAAATTACAATACAGTCATACCTCAGAACACTTACGTGGAGGTAAATTTGTATGAATTAATGAGAAAAGGTGTCTGCAATATATTGTTAAGTGAAAACTCACAAACAGAACAGTATGTTTTCCAAAATTCCATTTATGAAAATACTAACACACAAACATAGTATTTTAACTGTATGGAAGGATATTACAGCAGCAATTATTTCTGGATGTAAAATTATGTTGGAATTTCCAAATATGTCATTTCATACTAAAAATTTCTTTTAAATTTTTAATACTGGTTTTAAGTACATGGCATTTGTATAATACAACCAAAGATACCAGTAATCAGGACTAAAAATTAAGTGTAAGAAAATGATATTCTTTCCCTACTACAGTGAATGAAATCAGGCCTCAAAAAGTCAAAACAAGTAGAGTAAATGTATGGGAAGATGGTATGAATGACTCCAAGCTTTCCCGGATGGAAAAGGGAGAGCAAAGATGAACTGGGCAACACAGAGACAGTGACTTAGGCCAGTGAAGCTGACTCAGAACGATCAGTACTGAAGACACCAGGCGCTCCTCTGTCTATGAGAAGTGGATGAAAAGCCACTGTTCTTTTATCCTTTCCTCTCAGTCAATTATTTAACAAATAAAAGCACAGCTTTTCCCTCTAAGCACTCATAGTATAGTATAACGATTGTCAACCTTTTTCATCTCATGGCACACACAAACTAACTGCCAAAATGCTGCGGCACACCAAAAAACATACGTTTTGCCAATCTGACAAAAAGTAGGTATAATTTTGATTCACTCATGCTGGATGGTTACTGGTACATTGGTTATTATCATTTTTTTATTTGACAATCTAAGGGAAAAGAGGTCAGTGCCCCTGACTAAACAGTCATATATTGCATGTTTTAAAAATTCCTGCCCTGGCACAGTGGTGGAAAAGCGCTGGTCTAGTGGGAAAACAGATAAGTAAGCTATTCATTACAGAATGATCAAGGTACACATGCACGGGACACTACTGGTACACAGAGAAGACATGCTTAAGCTGGCTTGGGAGAAAACTAGGAAGGATAACAGAAGAGGCATCTGAAGAAGTGAAGATGCAAGCTTTGGGAAAAATGCTTCTGACAAAAACAGAAGAATGTAAGAAAGGCACAATGTGAGAGGATCTGTCCTCTGGGTCACAACAGCAACATCTATAGTTGTCTTAGAAGACAATGGGCATAGCTAGGCAATCAGAGAAAATTTTTATTTATTCATTCATTTATTTATTTAAAGATTTACTGATTTTAGAGAGAGGAGAGAGAGAGAAAGGGGAGGAGGAGGAGCAAGAAGCATCAACTCATAGTAGTTGCTTCTTATATGGGCCTTGACCAGGCAAGCCAGGGGTTTTGAACCAGTGACATCAGCATTTCAGTTTTATGCTTTATCTACTATATCACCATAGATCAGGCAAAAAAAAATTTAAGACTTTATTTATTCATTTCAGAGAGGAAAGGGGGAGAGGGAGAGAGAGAGAAAAAGAGGGGGGAGGAACAGGAAGCATCAACTCCTATATGTGCCTTGGCCAGGCAAGCCCAGGGTTTCGAACCAGTGAACTCAGCAGCATTCCAGGTAGACACTTTATCCACTGCGCCACCACAGGTCAGGCCCAGGCAAAATTTTTATTCTTTTAAAGATGAGATAGCTACAGCCTGACCAGGCGGTGGCGCAGTGGACAGAGCGTCAGACTGGGATGCCGAGGACCCAGGTTCGAGACCCCAAGGTCGCCAGCTTGAGCACGGGCTCATCTGGTTTGAGCAAAGCTCACCAGCTTGGACCCAAGGTCACTGGCTCAAGCAAGGGGTTACTTGGTCTGCTGAAGGCCCATGGTCAAGGCACATATGAGAAGGCAATCAATGAACAACTAAGGTGTCACAACAAAAAACTGATGATAGATGCTTCTCATCTCTCTCCGTTCCTGTCTGTCTGTTCCTATTTATCTCTCTCTGACTCTCTGTCTCTGTTTAAAAAAAAAAAAAAAAAATGAGATAGCTACAATCACAGGAAGTGACTTTTCTTTTACTATTGAAATTATCTTTAAGCACAAACTCTACTTAATTTGTTGATGGAACCAGCATAATATTCTGATGTCTGCTTTACTTCCAATTATGCTCACTCATTTTGACATATACGGCCAATTCTATTAGTCTACATCCAGTAAGACTTTTTCCATAGTAGTGTAAAACTTTACCAACAAACACTTTTATTCTTTTCAAAACAAGAAACTTTTCCCTATCTGAGGAAGGTGGTTCATTGTGTCTAGACTATTTTTCCAAATAATATGGTTTATGCTGAATACTGGTCATCTTCTGGGAGTCTGGACTTTGCAAAGTGCCAGGCAAAGTGCCTATGTGCCCAGGCCACGGTAAAATCCTTTCTCACTGAGTCTCTAATAAGCTTTCCAGGACAGAAACAATGCACACATGTTGCTGCATTTGAGCTCTATGTGACCAATCACAGGAAAACTGCACATGGATTCCTGCAGATTCCAACTGTCTCCTTTATGATCCAGCTGTGTATCCTTATTATGCCTCTAATAAATCTCAGTGGTGAGCACGAAAAATGTGCCAGGTCCTGGGAATTCTTCTAGCAAATCTCAAAACATGGGGGTATAAAAAGTATAAATTTTGGTACATTCCCCTACAATAAAACCCACAGCAATGAAAATGAGACCCTGGCTACGTGGTTCAGTAGACAGAGTGTCGTCCCAGCATACCAAGGTCGCATGTTGGGTCTCCAGCACAGGAAGCAATCAATGAGTGCACAACTAAGTGGAACAACTAAGTGGAACAGCGAGTTGATGCTTCTTTCTCTCTCTCTCTCTAATCAATGAAAAAATTAAAAAGAAAATGAATAACCTACAGCTATCTATGAAGCAACAGAGATTAAATCTCAAATGACTAAATAATCATTTACTGCATTTTGCCTTCTATGAAAGTTTTGCCACACTAGACCAAAAATTGTTTAAGGTAGCAGTTCTTAAACATTTTAGTCTCAGGAAGTCCTCTAATTTATTTGGTTTATTTCTATCAATCACCCACCATATCAGAAATCAAAACTGAGAATTAAAAAAAATATTATTAATGCACTTCAAAATAACAATATTTTCCCAAAATATGTAATGAGAAGAATGGTACTATTGTTAGTTTTATAAATCTCTTTCATATCTAGCTTAATACAAGACAGCTCAGTTCTCCAAGATACTTCTGCTTTTAATCTGTTGCAACATCCTATATCATGCTGCCTCTAGAAAATTCCATTGTACAATCATGAGAAAATAAGAGTGAAAATGCAAGTAATATCATAGTATGATTATGAAAATAATTTTTACCTCCTGGACTTTCTAATAACAATCTGAGGGAATCCCAGGAGTCCCTGATTTTACTCTGAGAACTGAAATTTGAAACTTCAATACTATGATACTATGATTCATCTTTACCACATATAGAGGCTAACATGCAGGAGCATGGAGTGCTTTTACCAGAGGTAAATTTCGATTTACAAACATTGGGAACTGACAGAACTTCCCTTACATACTGGGAGTCAAATCCCACCCAGCTATCACTGTCAGAAAATCACTCCCTTAAACGACAGCTACACCACACTCACTATAGAAAAGAAAAATTATGTGTACCTTACAAACTCTAAAGAAATCATATTTGCATGTGGAGCTAAAGATTGTAATCCCTTTGGTGCTATTTATTTAGACCATGAAACTTGTAATTTTACAAATTATTCTTCTAAAAATTAAACTTGCTACTTTTCCTTTCTCCTTGGCTTGGAAATAATGCACCAGGCACTGAATATATTAAAAGTAACAAAACCTGGCATTAATTTGGTTGAGTCTCGGTGGCCTGTTGAAAATCAGTTTTAAGACATATTCAAAGCTGCTTATTAAAATTAAATCAACACCATAAGAAATAATTAGGTAAATATTATAGATTTGTTTCTTTGATAAACATTTTTATACATAATTGAAATCCACAAATCAACGGTTTTTTACAAGTTATATTAATAACTAGTCTATAGATGTGCCACATTGCTACAGGCATGGGATTGAGTAGAAATATTATATGCACAACTCTGCTGGCTTCGGGTCTGAGCCACGCACTCAGGCAACGGCTGCCAGGATGCAGTACTTACCACCAGTGCTAGAACAAGAGTCCGCACCTTCTCCCCAATCTCAGGGGAGATATCATTGCCGAACTGCTGCAGAGTGGTGAGGAAACGTTTTAACTTGCTGAGCTGCCGGGCACCACAAGTGGCTGGCAATTGTTGGTTTGTTAGTGCAGAGGATGTGGAAGAGGCAGGACCATTGCTGAATCTCTGTGGTGGTGACGGGGCACCGTTCAGGGTAGGAGGAGAATGGTTGGTGCCATTGCTTACTGAAAGAAAGCCAAACAAAAGACTCAGTGAAAAGCACAAGGATTTTTGACAGGTTTTTCTCCATGCTTTCTCCTTCACTTACTTCAATTTTGTAAAGCACGCGTTAAAAGAGTACACAAGATAATGTTTCTGCCCAACAAAATTTCCATATAAGTGAGACAGACTGCCAGGTAAAAAGTGGTAACAGTAACACAGAAGTACTCAAAGAGTAGAGTGTTACTAGAGCACAGAGAAGGAACATCAAACTCTGCAGGTGCCATGGGCACTGTGTGAGATGAGTCAGGGAGAATATTTATTTTGCAATGAAGGAACATTCATGTCCATCTTTTATGTCACATTTTCCCATTAGGGTCCCAAAGAAGCTAAGGCAGTCAGTTAGATGTAGCATATGAATAGGACACCCACAAAACAGTGTGTTACTGCGAAAAATGGTTTTTTTTCTAGGCTACAGGTTTAATGACCTATTCCTGCAGTGATATCTCTGCCTTTGACAAGTGCTAATAGATTAATACTGCCAAATTCTTGGTCATTCAATAAGGTATGTTTCTAGACATTATACAGGACATCCCCATTCTATATTTCTGCTCAAATTATAACACACTAATTAGTTTGTTTTTCAATTATCCTATTGTTCTTAGTCATTTTTTGCTAGTTTTAACTTGGAACACAATCCTAGAGCTAAATCCTTGGCGGCATTAAATAAAAATCTTTCTTCACTAAACAGTGAAATAAAATCACCTAGTGTCTATGAGTCAATAGATTTTCACTTATTCATACCCCACTTGAAAATCTAAAACCATATCTAAAAACATAAAGAATTTAAACCAAGACCTAAACCAAATTTAAAGAACCCAATCATTTAATCTTCACCTAACTTAGAAAACTGTCATTTACTTATAGACTGCCTAATGCCAACTCATTAATCACGAAAAATCTTCCACTTCCACACCAGTCATTGTTGTTTAACCATTAATATTTCTACTCATTGACGGACCTCTATTCTGATTTGATCTGTAAACTCCCTTCAGCGTACATAGCTCAGCTAACACCTGTATTAAGAAGGATTCCTTGAGACTGCTGATCCATATTAAGGTAAATCCTAGGAGATTTAGTAATTCTTCTCTTATGCTATCCATGCTTCCGTTATGTCATTTACCGAATTATACTGACTTGGATTGCCTTAATAGGTTGTACACTTCTTGAAGAACACTTCATACATCTGTGTATACTAAAATTAACTAAGTAGTGTAAGCTATGTATACTGTATACACATTAACTTTGTTCATTAGCTAGCAATGTTCCTTGTTCAGGACAATGCTGCTGAATATGACTCACTGCTTAAAAGACTAATAGGCTGAGGGGAAATGGGTGGTTTCTCTTGTGTCTTCCATTAAAAAAGATCACTAGAGCCACTGGAAAGAAAGCTCAATACTCAACCTCAGCAATCCAGAAAATTAGTTGCAGTGGTCTGACATTTCTTTGTGCTCACGGAAAGGTCAATGGCCACTGGAGAGCTGCCGTCTTTTGAAGCAGCCCATTGAAATAACATATTATTGTGCTTTTAGCCACCCTGATGACCAGACAAGCTTTCCACAACCTCTTTAGTGAAAATGTATAATTAGAGTTTCTGAAATAAAATATACCTACCCCCAAGTAATCAAATATGGAGGTAAAAAGGGTTTAAAATTTACATATACATATTTTCAGTTATCTGTACCTTGAAACATGAATGATTACCTGGGTTTAAATCTGTCTCATTTCAAAATAGTATATTTAAGGATGTATAACTTTAAGACAGAAAACATAATTTAGGATAAAGGATATCAAAATTCATTTTATTCACTCTGGCTCAGACAGCTGCAGTTATAACTCATTCAATTTCAAATGTTTGAGAAAATAAAAATTAAACCTTCTATTAAAACTGTACACCTTGGCCCTGGCCGGTTGGCTCAGCAGTAGAGTGTCGGCCTGGCGTCCGGGGGACCCGGGTTCGATTCCCGACCAGGGCACATAGGAGAAGCGCCCATTTGCTTCTCCACACCCCCCCCTTCCTCTCTGTCTCTCTCTTCCCCTCCCGCAGCCGAGGCTCCATTGGAGCGCTGGGGATGGCTCCTTGGCCTCTGCCCCAGGAGCTACAGTGGCTCTGGTCGCAACAGAGCAACGCCCCGGAGGGGCAGAGCATCGCCCCCTGGTGGGCAGAGCATCCCCCCTAGAGGGGTGCATGCGGTAGTCTGTCTGACTGTCTCTCCCCGTTTCCAGCTTCAGAAAAATACAAAAAACAAAACAAAAAAACAAAACAAAAAAAAAAAAACACAAAAAAACCCTGTACACCTTTATGCTCTTTTCTCATCTTCAAAACATAAATGTTTGAGCAAAAATAACGTGCGAGCTTGTGCAAAGGTGTTTAAATAAGAAAATGTGGCCCTGGCCGGTTGGCTCAGTGGTAGAGCATCGGCCTGGTGTGCAGAAGTCCCGGGTTCGATTCCCGACCAGGGCACACAGGAGAGGCGCCCATCTGCTTCTCCACCCCTCCCCCTCTCCTTCCTCTCTGTCTCTCTCTTCCCCTCCCGCAGCTAAGGCTCCATTGGAGCAAAGATGGCCCGGGCGCTGGGGATGGCTCTGTGGCCTCTGCCTCAGGCGCTAGAGTGGCTCTGGTCGCAACATAGCGACACCCAGGATGGGCAGAGCATCGCCCCCTGGTGGGCAGAGCGTCACCCCGGGTTTGCATGCCGGGTGGATCCCGGTCAGGCGCATGCGGGAGTCTGTCTGACTGTCTCTCCCTGTTTCCAGCTTCAGAAAAATACAAAAAAAAAAAGAAAAGAAAAAGAAAAAAAAAAAAAGAAAATGCATATATCCTGACCAGGAGGTGGCGCAGTGGATAGACCATAAAACTGGGATGCAGAGGATCTAGGTTCTAAACCGCAAGATCACCACCTTGAGCATAGGGTCACTGGCTTGAGCGTAGGATCACAGACATGATCCCATGGTCACTGGCTTGAGTAAGGGGTCACTCACTATATACAAGAAAGCAATCAATGAACAACTAAGGTGCCACAATGAAAGATTTATTCTTCCTTCTCATCTCTCTCCCTTCCGGTCTGTCTTGTCACTATCTGTCCCTCTCTGAGTCTGTGAGAGAAAGAGAAATGAATGAAAGAAAGAAAGAAAGGAGGGAGGGAGGGAAAGAAGAAAGAAGAAAGAAACTAAGAAAGATATTTTCTTCTGCTTAATCAGGGGAAATATCTGTAAGGGTCAATGTGACCTATAGCATGGGCGTGGAAAGACAAAACTCAAAATCTAGATGTGTGTGTCTGTCTGCACAGATTTTAAGATTTTAAATTGAGGGTTCTTCTGTTTTATTTTGTTTTGTTTAGTATACATGTAGGACTGAAACTGCTGAGTTATAGGGTTTGTGGAAATTCAGCTTTAGTAGATACTGGTGAAGAATTGTCTCATACTTAAAATAATGTATGACTGTTCAGGTTGCTCCACACGTACTCACCAAAACTTGATATTATTTTTCATTTTGAATATTCTTGTGGCTGCACATGGTATTACATTAGGTTTTAGTTTACATTCTATGATGACTACTAGTCAAGTTGAATGTCTTAGATTTATTGGCTAATATAATTCTTATGAAACTGAAATATGTCCCCCATAAATTCCAACATTGAAGTTCTAACCCCTCGGCACCTCAGAACATGACTATATTTGGAGATAGGACCTTTAAAGGTTAATGAGGTCAGATGGGTAATCCCTAATCCATTATAACTGGTGTCCTTATAAGAAGAGAAAGGGACAACATGAATGCATGGGCCCAGAGGCAAGGGAGTAGGAGACTATAGCAAGGAGGCAGCTTTTGCAAGACAAGAATAGAGGCCTCAGAAAAATAATCAATCCTGTTGATACTTTTATCTTGGACTTCTATCCTCTAGAACTTTAAAAAAAAATTCTGTTCTTTAAACCACCTAGTCTATGGTATTTAGTTAGCCCCAACAAACTGATATTCTCTTTTTTGTAAAGAGATTTACCATGACAGTCCTGGAAAATTATTAGAAGTAATTTGATCATTTTATCAAATTTATTTTAATTCCTATAAATCAATGTAATACTTTTACTTCATTATTTTAGAGCCACAGAAATTAAAATACCTACTTACCAGACAAAGAA
The DNA here is from genome assembly GCF_036850995.1 of Saccopteryx leptura. Lineage (NCBI taxonomy): Eukaryota > Metazoa > Chordata > Mammalia > Chiroptera > Emballonuridae > Saccopteryx > Saccopteryx leptura. The sequence goes on along the minus strand of NC_089507.1, from coordinate 213,530,518 downwards.
TATGGAAAAAATATTGGTACCACTAAATTTCCAAATGCCCAAATTAGCTAAGTACTATTTTCAGAGGGCAAAAGCAATTTCTAAAAGAAATGACCAGATATACATTTCTGATACATATATTTTAATAGCCATTTTGAAAGGCATGTGCATAGTATATGCGGAAGGCTTAATGGCAGTCAGTCACTTAGATACAAACACCACTCTGAACCACAAACCCAAGTATTAAGAGGTCTCACATGCTGTAGGAGTAAATGACACTGGCCTGGGTCCTCCAGGGTTTATTGGTGGGAGAGGTGGCATGGTGGGGGGGGGAGGATCTTGACTGTATCTTCACTTCTACAGGCGATCCAGGCATTGCTGGCACCCTTTTCTCAGGACCAACTGTAGAGAATAAAAGAAATCGAGGTCAGAGTATTCTATAAAATAATAAAAATAGTGACAATAATCGGAAATACGAACATTTTTCTAGAGGACTGAGAAAAAAATGCTTAGTTTAATAGGCTAAATAGTGGCCCCCCAAAAAGCTATCTACCTTTTAATTCCTTGAACTGGAAAAAGAGTCTTCGAAAATGTAGTTAAGGATAGTGAAGGGAGGAGATCATCCTGGACTACCTGGTCGGCTCTAAATCCCATATGAATGAAACCCTCAAAAGAAGAGTTGAAGAGACATACACAAAGGGAAGAGTAAGTGAAGACAGACACAGTCACACAGAGAGGACACAGTGTGATGATGGGGCAGAGATTGGAAAGTGCATCTACAAGCCAAGGAATGCCGAGATTGTCAGCAACCACCTGGGCTAAGAAGAGACGTATGGAATAGAGCAGGGGTCCAAACTTTTTACACAGGGGGCCAGTTCACTGTCCCTCAGACCGTTGGAGGGTCGAACTATAAAAAAAACTATGAACAAATCCCTATGCACACTGCACATATCTTATTTAAAAGTAAAAAAAAAAAACAAAAAAAAAACGGGAACAAATACAATATTTAAAATAAAGAATTTTTTTTTTTAAACAGGGGCAGAGAGACAGAAAGAGGGATAGATAGGGACAGACAGACAGGAACGGAGAGAGCTGAGAAGCATCAATCATCAGTTTTTCATTGCGACAATCTTAGTTGTTCATTGATTGCTTTCTCATATGTGCCTTGACCGCAGGCCTTCAGCAGACCGAGTAACCCCTTGCTCGAGCCAGCAACCTTGGGTCCAAGCTGGTGAGCTTTTTGCTCAAGCCAGATGAGCTTGCACTCAAGCTGGCGACCTCGGGGTCTCGAACCTGGGTCCTTCCGCATCCCAGTCCGACGTTCTATCCACTGCGCCACCGCCTGGTCAGGCAAGAACAAGTAAATTTAAATCAACAAACTGACCAGTATTTCAATGGGAACTATGGGCCTGCTTTTGGCTAATGAGATGTTCAATGTCTGGTTCCATATTTATCACTGCTAGCCATAACAAGCCATAACAAGTGATATGACGCGCTACTGGAGCCGTGAGGCGTGCATCCCGCGTCACCGAAAGTAGTACTGTACGTGAGCATCCGCATCCTGTGCTCCTCTCACTGACCACCAATAAAAGGTGCCCCTTATGGAAGTGTGGCAGGGGCCGGATAAATGGCCTCAGGGGGTCGCAGGCGGCCCGCGGGCCATAGTTTGGGGACCCCTGGAATAGGGTCTTCCTCTGAGGTCCCAGACAGGATCAACCCTGCTGATACTTTGCTTCTTTTTTGTTTGTTTGTTTGTTTTTTAAATTTTTCTGAAATTGGAAACGGGGAGGCAGACAGACTCCCGCATGTACCCGACCAGGATCCACCTGGCATGCCCACCAGGGGGCGATGCTCTGCACATCTGGGACGCTGCTCTGCTGCAACCAGAGCCATTCCAGAGCCTGAGGCAGAGGCCATGGAGCCATCCTCAGCGTTCGGGCCAACTTTGCTCCAATGGAGCCTCGACTTCAGGAGGGGAAGAGAGAGACAGAGAGGAAGGAGAGGGGGAGGGTTGGAGAAGCAGATGGGCGCTTCTCCTGTGTGCCCTGGCTGGGAATCGAACCCAGGACTCCTGCACGCCAGGCCGATGCTCTACCACTGAGCAAACCAGCCAGGGCACTTTGCTTGTTGTTTTAAGCCACACAGTTGGTAGAACTTTATTATAGCAATCCTAAAAATCTAAAACAGGGGTAGTCAACCGTTTTATACCTACCGCCCACTTTTGTATCTCTGTTAGTAGTAAAATTTTCTAACCACCCACCGGTTCCACAGTAATGGTGACGTGATTTATAAAGTAGAGAAGTAACTTTACTTTATAAAATTTATAAAGCAGAGTTACAGCAAGTTAAAGCATATAATAATAATTACTTACCAAATACTTTATGTCGGATTTTTGCTAAGTTTGGCAGAATCAATCTTTATAAAACAACTTATATAGTTAAATCTATCTTTTTATTTATACTTTGGTGGCTCCACTACCACCCACCATGAAAGCTGGAACGCCCACTAGTGGGCGGTAGGGACCAGGTTGACTACCACTGGTCTAAAACAAGGCAACAAGGTCAAGGGCTGACAAGACCAGAAAGGTAACAGTAAGGATAGTGGCCAAGAAAGAAAAAAACCAAGTTATAAATTCTGCTTGTCTCAACCACATTCTTTCTTAATTTCTCTTTACAAATTCGCAGGGGAGAAAAATTAATATGGGAATATCTAGACCAATATGTGTCAACTGCCTGGCACAGAAGCAAATATAATCAGGTCTATATCAATTACTATGAATGATGAAGTACTAAACTTTTATACATAATTACTCTAAGAGGTGAACCAAACATCTTTAATGTCAGGCATATAAATGTTGTCTATAACATTTGTTAGAAAAGATGAAAAGTAGAAATGACTTTAAACTAATAAGCACAGGCTACTTCACCTATCAAAAGCAGCTTGATAATACTAGACAGCAACAAATTTCAGAAAGAGAAATGTGACAGATTAAACTTAACGTTAGAATTGGATCTGAGCCAGTATGATAAAGATTGACACTGAGGAATAATATTCTAATATCTTCAAAGCTATTTTCCCCATTAAAGGGAACCTGTTACATACTTGGTTAATGATAGGACCAGGGTTACCATAATCATCTTAAAATGAGCTATTTTCCTCTCAGTAATTCCAAGCTTTTCACTTAAGCACCATGTACTTATTCTACAATAAATTCAATGTAAAGTACAAGAAATGGACATCAAACATTTAATGAGAATATTAAATCAAAGATTTCTTTCTGTGGGATCACAGATGTAACATAATGCATACAGGAACATTCATGACAAAGGCAACAGGTACATCTGCATACATTCACGTGCACGGTCTAATTAGGAAAATATATATATATATTGTATTTAGCGAGAGAGAAAAAGACAGAGGGACAGACAGACAGGAAGGGAGAGAGATGAGAAGCATCAATTCTCGCCTGACCAGGCGGTGGCACAGTGGATAAAGCGTCGGACTGGGAGGCCAAGGACCCAGGTTCGAGACCCCAAGGTCGCCAGCTTGAGCCCAGGGTCACTGACTCAAGCAAGGGGTCACTCGGTCTGCTGTAGCCCCCCCCCCCCCCCCGTCAAGGCACATATGAGAAATCAATCAATGAACAACTAAGGAACCGCAACGAATAATTAATGCTTCTCATCTCTCTCCCTTCCTGTCTGTCTGTCCCTATCTGTCCCTCTCTCTGACTCTCTCTGTCTCTGCCACAAAAAGAGAAAGAGAGAGAGAGAGAACAAGGGAATCAACACAACAGATCTTTCTCTGTGTGATAGCAGTGCTATTTTTCCCCCACAGAGAAATCTCAAGAATCAAACATAAAACTAAAAAAGTAGAACTATTCCATAGCTCTACAAGAAAGTAAAGATGAACAAAAAAATCCCAGACAAGTGCTACCTAGAAGAATCCTATATGATAAATTGCCCTCAAATGAGAGTATTTACAAATCATTATAGTAAACTGCTTTTTCTTTATAAAGTTTTTAAAAATTACTTTGAGGCTGGCAAAGAAACAATAAAAAGAGGTATAAATATGAGATTAAAATGCAATCACTGAAGGAGAATCAAATAAAAAAACTACTTGAATCAGATTAAGAATCTATTAGAATTAATGACTTTATTTGACCATTGAGATATTTATCTATCCTAAGTTTTGGGTAGAAGAAGATATGTATGTTCAAGTGTTCCTGATTATCATCCTGGAAAAATGAGCTGAATACAGATCTTTCAGATGCACAGTACAGGAATCCTGATCATTCCAAAAAGGCTGACCAAGGAAAACCACATGTTTCTTTAAAACAAATCAGACTCTTAACTAAAAACCAACTGGGAAGTTTTAAAGAGAATTATCTTTGGAGGCAGAGGCCAAAAGGAAATGATGTTGTGTTTTATATGTATAAGCATACATTTATATGGTTTAAAAATCAATCAGAAATATTCCTTGCTGGTGTCCCTACATATCCCACCACATAGGTCACCATTATAATTGGTTTCTTGCATATCCTTCCATTCTTCTCTGTACAAATGAGCAAATGCAAACATAAATTCTATCCCACCCCACCCCCATTTCTACAAGGGTGGCATAATTACATTGAACTGAATGCTCCCAATAAAGGCCTCTCTGTAGCAATACTTTTGCTATGTATCGGAAAGTAGTATCTATTTCCCTATCCCCTACAGCTAGCCAGGTCCTCTGACTTGCTTTGGCCAATGTAATGTGATGGAACTGACCAAGTGCCAGTGCTAAGCCTCTCTTGGAATCCTGATGCTGCCATTAGAGCTAAGCAAATCCAGACTAGTCTGGTGGATGATGAGACCACATGGAGCAGGATGAGTTGTACCAGCTAAAGCCAGCTGATCCCCAAACCTGTGAGAGCCAAACCTAATGCGTCTGATCTGCAGCTGACTGACCGAAGACATATAAATGAGTAAACACAAGAGAGAACAGAACTGCCTGACTCATAAACAAAAAATAAATAAATAAAAGAATAAAAAAATAAAAAGCTTATTGTTTTAAGCACTAAGTTTTAGCAGTTTGTTATATAGCAACAGATCGATGGGCAGCTAATCTACACCATACACAAATTTTGCTGCTCCTCGGTTTTTGTTGTTCTGGTTTTGTTTTATAATTTTCCAGGATGTCCTAAAATTCTTTTTGTTAATGTTCTAACATTCTTAGTTCCATAACCTTTAAAAAAAATAACAGATGCACGATATTTCATTGTGTGGATGGCCCATGGTTTATTTACACAATCCCCTGCTGATGGATACCTGGACTGTTTCCAATTGTATATGGCTGAATTGTGAGCTTCTCCAGATACCATGCTACTAACTGCCCTGTATTTGCCAGGTTTGGGGAAACAGATAAAAGAAGACAGGGCGGCCCTGAGTTATGGGGAAGCCAGATATAGTCAAATGTATTCGAAGTACTAAGAAAATAAAGCTATAGAAATGTTACTCTCTATGAACTCCACAGAAGTCTTTAAAGACCATTAACTAATTTACTGGGAAGGTTAACAGGGACTTTGCAGGCAGCACATAAGGAGAAAAGCATGAAGGCTATCAATATAGTTTGAACAGTGCACCTAAAAAGTTGGGATCAGAACCAAGAGAAAAATCAGGGAAAAAAATCTCCTTGACCAGTTTCTTTAAATCATTGCCAAAAGTAGGTAAATATTCTAAAGGAATAACTATCAGACAAGAAACATTCATTTCCAACACTGGCAATTCTCATCTGCTAAAGATGGAGGAAAAAACATCGAAATTATTGTTGCACTTATATAAGGGCTTAGAAGGCTGGCTAACCTGATTATGGGCAAAGCGCATGTTTCTTATCCTTGTTACTCTGTCAAAAATCTGAGAACACGTCCAACTTTCTAACAACAGGCAAGCTTCATATGCACACACAGCCAGGAACAACTGTTTACAATGACAGATAATTTATCATTCAACAGAAATTGAGGCATAAGAACTCAGGTAAAGAAATTAACAGAAAATATGGGACTTGAAGACAGAGCTCAATTAAAATAAATTAATACTTTGCTGTATATTAACAATACAGACTAAGAAAACAATTTTTCCCATCCCACATTTATAAATACTTTGGAAAATTAATTTATTTAACACATTCTCTCTCCCTTCCTGTCTGTCCCTATCTAACCCTCTCTCTGACTCTCTCTCTGTCTCTGTAAAAAAACAAAACAAAACAGAAAAACAGCAGGACAGTTAGAAAGAATGGGAAAGAAAGAAATAAAAGTGTCTTTTTGTACATACTCGACAACTTCCTATATAGAAAACCAAAAGAATTAGAACTAGCAATTAGAATTAATATGTAGGTTCAACAAGGTTGCTAGATAAGAGTCTAATCTTTTAGAAATCGCATTTCTACATACCAGCAAATGTACTAATTTCAAAAAGATATGAATATACAACAAAAATTATTAATCACATAGGAATAAACCTAACACAGGCTATGCAAGACCAAGGAAGAACATAATACAAGTACATTTAAACATATAAAAGGATTTATGCATTTAAAAGATCAGATTGAAAAAGATTACGATTATGGATGGAAAAACTCACTATCACCAATATTTTCTACTTATTTATTTATTTTTTAGTTCAGTGAAAGGAAGAGAGGCAGAAACAGACTCCAATTTTTAAGGACCATGGAAAGCGCAAAAAAACTACAAGAAAGGAGACTGAAAATTAGTAGTCCTGAGTTAAGTCATTATGCTATGCACCTTAGACTTAAACAGAGCCATATGTCAATTACATCTTATTAAAACTGAGAAGAAAATTTTAAAAAAAGCAGCCAGGGAAATGAGGAAAAAAAACAAAACTAAGTAAAGAATATAATCTGCTAGGCTGCAGGCACTGTGTATTTCAAGATAAAATATACACATGTTCATACAGGAATACATTCTAGCTGTTTAGGTTATTATAGGGATTAGACCTATGGTTAAGAAAACACCTTTTGCCTGACCAGGCAGTGGCACAGTGGATAGAGCATTGGACTGGGATGCGGAGGGCCCAGGTTTGAGACCCGAGGTCACCAGCTTGAGCGGGGGCTCATCTGGTTTGAGCAAATGCTCACCAGCTTGGACCCAAGGTCGCTGACTCAAGCAAGGGGTTACTCGGTCTGCTGAAGGCCCGCGGTCAAGGCACATATAAGAAAGCAATCAATAAACAACTAAGGTCTCGCAACGAGAAGCTGATGATTGATGCTTCTCATCTCTCTCCGTTCCTGTCTGTCTGTCCATGTCTATTCCTCTCTGACTCTCTCTGTCCTTGTAATAAAAAAATTTTAAAAATCTAAAAAAAAAAAGAAATAAAACACCTTTTAAAACCAATTATTTTTGAATTTTCACTTTTGTCAAATTATTAGCAAACCAGAATATAATTACAAAGAAAATCCAAACACAAAATCATTTAAGAGACTACACACAAATCTTGTTCCAGAATTGAATTGAGACAAGTCAAGTACAATGGCTAAAGTACCTTAGGCCAAATAAAACAATGTAAAATTTTCCCTCTTAGCTGAAACAGAATATATACTAAATATAAAAAACATATTTGTAGCATAAGATAAAATGAAAAGGGGAGTTTGACAAATGAACCAAATTCCAAACCAGCTGGATATTTATGTCCTTAAAAAGTTAAAAGCAGGCTACCTGACCAGGTGGTGGCACAGTGGATAGAACGCCGACCCGGGACACTGGGGACCCAGGTTCAAAACCCCAAGGTCTCTGATTAGAGCGTGGGGTCACCAGCTTGGGCATGAGATCATAGACCTGAGATCATAGACATGACCCCATATCAAGGCACGTATAAGAAAACAATCAATGAATAGCTGAAGTGTTGTAACTATGAGTTGATGCTTCTCATCTTTTTACCTTCCTATCTGTCCCTCTTCCCTCTCTCTTTCTCCTTCGCTTAAAAAAAAAAAAAGTCAAAGGCAGGCTAATGTAGAATACAGAACACTGGCCCTTGGAAAAGTTACTCCAGAACCTTGCTTTTCTCATCTGTAACATGGAGAGAAGGGAGGTGTTAAAAGGCCAAAGTAACAACTAAGAAGTACTGTTACATTATTAAATATATAATTAGATAGCTATCCATCAGAAATGTTATTAACAATCATTATGCCACTACTATTTTGAAAGTAACTAAAGGGTCTCTTCCAATGCTAATGATTTTAATATTTAAAGATATGTTGTAATTGCCTGCCAACATCAAAACCCTGTTGATAACCTTAATGCAAGTGAAAAGCAGCAGCAACAGAGCTAGCTGACTTGATAATGTAAATAGGGAAAAGTGAAATATGGATTGTTGCCTCCCAGCTCCAGCAAATGTTTATTTGCAATAATATAGCTATCTACTCCAATTGCACACCATCTGTTTCAAGTCTCCACCAAGTTAATATTTCTCACATGAACAGGAACGACTTAAAAATTACATTTGATTAGCATCTTGCCTTTCCATGGAGGTTATCCCTACCACAGTCTCAACCTACTGAATCTCAACCTCTTAACAACGTGCGGCATTACTGTTCCAGCCAAACACTTGAAGCCAAAGTTCGAAAACTCAAAAAATTAAGACTGTCAGAGAATAAGCTAATTCTAGTACTGTACTTCTTAGTCAAATCAAATCCTTCTTACATATTTTTCTGGAGACAGGAGAAATATAAATTTCTCACACAGCTTTCCTATGATTCAAACCTTTTCTATGTCTGGTTCCATTTACTAATACATCTGTGCTACAATTTCTCTGGAACACAGAAGTTACTAGAATAATACTTCAGTAAATTTTGACAGGTCAACTCTAAAATATATCACAATAACATTCTCTATCCCATCTCCACTGTTGTCCTGTAGCTCAAGCCACTATCATCTCTCACCTGTACTATTACCGCAGCTGCCGCCTAAACTATTCTTTCTGTTTCTTCTTTTGTCCCTTTAATCCATTCTCCATGTGGCAGTGCTGATTCTAAAACAAACAGATCTTTGCACAGATCTATTTAAACTCCTCTAATGACTTCCCAATGCTCTTATATACAGGACAAACTCTATACTTTGCTTAAATACAAAGATCTCCCCAGCAGTTCTGGGAACCCTTTGAGGCTTCTGGAGACCCTTTGGGTAGCTGGGTGGGGAGGTGTATGTGTGTCTACGCTTGGAGGATAAAAACAATTTTCATAATAAGAGGTTATCTGCTTTACTCTTACTCTTTCATGAGTGTACAGTGTTTTTTCCCAGTGACCACATGATGAATGATAGCATAAGAAACCTAATGCACAAGCAGATGTGAGAAACCAGTTATATACTATCAGGCCAGTCATTAGAGATTGGCAAAGCAGTAAAACAGTGCCATTCCTCTTACTAAAGTTGGCTTTGAAAAATAATTTTCATAAAATGTTATTTACATTAACATGTAATGAGTTTATTATTTTAAAGAAATTGATACTTCAAATTTTTAAATTTCCAATCAGAAATGTAGTGTTTCATATATATATATATAAAGTTTGTTTGTAAATAAGAGTGCAAAGATATCCTGAAACTAAAGAGTCTGAGAACTGCTGACCTAGCCCATGCCTATCTCTCTGAACTCATATGTGTCCTGTCTTCAGTATACATCCATATGCTGACCTTTCTTTCTGCTTCTCAAATCCTCCAAGAGATCTTCCACTTCATTGCATTCAGCCCAGAATCAGCTCACACTGAGTTGTTACATGACTGATACCTTATCATTCAGACATCAGTACAAATGTCATTTATTCAGAGGGAACTTCCCTATCTAAAGCTGCTCTCCACTCTCCCTACCAGAATGCCACACCAGGAATGCCATAATGTTGATTATTTTCTTTATTGCATTTATTACCATTGCATCAATCAGGCAATTGACTGATGCCTATCTTTGGGGGAAATAAAATCCCTTTCAATTTCTTTACCATACATCCCCAAAGCTTGGCTAAACTTGAATTATCTTCTCTTTCACTGTTCCCCATTTTCTTTTTTTAAGTGAGAAGAGGGGAGATAGTGAAACAGACTCCCATATGTGCCCCAACTGGCATCCACAGGGCAACCTTTATCTGAGGCGGATGCTCGAATCAACTTCACTATTTTTAGCACTCGGATCAACAAGCTATCCTCAGTGCCTGGGGCCAAAGCTGGAACCGATCAAGCCACTTGCTGCGGGAGGGGAAGAGTGAGTGAAAGGGGAGAGAAGCAGACAGTCACTTCTCATGTGGGCCCTGACTAGGGATTGAACCTGGGACATCCATATGCTAGGCCAACACTCTATCCACTGAGCAACAGTCCAGAGCCATTTCCCCATTTTTGGCAGTCAGCACAACCCTGTCACTTCTGCATCATATTAATCCTCAACTCTACTCTCTCTACTCTCACAGCCACTGTCATAGATGAACATTTCTCTTTTTTTTTTTTTTTTTTTTTTTTTTTTTTTTTTTTCATTTTTCTGAAGCTGGAAACAGGGAGAGACAGTCAGACTCCCGCATGCGCCCGACCGGGATCCACCCGGCACGCCCACCAGGGGCGACGCTCTGCCCACCAGGGGGCGATGCTCTGCCCATCCTGGGCGTCGCCATATTGCGACCAGAGCCACTCCAGCGTCTGGGGCAGAGGCCAAGGAGCCATCCCCAGCGCCCGGGCCATCTTTGCTCCAATGGAGCCTTGGCTGCGGGAGGGGAAGAGAGAGACAGAGAGGAAAGCGCGGCGGAGGGGTGGAGAAGCAAATGGGTGCTTCTCCTGTGTGCCCTGGCCGGGAATCGAACCCGGGTCCTCCGCACGCTAGGCCGATGCTCTACCGCTGAGCCAACCGGCCAGGGCCAGATGAACATTTCTCAAACTGGACTCTCTCTGGGATTTGAATAACTTTGCAATCTCCTACCAAGAACCCATTTCATTAAGAATCCTCCCCCTTTTTTTGAGATAATTAAATTTAATAGGGTGACACTGATCAACAAGTATACAGAGATCTCAGGTTCTCTGTTATCTTTTGTTCTTCAGACTGACCTTCACGGTTCTCAGTTGCTAAATACTCATGCATAGCATCCTTTCTCAAAAGCAGTTCTACATATATCCCCATTAGAAAGGTCTCCTATAAGTCAAGGTCATACCGTCCCCATATCCTAGAACCCCTTCCCCCTTCTCTAGATACATTTAATCTTCCCCAACACTTTTGTTCCAATTTGTAGATCCCATTTTCATTATCTGTCACCTTCCTAGGATACTATAAGCATGAATAGTAGTTTGATAACAATGGTTAGTTTATGAACAGAGGAGGGGGGGAAGACATAAAAGTAATTATGATATTTAGTTCCATCAAAGTATGATGTCAATATTAATTGCACAAGTATAAGCAAGTTATGCTTACTCTAATTCTAGGCCACAGACTGTCCCATTAATATTAAAAATTCATACACCTTTACTTGACATTAAGGAAACAAAGTATGAGGACAGAGCTATATGAGTCCATCAGTGCTCCTATTTAAAAAAACTCACCCCTCAAAAACACATGTACTATTAATGCATCATCATGCATATAATGCTACATAAATCATGAATTCTTTGTGTTAACTATATAAGAAACTGAATAATGTTTTAAATTCCTGGGGAATATCACAGACTAATACAGACATGAAATCTTTTTGTTCATGTTAACTCCCTCCTTAAGGCCTTTCCAACCCAAAGATGCTATTTATCCAGATCCAACCTCTCCCATACACAGACAGCTGTTAGTTTCAGACTTTTTTTTTTTTTTTTTTTTTTTTTTTTTGGTATTTTTCTGAAGCTAGAAACGGGGAGAGACAGTCAGACAGACTCCCGCATGCGCCCGACCGGGATCCACCCGGACGCTCTGCCCACCAGGGGGCGATGCTTTGCCCCTCCCGACCAGAGCCACTCTAGCGCCTGAGGCAGAGACCAAGGAGCCATGCCCCAGCGCCTGGGCCATCTTTGCTCCAGTGGAGCCTCGGCTGCGGGAGGGGAAGAGAGAGACAGAGAGGAAGGAGAGGGGGAGGGGTGGAGAAGCAGATGGGCGCTTCTCCTGTGTGCCCTGGCCGGGAATCGAACCCGGGACTTCTGCACGCCAGGCCGACGCTCTACCACTGAGCCAACCAGCCAGGGCCCAGACTTTTTAAAATATTAAATTTTAAAATGCTGCTAACTTTTGCTATTTTAATTATATTATATTCTTTTATTAAGGTTTTATTGATTTTTAGGAAGAGGAGAGAAAGGGAAGGAGGGAGGGAGAGAGAAATGAGAGGGAGGAGAAAAGGGGGAAGAAGGAAGAGAAAAAGGAGAGGAGAGGAGAGAGTGAAAGGGGAAGGGGAAAAGCAGGAAGCTGCTTCTCATATGTTCCTTGACCGGGCAAGCCCAGGGTTTCAAACTGGTGACCTGAGCGCACCGTTTCAGGTTGACACCTTATTCACTGTGCCACCGCAGGTCAGGCAATTCTACTCTATTCTATTAAGTAAAAATGTATGTCCAATGCAAAGCATATATGCTCAGTACCATCTTTCAAGTATTAGTAAGGTAATTATCAAGTTAATGGTGCCTTCAAAAATTTTTTTTTGTAAATCACATTACCATGCTCAGTTAACTTGGATGTACAGATATAATTTTTCTGTAAATATTTACCAGTTAAACTTTTAAAAACCTGGCCTATGGTGGCTCAGTGCATATAGCACCAACCTGGAACACTGAGGTCGCTGGTTTGAAACCCTGGGCTTGCCTGGTCAAGGCACAGATGACAAGCAAACAATGAATAGTTAGAATGACGCAACTACTTCTCATCCTCCCACCCCCCATAAAATCAATACATAAAATCTTAAAAAAAAAAAAAAAACTTTTAAGAAAGCTTGCCAATGTGAGAGCTCCTCTTGATTCCATGTCTCTTAAAATCTACAAAATTGATTCATATGTTCCCCCAGTGAGAATGGCCAGCAGTCCATCAATGTCTGCTTTGAAGTAGATTTCTACAAAAACAAAACTAGACTTGGGATTATCAGGAACCAAAGGTCAAGTGCTCTTCCAAGATGGGAAGCCCCTGGACGAACTACCTGAATGACTGACATCCAGTTTCTGTTAGGGAACTTTGGGCACTTGGGAGTTTGCCTTACTGCAAAGACAGCACATGCCTTTAGAAATGGTTTTTGGCCAACTTAGAAATGGTTCCTGGCCAGGTCACTACTGGTAAGAGATCTGCCTTCTGGGGTCCTCTTACTATTAAATATTTGAAGAAAACTATCTTATCATGACTAATCAAAAGATAAGTGGTTATACAAACCCACCAAAGCTCATATTCCTATTGTACACGGACAGTCATTGAAAAGCCAAGAAAAAGGAGTGACGTCACGGAAATGGCGCCGTGAGCAGCGCGTCCGACAGATCTCCCCCAAATCACAACAAATTTATCAACTAGAAACAGGAAAATTTATCTTCGGAGCAAACTGAAAGCAAAAGGACTGTTATCACTCGAATCTGAGAGACGAGGGTGTGGAGGAAGCTACCGCAGGGACGTTCATTCAAGCCGCGAGAAAGTGCGCCTGTGTGCTATCAACAAGACCACCCTCAGATGCCAATAAGAAAGAGGAAATCGAATATTATGGATACAAAAGAAAGAGAGGTAACACAAATAGATGTGGAAAAATCTATGGAGAAAAGACTTAACATATTGGAAGCCTTGGAGCTAAATGACAGAGAATTTAAAATAGAAATCTTAAAAATACTCAGAGATATACAAGAAAACACAGAAAGGCAATATAGGGAGATCAGAAAACAACTCAATGAACACAAAGAATATATTACCAAGGAAATTGAAACTATAAAAACAAATCAAACAGAAATGAAAAACTCAATTCACGAGCTGAAAAACGAGGTAACAAGCTTAGCTAGCAGAACAACCCAGATTGAAGATAGGATTAGTGAAATAGAAGACTAACAACTTGAGGCACAACAGAGAGAAGAAGAAAGAGACTCAAAAATAATAAAAAACGAGAAAGCCCTACAGGAATTATCTGACTCCATCAGAAAGAATAACATAAGAATAATAGGTATATCAGAGGGAGAAGAGAAAGAAAATGGAATGGAGAATATACTCAAACAAATAATAGACGAGAACTTCCCAAGCCTGTGGAAAGAACTAAAGCCTCAAATTCAAGAAGCAAACAGAACACCGAGTTTTCTTAACCCCAACAAACCCACTCCAAGGCACATCATAATAAAGATGACACAAACCAATGACAAAGAAAAAATTCTCAAGGCAGCCAGGGAAAAGAAGAGTACAACATATAAAGGAAGGCCTATTAGATTATCATCAGATTTCTCAGCAGAAACTCTACAAGCTAGAAGAGAGTGGACCCCAATATTTAAAGCCCTGAAAGAGAGGAACTTTCAGCCAAGAATACTATACCCATCAAAGCTATCCTTCAAGTATGAAGGAGATATAAAAACATTCACAAATACAGAAAAGATGAGAGAATTTATCACGAGAAAGCCCCCACTCCAGGAAATACTAAAGGGGGTTTTCCAACCAGATTCAAAGAACAAAAGAAAACAACACCACAAGTAACAGCTCCACCAAGAACACAATAAAACCAAACTTAAACTGTGACAACAAAGGAAAAAAAAAAGGGGGGGAGAGAATGGAGATTAACAGTAGCAAAGGACGATGAAGTGCAGAAATACTTATAAGATAGGGTACTACAATGAATATGGTAGGTACCCTTTTCATTACTTAATGGTAACCACCCTAGAAAAAACCACCACAAAAAAACATGACTTAAAAAAGGTAGCAACAGAGGAAAGAAGTATGGAACACAAACAAACAGAAACAAATGATAGAAAAACAAAAGAGAAGAATCAAACTAGATACAAAACTAACAGAAAGCAATTTATAAAATGGCAGTAGGGAACCCACAAGTGTCAATAATTACACTAAATGTAAATGGATTAAACTTACCAATAAAAAGACACAGAGTAGCAGAATGGATTAAAAAAGAAAATCCAACTATATGCTGCCTACAAGAAACACATCTAAGCAACAAGGATAAAAACAAATTCAAAGTGAAAGGCTGGAAAACAATACTCCAAGCAAACAACACCCAAAAAAAAGCAGGTGTAGCAATACTCATATCTGATAATGCTGACTACAAGACAAAAAAAGTACTCAGAGACAAAAATGGTCACTTCATAATGATTAAGGGGACACTGAATCAAGAAGACATAACAATCCTTAATATATATGCACCAAACCAAGGAGCACCAAAATATATAAGACAGCTACTTATTGACCTTAAAACAAAAACTAACAAAAATACAATCATACTTGGAGACCTCAATACTCCACTGACGGCTCTAGATCGGTCATCCAAACAGAGAATCAATAAAGATATAGTGGACTTGAACGAAATACTAGAACACCTGGATATGATAGACATCTACAGGACACTTCATCCCAAAGCGACAGAGTATACATTTTTCTCTAGTGTACATGGAACATTCTCAAGAATTGACCATATGTTGGGCCACAAAGACAATATCAGCAAATTTAGAAAAATTGAAATTGTACCAAGCATATTTTCTGATCATAAAGCCTTGAAACTAGAATTCAACTGCAAAAAAGAGGGGGAAAAACCCACAAAAATGTGGAAACTAAACAACATACTTCTAAAAAATGAATGGGTCAAAGAAGAAATAAGCGCAGAGATCAAAAGATACATACAGACAAATGAAAATGAAAATACGACATATCAGAATCTCTGGGATGCAGCAAAAGCAGTTATAAGAGGAAAGTTCATATCACTTCAGGCCTATATGAACAAACAAGAGAGAGCCGAAGTAAACCACTTAACTTCACACCTTAAGGAACTAGAAAAAGAAGAACAAAGACAACCCAAAACCAGCCGAAGAAAGGAGATAATAAAAATCAGAGCAGAAATAAATGAAATAGAGAACAGAAAAACTATAGAAAAAATCAATAAAACAAGGAGCTGGTTCTTTGAAAAGGTCAACAAAATTGACAAACCCTTGGCAAGACTCACCAAGGAAAAAAGGCACAGGACTCAAATAAATAAAATCCAAAATGAAAGAGGAGAGATCACCACAGACATCATAGATATACAAAGAATTATTGTAGAATACTATGAAAAATTATATGCCACCAAATACAACAATCTAGAAGAAATGGATAAATTCCTAGAACAATACAACCTTCCTAGACTGAGTCATGAAGAAGCAGAAAGCCTAAACAGACCAATCAGCAGGGAGGAAATAGAAAAAACTATTAAAAACCTCCCCAAAAATAAAAGTCCAGGCCCAGACGGTTATACTAGTGAATTCTATCAAACATTCAAAGAAGACTTGGTTCCTATTCTACTCAAAGTCTTCCAAAAAATTGAAGAAGAAGCAATACTTCCGAACACATTTTATGAGGCCAACATAACCCTCATACCAAAACCTGGCAAGGATGGCACAAAGAAAGAAAACTACAGACCAATATCTCTAATGAATACAGATGCTAAAATTCTAAACAAAATACTGGCAAACCGAATACAACAACATATTAAAAAAATAATACATCATGATCAAGTGGGATTCATCCCAGAATCTCAAGGATGGTTCAACATACGCAAAACGGTTAACGTAATACACCATATCAACAAAACAAAGAACAAAAACCACATGATCTTATCAATAGATGCAGAAAAGGCTTTTGATAAAATACAACACAATTTTATGTTTAAGACTCTCAACAAAATGGGTATAGAAGGAAAATATCTCAACATGATAAAGGCCATATATGATAAACCATCAGCTAACATCATATTAAATGGCACTAAACTGAAGGCTTTCCCCCTTAAATCAGGAACAAGACAGGGTTGTCCACTCTCTCCACTCTTATTTAACGTGGTGCTAGAAGTTCTGGCCAGAGCAATCAGACAAGACAAAGAAATAAAAGGCATCCATATTGGAAAAGAAGAAGTAAAGGTATCACTTTTTGCTGATGATATGATCCTATACATCGAAAACCCGAAGGACTCCACAAAAAGATTATTAGAAACAATAAACCAATACAGTAAGGTCGCAGGATACAAAATTAACATACAGAAGTCCATAGCCTTTCTCTATGCCAACAATGAAATATTAGAAAACGAACTCAAAAAAATAATCCCCTTCACGATTGCAACAAAAAAAATAAAATACCTAGGAATAAACATAACAAAGAATGTAAAGGACCTATATAATGAAAATTACAAAGCATTGTTAAGGGAAATCGAAAAAGATACAATGAGATGGAAAAATATTCCTTGTTCTTGGATAGGAAGAATAAATATAATCAAAATGGCCATATTACCCAAAGCAATATACAAATTTAATGCAATTCCCATCAAAATTCCTATGAGATTTTTTAAAGAAATGGAACAAAAAATCATCAGATTTATATGGAACTATAAAAAACCCCGAATAGCCAAAACAATCCTAAAGAAAAAGAATGAAGCTGGGGGCATTACAATACCTGACTTTAAACTATATTATAGGGCCACAATAATCAAAACAGCATGGTATTGGCAGAAAAATAGACACTCAGACCAATGGAACAGAATAGAAAGCCCAGAAATAAAACCACATATATATGGTCAAATAATCTTTGATAAAGGGGCCAACAACACACAATGGAGAAAAGAAAGCCTCTTCAACAAATGGTGTTGGGAAAACTGGAAAGCCACATGCAAAAGAATGAAACTCGACTACAGCCTGTCCCCGTGTACTAAAATTAATTCAAAATGGATCAAAGACCTAAATATAAGACCTGAAACAATAAAGTACATAGAAGAAGACATAGGTACTAAACTCATGGACCTGGGTTTTAAAGAACATTTTATGAACTTGACTCCAATGGCAAGAGAAGTGAAGGCAAAGATAAATGAATGGGACTACATCAGAATAAAAAGTTTTTGCTCAGCAAGAGAAACTGATATAAAAATAAACAGACAGCCAACTAAATGGGAAATGATATTTTCAAACAACAGCTCAGATAAGGGCCTAATTTCCAAAATTTACAAAGAACTCATAAAACTCAACAACAAACAAACAAACAATCCAATAAAAAAATGGGAAGAAGACATGAATAGACACTTCTCCCAGGAAGAGATACAAATGGCCAACAGATATATGAAAAAATGCTCAGCTTCATTAGTTATTAGGGAAATGCAAATCAAAACTACAATGAGATACCACCTCACCCCTGTTAGATTAGCTATTATCAACAAGCAAATGTTGGAGAGGCTGTGGAGAAAAAGGAACCCTCATTCACTGTTGGTGGGACTGTAAAGTAGTACAACCATTATGGAGGAAAGTATGGTGGTTCCTCAAAAAACTGCAAATAGAACTACCTTATGACCCAGCAATCCCTCTACTGGGTATATACCCCAAAACCTCAGAAACATTGATACGTGAAGACACATGTAGCCCCATGTTCATTGCAGCACTGTTCACAGTGGCCAAGACATGGAAACAACCAAAAAGCCCTTCAAAAGAAGACTGGATAAAGAAGATGTGGCACATATACACTATGGAATACTACTCAGCCATAAGAAACGATGACATCAGATCATTTACAGCAAAATGGTGGGATCTTGATAACATTATAAGGAGTGAAATAAGTAAATCAGAAAAAAACAGGAACTACATGATTCCATACATTGGTGGAACATAAAAGTGGGACTGAGAGACATGGACAAGAGTGTGGTGGTTACCAGGGGTGGGGGGAGGGAGGACAGGGGGAGAGTTAGGGGGAGGGGGAGGGGCACAGAGAACTAGATGGAGGGTGGCGAAGGACAATCTGACTTTGGGCGAGGGGTATGCAACATAATTTAATGACAAAATAACCTAGACATGTTTTCTTTGAATATATGTACCCTGATTTATTAATGTCATCCCATTACCATTAATAAAAATTTATTTAAAAAAAAAAAAAAAAAAAAAAAAGAAAAGCCAAGAAAAAAATGAAGCTTTCTGTTTGATTTAATCTGACTTCTAACAATTTACTTATTAAATCCTCTTTCTTGGGAAACAAGAGCTTTAAAACAGTAACAAAAACAAACTAGCTGGGGGTTTCATGGTTACAACTACTTTCTGGGAGCTCTCTGTAGGTAGGACAATGGATTACAGGCATTTTTGAGTTTATGAGCAGGTGTTCTCCCGAGTCATGTCAACAAATATGCACTTAATTTTGGTTATTTAGAGAACGCTTCTGGTGAGTGAATCCATGTACAAGGCAAAGATTCTTTCTGTAACATTATACTACTTAGTACATATTCACATATTTTTTTATGTGTAGATTTTTGCATAGAATTTCATAATACAGAGCTCCGTTACCCAATATGGTAACTATTAGTCACATGCAGCTAGTAAGCACTTGAGATAAATTAAATAATACCAAATTTTGTATACCAAGTACTAAAAATGGGAATGTAAAATAATCTGAATGGTTTTATAATATGTTTAAATATTTTAGACATATTACCTTAAATATGTTATTAATTTCATGTTTTAATTAAGCTACTAGAAAATTTTATATATGTGGCCCCTACTTGTGGCTTGCATTATATTTTAATTGGACAGCCACGATGTAGGAATATGATACAATGATAGAAAAAACAAAGAGTGAAACTGAGGCCCTGCTACTTCTCCTGGGGGAATACTTCCTCCTCAGCCTCAGTTTCCTCGTTTATAACAGCAGTCAAGGCTGTCCAGCTGCCAGGGCTGCTTTTGACTATCAAAAATCAGTACAACCTAGCACAGACCCCATTCCAAAAAAACAACACACAGATCTATCTTTTTTGTCTGTTTGAGGAAAATCTAGACAATGATGACCCACACTGTTTAGGCTAAGTATATTGCTCACAAAAATTAGGGAATATTACAAAATGAATATAAAACAATAAAAAAAGCAGCATTTGATTTTTTTTATTAGAGAAAAACATCAGAATAATAAGTCAAAGAAAGTTGTTCAATTATGCAAAATGAGATGCAAAACCAACTTTTATTCCATTGGTGAACATATACTATACAAAAGGCTGAGAGTATGGAGTAGCTGCAGGTCTCTGATCCCCTGATTATTGTGAGCAGTGTAGTTTAAGATTATTCCTCCTTTTCAGAATGTAAGCTCAAAATAGAGTTCACATAACTGATCTTTTATCAGCCTAATTCTTTGAAGAATGTATGATGCATATGCAAACGAGGTGCTTTATTACAATGAGTCTGGGGGGAGCCATATTAGATGAACATCCTCCCACCAGATAAAGACTAGAAAAAGTGTCTCCTCGGCCTCCTTGCGCTCTTCGTGCCTGGGTGGACTTCTTGTGTACAACTTCGAACCCTGAAGTTCTGCCAGATTCATGCATCTATGCCTCCTACACAGCCCCAAACCATCTTCTGCTGTTCTTCACCATTTATAAGTTTCAGCTCCAGTTTAAGTCATATGTTTTGCATTTACACTCTTGAAGTTTCCATCTACACAAACTTGTTTTTTACATTTTATTTTATTTTAAAGAAATAGGTCTAGTTTAATCAATATGTATCTTTTTTTAAATGATGGGAAAGGGATCTATTTATAAAAAGTGTTTTTTATCCTTTCAGCTCCTTAATATTAAGCCATCCCTGCATTATGAGACCACCTTGCTCGATTAGGCTGTATCATTTTATTTTTAACTGACTTCCATGAGAGGAAGGGTGAGAGAGAGAGAGAGAGAGAGAGAGAGAGAAGAACATCGAGTTGTTCCTGTATATGTCCTGACTGAGGATCACACGGGCAACCTCTGTGCTTCCAATGCTCTAACCAACCGAGCTATCCAGCCAGGCGTAGGCTGTATATCACTCTCTCTTCTTTTTTTTTTTTTTAATAAGAGACAGACAGACAGACAGGAAGGGAGAGAGATGAGAAGCATCAATTTTTCATTGCATCCCTTTAGTTACTCATTGACTGCCTTCTCATACGTGACTTGACTGGTGGGGGTTGGGGGTTGGGGGCACTATAGTCAAGCAAGTGACCTCTTGCTCAAGCCAGTGACCTTGGGCTTCAAGCCACTGGGCTCAAGCCAGTGACCATGGGGTCATGTCTATGATCCCATGCTCAAGTCAGCAACTCCATGCTCAAGCTGGTGAGTCCACGCTCAAGCTGACGACATAGGGGTTTCAAACCTGGTTCCTCAACATCCAAGCCGACACTCTGTTCACTGTGCTACTGCCCAGTCAGGCTACACTAATAATTACTCTTAAGTACAGTGTTGTTCTCTACAACAAACCAAGAAATAAAGAGAAAAGATAATGCAGTATAAGTCTTTCAAATAAGACAGAAATAAAGGAGCAAAGAAATATCAGATGAATGACAATGGTACTATTTTGGTTTTAAAAAATATGTATGTATTTATTAGCTTAGCTTTCTGTTTTAATTACAAAAAATATTCCAAAATGTTATTTTCTTCTGTAAGTTTATCATTTTTAAAAAAAGTCTTTTTAAGTTATTGATTTTATAGAGAGAAGGGAGACAGAGAGAGAGGTACATTGACCTTTATGTTCCCTGACTGGAGCTGGAGATTAAACCAGCAACCTCTGTGAATGGGGACAACACTCCGAGTTACCCAGTCAGGGCAAGTTTATCATTTTCATTAACACTTGCAAGAAGCGCCTGACCTGTGGTGGCGCAGTGGATAAAGCGTCGACCTGGAACGCTGAGGTCGCCAGTTCAAAACTCTGGGCTTGCCTGGTCAAGGCACATATGGGAGTTGATGCTTCCTGCTCCTCCCTCCGCTTTCTTTCTTTCTCTCTCTCTCTCTCTCTCTCTCTCTCTCTCTCCTCTCTAAAAATTAATAAAAGAAAAATAAAAAAAATAAAAAACACTTGCAAGAAGCTATAACACAGACTAACAACACTTATTTTAAGTTAAAATGTCAACAAAAAATAATAGTTGAGTCTATATGTCTACATTGAGTTGGAACTTTCAATATTCCCCCCCTTTCAATGGAAAGACCCAATGATTCACTCTTAATTACTGACTTCATCACTATCAAAAATTTCTAATGCAATTTAAAGTATGTAAATGAAACAATATTTGCAACAAATAGTCCAGGTGTGAGCATCTGCCTTTCATTTGTATTCAGACAGAAATAATGAGTTATGATTAATGGCTTTAAATCCCAAACAGCCCAGACATAACAAGTTAAAAATGAAATACATGTTAATGATCCAACTTTTGGTCTTGGAAACATCCAAGATGTTTTCCATATAAGTCCACTTAAGGGAATGTAATTAAAACTAATTTCAATCAACAAAGGCAAAAAGTATTACATGTTTAAGTAGTGAAGTTTAGATTTAGGTTGAGACAATTCTAGGATACTCTCCTCCTATATATATACTTTTAGAAAGCTAGCAATCAAGTTTACAGCTTCCAAATTTAGACAATCCTGAATTTCTGTGCCATAATTCTGAACCTTCTAAGAAAAAGAAAAATTAAAAGTCAAATCACAGAAATTTTTCCTGATTCAGAGCTGCCCTTTTTTTTTGAAGCAAGAGAGAGAGAGACAAACAGTGACAGAAAGACGGGAAGGGAGAGATGAGAAGCATCAACTCATAGTTGTGGCACTAGTTGTTCAGTGACTGCTTTCTCATATGTGCCTTGACCAGAGGGCTCCAACTGAGCCAGTGACCCCTTGCTCAAGCCAGCGTCCCTGGGGTCATGTTGATGATCCCATGCTCAAGCCAGCGACCCTGCGCTTAAACTATTGAGCCAGGCTTTGCTCAGAACTGCCTTTCTGTTTTCAAAACTTCCCTATTATGAGTTCCCTTGGCCCTTCTGCTGTAACCACTAAGTACTTTTTTAAGTACTTTTGATTATTTAGAAATCCTTGACTATGAAGGATCTTAAGATTTTCTCTATTTTAAACTCATACCCAATGTGAGAATCTATTACAGAATATGAATGAATTTCATGACTCTAGTCTCTGCTTAAAACCTTCAGAGGAAGATAGATAGACATGTCCCCATGGTTACTGGCTTAGAGCCCAAAGGTTGCTGGCTTGAGCTCAAGATCACTGGCTTGAGAAAGGGGTCACTCACTCTGCTATAGCCCCCCCCCCCGTCAAGGTATATATAAGAAAGCAATCAAACACGAAGGAGCCACAACGAAGAATTGATGCTTCTCATCTCTCTCCCTTCCTGTCTGTCTGTCCCTCACCATCCCTCTCTCTGTCTCTGTTCAAAAAAAAAAAAAAGAACCACTATTAATAGGAACCTCAGTCTACTCATCTCTAAAATAAGGAATAACAGTCATAATAATTCATCACAATGCTGACAGGGTTACTGGTGGTCCTTTTATACACTGTCAAGTACCATACCTATTAATTAGCTAATTTTTTAGGGGAATAGGGTAAATGATTAAATAGAAACTAGTATAAAAAGAAGGACAAAAAACTTAAATATATATAGTATATCAATAGCCAACCATAAAGAATAATCATTCTTTTCTAACTTTCGATTTACCATGGCCAAGTTTTTAATATAATTTTCTTCATATTTCCTCAGCCAGTCCTCCATTACTTTGCCAAAACATAAAAAAAGGGATGGTAAATTTTGAGGGAAAATAATGATGCATTTCCATTGAAAAGTATAAGGCTTTCTAGATTACCTATTTGCTTGTTACTTTCCATTAGTTACAGTACCCAATTACTAATGTACTAAGAAGAAAGAGTACAGAAATAAGTGTATTTTGAAGTACCAATATTCAATTAGTGGGTTAAAACATAATTTTTATGCCAGAAAAATTCATACCATTTGATTATGTAACCTCACTCCTGGGAATTTGTCCTTAAAAAAATAACTCGAGGAAAAAAAGCAATTTATCCCACAGAGGAATGGTAATTAAATGGCAGACCTGCATGTCAATGTGAACTGTGAACACATTAAAAATTATAATTATAAAAATCATTCAACACTTGAGGGAATGCTTACAATACAAAATGAGTGGGGGAACGCCTCCTAATTGTGGTACGATTACAATTATTCATAAAAAAAAAACTGATACATATGCTCACAGTAAGGAACCTGAAAATGAAATGAAGACATTGTGGACCTAACAGGTAAACAGCAGTTTTCTTGACTCCTTTTGCAGTATTGCTTATGAAATATTTTCATTTGCTCTCTCACTAAATTTTCTTTGCTACAAAAGAATTTTAAAACACCCACTGAGCTGCCAAGCATTCCTAACATGTTAAGTCTTTTCACAAGCAGTATGATCTAGTTACAGTGACCTCATTTTTAAAACCAAAATTTTAACAAGAAGACAGGGTCAGAGACAGATTATTTGAAACAGAAAGCATGAAAGAAAAACCAAGATTTGCAAGTCAAAAGTCCTAGACACCAAAAGCACAGCATAGATGAGTAAAAACATGCTCTTAATTTAGACCGACTGCCCTAGGTTACGATCCCAACAACTTGGTTGGATGACAAAAGGCATGTGAGTTAACCTGTCAAAACCTCATTGTTAGCCCTGGCCGTTTGGCTCAGGGTAGAGCGTCAGCCTGACGTGTAGAAGTCCTGGGTTCGATTCCCGGTCAGGGCACACAAGAGAAGCACTCATCTGCTTCTCCACCCTTCCCCCTCTCCTTCCTCTCTGTCTCTCTCTACCCCTCCCGCAGCCAAGGCTCCATTGGAGCAAAGTTGGCCCAGTCACTAAGGGCTCCATGGCCTCTGTCTCAGGTGCTTAGTAGAATGGCTCCAGTTGCAACGGAGCAATGGCCCAGAGGGGCCGAGCATCATCCCCTGGCGGGTATGCCGGGTGGATCCCGGTCGGGCACCGGTGCATGCTGTAGGCTGTCTGTCTGCCCCCCTTCTCACTTCGGAAAAAATACCAAAAAAAACCCAAACACAAAACACCTCATTGTGAGTTTAAAGAATATCTTTTTTGGTATACGGTAAGTGCTTAAACAAATAAGCACACCTAAAACACTTGTTCACTAAAAAAAAGTCAACAAGTCTGCCTCTCTCTCCAACCTATTTTGTAATCAAGAAACAAAGTCAATAATCCTGTTTTAAACTGCAAACAATTTTAAAAACATACCATCACCACCACCATCACATCATCTATTATTATTGTGTTACCAATATTACTGTTCCTTCCAAGAAGCCAGCTGAAGAAGCAAACTTAGAATTTACCTAACGAGCTAAGGGAGAAATCTTCTAATCCAAAAAATATCATTTAAACCTAGTGACAAAGATGAGAATATGCAATCAAGAAGAGGAAATAGCCCTGGCCGGTTGGCTCAGTGGTAGAGCGTCGGCCTGGCGTGCAGAAGTCCCGGGTTCGATTCCCGGCCAGGGCACACAGGAGAAGCGCCCATCTGCTTCTCCACCCCTTCCCCTCTCCTTCCTCTCTGTCTCTCTCTTCCCCTCCCGCAGCTGAGGCTCCATTGGAGCAAAGATGGCCCGGGCGCTGGGGGTGGCTCTTTGGCCTCTGCCCCAGGCGCTAGAGTGGCTCTGGTCTCAACAGAGCAATGCCCTGGAGGGGCAGAGCATCGCCCCCTGGTAGGCGTCCCGGGTGGATCCGGGTCGGGCGCATGCGGGAGTCTGTCTGTCTCTCCCGGGTAGAGAATGTAAAAAGTATAAATGTTCATTGGCAAAAACTGGAAGGACATGTGGAATTACACTGGTTTTAATAAAAGGTACTGCCATCATTCCTCAAGCAACAGTTGCTGATAATTCTTTTTTTTTTTTAATCAATCATCATTGAAAGGCTAACATGACCCAGTGCTCGGAGTACAAAGATGAAACTGCAACTCCAATCCTCGAGAGTTCATGGTATAGCTAGGTGATCAGAGTTAGAGGAGCAGACCTCAAGTAGACTGGGAGTGGGGACACACAAAAAAGGAAGATTTCACTGAATCTTATAGACCAATGGTAGTCAACCTGGTCCCTACCGCCCACTAGTGGGCATTCCAGCTTTCATGGTGGGCAGTAGTGGAGCAACCAAAGTATAAATAAAAAGCCTTGGCCAGTTGGCTCAGTGGTAGAGCGTCGGCCTGGCGTGCGGAAGTCCCGGGTTCACTTCCCGGCCAGGGCACACAGGAGAAGCGCCCATCTGCTTCTCTACCCTTCCCCCTCTCCTTCCTCTCTGTCTCTCTCTTCCCCTCCTGCAGCCGAGGCTCCACTGGAGCAAGGATGGCCCTGGCGCTGGGGATGGCTCCTTGGCCTCTGCCCCAGGCGCTAGAGTGGCTCTGGTCGCGGCAGAGTCCCCTGGTGGGCAGAGCGTCGCCCCCTGGTGGGCGTGCCGGGTGGATCCCTGTCGGGCGCGTGCGGGAGTCTGTCTGTCTCTCCCCGTTTCTAGCTTCAGAAAAATACAAAAAAAAAAAAAAAAGTATAAATAAAAAGTTAGATTTAACTATAATAAGTTGTTTTATAAAGATTGATTCTGCCAAACAGCAAAAATCCGAGATAAAGTACTTGGTAAGTAATTATTATTATATGTTTTAACTTGCTGTAACTCTGCTTTATAAATTTTATAAAATAAAGTTACTTCACTACTTTATAAATCACCATTACTGTTGATCCGGTGAGCGGTTAGAAAATTTTACTACTAACAGAGATACAAAAATGGGCAGTAGATATAAAAAGGCTGACTACTCCTGTTATAGACAATCAAATCATATTGTATTATCATCTAAGATGCTGTGTTGTTTTATGGATACCATTGGGAACTACCGTACTTTCCGCTCCATAAGACGCACCTAGGGTTTTAAGAAGGAAAATAAGCCTGACCAGGTGGTGGCACAGTGGATAGAGTGTCAGACTGGGATGCGGAGGACTCAGGTTCGAGACCCCGAGGCCACCAGCTTGAGCACAAACTCATCTGGTTCGAGCAAGGCTCAACAGCTTGAGCCCAAGGTCGTTGGCTAGAGCAAGGGGCACTCAGTCTGCTGTGCCCCCCCCCTCCATCAAGGCACATATGAGAAATCAATCAATGAACAACTAAGGAGCCGCAATGAAGAATTGATGTTTCTCATCTCTCTCCCTTCCTGTCTATCCCTATCTGTCCCTCTCTCTGACTCTCTCTGTCTCTGTCAAAAAAAAAGGAAAATAAATATTCTGAACTAAATGGTGCGTTAAAATATTTAATAAAACATACCACAATATTTCAACAATGTAAACTCAACAGCAGTATTAACAACCATTAGCACTGTTATTAACAAATGAGAACAGACTTGAATGTTCAAATACTCTTCTAGTTGTCCAGGAACCTGTAGCAGTTTAAAAATAAATGAAAATTCGCTCCATAAGACGCACGGAAATTTCCCCCTTCACTTTTTTTGGGGGGAAAAGTGCATCTTATGGAGAAAAAATACAGTAACTAACGAAGACTCCTGTGCACCAAATGAAGAGTAATCCACATACACTAATGCTTCTGCAACCAAATCCACAAGGGTCTACACACAGATCCCAAGTTACAAGTGTCTCCTCCAGAGACTTGACTCAGCCTACCTTCCTAATGTACATCTCAGTTCCCTGGCTTGCAAATTTTAAGGCTAACTTTTCACTCTGTCTTTGAGAACAGAAAACAGATGGCCTACATAGCACAAATTCTCCCAAGAACTAATTTTTACCAATCACATGTGGTTAAAACCCAGATTTATACCTACAGATTAGTGAGCAACAGTAACCCTCATAATGACTTGATAATTATTCAGTGCGACAGCTGTTTGTACCACTAGCAAGTTTAAGTTTTAAAACATAAGCTAACACCTCTGGTTTCTCTGGATTAAAACAAAACAAAAAACAAAGAACCTGAGTTACAATACCAATCACAGGTATAAAACAAGTCTGCAAAGAAATTTTTATAAGGTGAGAAATACTTAGAAACTACGTAACCAATAAAGAAAACCATAAATATACATACTCATACATTCCAATGTTCATGCTATATACCACAGTTTCAGGACATATTTTCATTAAAAAACAAAACCAAAAAAGTATGCTGCAGATAAGTTCTACCCAAATGGTGAGAAATATCACCTTCTTGGGTGATATTTTTGAAGCTCTATCAGCTGCTGCATAATGAAGAACATCAAAAACTTCTGTTCACATCATAAGGCCCCAAATGCACAGTTTGTTCATTTTGGTTTCAAAAGAGACCAGCCTCTGCCTTTTGTGTCATAGGTCCCTTGAGAGTTGGGGCCATGTCTGTCTTGATCCCTGCTGTATTCCTAGTACAAAGTCCAGTGGCCAGAACAAAGTACACACTTGATTCTTATTTAATTTTTTTTTAATTGTTTAAGTCAACTCCTAGGTATTTCTTACTGAGTCTTACAGAATGATCATGCTTTCCTAATAATATCAGGTCAAACAACAATCAGGATGGGAAATTTAGGACTAGAACCTCAACTCTGACTTTAATTCAAATAAAAACAACATAAATGCTGGCTTTCCTTCTCATGGGGGATAACCCAAAGCACTCTTCTATTTTAAAGTAATTTGTGCCATGCCTTTACATATATAGACTTTATTTTAAACACAAAAAGAGAAATTATATTGTGTGGTAATATTACTCTGTAACTTCTCATTGAACTACATAAAATATATTTCAAATTTTCTAAGTTTTAGAAATTCAACAATATCTCTGCATGAAAAAAACAAAAGGACAAGAGAGAAGAGACACTAAGAAGTTATTTATGATAATAAGATATAGAATAGTCAAAACAATCTCACAGAAGAGCAAGGTTGAAGACAAACTACTTAATGGCAAGTGATTTTTTTTCCCCTACTGATTTGGGGGATAGGGGGAGAGAAAGCATCAACTTGCTGTTCCACTTAGTTGTGCACTCACTGGTTGCTTCTCACATGTGTCCTGACTGTGGATCTCACCCACATCCTTGGCAAGCCTGGGAATAGCAAGTGATTTTTAGTAAAAATGTCATTCAACTCAATCAGAAAAAAACCTTTTAAACAAATATGGCTGGAAAAGAACAGTCAAATAAAAAAAAATTAATCCTATGTCACACTCTTTCCACAAAAACGAAGTCAAGATTGATCGTAGACTAAAACCTACAATCAGTAAGTTTCTGCAAAAAGAACAGGAGAATATCTTCATGACCTCATGTTAAACAAAGAATTCTTGGACAGATCAAAAAAAGCACTATAAAATTTTTAAAAATTGATAAATTAGGCTTTATTAAAATTTAATTTTTGAGCATCATAAAACACCATTAAGAAAATACAGATGGGCCACAGTTAGAAAAATTATTCACAGCTCATAAATCTAACAAAGGACTCACACCACAAATGTAAAGAGAACTGACAAAAATACAAATAATCTAATTTTTGAAAATGAGATCTGAAGAGAGTGTTGAGGTGAAATAGATTAATGTAAAAAATAAAATAAAGGTTGGTAAAAAGTTAAGAAGGATATGTAATGAATGGAACTCTCATATATTGAGCTAGTGGGTATAAAATGGTATAACCACATTGGACTGTTGGAGAACTGTTTAGCACTTAAACATACATTTATTCAATGACTGAATAAACCCACCCCAAGAGAAATTAGAGCCTATGTTCATAAAAACTACAGGAATGTTTATAGCAACTTATTCATAATAGCCGAAAAATGGAAATCACCCAAATGCCCATCAACAGGTGATTACATCCATACAATGGAAATACTACAATGTTAAAAAAGGAACGATTCATGAAATTACGTGTATGAAACTTAAAAATACAAAAGCCAAACACTAAAGAACATACACTGTATGATTCCATTTACATGAAACAGAAATATAGGGGAAGAAATGAGATACTGGTTGCAAGAGGTAAGAAGGAATTTTCCGGTAAATTTAAGTATTCTAAATTTTGTTTAAGACTTTGGTTACCCAAGAGTAGACAACTATGAAAATGCATGTCTTAAACAAAATGTGTGTCTTATTTTACAATAATTGTATATATATATATTTTTTTTTTGATCAGCACAAAAGGCTTCTACTACTTATTCCACTGTCCCCCATAAGGGGCAGTTTTTGCATGCAGATGTTATGATATAGAAATCACTCAAGCTATCTCTTTACATCAAGTCACTCTGTACAATATCTGTGAAAGGATCTTATTTCAGATTTTCTGTACAGTTTTTATGCCATCGTTCAGATTTCTTGCAGTACTTTTTTATCCCAAAGGGATAAAAAGACCAGTACTCTTGCATCCTGACTGACCAGCATTCACATCTAATCAATAACAGATGTGGGAATGGTGCCAGGGTGGGCCTTATGCCAAAGTAACAATTTTGCTCCTATTCAAGAGCAAATACCCTTCTTAAGCCCCAAGTCATCCAAACAGAGAGAATGACATCTGGAAATTCACTACAAGGCCATGTGTTTGGCCCCTTTGGATGATAGCTGTAGGCACTGCAAGCAGAGGGTTGCATGCCAGCCTCGTGGGACAATGCAGAGTACAGCAACTCTACAACCCTGTAGTGTAAAGAAAGCGCTAAGAGCTTAAAGGAATAGTAGCAGCAAATGGGTGCAAGCAGAATTCATTTAATAAAATTCCCCTATTATGGTTCTTTTTACAAATAAATAGAAATTCTTTATCTCATTTCCATATTCAAATTGGGCCCCAATTCTCTCTTTTTCAGTCTTGATTTCTCAACTCTTTACCACTTTTCTAGGATCTATTTTTTAAAATACAGTGTGTCCATAAAGTCATGGTGCACTTTTGAACAATCACAGGAAAGCAACAAAAGATGATAGAAATGTGAAATCTGCACCAAATAAAAGGAAAACTCTCCCGGTTTCATACCTATTCAATGAAGTTCGATGTGGGCTCATGCACAGATTTTTAGGGCTCCTTAGGTAGCTATCCCATATAGACTCTACAGACTCGTCACTGACTGATGGCCTACCAGAATGGGGTTTCTCCACCAAACTGCTGGTTTCCTTCAACTGCTTATCCCACCAAGTACTGTGATTCCTATGTGGTGGCACTTCGTTATAAACGCGCCAATATTCACAATGCACTTTGGTCACAGATTCGAATTTAGTGAGCCACAGAACACACTGAACTTTCCTCTGTACCGTCCACATCTCAACTGGTATGGCCGTGGGCTGCTCCGCTGTATACATGGTGCTACGTCATCATCTGCGCATGCGCTCATGCTGCCACATCATCCTATAGAAACTGAGAGGGTTTTCCTTTTATTTGGTGCAGATTTCACATTTCTATCATCTTTTGTTGCTTTCCAGTGACCGCTCAAAAGTGCACCATGACTTTACGGACACACTGTATTAATACTCGTAAGAAAACCAATACTCAATATAAATAAATTAAATCATATAAACCCCCTTAGAAAACATTACAAAATTTTAGAGATGTGGAAATTTTTGAATGTATTATGTAGCCATTTATTCTAATAATAATGACTAAAAAGTGACCAATTGATAACAAAGGAAAACTAATTTAAAAGTTTCTTCAGATGCCCATGAGCACTATATACCTCCCGCCCCCCCCAAAAAAAAGAGACAGAGAGAGGGACAGACAGGAAGCGAGAGAGATAAGCATCAATTTTTCGTAGTGGCACCTTAGTTGTTCACTGATTGTTTTCTCAAATGTGCCTTGACGGGGGCCTCCAGACGAGCCAGTGACCCCTTGCTCAAGCCAGCGACCTTGGGCTTCAAGCCAGCAACCTTTGGGTTCAAGCCAGCAACCATGGGTGTTATGTCCATGATCCCATGCTCAAGCCAGCAACCCCACACTCAAGCTGGATGAGCCTGTGCTCAAGCCGGCGACCTTGGGTTTCGAACCCAGGTCCTCCGAGTCCCAGTCCAATGCTTTGTCCACTGCATCACCGCCTGCTCAGGCTATCTATCTTTCTCAATCCATGCTGACAATGAATCAGGTTTCTGATCTACCCAAACTTTGATTTGGGCAAGACTTTCTTACTGGGAAGGATAAGTCAGGAAGCAACTACAATAACAGCTATCATTACTCTCTATTTCAATTTATTAATTTATAAATTATAATATCTATATGTAAAAAATGGTGCTAAGTACTCATACCAAGACAATGGTGTGAGACATTACCACTTTACTGAAGCAGAAATTAAGGCTTAGGGAAGTTAAATTATGCCCAAAATCATACAGCTGAAATGTGACAGCTCTGCTGGACTCCTGTGCCCATAACTGTAGCTAAAGAAATCTAAATTGAATAATACTGAAAGAGTGAGTTATAGGACCCAATGAGGTTTGTACATTGTGACCAAGAATTTAATAAAAGATACAAACATTGATCATAGTGCAAAGATACTTCATATTCTTTGACAATTCATGTCTTTCTTCACAAATATAAAAATGTAAAAAGTCTGTAGCTGAACTGGGACTTGGGAAAGTAAGGAGACTAACAAGTAGAAGCTATTATGCAGGCACCCACTTACGTCCTCACAGACAATATGAGAGGAATCTAACAAAGCAGGCCCATTCCGTAGAGTGAATGGCCTTGAGGAGTAAGAGAAAAAATAAACCATGGTTTGAAAATGTTGGCTCCATGTCAAGATCATCCCTCCCAGTATAGCACCTCAAACGTAATAACCCAACAGGTTATTTCTCTTACTACTTCCAAAATTCCAGGTACCTTTAGAAAAATGGATAAATACTATGTACAGATACAAAGGGTCAACAGCTGTCATGGCTCAGTGAAAAGACTATTTCAATAACACCCTAAAACATAACCAGGTATTCGACTGTGTTTTCCAAGAGACTGAAGGATAGAGACAGATCAAAACCAGCTAGAAAATAAAATCTCTTTGGCAAACATTTCAGTGACGCAATTAGCACCTACTCAATTCATCTGTTAAGATAGCGCAATCTTATTTTGGCATTAAACTAAAATTGGTATAGGGAAAATGGAATAAACACGGTAATAAATGAACTGGGAAAAGTACCAAGTACGCGATCTCGTGGACAGCTCCACCCAATACACAATATAAGTCCTAGAGATGGAGAACATTATAAGTTTGGAATGGTTTAACTTGAATTCTTCCTCCAAACCCTGGGATTTTCACAAGTGTGAACAGAAATATGAATATGCTGTAGCAAAGGCTACAGCTGCAGCTTGCAGATGTCGGGCTGTTAGCTCTGCGATCAGCAACCATGCTGTCTCCCTGGCTGGCTCCCTCCTGGTCCCTGCCTCATCAGCACTACGGCTGGGACCCAGCGATTTTCAACCAGTGTGCTGCAGTCTTAAAACATGCAATACCTATTTCGTCAGGGACACTGACTTCTTTTTGCTCGGATTGTCAAATTTAAAAAATAACAATAGCCAACACAACATCAGCCACCCAGTGTGAATAAATAAAAAAAAATATTTTTTTTGGTCAGATTGGCAAAAAACAATATAGGCCAAGGCAAAATAGGTTTATAGCTCTTCATATGGAAATACAACAATTAATAAATAATAATACAAGAATAAAGTGTTGTGTGTACTCACAACTGTAAACCTACTTTTGCCCCAACCTATATATGTTTTGGTGTGCTGAATTTTAGTAATTAGTTTATGTGTGCCGTGAGATGAAACAGGTAGAAAAACGCGGCTGTAACTAGAGGTTCCTCCTGTTGGGCAGTATACCCTCCGTGTAACCAAGCTAAGGAAAAAGACCTTATCTGGGAACTGACAGTCATCATAGAAATTCCCCCTCAAGGTGCTACCTTCTTGTCTCTTCATGAACAACCTTGGGGGTTAGAGGGAGTGCTGATATAATGATGATGATGATGTCTCAGTTTTTTCCATAAAAATAGAAATATTACCACCTAGTCTTTCTTTCCTATCCCTGGAGGGCTGTTATGAGGATAAAAAGCTTTGAAAATTAAAAGCACAATGCAAATATAAGACTATTATTATAGTGGGGACTGAATCCAAACAGCATAAATGGAAGGCAGACAGGCACTTTGGCAGGGCCAATAACCGTGTCTGCCATCGGAGCAAACTCCTGAATTCCAATATATTATGAAGAGATCTCTGACAGAAATTAAGGAGGCCTAATGCCTATAAAACAGGCTGTGCCCTCCCCCTAAATTGCCCTGCCGGCCTGACCTGTGGTGGCGCAGTGGATAAAGCATCGACCTGGAAATGCTGAGGTCGCCAGTTTGAAACCCTGGGCTTGCCTGGTCAAGGCACATATGGGAGTTAATGCTTCCAGCTCCTCACCCTTCTCTCTCTCTGTCTCTCCTCTCTCTCTCTCTCTCTCTCTCTCTCTCTCTCTCTCCCTCTCCTCTCTAAAAAAAATGAATTAAAAAAAAAAAACAAAAAACCCTGTTTAAAAAAAAAAATTGCCCTTCCCTCCCCATCTTAGGCACTTTGGAAATTCCCACTTTAAAGTCCAACTCAAATCTCCCCTCTTCATTAGTCCTCCCAGGCAATCAACTGCACCTTGACAAAATTAAACTCCCATATCTGCATTCACAGCTCCGTATATACATCTGTACAATGTCATTTGTCATAATGTACCACCGTAATTTGTTTCTGTGCCTGTCCCTCTCCCTTAGCCCATGTGAATTCCTTGAGCTCTTCAATTTTGTAATAGCATCTACCTAGTCTATCTGATACACTGTGCAAACTATAATTCTTTCCTAATTCAAACTAACTAAATTGTACTACAGAAAGGTTTCTATACCTTTTCTGTTAAGGCACAACTTCCCAAGTTGCCTGAGAAGGAACAATGGAGAGGTATGAATGATTACGAGTGTACTGTGATATTGATTTCCTCAGTCTGGTATGGCCAATCAATTTCTCTGTATGCTATGATGTGAAAAGGTTGGAAAACACTATATAAACCTTAGGGAAGATTTAATTTTTTTAAATATTTATACTTACCTAATAGAAAAGTAGGATTAAATACTAATGGTGGCTTCAATTGAGGCATCAAGAAAAAATACAAAGACTAGAATAATTGCTTCACATACTGTTCACTAGAAAATAAATGTTTCAGAATATTGGCATCAGGTAAAGCCACATATCCTGAAAGAGAAAAATAACACAGCCACCTCCCTTAGCAGTCAGTCTGGGTAAACACCATATGGTCTGCTAATTTAATTCAAAAGAACCCTAGAATTTACTTTTTTATTCTGCAGATAGAAATGAAAATAAAGTTGCTAGAAATATTTTAGAAATTATTTTGCCAAGTGCCTAATAAAACACATACAGTACACAAGTTTATTCCCCCTTTTTTAACCTGCCTTTGAGTGTACAAATACCCACTGCAGACTGCATTAAAAACAGTAACTGTTCAGCTCAGTCTTTTCATTTTCATTTGTGTTTTAAAACCAATCATTACTCTGTATCACCTCTCACCCTACCCTCACTTCCCCCCACCCACCCACCCCCAAGTTCAAGTCCTCTGGCCTTCTCTATTGCCCCCTTGAATTTCACCCAATGCCCAAATGCCAAGTCACATTTCCCTGTTGTTGTTTTTTTTTAAGTGTAAAACAAAAAAACCCGTAAATCTTAATCCTATTAACTACAAAACGAAGTCTATGTTCCTGAACATACCACAGAACAGTGTTTTCAACCACTGGCCCATGGACCAATCCACTAGAAATTTTGTAGGGGTCTGTGAAAGAGTTAACCACCCTGATGTTGTATGAAGATTACAGACCCAACCATGGCCAGTTGGTCCAGTGGATAAGAGCTGTGAGGAAGTCCCAGGTTGGATCCACAGTCAAGGCACACATGAGAAGCGACCATCTGCTTCTCTCCCCCTCCCTCTCTCTCCTCTGTCACAGCCAGTGGCTCAGTTGATCCAAGTGTCGGCCTCACACAGGGGTTGCCATGGCTTGGAGGTTGGAGTGGTTGGGTTGATCCAAGCATTGGTCCCAGATGGGGTTGCTAGATGGATGCCAGTTGGGGTGCATGTGGAAGTATATCTAACTCTCTCCTCTCACTTAAAAAAAAAAAATTATAGACCAGGGGTCAGGAACCTATGGCTCGTGAGCCAGATGTGGCTCTTTTGATGGCTACATCTGGCTCACAGACAAATCTTTAATTAAAAAAAATGTTAAAAATATAAAACATTGTCATGTATTACAATCCATTCGTTTCCTACCGCTCATGTTCATGGTTCCGGGTGGCTGGAGCCAATCACAGCTGTCCTCCTGGACAACACCAAATTTTTATTGGATAATACCTAACATACACGGGTTGTTGTATGGCTCTCACAGAATTACATTTTAAAATCTGTGGCGCTCATGGCTCTCTCAGCCAAAAAAGGTTCCTGACCCATTATAGACCCAATGATCTTAGTCAAATTTGCTTATGTTCACAGCGATTTCTGCCTTAGCATTTCCCGAAATAATTCTATTTCAACAGTCCCCAAGTGTAAAAAGGTTGAAAACGACTGGACAATGTATAACCAAGATAGTTACTTTCTCTCTCCTCTCTAAAAGAAATAAAATCTTTAAAAATATCTTCGCTGCATGCCACCTCAAAACCTGTTTACAGATAAATGTTAAAGTAAAAATACCTTGCAAATTGTTTTAAGAGAAGGATGTGTTTCTGTTATTAAACTAACCCCCAACAATATATAAATGTTTCACATGCACCTTTCAGCACCTCATCAAGATACGTATTTCTTTAAACCTTACTCAAAATTCTTTAGCCTCTCATTTTGGTGATTTCCTGCATATGCTCAAAAAGATAAACACAGTATCATAGGTAGAGTCAAGGCTGTACCCCAGCCTGACCTGTGGTGGCGCAGTGGATAAAGCGTCAACCTGGATATGCTGAGGTCGCCGGTTCGAAACCCTGGGCTTGCCTGGTCAAGGCACATATGGGAGTTGATGCTTCCAGCTCCTCCCCCCCTTCTCTTTCTCTGTCTCTCCTCTCTCTCTCTCTCTCTCTCTCTCTCTCTCTCTCTCTCTCTCTGTCTCTCCCTCTCCTCTCTAAAATGAAAAAATAAAAAAGACTGTACCCCACAAGGATGTTTCATCCTCAATCTTCACCATAATATATACTCAAAAGGTGAGAGACCACTCACCACTAGAGTGCTGAAACCTTTTATATCCATCATTTCCTTGCCCGCCAAAATTACATATCACCTTTTCAGTAAGAACCTTCCTTAACTGCCCTTTATATACCTTCCTAAGCTGGACATGGGTCCTCTTAAACCCTTTTTCTTTCTCCTTGGCCCATCTCATTTTTGTAACATTATCACCAAACATTCTAAATATATATAAAATGTGTAATTTAGACTACATATATGTTACTTATTAATCATCTTTACTATCTGTCTCTCCTAGAAGAATTTAATCTCCATGGAGGTAGAGTCTTTGATTTCTCACTGATATAACTTTAATGCCTAGAACAGTGCCTAGCACACAGTAGGGATCTTAATAAATATTTAAATGAATGGATGAATATCAATGGGATACACAGGACAATTATTTGAAAGCAGTCTTCTCCCTCTCTTAACATTCGATTTATCAAGTTCAGAACATTCAACCTACCTCCAAAACATACCAAATCATCTCCTCTTTCTCTCCCACTGCCACGAACCTACTCCAAACTCACTTTTAACTTCTGGTCTTGCTGCTTTCAGCCATGCCCACACACAATTTTCTCTCTATACCACAGGAGAGTGATCTTCATAAAATATGAATCAGATCACATGACTAGCCCACTAATAATCTTCCAATGGTTATCCATCACTCTTAGAATAAAATTCCAATTCCTCACCTTGGCTTACAAAGCTCTCCAGAAGCTATTTCCTATTTCTCTTGCTCTCTATTTTCTTTTCTTTACTACATTATAACCTCACTGTCCATTTTTCTATTTACTGAACACATCAAGCTCATTCTTACCATACAACCTTTGTGCTGTTTTTCTCTGCGTAGACTATTTGACATTCAGACAACAGCTCTGTTTAATGCTTCAGACAGCTTAATCTAATCATTCACTATCATACCCTTTTTTAAAACAAATATACATTATGAGGGAAAAATTTATTTTTATTGATTGATTTTAGAGAGGAAAGAAGAGAAAGGCGGGGGGGAGCTAGAAGCATCAAACTCATTGCTTCTCATATGTGCCTTGCGACCAGGCAAGCCCAGGGTTTCAAACAGGTGACCTCAGCATTCCAGGTCAACGCTTTATCCACTGTGCCACCACAGGTCAGGTTCTTCTTGTCTTAATGGAAACTAATGCTCAGTACTGTATTTCTTTTACCTCAAATTAAAAACATCTTTTAAAATCTCAATGGAAAAAAAGTATAAAGAACTCTCTTGTTACCATTCATCCAAATTCACTAATTAACTAACCTACCTCTTTTATCATTATCTATCTATCTATCAATCAAACTATTTATCTATCTATCCACTCTACCTACTACCTACTTTTTGGTCTAAACCATTTGAAAGTAAACTAAAGACACATAATTCCCCCTTACTCTTAAATATTGCAATGTGTGATTGCCTAGAGATAGGATATTCACTTACAAATAAGCACAGTACAATTACTAATATAATTAACATTAATGCCAGACCACTATCCCCAATCTACAAACCTTATTCTAAAATTCTTATGTAAAAGCAAAACTGAGGGGTTTCCTATAAAACAAACTATAGATACATGCAACAACATGAATGAATTTCAAATGTACTGTGCTAACCGAAAGAAGTCAGATACAAACAGCTGTACATGGCATATAATTCAATTTTTTTTATTTCTTTTCTTTGAGGGAGGGGGGGACAGGACAGACAGACGGAAAGGGAGAGAGATGAAAAGCAACAATTCTTCGTTGTGGCACCTTAGTTGTTCATTGATTGCTTTCTCATATGAGCCTTGATGGGGGGGGCCCTCCAGCTGAGCCAGTGACT
The DNA here is from genome assembly GCF_036850995.1 of Saccopteryx leptura. Taxonomy (NCBI): domain Eukaryota; kingdom Metazoa; phylum Chordata; class Mammalia; order Chiroptera; family Emballonuridae; genus Saccopteryx; species Saccopteryx leptura. Next base: position 213,491,596 of record NC_089507.1, on the reverse strand, counting down.
CCTTGATCAAGCCAGCATCCTTAGGCTTCAGGCCAGTGACGCTGCGCTCAAGCTGATGAGCCCACACTCAAGCTGGCAATGTCGAGGTTTCAAACCTGGGTCCTCTGCATCACAGGCTGATTCTCTATCCACTGTGCCAACACTGGTCAGGCGTGATTCAATTTTATTTTTAAATAAAATTTTCAATTAGAGTTGACATAAAATACTGTATTCATTTCCAATGTACAGCATAATAAAAAGACAATTTATATCTGATGAAGTGACATTCTGGAAAAGCTAAAACTGTAGGAACAGAGAACAGATAAGTGTTTACTAGGGTCTGGGATAAGAGGGTATGGAGATTAACTACAAAGGGACACAAGAGGGTGATGGAAATGTTCTCAACTTTGACTGGTGATGGCTACATGATTGTACACTGTCAGAATTCATAAAACTGTACATCTAGCCTGACTGGTGTACATCAGACTAGGATGCGCAGTGGACAGCTAACCTAGAATGCTGAGGTCACCAGTTCAAGGCTTGCCCAGTCCAGGCACACAGAAGCAGCAACTACTACGCACTGATGCTTCCTGCTCCTCCCCCACTTCTCTCTTTCTCTCCCTCTTTCTCTCTCTCCCCATATCCTCTAAAATCAATGCCTGACCAGGCAGTGGCACAGTGAACAGAAGGTCAGCTTGTGGTGCAAAGGACCCAGATTCAAAACCTCAAGGTCACCGGCTTGAGCATGCGTGGGTTCACCAGCTTGAGCATAGGGTTACTGGCTTGAGTATGGGATCACAGACGTGACCCCATGGTAGCTGGTTTGAGTTACAGGTCACTGGCTTGAGCAAGGGGTCATTAGGTCTGCTGTAGCCCCCCCCCCCCAATCCAGGCACATATGAGAAAGAATCGATGAACTGGATGCCACAATAAACAAATTGATGCTTCTCATCTCTCTCCCTTTCTGTCTGTCTGTCTCTCTCTCTCACTTTAAAAATAAAAGGGTGAGGTGTTTGTGATTTAATGTGTTTTTTTTGGGGGGGTTGTTTGTTTGTTTTTTACAGAGATAGAGAGAGATAGATAGGAACAGACAGGAACAGAGAGAGATGAGAAGCATCAATCATTAGTTTTTCGTTGCGACACCTTAGTTGTTCATTGATTGCTTTCTCACATGTGCCCTGACCGTGGGCCTTCAGCAGACCGAGCAACCCTCTGCTTGAGCCAGCGACCTTGGATCCAAGCTAGTGAGCTTTGCTCAAACCAGATGAGCCCGCGCTCAAGCTGGCGACCTCAGGGTCTCGAATCTGGGTCCTCCGCATCCCAGTCCGACACTCTATCCCAGGGGTCCCCAAACTTTTTACACAGGGGGCCAGTTCACTGTCCCTCAGACCGTTGGAGGGCCGGACTATAAAAAAAACTATGAACAAATCCCTATGCACACTGCACATATCTTATTTTAAAGTAAAAAAACAAAACGGGAACAAATACAATATTTAAAATAAAGAACAAGTAAATTTAAATCAACAAACTGACCAGTATTTCAATGGGAACTACGGGCCGGCTTTTGGCTAATGAGATGGTCAATGTGCTCCTCTCAATGACCACCAATGAAAGAGGTGCCCCTTCCGGAAGTGCGGTGGGGGCCGGATAAATGGCCTCAGGGGGCCGCATGTGGCCCCCGGGCCGTAGTTTAGGGCCCCTGCTCTATCCACTGCCCAACCGCCCGGGTCAGGCTGTGATTTAACGTTTTACGCTTTAAGCATACATATTAAAATTTTATAAATTATCATCAGAATAAGGAAAATGTTATATCCAAACAAAAAGAAATATAGAAATTTTAAATCTCCAAGAAAAAGAGGATAAGAGGAAAGTAAAGGAAAAATTAAAAATCTAAAGTGATACCAGTAAGTCCAAATATAGACGTAACCATAGAATATAAAGAGACCATAGTTACCAAGTAAAAGAATATTTTTAAATTGAATTCAAACAAAACTCAGGTATTTGCTCTTCTTAAGATTCACATCAGGCCCTGGCCGGTTGGCTCAATAGTAGAGCGTTGGCCTGGCATGCAGGAGTCCCAGGTTCGATTCCCGGCCAGGGCACACAGGAGAAGAGCCCATCTGCTTCTCCACCCCTCCCCTTCTCCTTCCTCTCTGTCTCTCTCTTCCCCTCCCGCAGCCAAGGCTCCATTGGAGCAAAGTTGGCCTGGGCGCTGAGGATGGCTCTGTGGCCTCTGCCTCAGGCGCTAGAATGACTCTGGTTGCAACAGAGCGACACCCCAGATGGGCAGAGCATCGCCCCATGGTGGGCGTGCCAGGTGGATCCCAGTCGGGCGCATGCGGGAGTCTGTCTGACTGCCTTCCCGTTTCCAACTTCAGAAAAAAATTCAAAAAAAAAAAAAAAAGATTCACATCACCTGACTGGGCGGTGGTGCAATGGATAGAGCATCGGACTGGGATGCAGAGGACCCAGGTTCAAGACCCCGAGGTCACCGGCTTGAGCACAGGCTCATCTGGTTTGAGTAAAGTTCACCAGATTGAGCCCAAGGTCCCTGGCTCAAGCAAGGAATCACTCAGTCTGCTGTAGCCACTCCCCACCCGCCGTCAAAGGCACATATGAGAAAGCAATCAATGAACAACAAAGGTGACACAACGAAGAATTGATGCTTCTCATCTCTCCCTTCCTGTCTGTCCCTCTTTTTAACTCTGTCTCTGTTGGCCCTGGCCAGTTGGCTCAGTGGTAAGAGCGTCGGCCTGGTGTGCAGGAGTCCCGGGTTAGATTCCTGGCCAGGGCACACAGGAGAGGCGCCCATCTGCTTCTCCACCCCTCCCCCTCTCCTTCCTCTCTGTCTCTCTCTTCCCCTCCTGCAGCCAAGGTTCCATTGGAGCAAAGTTGGCCCTGGGCGCTGAGGATGGCTCTGTGGCCTCTGCCTCAGGCGCTAGAGTGGCTCTGGTCGCAACAGAGCAGCCCCCGGATGGGCAGAGCATCGCCCCTTGGTGGGCGTGCCGGTGGATCCCAGTCGGGCGCATGTGGGAGTCATCTGACTGCCTCCCCGTTTCTGGCTTTGGAAAAATACCCAATCGATAGATAGATAGATAGATAGATAGATAGATAGATAGATAGATAAAATAACTGTGTCACAAAATATAAAAATAAATAAAATTAAAAATAAATTTTTAAAAAAGGATTCATGTCTAAACCATGATACAGATTTAAGATTAAGAAAACATGATGACTAGGGGGTGAACACACAATACAGTGTACAGAGATGTGCTGTAGTATTGGGTGCCTGAAACCTCTGTTTGATGGTCACCCCAATAAAATCAATTAAAAGAAAAAGAAGGCCCTGGCCGGTTGGCTCAGCAGTAGAGTGTCGGCCTGGCGTGCGGGGGCCCCGGGTTCGATTCCCGGCCAGGGCACACAGGAGAAGCGCCCATTTTGCTTCTCCACCCTCCCCTCCTTCCTCTCTGTCTCTCTCTTCCCCTCTCGCAGCCAAGGCTCCATTGGAGCAAAGATGGCCCGGGCGCTGGGGATGGCTCCTTGGCCTCTGCCCCAGGCGCTGGAGTGGCTCTGGTTGCGGCAGAGCGTCGCCCCTGGTGGGCGTGACGGGTGGATCCCGGTCGGGTGCATGCGGGAGTCTGTCTGACTGTCTCTCCCCGTTTCCAGCTTCAAAAAAATACAAAAAAAAAAAAAAGAAGAAGAAGAAAAAGAAAAAAATGGTGAAAAAAAGCAAATGGATTAGCAATAGTAAAGAAAATAGGTTTTAATTCAAAAAGTATTACTGGGGACAAAAAAGGACATTATCTAAATAATAAAAGAACAATTCACTGGGAAAATATAATATTCCTAAAAAAAGGTAGATACCCAACAACACAGGTTTAAAAACAAAATTTTTTAAATATATATTTTTAAATTTTTTAATTGATTTGAGAGAGAGGGGGAGAGAGAGCAAGGAGAACATCAATCTGTTCCTGTATGTGCCCTGAGCACAGATCAAACCAACAACCTCTGCGCTTTGGGACAAAGCTCCAACCAAGCCATCCAGCCAGAGCCAAAAACAAAATTTTGACAGAACTGCAAGAGAAATAGAAAACACATTCACAGTGGGTTTTTACCACATCTTTCATAAAAACTGATAAGACTGAAAAACTACGTAACTGTAGCACATTTGAACGCAATCAACAAGTTTGACATATATGAAAGTTCATTATTAGGTGAGATAACTCTGGAGCTCAAAAGACAAATATGATTCAGATATAAATTTGGGAGTCATCAGCATAGATGTGGTTAAAGCCACAAAAAGATGAGACTGCAGCCTGGCCAGGCGGTGGCGCAGAGGATGGAGCGTCGGACTGGGATGCAGAGGAACCAGGTTCGAGACCCCGAGGTTGCCAACTTGAGCGCAGGCTCACCTGGTTTAAGCAAAGCTCACCAGCTTGGGCCCAAGGTCGCTGGCTTGAGCAAGGGGTTACTCGGTCTGCTGTAGCCCCACGGTCAAGGCACATATGAGAAAGCAATCGAACAAGATGTCGCAATAAAAAACTGATGATTGGGCCTGACCTGTGGTGGCGCAGTGGGATAAAGCGTCGACCTGGAACACTGAGGTCGCTGGTTCGAAACCTTGGGCTTGCCTGGTCAAAGCACATATGGGAGTTGATGCTTCCTGCTCCTCCCCCTTCTCTCTCTCTCTCTCTGTCTCTCTCTCTCACTCCTCTCTCTAAAAAAAAAAAAAAAATCAATAAATAAAATATTTTAAAAAAAACACTGATGATTGATGCTTCTCATCTCTCTCTGTTCTTGTCTGTCCGTCCCTGTCTATCCCTCTCTCTGTGAAAAAGAAAGAAAAAAAGAAGAGATTGCAGAATGCAGTTAAAAGGTATTAAACAATCATCATTCAAAAAGCAGAAAAAGTAGAGTATGGGATACCCTCTAATGCCTATCTTCAAAATCACCCACTACTTTCATTTGTCCAGTATAGTATATATATTGATTTACACATATAAAATGTCAAGAAAATAAAGTGGCACATTAAAAATAAACCAAGATCAGCCTTGGCCGGTTGGCTCAGTGGTAGAGCATCGGCCTGTCGTGCCAGGGCACACAGGAGAAGCGCCCATCTGCTTCTCCACCCCTCCCCCTCTCCTTCCTTTCTGTCTCTCTCTTCCCCTCCCGCAGCCAAGGCTCCATTGGAGCAAAGTGGGCCCGGGCGCTGAGGATGGTTCCATGGCCTCTGCCTCAGGCACTAGAATGGCTCTGGTTGCAACAGAGCAACGCCCCAGATGGGCAGAGCATTGCCCCCTGGTGGGCATGCCAAGTGGATCCCGGTCAGGCACATGCGGGAGTCTGACTGCCTTTCCGTTTCCAACTTCAGAAAAAAAATACAAAAAAATACAAATGCCACATAAATAAATAAGTAAACCAAGAATACTGAATGACCTTCAAAAATATGTACTACAGCCTGACCAGTTGTGACATATTGAATAAAGTGTCAAGCCAGAATCCTGAGGTGGCAGTTCAAATCCCTGAGGCACTGGCTCTGAGGGCCAGTGGGGGGATAATGGCATGAAAAGCTCAAGGTTGCTGACTTGAGCAAGGGAACATTGGTATGTCCCAGTCAAGTCAATGTACAACTAAAGTGAAAACAACAAGTTGATGCTTCTCACTCTCCCTCTACATTCCTATCTCATACTCAAAAAAAAACCACCAACAACAACAAACCACACACACACCCACACACACACACACACACACACACACACACACACTCACACACACTACAGCATTTGAAATTGAATCCAAATAACAAAAACAAACCAAAATAAAGACAAATCACTGATTCTCTTGGCCCTTCCCTCCAAACACTATTAAGATATCAGGTGTTAGAGACAGTTCCCTTGACTGGAAAAACAAGGAAACACTTTAAGTTTATTCTCTTTCCTCAAAATAAAGATGGAAAACAACATTTCTGGATCAATTATACCAAGCCTGCTATCCTCCTCCTCCTTTAGACACAATGGAAAAGCAAGGCTGGGACGGGCGTGAGGCAAGTGAGGTGCCTAGAGCCCAAATGTAAGTACAGGGCTGCTTCGAGAATGAGTCCTCCAGTGCCCCCCCCCAGGTAATTCCTTTGCCTCACCCTAGTCCCAGCGCTGTTGAAGAACCTCTACCATAACTGTTATTTGGGCAATCAAAGCACACCTGGTTACTTGTCATGATCCTCTGCTTGGGACAACAAAAGAAAGCTTTGCCATTCCATTCAAGAAAAAAAAAAGCTATTGCATTAGCAGCAGGAATGGTATGGAACAATTTATCTCATACCATTCCTGGGGCTGAATAGAAAGTTAGTCTCCTTTTCCTATTCAACTTTGTTTCCACAGTACCTAGCATGATAGAATAAAGAAGCATATTTCTTGTCAGGCCAATAAAAGAAAACCCCGTTCTTTATAAGTACTGAAAAGAAAAACTAAAAACACATGTATACACACCTCAAGACAATAGTATCTTTAGCTATATCACACTTACAATCAGTCCCAACTTTTACTACAGTTTTTAGTCAGAAGACTCAATTTAAAATCTCAACTCTCCATTTCTCCACTGCTTAAATGAGTGTTGGGTGATAGGGGGCAAATTAGAAAGCTCACAAAAGACTTCAGAAACTACAAATCCTAACCTGTTCTAAATGTAATCACATACCTTTCCCTTGAGACTTGCCTTTCATCATGGGCTCTTCAAATTCTAGAACCTCTTTTTTTTCAATTGATCTTTAGAGAGAGAGAAAGAGGTGGGGAAAAGTGGGAAGCATCAACTCGTAGTAGTTGCTTCCCATATGTGCCTTGATTGGGCAAAGCCTGGGGTTTTGAATGGGCAACTTCAGCATTCCTGGTCAACGCCACCACAGGTGTTACCAATGCGCCAGCCACCACAGGTCAGGTTCTCCACATTCCAGAAGAGAAAAGAAAATAAATAAAAGGAAAAAAAGGCAAAAGGATATTTCACCATTAGAAACGGCATTAAGCCTGACCAGGCAGTGGATCAGTGAATGGAGCATCAGACTGGGATGTAGCAGACCCAGGTTCGAAACCCTGAGGTCGTGTCGGCTTGAGTGCAGGCTCATCCAGCTTGAGTGTGGGATCACAGACAGGACCCCATGGTTGCTGGCTTGAGCCCAAAGGTCACCAGCTTGAAGCCCAAGGTCGCTGGCTTGAGCAAGGGGTCACTCACTTGCTGGAGTCCCCCGGTCAAGGCACATATGAGAAAGCAATCAATGAATAATTAAGGTGCCACAGCAAAGAACTGATGCTTCTCATCTCTCTCTCTCTCTCTCTCTCTCTCTCTCTCTCTCTCTCCCTTCCTGTCTGTCCCTATCTGTCCCTCTCTCTGTCACACTGACACACACACACACACACACACACACACAAGAAATGGCATTAAGTTCCATAATTACTTATGATATAAGCACCATGTAACTAAGCTCAAAATACTGAAATTGTCCATTTAAATAAATTTGAAATGTTATAGACTCAAGACATAATATTGGTTTGCACAAGTAAACCTTTTTTAATTACTCCACCTTGATTTCCTGGGCTGTTTACTTTATACTTAAAGAGTATCTGGTCTGATTAAGACCAGATACTCTTTAATGAATTAGGGTAGTGACTCTGTCAAGTTCACAATACAATTCATCAGGAGATAATAACAATTTCAATGTTTGATGTTAAGCCTGGTAACCTGTTTGAGATGACAATCTTGATTTAGGTCAATAAATAAAATAGAATACTTAATTTACTTACTGGAAGAGGAAGAAAAAAGTCTAGAACACAAACCCTAGCTATGGTACTTATCCCAATAAATAAACTGGAACAACAATTTGTGCAAACAACATAGTTATGCAAAACTAAAGAATTAACTAATTGTAATTGCATGTAGTTTTTCCACAAAATATATTATCATTTTAAACAAGGCCCCTTTCCTAACAATGGTCCATCCCAATTAAATTCAATAAATAGAAAAGCAAATGACCAAAAATTGTGTGTCCCCCACCCTAGGGGCCCTCTGGGTCATGGTTTACTTGAATGTTATGCGCATGGTATGAAATATTTAAAGAAGTGACTAAAATTTTCCATAAAAGCCCATCCAAAGTCTAAAAGCTTTACTACTCAAAAACAGATTCATCTCCAGACATCTAAAAGATTTACTATTCCACTTATGACACTCTGGGTTGGTTGTTTTTTTTTTAACATTTAATATATAGGTAGGAGGTGGTAAAGGGGGAGGAAGAGGGTGTAATTAGTTTTGCTTGTAAAACGTTCATCACAGTTGTAGTGCCAACTGAGCTATACAGCCTATTGGGGGTCTAATAGATTTCAGGGTATTATAGCTTGAGTAATAGAGGTGGGGGTTGTGGTGGAAATCAATAAATCGCTACTACTTCTTTGCAGAGACCCATATGGAAGTAATCAAGCGCAAGGGTGGCAGCTGGGGCCAATAACAGTCACCTGCAGTTGAGGGACATAGGGGTTTCAGATGGGTTTTTAATGCTAATTTCCTACAGAAACAATGAGCTAGAAAGAGCAGAGTAACAGACGAGGCCGGATGAAGAGAGACCAGCTAGAACAATGGCTGCACCTGGTGCTGGGAGCAGGGGGATAGGGCCGGCACGCGCCCGCCGGCAGCACAGGGCACATCTGTCACCCACAAAGCGGCCCATCCCCCAGCTCCTCCAGCAGGATAAGTAATGAAGGTCCCTAAACATTAACAGCTTGTCATACAGCAACAGGTTTGAGTTTTTAAGGATGCTACAGTCTCTACACACGTCCTTCTTCCATGTCTAAGAATTAGTTAAGGAAACAAGGTTGGTTCCCTGTTAGTCTGAAGACAGGACTTATTGAAAATACACAAGAAATACATTTTAACTAAGTCTTTTGGTTATTCTGACTTCGATGTTGGGGGGGGGGGGGGGGACTAAGAAAACGTTTATGGAAAGATAAACCTTACTGAGTGAGTATTCATGCAGCAAGTAACATGTTTGTTACTTTCTAACTTAATCCTTAGAACCCACAATATAACAGCTATTTTTACTCCCGTTTTACAGGTGAGAAAATTTGGGTTTAGAGATGGAGGTTAAATTAGTTTATGGTTACACAGCCTGGTGCTAAAGCCTACACAGCCTTTTCACTGACTTTCCTCGGCCTGTCCTTCTGACCATAACCAAATGAAACACTGTATTTACTTCAGAACTCCAGCTATGAAAAGCAACTGCAGATATATGTACATATATATTCTATGCAGAATTGCACCCTACCTTGCCAGGCATCTATAACAAGCTGATCAGGGTTTCCACTAGCTGCTGCTTTCAACAACGTACAAAAAGAAAAGTTACTTCCACAGGTTTTGGAATGCTTTGGTAAAGTGAATCCAAAGGCATTTTGAATTTCCCAGAATAAATCTGATGCCACATGACACTTAAAGTTAAACGTTGTTTAGAAAGCCCATCAACCAGTGAAAATATAAAAACCAGTTATAGTGAGTTGTCTTCCTGCAAGTTACAGCCGCCACTCATTCCTTTATTTACTGACTTGACCTTGAAAGGACAAAGTAAATATCCTCCACAGTCCATCATTGTAGAAACCTTTTAAATTAGAGCTACCTGGTAAAAATCACAAGTTTAAAAAGGGGGGTAGGAGAGGGGGGGAGAGAGAGAGAGAGAGTCAGAAGCAAACAATTAGTCTTGGATCTGGAAAGACAGCAACAACAGCTAGGCATAATTGAAAACACAGTAGAAATTTACCCTGTGTAACCAACCATACATTTGACAGTCTGATTTAAGGCACTGGGAGTTTGATGGAAAGTGAACCTTTCCGTCCACCCACTATGCTTCTTCCAATGCTGCCTCCTCCAAGATGGTTCTAACACCCTCAGCTGGCAGCAATTTCCAGGACTTACCACTTTTATGAGTTCGTGTATATTTTATTTTTCTGACATATTTTTTATCCTTTACCATATGATCACATACAACAATCAAAAAATGTTTGTAAAATAAATGTCCTGGGAATTCAGAAGACAATTCAAGTCCAAGCTCAGCCACCTACTAAGGTATTAAACTTAACTCCCCTACCCTTCTCTCAACTTTTCTCATCTAGAAAATAATACACTTGACTAGATTATCCTTAAGATCCCTTTCAATCCTAACATTTCCCATGGGAAATGGGGACTTAGGAACACTTCTAGCATTGAGTGGCCTTAAATTATCTTCAATGAACTGACCCAACCAATCTTTCATGTCCACTCAAATTCTTCCAATTATGTATATAATATGTGCATTCAACTCCAAAGCATTATTTCTTGATGCTCCAAAGATGCCACTAAAAAGTCATTATCCTCATTCTCCACTGTGACATTATTGCATTTTATACTTGCAGTCCAACATGGCCCCCCTGCTATGAAAAAAATCCTTGGTTGGGTCATTCCCAAAAGCCAATTTAGAAGGTTTCCTCTCTTTATAGTAGCAAAGCTTTTCCGAGTACTTTCATAGTCTTCCGAAAGTGCTAGGATTTTATCCAGTGTTCAACTTGAAGATACCTTGGTTATTACCTTGGTAACAAGCAACTATTCTCCTGAACTATGTGGTCCTCGTAGGACTTTTATCAACTACCTTTATTTGCATTCACTGGACCTTCACATACTATAATGCATACTCTTTATCATGTTTTATGCTTCTTGAAACTCTAGCATCAAAAGTAGTCCTAGTAGGAACTCCAAATCCCTTTTTGCCCCTTCACAATAGACCCCAGCCTACATTACACTTCAGCATTAAGTCCTTTCCTTTTAACTCCATCTAGGAGCATGTCTTCTAGGGCGCAATGAAAAGTACTTGCTCAATGAAGGATTATCATGTAAATTCAGTATAAACACTATATCCTCTCAAATATTCAGAAAAGTACCCAAAGATGCTGAATATTGCACCTAACAAAACACAAACCTGAAAATTCTTACTAAACCATTTAGTCAAGTTAGATAACAGAATACTTATTAAAAGGTTCACTGAAAAAGTGTCCCCACCTCAAGAATCAGACTACAAAATTGAAAAATCTGAATCGTACGATACTGTCCTCCAGCCAACATAAGTGAAGGTTGAAGGAATTCTAAGAAATAAAAGTATTTTTTAAAGTTCCTACTTGAGAACCAGTAGAATTTTCAAGATAAAAAACACACACACAACTTAAACAGTATTGTCACAAAACAGTATAATTCAGTACCACATTCTTGTTTACTTTATGAAATTCAAATGTAAGGCTCATTTGCATTAGAATACTTAGAATGCTCTCCAAATCATTTATTATTATCATAGTGAGGCTTCACAACAGTTACAGATGATCTAGGTCGGAGATAGGTACAGTGAGAGGAAGGCACCCTGAAAACTAAAGTTATATAGACAAGACCCATTCATAACCTGATTTTGAAGTTTAAAATGCAAATAGCTTAGGAATCAATTAAAGCAGAATACTTATAAACATCTAGAAACTTCTAAAACTAACTTGTACGCCTTCTATGTGCCAAATTTCCCCAATAATGACATGAGGCAAAAATTGTACAAAATAGATAGACTCAAAGAAAATAAGTAGAACTAGAGAATGGCTGTACAATATGTGTAGCTCCTAAGCCCATGCTCTTCTCACAGTCGCCTGGATTTGGAGGCCTACGAACATGAATACAATGTACAGAAATAGCAAAAAGCTAAATTATACATCACAAACTAACAAAGAACATGGTAGCTGTGTGCATGTGAATTATTTCATCATAAAACCACTCCAAACTCACCATTCAAGTCAGATTTGTTGGTGTTACTTCTTTATTTTGTATGTGCATAGAACAGCACAGTAGAATATAATGGGGGAAAAAAAGAGCTAAATACATTAAAATTGGTTTTACTGTGGTATCTTTTAGTTGTTATTCATCTGAATGTGCTGAAATAAAACCTAACAATAAGAATTCTATGATACATCATTTTAACACTGCCTGCCTGTATTATGCACACTAACTAAGAAAAATTTCCATCAAAACATCACAGAGAGTCAATGTGGATTACCTTAGAGAAATATTTGTGGGACTACTTTCCTAGCCTTAAAATTCATATATTACATAGGATTCAAGTTTCCATTCAAGAAAGCATGGCATGCAAATAAAAGTGGCAAATGAAAAATGATACAGAAATATGAACAAAACGAGGCAGCAAAGCCCTAAGTAAATTCTGAACTCATACCAAATATCAAAAAACATTTATATCACAATCTGAAATAAGTAAAAAGCTTTGCCCACTTAAGCCCCCAAAACTAAATGAAAATGTACTTACCCCAAATGCCCAATTATAAGAATCCCGATTCTTAATATACCGAATTTATTTGAAATAAATATAAAAAAGCCCCTCTTTTTCTCCTCCCAATCTTCAAAGCCCAATCCGAAACCAGCCTTTCTCCTTCTTTCATTAGCTGGACATGTGTCAGCTCTCTCACATCTGCGATTTCTCACTGACTAGAGCTGCCTGTCCCGTTCCAGGGAAACACAGATGGATCCCAGATGGGAAGGTCCTGCCAAACAGACCAGCTCTTCACCTTGCCAGAATCCCCAGATACAGTCAGTCTCTCTGTCTCTCTCTCCCTCCCTCCCACTCTCCCAACCCTCCCAGTTACCAGGGCTCTTTGCCAGCTGATGTCACTAAGTACACACCTCCCAGTGGCTCCTGGCCAATCTGACATTAACTTGTTAAATACGTGTAATTTGTTTATGGCTGACAATAACAGCAAAGATATTGTACAAAACCTATCGCAAGTCCCTAGTGGAATAACATGTAGAGACACACAGACTTATATTTTTGGTAACATTCAAATTTTTAACAATTACTATTTAAAGTCTTTCATATTGTCTGATTTCTGCTATTGTTTAATAGCTTCTGCTCTCTAAGCTAATTTTTTAATCCTGCATATGACAAATTCCTTCTTAAAATGAATTATTAACAGCTACTTTGAACATGTAATTGGATGAAAAATGTAAAGTTGCAAGTTAATTTGGGGAATATAAACAGAAATGTATGTAAATGATTCTCACAAGCTGCCTCTTAGATCCAGTCTTGGTAGCACTGCAAAACCAGCACGTGATTAAAATAAGACAATGCAGGCAACATGGTTCTGATGCTGTAAAGGTTATAAAATGAAAGATGGGGACACAGCGCAGAAATTGCTTTGAAACAAGACAAATAGGTAGTACCATATGTTCTTTAATTTTTAACATTAAAGAGACTGCTAATGCAAGTTCCAACAATGACCAGTCAAAATTTTTTAAAAAACATTTTTAGAAATGTAACGAGAACCCAGAGAGGAGGACTGAACTGCTCGTGGTTAGTTTAATCACTTAAACCCCCAAATACCTAGCTCAGTCAATTTCTGATTAATGAAAACTGATCACTGAAAACTGATATTGTATTACTTAGTTACAAAAGATATTACCATTGAGGTAAACTGGCTGATGGGTCCACTGGAACTCCTTGTGCTTTTATTTTTTGTAACTTCCTATGAATCTATACTTTAAAAGTTTTTTAAAAGGAGGTCAAGGAAAGGCTTGGCTGCTTCCTTGGTCACATTACATGAACACATACCCTGCACTAAAATCTCCATGAACACAGATTAGGAATGAAAGATCTTCCACACATATCAAGCACGTGAAGGCTACAATTCTTTAACCCTTAATCTTCTAACATACTTGGAATATCGAAAATCTGTAAACAATTTTTCTGTCACGGCAATTTTTGGCAAATAGGAAGAGAGACTATTTCTGTCAAGGGCAACTTACTGACGAGGTTTCAGGTCTTTAGTTCATCCCACAGGTTGTGATAATAGCAAAAACAGCAGACTGGGCATTACCACGGGGACCCACTAAGTCCCAAAGACTGTTCTACTTTATCTTGTGTTCATTTTGGCAGCACACATACTAGTTTCTGAATTACCTAGACAAAGGTCCTATATTGTATAGGGCCTCTTTGGTAAGTAGTGCCATTATTTCGATGTTACATAAGGAAAGTAACTTACTTAACCTATATAGCTAGTATCAGCACCAGATAATATGCGTCCAGAGTCAGAGCATTCAATTACCTTCCATTGTCAAGTCAAAAAATGAATCAAAAGATGCCACTTACTGGCTGTCCTAGATCACTGGCTCTGGAAGAAGCCAGCCACCATGTCATGAAGAAACTTAGGCAGTCCTAAGAAGAGGTTCATATGGTAAGGAACTGAAATCAATTGCCAATGTCAACAGCAACTTGCTCACATAACTAGCTAGCCACTACTATCCAGGTATACAGCTTCAAAATTCTGACACTTAGGAACTGCATCAGAGCCTGACTAGGCGGTGGCGCAGTGGATAGAACATCGGACTAGGACACGGAGGACCCAGGTTCAAAACCCCGAGATCACCAGCTTGAGAGCGGGCTCATCTGGTTTGAGCAAAAGCTCACCAGCTTGGACCCAAGGTCACTGGCTTGAGCAACGGGTTACTCTGTCTGCTGTAGTCCCTGGTCAAGGCACATATAAGAAATCAATCAATGAACAACTAAAGAGCTGAAACAAAGAACTGATGTGTCTCATCTCTCTTCTTTCCTGTCTGTCTGTCCCTGTCTGTCCCTCTCTGTCTCTGAAATAAATAAATAAATAAATAAATAAATAAATAAATAAAATAAAATAAAATAAATAAATAAATAAATAAATAAATAAATAAATAACTTCTGGAGTTGTGTCCAAAGGTCACTCGCTTGAAGAAGAGGTCACTGGCTCGGCTGGAGCCTCCCAGTCAAGGCACATATGAGAAGCAATCAATGAACAACTAAGGTGCCACAACTACGAGTTGATGCTTCTTATCTCTCTCCCTTCCTGTCTGTCCCTCTCTCTCTCAAAAGAAAAAAAAAGTTAAGTTTTTATACAACTTATCATTATAATGAAATGATGTTATTTGAGGACCTGCTACATAATAAACAGGTAAGTACCCTAAATGGGGGGGGGGGGGGGAGAGACAAGGAAAAGATGGGCCTCACACATCAGGGTGTGAAGGATGGGTTAGTGAGGGATGTGTTATATGGGATATTCTCCAATGAAGTGAAACTTAAAAGACAGTAAGTGAACTAGGGGATTTTCCCCCATTGATATGAGAGAGGGGGGAGAGAGAGGGCAGGAAGAGAAAGAGAGGGGAACGGAGAAAGGGAGGAAAGGAGGAGGGAAGGAGAGAGAAAGGGGGAGAGAGGGGGGAGAGGGGAAAAGAGAGGAGGGGAGAGAGAAGTATCAACTCATTGTTCTACTTAGTTGTTCCATTTAGTTGTATACTCTAAATTGGTTGCTTCTTGTATGTGTCCTGACGAAGGATTGAACCCCAACCTCAGTGTGCTGGGACAATGCTCTATCCATTGAGACACCCAGCCAGGACCCTTTTTCTTTTTAAAGGAGAATGAGTATTTCACACAGAGGGAACACAATGTATGGGAAGAATGACTAGTATGGAAGGAGGTCAGCATGACTAACCTCCAGAAGGAAGATTACTACGTAGAGTGACAAGCAAGGGGACTGACCACATTGAGCTTTATTGGGGTTAGCTGGTAGATAACATAGGCCATTTGTCTCAGCTTCTCCATGTCAGATAATCTTGCAAATTCAATGACAAAGACTATCTCACTTAACTTCTTGGGTTCCATGCGCTTGACAACAAATGTTTCAAGTTTGAAATATACAGCTGACCAGAAAATGAAGTATCTCCCTTTTTAGGTAATTTACAAAAACCATTTTAAGGGACACTGACTTTCTCTTGTAATTCAATAGAAAGAGCCTGGAGTAATTGTTCCGATTCAGCTAGTAAGTGAATTAGTGAAATCAATGACTTGCTCATCTGTCAAATAAGAGGACAGGATTAGGTGGTATATGATGTTCCCTACAGCTTTCTTTCTTTCTAGTAATGCTGTCATTAAGTTAAATAACCTGAAAATAAAAAAGAGGTTCTAACTTTCCAATTTACATGACAACATACAGATGCCTTTTTACCAGTTATTAAAGACATCATAATATGCTGGGGGGGGGGGGGTTCTTGTTTTGTTTTGTTTTTTACAGAGACAGAGTCAGAAAGAGGGATAGATAAGGACAGACAGACAGGAATTGAGAGAAATGAGAAGCATCAATCATCAGTTTTTCGTTGCAACACCTTAGTGTTCATTGATTGCTTTCTCATATGTGCCTTGACTGTGGGCCATCAAAAGGCCGAGTAACCCCTTGCTCGAGCCAGTGAACCTGGGTCCAAGCTGGTGAGCTTTGCTCAAACCAGATGAGCCCACTCTCAAGTTGGCAACCTCAAGGTCTCAAACCTGGTCCTCCGCATCCCAGTCCAACGCTCTATCCACTGCGCCACCGCCTGGTCAGGCAATATGCTGGGTTTTTTTTTGTTTTTTGGGTTTTTTTATTCATTTTTTAGAGAGGAGACAGAGTGAGAGAGAGAGAGAAAGGGAGGAGGAGCAGGAAGCATCAACTCCCATATGTGCCTTGACCAGACAAGTTCAGGGTTTTGAACCGGCGACCTCAGTGTTCCAGGTCAACTCTTTATCCACTGCGCCACCACAGGTCAGGCAATGCTGGTTTTTAAAATACACTTAACATTAAAAGCTTAAACAAATTTTGTGTCAACTTAAAAAAAATACAGAGAAGCAATCAAATTCATAAGTGATCTGAAAAACAATTCTCTTGATGTTTGAGTCATCAGCCCTTATGGGACGCAAGTCAGACTGTAGCAGCTGTGGACCATCATTTAAAATCAAGAATTCAATTGAATTTTGACAGCCGATTTTCAATAGTTGACGCATCAGAAGCACAGAAAATATATGAAGCAGGAATTATCATTTGCTGGAATAAACCAATACTATATTGGAATATTAGAATAATGTATTCTAAAGCACGAGGAATCATATCCAGTTATTCCACTCAAATCAGACTAACCAATTTCCTTCACTATGAACACTTAGATCAAATAAGCTCTTCTCTACACACCTGAAAAACTACTGTCTTTCAGGATTTATGTCAAAGGTCTTTCTTCCTTTTGGGATAGATGATACCTGAGGCAAGCAGAGTTCATAATAGCCCTTCCTCCTGCTACCCAGGTAGCTTGACAGGACACAATACCACACTGGTACTTAAGATTTTCAGTTATTTATTGACCTGAATCTCCATTACTCTTCTCTGAGGACAGGGGATTTGTCTTGATCAACATACTCAATGCTTATTTGTTGAATAAATAAATTAAAATATCCTATTTGTTTAAAAAAGAAATTTAACAGGATCAAATCATAGAACATTAGCTTTAGAATCTAATCTAACCCCTTCATTTAATTAAAATAGGCAGGGGAGAATATGGTCTGAAAAGTTTAATTGAATTCTTATTAAATATAATGTATTCAAATCAAATTATCTTCTCTTCAAGAATTCTTATGGAAGAGCTACTGGTTTTTGAAATGGCAAAAACTTAATATTTCAAGACTACTTTGCTAATTAACTGTTAAAAATTAGAAGCCCAGAGTTGGTTTTCCCAAACACTGTCTAACCCTGCTCTGTTCCAAATAAGCTATTTATCCTAGCATCTATATGTAAGGACAATGTAAAGTGTTACATTTGTCAAGTTATTAGGATCAACAGCTCTTAATGTCTTTCAGAAGGCTTTATGTGAATAACGAAATTGGATGTTTAAATTCTTGTAAGGTTCTCAGTCAGGTATTTTTTGAACCCTAGTTTATAAATTTAAAAACAAATAAGGTTGGTGTCTTTGATGGGCCTAAGATTTGTAACATGAACCCCAACAAAGCTCATGTTCTATCTTGTGCTGTCACCAAGCTCTCAGTACACCTGAACTCAGCCACCTAAATAAATGCCACCTCCTATATTTGGGACACTCCTTTAAGGTAGAAAAAAATTTTTAAGAAAAATTTTTTACTGTAGTATAAATATAATATACATTATCATAAAATTCACCTGTTTTAAATGCAAATTCAATGATTTTTAGTAAACTTACAAAGTTGATACAACCATTACCACAATCTCTTTTAGAGCGTTTCCATCACCCCCTAAAAAAAATTCCTGTTGCTTTACAGGAAAAGCCATTTAAAGGTGTTTATTTTTTTTAATTTTTATTTATTTATTCATTCATTTTAGGGGGGGAGAGAGAGAGAAAGAGAGAGAGAGAGAGAAGGGGGAGGAGCAGGAAGCATCAACTCCCACACGTGCCCTGACCAGGCAAGCCAGGGTTTCGAACCTGCAAACTCAGTGTTTCCAGGTTGACACTTTATCCACTGCGCCACCACAGGTCAGGCTACAGGAAAAGCCATTTAAAACCACAGTCCCAGGAAACCACTTATCTGCTCACTCTGCCCCTATTAATTAACCATTTCTAGACCTTTATATAAATGGAATTATATAACATGATGTCTTCTGTCTCTGACATCTTTAAATTAGTATATGTTCCCAAGGTTCATCCATGTTGCATGTAGCATGTATCAGTATTCATTACTTTTTATTGCCAAGTAGTATTCAACAGATGAACATACCACATACCAGCTGATGGACATTTGGATTGTTTACAATTTGTGGTTATTTAATAACATTGCTGGGAACAATGTAGTACAAGTTTAAAATGATTGTTTTTAACAATTCTGCCCAATTTTATCTGCTTTTGCAGGAAAAGACTTGCCAAGCTCCTTACTCCACCAATCAGGAAGTTCCACCCTAGCCAAGTTTTTTAAGTGGTGATTTCTCTTGATTTAAAATTATGCTCTTATCAGTAGTTTATCTGATTTTGATGTCTTGCTTAGAAAGACTGTAAAAACATATACCTATGTTCTTCTAGTACTATCAGTTTCATTTTTTTAGTTCTTAAATCCAAATAGAATTTTTCATTTTACATATAAACTTTGATAGAAAATTTAAGGTTGAGAAGCCTAAAATATGACTCTTACTAATACACATAAACCTACTGCTGAAGCCTCTCTATAACTCAAAGGAAACTAAAGTCCAAAGACCACAGTAGCATTAATTAAGAGGCCTAAACTCCAAGTTCTCAGGTAATAGTGAACCTAGAGGTGAACATTAAAGCTCACATGAGACCTAGCACTTAAACAACCAGAATCCAGAGACGCTACTTTGCTTATATAAATTTCCCACTTTATATTGGGATCATTTCTTCTTTTTACTCTTCAGTCGAGTATTTCTGTTTTATAACAAAAGTTAGTGGGAAAATATTCACTTCAGAGAGATTTTTACAACTAAATTTGTTGAAACTTCCATTCAAAAAGTGAAAGTGCCACCTGACCAGGCGGTGGCGCAGTGGATAGAGCGTAGGACTAGGATGCCGAGGACCCAGGTTCAAGACCCCGAGGTCTCCAGCTTGAGCGTGGGCTCATCTGGTTTGAGCAAAAGCTCACCAGTTTGGACCCAAGGTCGCTGGCTCCAGCAAGGGGTCACTCAGTCTGCTGAAGGCCCGCAGTCAAGGCACATATGAGAAAGCAATCAATGAACAACTAAGGTGTCGCAATGCGCAATGAAAAACTAATGATTGATGCTTTTCATCTCTCTCTGTTCCTGTCTGTCTGACTCTCTCTCTCTGTCTCTGTGTAAAAAAAAAAAAAAAAAAGTGAAAGTGCCTATACATATTTTTTTTTAATTTTTATTTTATTTATTCATTTTTTTAGAGAGGAGAGAGAGAGGGAGAGAGACAGAGAGACAGAGAGAGACAGAGAGAGAGAGGAGAGAGACAGAGAGACAGAAGGGGGGAAGAGCATCAACTCCCATATGTGCCTTGGCCAGGCAAGCCCAGGGTTTTGAACCGGCAACCTCAGCATTTCCAGGTTGACACTTTATCCTCTGCACCACCATAGGTCAGGCTAATATACATATTTTTATATTACACCTAAGTTAAATTTTTGTCAAGCAGACTTCTTACTTCCTGTCTCTTGACAAAATAAGATACATGTGACATAAGAAAAATTAAATCATTCAGTATTTCAAGAACACAATCAACATCTCTGTTGGAGACACCAAATAAAGGTTAATAATAGTTTCTACTTTTATAAAATAACTATAAAACTGCCTGACCTGTGGTGGCAGAGTGGATAAAGCATCGACCTGGAATGCTGAGTTCGCCAGTTCAAAATCCCGGGCTTGCACAGTCAAGGCACATATGAGAAGCCAAGCTGATGTTTCCTGCTTCTTCCTGACTTCCCCAACACACCCTGCCTTTTCTCACTCTCCTCTCTCTAAAATCAATAAATGAAATTTTTTTTAAAAAGTAACTATAGCCCAACCAGGCGGTGGCTGAGTGGATAGAACGTTGGACTGGGATGCAGAGGACTCAAGTTCAAAACCCCAAGGTCATGAGCTTGAGGGCAGGCTCACTGCCTTGAGCATGGGGTCACCATCTTGAGCATGGGGTCACTGGATTAAGCAAAGAGTCAGTGGCTCTGCTGTAGCCACCACCACCCCCAGTCAAGGCATATATGAAAAAGCAATCAATGAATAACTAAGGAGCTGCAGGGAAGAACTGATGCTTCTTACTTCTCTCCCTTCCTGTCTGTCCCTATCTGTCCCTCTCTCTGTCTCTGTCACAAAAAATAAAAAGTAACTATAGAACCTATAGATAAATAGTCATACACTCTGCTGGAAAACCCCACAAATTCTTCAGTTCATTCCCAATTATCCATACACATTTTCATAGAAAATTTTACTTTTACCACATTCCCTTAAAATTCTCTTAAGGCCTAATAGTTCACACTTTTAACAAATTCTAGCTCTGAAATGAAACTAAACAGAGAGCCTATGAAAACTTAATTTTCTTTACTATTATGTGTAGTAAACTTCTAACTACAAAGAAATATATCCAAACAGGCCATGGTGAGCTAAAGTAATTTTTCAGAGTAAACAAACAAATTCAAAATTCACATCAACTAAATTTTTTTTAATTTTTTGACAGAGACAGAGTCAGAGAGGGAAAGATAGAGACAGACAGGAAGGAAGAGAGATGAGAAGCATCAATTCTTCGTTGCGGCTCCTTAGACGTTCACTGATTGCTTTTTCATATGTGCCTTCATGAGGGTGTGGGGGGCTACAGCAGAGCAAGTGACCCCTTGCTCAAGCCAGTGACCTTGGGCTCAAGTCAGCAACCTTGGGCTTCAAGCCAGTGACCACGGAGTCATGTCTATGATCCCACGTTCAAGCCAGCAACCCCTCGCTCAAGCCGGTGAGCCTCTGCTCAAGCCAGATGAGCCAGCGCTCAAGCTAGCGACCGCTGAGTTTCAAACCTGGGTCCTCCGTGTCCCAGTGTGATACTCTATCCCAGGGGTCCCCAAACTTTTTACACAGGGGGCCAGTTCACTGTCCCTCAGACCGTTGGAGGGCCGGACTATAAAAAAAACTATGAACAAATCCCTATGCACACTGCACATATCTTATTTTAAAGTAATAAAACAAAACGGAACAAATACAATATTTAAAATAAAGAACAAGTAAATTTAAATCAACAAACTGACCAGTATTTCAATGGGAACTATGGGTCTGCTTTTGGCTAATGAGATGGTCAATGTCAGGTTCCATATTTGTCACTGCTAGCCATTACAAGTGATTATGACGTGCTTCTGGAGCCATGACACGTAAGTCGCGCGTCACCTGAAGTAGTACTGTACATGAGCGACGCTGCGCCTCTCACTGACCACCAATGAAAGAGGTGCCCCTTCCAGAAGTGCAGCAGGGGACAGATAAATGGCCTCAGGGGGTGGCAGTTTAGGGACCCCTGCTCTATCCATTGTGCCATTGCCTGGTCAGGCTAAATTTTTTTTCCTTTAGTTTTTAGAGTATGGACATTAAGGCAAAGTTTTATAACCTTCACTATCTATCCTAAATTTTTAAAATATAAAAGCCATCAAAGTAGTGTTTATTATTACACTATTTATTGTAAATATTCAGGAAAAAAGAAAGAAAAAGTGTGTCTGTCACAGACAGACAAGATATATTAGCAGTGCCATTAAAGTTTCACATACAGGTAACTATGTCCTCCCTCAACTAAACAAGTTAAGAGGCAAAAAATTCAGTCATTATTATTTCCCAATTATTATTAAGCTGCAGGCTTGCACAAAAGATACAAGCCTTGTAGGACATTTAACAAAACAGCCTCCTACAGTAATGCTTTCATTATTTAAATTGGCACATGGCAGATTAGGTTAACAGATTTATTTATTGACTAAGTCTAATCATATTTCCTCAGTTGGCATCAATAAGATATCTACTATTTACGTTTGCTTCAAAACTGGGTATTTGTTCAAAAGTCTTCCATATTTAATTTCTACCATAGCATTTGGGATTTGAATAAAATTTATAAATTTTTAATGGTAGGTTGCAAAAGGATAAAGGAGTAAAAAAACCCTAAATGAGAGCTAAAATCATTTGGTTCGTGAATCTCATTTATAAGCCAAAGAATTTGCTTTTTATGCAAGGAAATAGAACATTTTGTAATTAAGCGTTCCACAGCAATTAATTAAGATCCAAGGTAACGTAACAGTATTTTTCAAAAATTTGTCACCCTGGCAGACTGGCTGGCTCAGCAGTAGAGCAGAGGCCCAGTGCGTGGAAGTCCCAGGTTCGATTTCCGGTCAGAGCACACAGGAGAAGCAACCATCTACTTCTCCATCCCTCCCCCTTACCCCCCTTTTCTTCTCCTCCCTCAACAATGGCTCAAATGAACAAGTTGGCCCTGGGCACTAAGGATGGCTCTAAAATAGCTCAATGGTCTAGCAACAGAGCAGTGGCCCCAGATGGCCAGAACATCAGGCCCAAACAGGGGTTGCCAGGTGGAGCCCAGTCAGGCCCATGCAGGAGTCTGTCTCTCTGCCTCCCTGCCTCTCACTTGATTTAAAGAAGAAAAAAATTGTCATGTCACCTGACTTGCAGTGGCGCAGTGGATAAAGCATCAATCTGGAATGCTGAGTTCACTGGTTCAAAGCCCTGGTCTTGCCCAGTCAAGGCACAAACGAGAAGCAGCTACTACTAGTTGAGGCTTCCACTCCTCAACCCCTCCTCCTCTCTAAAATCTTTAAAAAAAAAAAAAAAATTTGTCATGTCATCACCCTTTCTGGCACATGGCTTTTCTATTTTAATGTTTTATAGTTTTCATATAATTCAAAGCACAATATAATTTCATATAATTCATAGCATTCTTTTTAAGAAATAATGCTTTCTAAAGTTTAAATGCCTATCATTCACAAATATTTTGATTTACACATATTTAAACCAAACAAAAAAATATGGATAACTTCATTAGGAAAAGGCAGAATATAAACTAAACTTCATGAGATCAGGGACAATATATCTCCTTTTTCTATTCTATTCCTTTATTCATTCATTCAACCATTTTTTTTTAATTTATTTTTAATTAATTTATTTATTTTATTTATTCATTTTAGAGAGAAGAGAGGGAGGGAGAGAGAGAGAGGAGAGAGAGACAGGGGGGAGGAGCTGAAAGCATCAACTCCCATATGTGCCTTGACCAGGCAAGCCCAGGGCTTTGAACCGGCGACCCCAGCATTCCAGGTCGACGCTTTATCCACTGTGCCACCACAGGTCAGGCTTTTTTTTTTATTTTTTTTTTACAGAGAGAGCAAGAGTCACAGAGAAGGCTAGATAGGGACAGACAGACAGGAGACAAAGAGAGATGAATGAGAAGCATCAATCATCAGTTTTTCATTGAGACACCTTAGTTGTTCATTGATTGCTTTCTCATATGTGCCTTGACGGAGGGGGGGGGGCTACAGCAGAGCTAGTAACCCCTTGCTAGAGCCAGTGACCTTGGGTCCAAGCTGGCGAGCTTTGCTCAAACCAGATGAGCCCTCGCTCAAACCTGGGTCCTCGGCATCCCAGTCCGACACTCTATCCACTGCGCCACCGCCTGGTCAGGCTCAACCAATATTTTTATTGATCATCTACCACATGCTTGACAATGTTGTAGGCAACAAAGACACATCAATAAACAAAATGGACAAAAAAACTCACTGTTTTGGAACTTACTGCCTAGCAAGGAAAGACAGACAATAAACAAAATAAGTATCTAAAATATACGGTATATTAGAAGGTGCTAACTGGTAATAGAGGATGAGGAAGGCAAGGTGCAATTTTAAATGGGCTAGCCTGATTGGCCCCATTGAAGTGAAGAAACGAGCCATAAGATAGGAAAGAGCAGCCTAGCCAGGCGGTGGCGCAGTGGATAGAGCATCAGACTGGGATGCCGAGGACCCAGGTTCAAGACCCCAAGGTCGCCAGCTTGAGCGCGGGCTCATCTGGTTTGAGCAAAAGCTCACCAGCTTGGACCCAAGGTTGCTGGCTTGAGCAAGGGGTTACTCAGTCTGCTGAAGGCCCGTGGTCAAGGCACGTATGAGAAAGCAATCAATGAACAACTAAGGTGTCGCAATGTGTCGCTGGCTCGAGCAAGGCGTTACTCGGTCTGCTGAAGGCCCGTGGTCAAGGCACATATGAGAAAGCAATCAATGAACAACTAAAGTGTTGCAGCACACAATGGAAAACTAATGATTGATGCTTCTCATCTCTATGTTCCTGTCTGTCTATCCCTGTCTATCCCTCTCTCTGACTCTGTCTCTGTAAAAAAAAAAAAAAAAAAAAAGATAGGGGCCCTGGCCTGTTGGCTCAGTGGCAGATCATCAGCCTGGCGTGCAGGAGTCCCAGGTTCGATTCCCAGCCAGGGCACACAGGAGAAGCGCCCATCTGCTTCTCCACCCCTCCCCCTCTCCTTCCTCTCTGTCTCTCTCTTCCCCTCCCGCAGCCAAGGCTCCATTGGAGCAAAGTTGGCCCGGGCGCTGAGGATGGCTCTGTGGCTTCTGCCTCAGGTGCTAGAGTGGCTCTGGTTGCAACAGAGTGACACCCCAGATGGGCAGAGCATCGCCCCCTGGTGGGCGTGCCAGGTGGATCCCGGTCGGGCGCATGCAGGAGTCTGTCTGACTGCCTCCCCATTTCTGGCTTCGGAAAAATACAAAAAAAAAAAAAAAAATAGGAAAGAGCAGTCTGGATAAAGGTCTTGACTCCAGATGGGGACTAGAGTATTCAAGGAATTTTAAGATCTGTGTGGCTGGAACTGAGAAAGTAGTAGAATGTGGGTTCAGAGAGGTAAGAGGAAGGGGGTGTTACAGATCACAGAAAACATAATGTCATTAAAATTTTTTGTTTAAAGAAAAAATTTTGCTTTTGCTTAAAGTGAGAGGCATTAATGGTATTCTAAGCAGTTAATTTATAAGACCTGACTAAATTGATCACTCTGGCTGCTGTGTTCAAAACAGATGATCAAGCAATAATGGAAAACATGCAAATCCAATAAAGCCAGATCAGAGGTGTTGTTGGACCAGAAAGGGGAGAATGAAATTAAGATGCTATTCAGATTCTGTATACATTCTCTTTTTTTCTTAATGTTTTTCTTTTTTAGTTTTTAGACTTTGTTGGTTTTTAGTGAGGAAAGAGAGGGAGAGGGAGACAGAAAGAGGGGGTAGAAGTAGGAAGCATCAAATTGTAGTAGTTGTGTCCTGTATGTGTCTTTTTTTTTTTTTAATATAACTTTTTTTCTTTAATTTATTTATTTTTTACAGAGACAGAGAGTGAGTCAGAGAGAGGGATAGATAGGGACAGACAGACAGGAACTGAGAGAGATGAGAAGCATCAATCATTAGTTTTTCATTGCGCGTTGCAACACCTTAGTTGTTCATTGATTGCTTTCTCATATGTGCCTTGACCGCGGGCCTTCAGCAGACCAAGTAACCCCTTGCTGGAGCCAGTGACCTTGGGTTCAAGCTGGTGGGCTTTTCCTCAAACCAGATGAGCCTGCACTCAAGCTGGCGACCTCGGGGTCTCGAACCCGGGTCCTCTGCATGCCAGTCTGACGCTCTAACCACTGCGCCACCGCCTGGTCAGGCCTGTATGTGTCTTGAGATCAAGCAAGCCCAGGGTTCCAAACCAGAGGAGATCTCAGCCTTCCAGGTCAATGCTTTATCCACTGTGCCACCACAGGCCAGGCATGCATACATTCTCAAGGTGGAGCAAACAGCTCCTGACTGATTAGAGGTGGGTAATGGGAGAGGAAAAAAAAGAAGAACTGCAATGTTTTTAGTTAAAGACTAGCACTGGGGAGAATGAAGACAGACACAATTTAAGGGAAAAGAGAAGTTCAAATTTAGACATTTTCCATCCAGTTTCAGATATCCAAGTGGACATGTCATTTAGGCAACCAGACAAGACAACTAAGAGTTCAGGGAAAAATTAATGGGCTGGAAATATAAATCTGGGAGTTGTTAGCATATAGATAAAAGATTCAAGCCCTGGCCGGGTTGCTCAGTGAATAGAGCGTCATCCCAGCACACCTAGATAGCAGGTTCAATCCTTGGTCATGGCATGCATGAGAAGCAATCAATGAGTGCACAAACTAAATGGAATAAGTCGAACAGCGAGTTGATGCTTCTCTGTGTGCACGTATCTCTCACCCACCCCTACTCTCCCTTCCTCTTTCACACTCTTTCTCTCTCAAGTCAATGGGGAAAAAAAAGAGAGAGATTCAAGTACTGAACACTGAGCATCGGGTAGCCCAATGTTGAAGAGAGCAGGAAGAAAAGGAGGAACCATGAAAAGAAACTAAGATGGTACAGCCAGCTGGTTAGATAGGAGGAACAGCAAGAGTATGGTGGTGCCCTAAAACCCAATGGAAGAAAGTTGTTTCAAGAAGAGTGATCAGCCTGACACAGGTGGCGTGCAGTGGATAGAAGTGTCAAAGTGGGATGCTGAGGAATCAGGTTCGAAACCCCGAGGTCCCCGGCTTCATCACGAGCTCATCTGGCTTAAGCATGGGGTCACAGACATGACATCATAGCCAGTGGTTTGAAGCCCAAGCAGGGAGTCACTAGCTCACCTGGAGTCCCTCACCCCGTCAAGGCACATATGAGAAAGCAATCAATGAACAACTAAAGTGCCACAACCGTGAGTTGACGCTTCTCATCTCTCTCCTTCCCTGACTGTCTGTCTGTCTCTCCCCTCATGGATAACAGGCAGATTTTGAGTGCAGATGACTTGGGAGAAATGCATCTAATAACTGAGGGAAATAGAAAGAACTAAGACAGGGGGAAAAAATGGTTTCATGCAGGGAACATATCAAAATAGTAGGGTCGGCCCTGGCCGGTTGGTTCAGTGGTAGAGCATCAGCCTGGCATGCAAGAGTCCAGGGTTCGATTCCCGGTCAGGGCACACAGGAGAAGCAGCGCCCATCTGCTTCTCCACCCCTCCCCCTCTCCTTTCTCTGTCTCTCTCTTCCCCTCCCGCAGCAGAGGCTCCACTGGAGCAAAGTTGGCCCGGGCACTGAGGATGGCTCCATGGCTGCCTCAGGCACTAGAATGGCTCTGGTTGCAACAGAGCAACGCCCCAGATGGGCAGAGCATCGCCCCCTGGTGGACATGCTGGGTGGATCCCGGTTGGGCACATGCGGGAATCTGACTTTCTCTCCATTTCCAACTTCAGAAAAATACAAAAAAAAAAAAAAAATAGTAGGGCATCAGCCTAGGCTAGAATGTATAGGCCATTAATAATGACTACCACAGTCATGCCACTGCTCGCACAATGGAAAGGAGCAGGAACTCATCTTCAGTCCTAGGAAGGCCTAGACCTAAGGAAACTGAGCCCTGCTTCTCTTCTTTCCTTGCTCAGCATTGTAAATCATCAATTTCAAGTTCCTTCCACATACCCATAGTATATATAATGTAAAAATGACGATCAGCCACTCTCCAGCCAATGAAGAGAGGGCAGGTGTGTGGGCTTCTATCCACATTCCAGACCAAACTCATGAGTCTAACCTTGGCCTAAACGGCTTCTGATCACTTGACCTCTCAACAACCACATTACTCTGCCACCTTTAGCATCCTCAGTGCTGAACTTTATTCCTGACTTTAACCCATCAGCTAAATTCAAAACATTAGCCATAAAAGAGACATCTATTTAAAGTTCTTCCGGTTAACATGGGGTAAGCTAGTTGGTGACTGGTTCCTGAACCCAGACCTCTCAGATGCCAGCAAATTACCCTTCCCAGTGTTGCTCACTGCATCTTGAATTCAAGCTCTCAGCACTGTTCAAACTGTGTTATTGACTTATTAGAGCCAAAGGCATTAAGCTAATACCTCCTACTTGCACAACTCTCAGAGGTTACTTTCTACCTTATATTCTATGTGAACATCACCCCCTAGAGCTCAACTCCAGAATACAATGTGAATAGTTGCATGCCACTAACCACTACTCACTATTAGATGTTTCTACAAGTAACCTAAACCAGTGGTCCCCAACCCCTGGGCCGCGGACCGATACCGGTCCGCAGAGAAAGAATAAATAACTTACATTATTTCCATTTTATTTATATTTAAGTCTGAACGATGTTTTATTTTTTTTTAAATGACCAGATTCCCTCTGTTACATCCGTCTAAGACTCACTCTTGACACTTGTCTCGGTCACGTGATACATTTATCCGTCCCATCCTAAAGGCCAGTCTGTGAAAATATTTTCTGACATTAAACCGGTCCGTGGCCCAAAAAAGGTTGGGGACCACTGCCCTAAACGTCAAGATTTTATTATCATACTCTATTTATTAAGAAAAATTAGTGAAGCCTGACCAGGAGGTGGTGTAGTAGATAGAGCATCAAACTAGGATGCAGAGGACCCAGGTTCAAAACCCCGAGGTCACTGACGTAACCAAGGCTCATTCGGCTTGAGTGCGGGATCATAAACATGACCCTATGGTCGCTGGCTTGAGGCCAAGGTCGCTGGCTTGAGCAAGGGGTCACTGGCTCAGCTGTAGCCACCTGGTCGAGGCACATATGAGAAAGCCATTAATGAACAACTAAAGTGCCACAACCATGAGTTGACGCTTCTCATCTCTCTCCCTTCCTGTCTGTCTGTCCCAATCTGTCCATCTCTCTGGCACTCTCTGCCTGTCAAAAAATAAAGAAAAATTAGTGAAGCCTGACCTATAGTGGCACAGTGGATAAAGCGCCAACCTGGAATGCTGAAGTCACAAGTTTGAAACCCTGGGCTTGCCAGGTCAAGATACATACGAAAAGCAATTACTATGAGTTGGTACTTCCAGTTCTTCCCCCTTCTTTTCTCTTTCCCTCTATCTTATCTCTAAATCAGTAAATTAAAAAAACTTTTTTAAATAAAAGGCCCTAGCCAGTTGGCTCAGTGGTAGATTGTCAGCCCAGCGTATAGATGTCCCAGGTTCAATTCCCGGTCAGGTAACACAGGAGAAACACCCATCTGCTTCTCCACACCTCCCCATCTCACTTCTCTCTCTTTTCTCTTCCTGCAGGCATGGCTCAATTGGAGCGAGTTGGCCCTGGACACTGAGGATGGCCTCCATGGCCTCCACCTCAGGCACTAAGAAGAGTCTGGTTGCTGAGCAACAAAGCAATGCCCCAGATGGGCAAAGCATCACCCCTTAGGGGGTTTGCCAGGTGGCTCCTGGTCAGGGTCCCTCTGCCTCCCGTCCTCTCACCAATTAAAAATTTTTAAAAAGGGGGAAAAAAGAAAAATTAGTAAAAACCTAAATAAATGGAGAGATATACTATGTTCACAAATGGGAAGATTCAATATTGTTATGTTAGTTCTCCCCCCAACAGGACTAAATGTGGTTCCAATCAAAATCCCAGCATGCATTTTTTTAAAGAAATTGACAAGCCAATTCTAAAATGTATTTGGAAATGCAAAGGACCTAGAATGGCCAAAACAACTTTGAATAAAGAACAGTACAGCTGGAAAACTAACAGTACCTGATTTTAATGTTATGGTAAATCAAACTGTGTGGTATAAGCATTAACACAAACATATCAATGGAACAGAGTCCAGAAATACACCCACACAACTGGACAACTGATTTTTGGCAGAAGTATAAAGGCAATCCAGTACAGAAAAGATAGTTGTTCCAAAAACTGCTGTTGGAACAACTGCATATTCATTGCAAAAAAAAAACCCCAACTTTAATGCATATCTCACAACATATGCTAAATGAGCTAAAAATGGATAAAAGACCTAAAATATAAAACCAAAATTATACAAGTGCAAAAAGAAATTGACCTTAGGTTAAGCAAATATTTCTTAGATACAACAACAAAAGCATAGCACATCCCATAAAAGAAAAAACTTGAGCCTGACTGGTGGTGGCGCACTGGACAGAGTGTCAACATAGGATGCTGATGTCCGAGGTTCAAAACCCGAGGTCGTTAGCTTGAGCGCAGGCTCACCAGCTTGAACATGGGATGGCTGGCTTGAGCATGGGATCATCAACATGATCCCATGGTCGCTGGCTTGAGCAAGGGGTCACTGGCTCAGCTAGAGCTCCCTGATCAAGGCACATATGAGAAGCAACGACAAGTTGATGCTTCCCACTCCTCACCGCCTCTTTCTGTCTCTCTCTCCTCTCTCTAAAATCAATAAATAAAATCTTTAGGCCCTGGCCAGATAGCTCAATTGGTAAGAAGAGCATCATCTGATATGCAGATTGCTGGTTCGATCCCCAGTCAAGGCACACACAGAAACAAATGGATGTTTCTGTTTCTGTCTCTGTCTTTCTCTCTCTCCCCTCCTCCCTTCCACTCGCTATAAAAAATAAATAAGTTAAAAACAATAAAGACAGAGATAACAGCCCTGGTCGGTTGGCTCAGTGGTAGAGCGTCGGCCTGGTGTGCAGAAGTCCCGGGTTCGATTCCTGGCCAGGGCACACAGGAGAAGCGCCCATCTGCTTCTCCACCCCTCCCCCTCTCCTTCCTCTCTGTCCCTCTCTTCCCCTCCCGCAGCCGAGGCTCCATTGGAGCAAAGATGGCCCGGGCGCTGGGGATGGCTCCTTGGCTTCTGCCCCAGGCGCTAGAGTGGCTCTGGTCGCGGCAGAGCGACACCCCGGAGGGGCAGAGCATTGCCCCCTGGTGGGCAGAGCGTCGCCCCCTGGTGGGTGTGCCGGGTGGATCCCGGTCAGGCGGATGCAGGAGTCTGTCTGACTGTCTCTCCCCGTTTCTAGCTTCAGAAAAAATACCAAAAAAAAAAAACAAAACAAAACAAAAAAAGACAGATAACAAATGCTGTCAGAATAAATAAAATCTGTAAAAGTTGGCCCTGGCCAGTTGGCTCAGAGGTGGAGCGTCGGCCTGGCGTGCAGAAGTCCCGGGTTCGATTCCCGGCCAGGGCACACAGGAGAGGCGCCCATCTGCTTCTCCACCCCTCCCCCTCTCCTTCCTCTCTGTCTCTCTCTTCCCCTCCTGCAGCCAAGGCTCCTTTGGAGCAAGGATGGCCCGGGCGCTGGCGATGGCTCCTTGGCCTCTTCCCCAGGCACTGGGGTGGCTCTGGTCACAACAGAGCGACGCCCCTGAGGGGCAAAACATCGCCCCCTGGTGGGCAGAGCATGCCCCTGGTGGGCGTGCCGGGTGGATCCCGGTCGGGCGGGAGTCTGTCTGACTGTCTCTCCCCATTTCCAGCTTCAGAAAAAAGAATACAAAAAAAAAAAAAATCTGTAAAAGTTACAAGATAGTTTTATTAATTGTAGCAAATAAAAGAGACAAGGGATTCAAATCCAAAGCTCTGCCTCAGAAGGGAGCCTTAGCCATTGCTTATATATTGTACATTATTTGGTCAATTACATGATTTTTCTGTTTTGTTTTAAGTGAGAGAGAGAGAGAGAGAGAGAGAGAGAGAGACAGGGACAGACAAGCTGGAAGGGAGAGATGAAAAGCAACAATTCTTCATGCAGCATCTAAGTTGTTCATTGATTGCTTTCTTATATGTGCCTTGACTGGGGGGAGAGCGCAGAGCGAGTGACCGCTTGATCAAGCCAGCGACCTTGGGCTCAAGCTGGCGACCTTGGGATTCAATCCAGCGACCTCTGGGCTCAAGCCAGCGACCATGAGGTCATGTCTATGATCCCACGCTCAAACTGGATGAGCCCGTTCTCAAGCTGGTGACCTCAGGGTCCTCAGCATCCCAGGCCAATGTTCTATCCACTGGTCCACTGCCTGGTCAGGCTGGTCAACTACATGTTGATTTCTTCTTTGTAGCTGGCTACTTTCATCAGGTTGAGTTCCTGTCAGCTCATAGTTTCCAGCTGCATCCACAAACTACTATGCTACATTTTGACATTTAGCCAGAAATAACACTTAAAATTGTCCAGGCCCTGCCCTCCTGGTTCAGTGCATAAAGTGCTGTCCAGCCATTCCAAGGTCAAGGTCCAAGGTTCAATTCCCAGTCAGGGCACATGTAAGAAGCAGTCAATGAGTGCACAACTAAATGGAACTAAGTGCAACAGCAAATTGATGCTTCTTCTCTCTCAAACCAATGGGAAACTTTTTAAAAAAAATAATTATAGCCTGACCAGGCAGTGGCACAGTAGATAGAGCGTTGGACTGGGACGCAGAGGACCCAAGTTCAAAGCCCCGAGGTCACTGGCTTTAGCACAGGCTCATCCAGCTTGAGCGCAGGGTCACTGGCTTGAACTTGGGATCATAGACATGACCCCATCCATGGTCGCTGGCTTTAAAGCCCAAGGTCACTGGATTGAGCAAGGGGTCACTCACTCTGCTGTAGCCCTCCGGGTCAAGGCACATATGAGAAAGCAATCAATGAACAACTAAGAAGCTGCAACGAAGAATTGATGCTTCTCATCTCTCTCCCTCCCTGTCTCTCTCTCTCTCTAATTAACAAAATAAAAATAGCCTGACCGGGCGGTGGCACAGTGAATAGAGCATCGGACTAGGATGCCGAGGACCCAGGTTCGAGACCCTGAGGTCACAAGCTTGAGCGAGGGCTCATCTGGTTTGAGCAAAGCTCACCAGCTTGAGCCCAAGGTCGCTGGCTCGAGCAAGGGGTTACTCGGTCTGCTCAAGGCCCACGGTCAAGGCACGTATGAGAAAACAATCAATGAACAATTAAGGTGTTGCAATGCGCAACGAAAAACTAATGATTGATGCCTCTTATCTCTCCGTTCCTGTCTGTCTGTCCCTGTCTATCCTTCTCTCTGATTCTCTGTCTCTGTAAAAAATAAATAAATAAAATAAAAATAAAAACGTATCAAACTGTATACTTTAAATATATATAGTTTATTGTGTCCATGATACCTCAATTTCTCAAAAAGCGAACGAACAAAACAAAGTTACTCAAGGGAAAAGTGGAAAAGGTTTAAGAAGAAAGAGTCAGGAAGAAGCACTATTTGTTCAGGCGGGGGTTGGTAGATCCCTGAGGATTTCATGCAGTTTGAAACAGCTGGATATGAGAAGACAGCGAACCAAACTAAACATAATCTGTAGGCAGTGAGGAACATGGGTCTGACACATAATAAGGAATCATTCCTTGAGAAACAGCAGAAGACAGAGCACAAGGGAGAGGAAGATGCCAGGTTAGCTCAATACCTCAATAATCTATAACATTATTTATTGTGCATTTTCCTTGGCCTGTCAGCTTTTTAAAATGCAAAAGACTGCTATCTTGGCTTATTTCACTGATAAATACAGTTGAAACAAGAGAAGCAGGCAAAGCCCACAACTTCTCAGAGATCCCATCCAGACAATCAAACTTTGCTCTACTTGTTTTGAAATGGTATTTCTCAAAAGAATCTAACACACCTTGCAGAATTCTCCTTGATAATAAGAATTCAAGGAGAAACACAGCAGAAAATACCTGAACCTGACTTGTATTTTTAAATTGCTTAAAGCAAGGAGAAAAAGCTAGTCCAAAATACATTTTGTGTTATAAATGTTAACAAAAATGTCACAGTCTAAAATAAATAGCTCAGTGAAAAGAGCTAATAGCTTACATTGCTATCTGGATCGAATATACAGTCCCTAATACCTTGCTGCACCCCCCTGCAGTAAATACCAATGCCACCTTCTCAATAAAGCCTTCCTAAGTCCCCTCTGACTGTGCTCCCTTGATAGAATAACTATACTTGAACAACAGCACTTAGTTCCTTAGTTATTAGAGGTTAAGTACTGATCTACTCATCACAAACCCTACATGTGGTGTCTGTACACACCAGGTGCTAAAACAGGAAGAGGAGTTTGACAGCATTAGGCCAGAAGTCACAAGATCTAAAGAGGCCTACAAACCAAACCTAAGGCTCACCAGAGTTCCAGTTTCCCTACATTAAGTGTGGTAGCTGCAGCAGACTGGGGCCAACAGGATAAATACATAGGGATTCACTACATTATTCTGTCAATTTTGTGTATGTCCAAAATTCAACCACAATAAATTGTTTAAAAATAATAATAAAGGGTAGGTGAAGATATGATCAAACCCTTTTTGTTCTTACTTTCCTACCTTTGAACTTTTCTTTCCTTTTTTCCTTTAAACTTGATCTTTGCCAGCCTCCCCCCTTTGTTGTCAACAGGTCCACTGGGTCATTAGCCATTTAACAAATGGTGGTTTGAAGGATAAAAGACAGACCCTTTGCACAGGCAGTGGAATTCCAAATGCTAGACTCTTGGCTCCACAATGTCTGATTCAGAAGAACTGCTGGGAGCTATTAGTTCAGCTCGCCCACCCAGGCATATGAAGACTCCTTCCTTTTACACTACTCCCATATGCCTCTCATTTATGCCGACACAGTTCTGCGCTTGTGTGCTTTCGTTTAGCACAGGAACAGATCAGACCCAGCGTGACCACAGAAATTATTGGGAGGGTCCAAGGACAAGGAATCCAGAATGAAGCAGCTTCAAATTAGAATTGCAACAGATCGGAATTTTCTTCTAGTGGGGCAATAATCCAACAAAAATGTATTTTCAAAATCCCCAAACACAAAATGAGGATATACAGAAACAGTATGTAAGATGCATTCTGGCCCAAGTGAGAGCATTTACCATCTTGTAAGTATAACTTGTGCTTTCCCACCTCTGAGCCTTTGTTAACACTCTCCCCTAAACCTGGAACTGTGACCTAGGTGATATCTGAATCTCTGTTGTCATTTTTAAAAATTCTAAGTATAACTGCTTTTTTTTTTTTTTTTTTTTTTTTTTTTTTTTTTTTTTTTTTAAGAGAGAGAGGGATAGATAGAGACAGACAGGAACAGAAAGAGATGAGAAGCATCAACCATTAGTTTTTTGTTGTACACTTGAGTTGTTCATTGATTGCTTTCTCATATGTGCCTTGACCATGGGGCTACAGCAGACCGAGTAACCCCTTGCTCGAGCCAGTGACCTTGGGTCCAAGTTGGTGAGCTTTTGCTCAAACCAGATGAGCCCGCGCTCAAGCTGGCGACCTCGGGGTCTCGAACCTGGGTCCTCTGCATCCCAATCTGACACTCTATCCACTGCGCCACCACCTGGTCAGGCTGCTTTATTTCTTGATACAAAGATATCTTTACAAAGTAATCTTATGCCTAGTTTTATTTTCTCTTTCTTAACTCAAAGAGACAAAGTAAAGGGGAGACAGAGACAGAGATGGGAAGAACCTCCTGCATAATGACACTAGAACTGAAAGAGGAATGGAAAGTTAAGATTTTTTTTTTAATCCATTTTGGAGAAGAGACAGAGAGAAGCATCAACTCCCATTTGTAACTTGACCAAGCAAGCCCAGGGTTTTGAACCTGCAACCTCAGCATTCCAGGTCCATGCTTTATCCACTGCACCACTATAGGCAAGGCTCTGGAAGGTTATTTAATAAAATAAAATTTAAAAATGTGAAAAAAAATCACAATGAGAAAACGACTAGGCCACAGGCAGTATAAACTCTCAGCGGGGAAAGGAAGTTCAAACTTCCTCAGACAAGCCACCTAGTGGCTCTATTAGCTCCAGGACTTGGTTTTAGATGGCAGAGTTTGATTAAGTTGGTTCTTGGGCAGATAACCTTGATTCTCACTTAATAGAGTGGACAGTTAAGGAAGGTTAGATACATAACTCTGACAAAAAGGCATGGAGTCATATCCCTGATTCCGCACACAAAAATAGGGGACAGAAATATAACTGACACGTGAGTCAAAGGCTGATAATAAAGGCCTCAATTGGGATCCTCTGATTCAAAGAGGGGAAAACAGCCAACCAAACAAATCAAGCCAATCAAAAAATGGCTTGATTTGAGTGGTGATTTGCTCTTCTTTAAATTACTTTGAAAGCTATCCTTCAAGGCCTGGTTCAGATGACATTTTCCACATGCAACCTTTTCTGATCATCTCTTTTATTCCATTCATATGTCCTCATCTTAACCTGTCTCACTCAGTTACTTGAGTACACAGGCCATATACCTCTGACAAGGTATCAAGTTTCTTAAGCTCTGGAAAACATGCAGAATTCCTAGCTCTCTGCTTTTCATGAAAAATATGCCAAATATATTTTTCTTGGTTTTTGAAATTGAGACAAATCACAATATAAAGAACTTGGCAAAATTTAAATAACCAGAAAACAAACACATTATAAAATTTATACAAATTTGCCTAACTTGTGTTGGCACTGTGGACAAAGCATTGACCTGGAATAGTGAGGTCGCTGGTTCACAATCCTGGGCTTGCCCGGTCAAGGCACATACAAGAAGCAACTACTGCCTGAACTGCGGTGGCACAGTGGGTAAACCGTCGACCTGGAACACTGAGGTCGCCGGTTCAAAACCCTAGGCTTGCCCTGGTCAAGGCACATATGGGAGTTAATGCTTTCTGCTCCTCCTCCTCCCCCCCTCTCTCTCCTCTATCTAAAATGAATAAACAGCCTGACCTGTGGTGGCGCAGTGGATAAAGCGTTGACCTGGAAATGCTGAGGTCGCCGGTTCGAAACCCTGGGCTTGCCTGGTCAAGGCACATATGGGAGTTGATGCTTCCAGCTCCTCCCCCCTTCTCTCTCTCTGTCTCTATCTCCTCTCTCTCCCTCTCTGTCTCTCTCTCTCTCTCCTCTCTAAAAAAAAAAAAAAAAAAAAAGAAAAAAGAAAAAAAAAATAAAATGAATAAACTAAAAAAAAAAAGGGGCAACTACTACCAGTCGATTCTTCCTATTCTCCTCCCCTTCTCTCTCTCTCTCTCTCTCCCACCTCTCTCTAAAATCAGTTAATAAAATCTTTTAAAAATGAAAAAAAATTAATTAAAATTTACACAAATTTAATGATGTAGCATCAGCCTGGGATGCTGAGGACCCAGGTTCGAAACCCCGAGGTCGCCAGCTTGAGTGTGGGATCACAGACATGACACTACAGTCGCTGGCTTGCGCCCAAAGGTCGCTGGCTTGAGCAAGGGGTCACTCTCTCTGCTGGAGCTTCCAGGTCAAGGCACATATGAGAAAGCTATCAATGAACAACTAAGGCACTACAATGAAGAACTGATGCTTCTCATCTCTCTCCCTTCTTGTCTGTCTGTCCCTGTCTCTCTCTCTAAAACCTTAAATTATCTTTCTCATTGCAATCTAATAAAAACACAAGCAGCCAAATGTACACCTTTTGTTCACTTTTGCTGTTGTTATTGTCCTGACCAATGTAAATACAGGTAAAAGCTGTCCTTAGGTGTATGGACTAGAGAGAGATGTAGCTGAGAAAAACCAATCAAATAGCTCTTCTCCTAAGTCTCATCAGCTGTGTTTTCCTGATGACAAAGAATCGGTCCACCTGCTCCCACAGATGGTACAGCTGCAGTTAAAAGAAAACACCTGGCTCATGTACATCCATTCCATAAAGCTTGCTAGAATAATGCTAGCTATAGATCAGGCAAGCCCAGGTCAGCATATTCATCTTTTTGCCCAGATTAAAACCACTGTTGCCTGACCAGTGGTGGCACAGCAAAGATAGAGTGTCAACCTGGATGCTGAGGTCCGAGGTTTAAAACCCCGAGATTGCCAGCTTGAGCATGGAATTGTCAACACAATCCCATGGTCGCTGGCTTGAGCCTAAAGGTCACTGGCTTGAGCAGGGGGTCACTGGTTCAGCTGGAGCCCAGGGTCAAGGCATGAATGTTAAGCAAACAATGAACAACTGAAGTGCCACAACTGTGAGTTGATGCTTCTCTCTCCTTCCCCACCTTCTCTCTCTCAAAAAAACAAAACAAAAAAGTGTCATTTTATACTCTGGCCGGAAAGCTCAGTTGGTTAGAGCATCATTCTGAAGTGCAAAGGTTGCTAGTTTGACCCCAGGTCAGGGCACATACAGGAACAGATCGATGATCCTATCTCTGTCTCCCCTTCCTCTCTTACTAAAATCAACTTTTTTTTTTTTTTTTTTGGTATTTTTCTGAAGCCAGAAACGGGGAAGCAGTCAGACAGACTCCTGCATGTGCCCGACCGGGATCCACCTGGCATGCCCACCAGGGGGCAATGTTCTGCCCACCAGGGAGCATGGCTCTGCTGCAACCAGAGCCATTCTAGTGCCTGAGGCAGAGGCCACAGAGCCATCCTCAGCGCCCAGGGCCAACTTTGCTCCAATGGAGCCTTGGCTGCGGGAGAGGAAGAGAGAGACAGAGAGGAAGGAGAGGGGGAGGGGTGGAGAAGCAGATGGGCGCCTCTCCTGTGTGCCCTGGCCGGGAATCGAACCCGGGACTCCTGCACACCAGGCCGACGCTCTACCACAAAGCCAACCGGCCAGGGCTAAAATCAACTTTTTAAAAAAAAATTTTTTTAATTTTTTATTCATTCATTTTAGAGAGGAGAGAGAGAGAAGGGGGGGAGGAGCTGGAAGCATCAACTCCCATATGTGCCCTGACCAGGCAAGCCCAGGGTTTCGAACCGGCGACCTCAGCATTTCCAGGTCTACGCTTTATCCACTGCGCCACCATAGGTTAGGCTTAAAAAAATTTTTAATGTCATTTTAAACTATTAGATGCTAAAATATGCCTTTCACCTCTAATACAATAATGTTAAAGAAGTTAAAATAACATCAAAGAATTATTGTGAATAGTGATAATCCGCCCCGGCCACAAAGCTCAGTTGATTGGAGAGTCATCCCAACGTGTTAAGGTTCCGGGATCGATCCCTGGTCAGGGCATATAGTATATATATAGGAGTCAACCAATGCATACGAAAATAAATGAAAAAACAGATCAATGTTTCTTTCTCCCCTCCCCCCCAAAAAACCTAATGTCAATACCAGTAAATGTGCTCAATGAGTGGTGATTAATGCATAAACGGCATGTGAGAAATAAGAATTTCTTCCTAGTTTTATACCTGAGACTTTACAATTGATTTATTCTGACCGTGGAACTTTAACCTCAGAGGAATTTTTTCCCCATTAAGGTTCATCGCCTGACCAGGCAGTGACGCAGTGGATAGAGCGTCAGACTGGGATGCAGAGGACCCAGGTTCGAGACCCCGAGGTCGCTGGCTTGAGTGCATGCTCATCTGGTTTGAGCAAAAGCCCGCCAGCTTGAACTCAAGGTCGCCAGCTCCAGCAAGGGGTTACTCGGTCTGCTGAAGGCCCATAGTCAAGGCACATATGAGAAAGCAATCAATGAACAACTAAGATGTTGCAACGCGCAATGAAAAACTAATGATTGATGCTTCTCGTCTCTCTCCATTCCTGTCTGTCTGTCCCTGTCTATCCCTCTCTCTGACTCACTCTCTGTCTCTGTAAAAAATAAATAAATTAAAAAAAAAAAAAGATTCATCACTATTGGTAAAGAAAACCAGTGAGCCTGACTGATGCCGGCGGCTGAGGCCAGGCAGGTTCACTCTGGATTCGGGCAGACGATAGAGAAACTGCAGAGCCGGAAAGGGTTGGGCCATTGCATTTAATAAAGTCTCACTACAGCAGACAAGCACACAGGCAGGGAAACCCACCTCTCAGGCAAACGAACAGCAAAATGGCCCCTCAGCGGCAGGTAGATAATCCGCGCATCCGCAATCCCCCTGAGCACAATCACCCATAGCCTTATATAGGCCACACATATGTGGCGCTGCCACATGCACATGCACTAATAAAGCAAAATGCTTGCAGATGGTACACTGACTAGCAAGCCTAACACAGCTGCCCCACACTGACCTGTGGTGGCACAGTAGATAAAGCGTCAGACTGGAATGCTGATGTCACCGGTTCAAATCCCTGGGCTTGCCTAATTAAGGCATATACAGGAAGCAACTACTACAAGTAGATGCTTTCCACTTCTCTCCCTTTCTTTCTTTCTCTCTCTCTCTCCTCCCTCCAAAAAAATCAATAAATATAATCTAAAAATAAAAAGAGAGAGAAAAAAGAACAATGATTATTTCCTGGGCAAATGAACAAAAGCACTCTTGATGTGATAAATTATTTTATGCCACAGTCCATGTGTTAGTTTGAATGCTGAATTCATACTTTTGGCCCTGGCTGGTTGGCTCAGCTATAGAGTGTCAGCCAGGCATGTGGAAGTCCCAGGTTCAATTCCCCATCAGGGCACACAGGAGGAGCGACCAACTGCTTCTCCACTCCTCTCCCTTCTCTCTCTCTCTTTTCTCTCTTCTCCTCCCACAGCCATGGCTCAAATGGTTTGAGCAAAGTTGGCCCCGGGCATTGAGGATGGCTCCAAGGCCTTTTCTCAAGAGCTAAAATAGCTCAGTTGCTGAGCAACAGAGCAGCAGCCCAAACAGACAGGGCATGGCCTGGAAGTAGCCCTGGTAGCGGGCTTGAACAGGTGGGTCCCAGTCAGGGCACATGAGGAGTCTGTCTCAGCCTCCCCACCTCTCATTTAATTAAAAAAAAAAAATTCAGCCTGACCAGGTGGTGGCGCAGTGGATAGAGCGGAAATACAGTAAACTACAGATCAGAAAGCTTGGTTATCAAAAGACACCATAGCATTATCTGATATATATAATACAAAATGATCACATTAAAGATGTATCCCTTGACTGAAAAATAAAATCAAACATGAGTCCCTCTTCCGCCCTACTTCAGTCAGCATTAACTAATATCTCTCCCTAATACTTTCTCAGATATCTCCATTTATCGCACTGACCACAATGTCTTATATCGAATTAGTTTTTCCTTCCTGTAACTCTTCCTCCAATTAGACTCAGATGATCTTTGCAGGTTTAGACACTCTAAGGCAGCATTTCTCAAATTAGTCTTTAGGCTAGCTAGAAAATAATTACTTAGGAAGCTTCGTAGAGATGCAGGTTCCTGGGCCATGCCTCAACCTCCAGAATTTAAATTTCTGGGAGGAAAAAATCCCAGTGCTCCATTAAAGCAGCTTTCCAGATGTTTTGGATGCACACTGAAGAATACTCTGAATATGCCTGACCTATAGCGGCGCAGTGGACAAAGTGTTGACCTGGAAGGGCGGGGTCGCAGGTTCCAAGCCCCAGACTTACCCTGTCCAGGCACATGCAGGAAGCATCTGCGAGTTGATGCTTCCCACTCCTCCCGATCCCTTTCCTTTCTCTCACCTCCCTCTAAAATGAATAAAATCTTTTAAAAGAAACAAAGTGTATACTGAATATAGTTATTTTTCCCTCCTTAAACACTATTTTAATATCAGCTTACATTTACCAGTTGCTTAACATCAATTCACCTTCATTACTCTGGAATTCTGAGACCTATACAAATTCACTTTCTGTTTGGTGTATCCCGTGTCCAGCAAGAGCCTACCTACTTCATTATCTCCACAATATGAATTCCTAGTCTACTCTCTCCACCACAGCATGTTTTGTATAAATGCTGAACTTGCCCTACAATGGCAGTTCAATTCCTTTTTCCTTCTGAGAAAAATATGAACAGCATGGAAATTAATGAGTGCATCATTAAAAGTTCGATATTAAAAGTAAAATGCATTATGTCATGTGTATTAGTTTACAGTGGTGGAAATAATCACCAAAGTATCTGGAGAGTTTGCTCTACCTGAAGCTTCTGTTCTTCTGTCATCAACATCAGAAAAGACCTATTTTCATTTCCAGAGCAGGTCTGTCTAGTTACCCATTCATTAATTCCTTTTTCCACTACCAGATGAAGAAACATCATCTCCTACAACCAGAGGTAACAGGTGCCTCACTTGCTCCAAAATGGACAACCCTGCACTTTCTCAGAAAGGGAAAAGGACTTGAACAGTGCTTGGCAGCTTCATGAAGCACTCAATCATTTATCTGTCTTTTTCACAGAGCATTTGGAAAGTTCTCTGAAATGAAAGGTGTGATCATTTTAAAGGCATCTCACTACTAACATTGAACAAATCAATACTGAATGTTGCTGTCGTTCAAAAAATCTGTTCCAAGGTACTTAAAACAACAAGAGATAAATGTCTTAGCTCTTGTTTAAACCAAAGATCTGACAAAACAGTTTTGTGGACTTCCCATCTGACAGGATACTGTAAAGCATCGGTTCTCAAGCTGTGGGTCGCAACCCCGGCGGGGGTCGAACGACCAAAACACAGGGGTCGCCTAAAGCCATTGGACCCACAGGTTGAGAACCGCTGCTCTACAGACTCTGCATAAAATTACTTGCAGTACAATTCTGTTTGTGAAAAAACACTATACATTTGTGTATTACAGATAAGTGTAAAGGTATCCAAAAATGTCTGGAAATACACCAACTTTCAGTGATGACATAAAAAGAAATTTTTACTTTACTCTATTTGCTGCAACTTTTATAAGGAATGTCTTCTATTACTTTTGTAAAAGATACTTTTCAAAAACTATAATGTCAAAGCAGAATACTATACAATTAATTATAATTCATTCAGCATAGCTGAGAAATGGAACATGGTAGTGCAGGGGTTAGGACTTGGATTCAGATCTTGTCTCTACTACTAACCAGAGAGACATGTCCTACATGACTCAATTCATCACCCATAAAGCTTGTTTCCTCAACTGTAAAGTGAAGACAGTAATAATACTTAAATTCAAAGGCTATTGTGAGCAGTGGCTAAAATAGCATGTGAAATCCCCATGTAAGCTATTATTTTTCAAATTACATTTATTACTGATACTCTTTAAAATACAATGTGAACAGTATATAAAGCTTTCTTCAGATAATTCACAATGTACTTTATATCTAAAGCTTCCTAAGGTCATTACAGCAATGATCACTTTACACAGTAACAGTAAAAGAAATTACTAGATTATATTTATACAAAGTCTAGTAAATTTCTGTCACAAACTGTTCAAAGTACCCAGAAACTTAATCTAATAGTTTTTTTAAGATTTCATTTATTCATTTTAGAGACAGGAGAGAGAGGGGAGGGACAGTGGGAGAGAGAAAGAGAGAAAAAAGGGCG
Organism: Saccopteryx leptura; assembly: GCF_036850995.1. Classification (NCBI taxonomy): domain Eukaryota; kingdom Metazoa; phylum Chordata; class Mammalia; order Chiroptera; family Emballonuridae; genus Saccopteryx; species Saccopteryx leptura. The sequence goes on along the minus strand of NC_089507.1, from coordinate 213,448,374 downwards.
AGGAGCAGGAAGCACCAACTCTCATTCGTGCCTTGACCAGGCAAGCCCAGAGTTTCAAACCAGCGACCTCAGCGTTCCAGGTCAACGCTTTATCCATTGTGCCACCACAGGTCAGGCTGAAATTTTCTCAATAAATAAGTTCCTGCCTGACCAGGCGGTGGCACAGTGGATAGAGCATCAAACTGGGATGCAGAGGACCCAGGTTCGAAACCCCAAGGTCACCGGCTTGAATACGGGCTCATCCAGCTTGAGCGCAGGGTCACTAGTCGTTGGCATGAAGTCCAAGGTTGCTAACTTTAGCAAGGGATCAGTGGCTCAGCTAGAGCCCCCTGGTCAAGGCATATATGAGAAGCAATCAATGAACAACTAAAATGCTGCAACTACAAGTTGATACTTCTCATCTCTCTCCCTTCCTTCCTTTCTCTCTCTCTCAAAAAAAAAAAAAAAAAAAAGGATTGGGCCTGACCAGCAGTGGCACAGTGGACAGAGCATCGACCTGGGACACTGAGGTCCCAGGTTCAAAACCCCAAGGTTGCCAGCTTGAGTGCAGGCTCATACGGCTTGAGAGTAGGCTCACCAGCTTGAGCACGGAACCATCAACATGATCCTATAGTCGCTGGCTTGAAGCCCTGGATCACTGGCTCAGCTGGAGCCCCCTAGTCAAGGCACATATGAGAAGAAATCAATGAACAACTAAAGTGCCACAACTACAAATCAATGCTTCTCATCTCTTTCTTTCTCTCTCTCTCCTTCTCCCTTAGAAAAAAAATTATTCGAACAGCCCTGGCAGGATAGTTGTTGGTTCGAGCATTGTCCCAAAGTGCGGAGGTTGCCGGTTTGATCCCTGCTCAGGGCACATACAGGAACAGATAGATCAATGTTCCTGTCTCTTACCCTTGCTATCTCCCTGCCCCTCTCTAAAATCAATAAAATAAACATTTAGAAAAAAAATTGTCAAAATACTAAGTTTTAAAAGAAAAAGGAGTATAAAAATGTTTTCTTTAATGCAGATCACCATTCTTCAATATACTGTTGGTTTTCTAAAGCAGCTTGTGTATCCTATAATATATTCAAGAGTAGTTTAAGCCACTTAGCCAGACCAACCCACCAAGATTATGAAGGAGCTTATGAAAACTGAAGTTGCTGAGCTCTAAGCAGCTGTAGGCGGCTGGATGCCAGAGGAGTTAAGACCATCACTGGTCTTTCCCCTAATCCCTCATGACTCAGAACTTCCCTCTCCTAAAACACGTCTACCTGTATTTTAAATTTTTTTAAATCATTTTTTTATGTTTTCAATTACAGTTGGCATATAGTATTATATTAGCTTCAGGTGTTCAACCCAATGACTAGACATTCTATAACTAAGTGATCATCCTTGTAAGTCTCATCTGATACCATACATACTATTTTCCGCACGCTGTACTTTAATCCCCCAGACTATTCTGTAACAACCAGTTTGTACTTCTTTTTCTATTTTTTTTTTTTATTTATTCATTTTAGAGACAGGGGAGAGAGAGAGAGCGAAAAGGGAGGAAGAGAAGAAGCATCAACTCCCATATTTGCCTTGACCAGGCAAGCCCAGGGATTTGAACCGGCGACCTCAGCATTCCAGGTCAATACTTTATCCACTGCGCTGCCATAGGTCAGGCCAGTTTGTACTTCTTAATCCCTCCACCTTTTTTACCCATTCTGACTGCCTTCCCATCTGGCAACCATCAAAATGTTCTCTGTATCTATGAGTTTGTTTCTATTCTGCTTGTTTATTTACTTTGTTTTTGATTCAATTGTTCATAAATATGTAATTATTGCCATTTATTGATCATATTTTAATCTTTATTTTTTTCTTCTTCTTAAGACCCTTTTTAACATTTCATGTAATACTGGTTTCGTGGTGATGAACTCCTTCAGCTTTTTCTTGTCTGGGAAACTCTTTATCTGTCCTTCGATTCTTTTTTTTTTTTTTTTTTTGTATTTTTCTGAAGCTGGAAATGGGGAGAGACAGTCAGACTCCCACATGCGCCCAACCCATGCGTCCAACCGGGATCCACCCGGCACGCCCACCAGGGGCAGGTGCTCTGCCCACCAGGGGACGATGCTCTTCCCCTCTGGGGCTTCGCTCTATAGCAACCAGAGCCACTCTAGCGCCTGGGGCAGAGGCCAAGGAGCCATCCCCAGCGCCCGGGACATCTTTGCTCCAATGGAGCCTCGGCTGTGGGAGGGGAAGAGAGAGACAGAGAGGAAGGAGAGGGGGAGGGGTGGAGAAGCAGATGGGCGCTTCTCCTGTGTGCCCTGGCCGGGAATCGAACCTGGGATTTCTGCACGTCAGGCCAACGCTCTACCACTGAGCCAACCGGCTATCTGTCCTTCGATTCTAAGTGACAGCTTTGCTGGGTAGAACAATCTTGGTTGTAGGTTCTTGCATTTCACCACTTTTAAGCAATTCTTAAAAGTCCCTTCTGACCTGCAAAGAAACCACCTCTGCCTTTCATCTCAGCCATAAAGAACACTTGCTTTTGCCTGGACTGTGTTGGTGCAGTGGATAAAGCGTACATCTGTCATGTTGAGGTCGCCGGTTCGAAACCCGGGGCTTGCCCGGTCAAGGCACATACAACAAGCAATCAATGAACAACTAAAGCGAAGCAACTAGGAGTTGATACTTCTTGCTTCCCTGCCCCTCTCTCCTCTCTCCGTAAAATCAATAAATAAAATCATTTTTTTTTAAATCTCATATTTTTGCCTGACCAGGCGGTGGCGCAGTAGATAGAGCGTTGGACTGGGATGCAGAGGACCCAGGTTCCAGACCCTGAGGTTGCCAGTTTGAGCGCGGGCTCATCTGGTTTGAGCAAGATCCCACCAGCTTGAACCCAAGGTCGCTGGCTCCAGCAAGGGGTTACTCAGTCTGCTGAAGGCCCACAGTCAAGGCACGTATGAAACAGCAATCAATGAACAACTAAGGTGTTGCATCGCGCAATGAAAAACTAATGATTGGCCTGACCTGTGGTGGCGCAGTGGATAAAGCGTCGACCTGGAAATGCTGAGGTCGCCAGTTCGAAACCCTGGGCTTGCCTGGTCAAGGCACATATGGGAGTTGATGCTTCCGGCTCCTCCCCCCTTCTCTCTCTCTCTCTCTCTCTCCCCCTCTCCTCTCTAAAATGAATAAATAAAAATAATTTAAAAAAAAAAAAAGAAAAAGAAAAACTAATGATTGATGCTTCTCATCTCTCTCCATTACTGTCTGTCTATCCCTGTCTATCCCTCTCTCTGACTCACTCTCTGTCTCTGTAAAAAAAAAAAAAAAATCTCATATTTTTGGTGGAGGAAAATGTCAGTGGTATTTAGCTTTTATTGAGAGGACTGGGAGAAACAAGGACTGGTAGTGGTAAGGAGATAGTAAACTAGCTAAAAACTATGTGAATTAGAGGAAACAGGATTAGTGTAGGTCTAGGGATATAAGGTAAAAATAAATTTGTGCTGTTTGAAAGTCTCTTCTCAAGTAGCTTCAAAAAATTAAAAGCAGGCAGGACCTCTGCATGGAGATGGCTAAATTAACAAAAGAATAAGGGAAACATTTGTAAAAGAGGAAAAGGTAAAAGTAGTGTGTCAGGGAACTGTGCAATGCCTGGTATTAACATTTCAATTCAGCTGCGGGAGAAATCAGATTACATATTTGTCGCCATCAGCTAATTTAATTGAAAGGTCTAGCCAACATCAAAGCTATAAATTCAGACAAAAGAATACCTAGAGCTCTGGGTTTATTCTGAATATTACTTTGATTTCTGCATTTAATTAAAGCAATACAAAATAGAGGGGTAGAATCAAATCTTAAAGAGCCTCAAAGTAAAAGTTCACTACATAGTCCATACTACTGTACACCTGATGATCCTCATTTGACAGCTCCTAACAGGGCCAAGCAAAATTAGTACAGACATTTCCTGGGCTTTCAAAGTTCAATGTCATCAATCTATCTCAGGGGTCGTCAACCTTTTTATATCTACCGCCCACTTTTGTATCTCTGTTAGTAGTAAAATTTTCTAACTGCCCACTGGTTCCACAGTCATGGTGATTTATAAAGTAGGGAAGTAACTTTACTTTATAAAACTTATAAAGCAGAGTTACAGCAAGTTAAAGCATATAATAATAATTACTTACCAAGTACTTTGTGTCAGATTTTTGCTAAGTTTGGCAGAATCAATCTTTATAAAACAATTTACTAAAGTTAAATCTATCTTTTTATTTATACTTTGGTTGCTCTGCTACCGCCCACCATGAAAGCTGGAACGCCCACTAGTGGGTGGTAGGGACCAGGTTGACTACCACTGATCTATCTGCTTCACCAAGATCAGTAAACACATAGGATACATTGGTGAAAGCTCTAATTGTTTCTATTTTTTTCATCATCTTTTTCTTTTTAATTCATCACTAAGACCAATTCAGGATACCCCCCAAACAAGACCAAGACCTAATGCTCCAGCCAGAGAGCTAGGCTGGTGAGAAAGTTGACCCAATAACAAAGGTTGCAGGTTTGATCCAGGTCAGGACACATACAGGAACAGATTGATGTTTTTGTCTGGCTCTAAAACCAATTTTTAAAAAAAGACCAAGAGCCTGACCTGGTGGTGGCGCAGTAGATAGAACGTCGGACTGGGATGCGGAAGGACCCAGGTTCGAGACCCCGAGGTCGCCAGCTTGAGTGCGGGCTCATCTGGTTTGAGCGAGGCTCACCAGCTTGGACCCAAGGTCACTGGCTCCAGCAAGGGGTTGCTCGGTCTACTGAAGGCCCGCGGTCAAGGCACATGTGAGAAAGCAATCAATGAACAACTAAGGTCTTGCAACATGCAATGAAAAACTAATGATTGATGCTTCTCATCTCTCTCCGCTCCTGTCTGTCTGTCCCTGTCTATCCCTCTCTCTGACTCACTCTCTGTCTCTGAAAAAAAAAAGACCAAGACCTAGTACAGCAGTCTATAAATCACATCCCAATTCCTAGGACTTTTTTGTGTGTGTGTGAGATAGACAAAGATAGAGAGAGCAGGACAGAAAAGGGACAGACAGACAGGGAGAGATGAGAAGCATCCACTGGTAGTTGCTTCACTTTAGTTGTTCATTGATTGCTTTCTCATATGTACCTTGATGGGAAGCAGGCCCTCCAGCTGAGCCAGTGACCCCTTGCTCGAGCCAGTGACCCTTTGCTCAAGCCAGCAACCTAGAGTTCAAGCCAGCAACCTTGGCCTTCAAGACAGCGATCTTGAGCTCAAGTCAGCAACCATGGGGTCATGTCCATGAGCCTGTGCTCAAGCCGGTGACCTCAGGATTTCAAACCTGGTTCTCTTGGCATCCCAGGTCCACACTCTATTAACTGCACCACCACCTGGTCAAGCTCTTAGGACATATTTTCTCTTTTTTAAGTATTTTTTTAAGTCTTTATTTATTTATTTATTTTTATTTATTACAGAGACAGAGAGTGAGTCAGAGCGAGGGATAGACAGGGCAGACAGACAGGAATGGAGAGAGATGAGAAGCATCAATCATTAGTTTTTCATTGCTCTTGCAACAAACACCTTAGTTGTTCATTGATTGCTTTCTCATATGTGCCTTGACTGCAGGCCCTCAGCAGACCGAGTAACCCCTTGTTGGACCCAGCGACCTTGGGTTCAAGCTGGTAGACTTTTGCTCAAACCAGATGAGCCCACGCTCAAGGAGGCGACCTCGGGGTCTCGAACCTGGGTCCTCTGCATCCCAGTCCGACGCTCTATCCACTGCGCCAACGCCTGGTCAGGCTCTTAGGACATATTTTAATAAGATGTTGTCAAAAGTGGTCAAAGAACGATGGGAAATCAAGTATCATCAGGGAGCTCTAGAACATATGTGTGTTTAAAAACATCAGTGTATATATAGTGTAGTTAGTAAAAATAAAAAGTGAGCCCTGGCAGGTTGGCTCAGTGGTAGAGTATCAGCCTGGCATGTGGATGTCCCAGGTTCAATTCCTGGCCAGGGCACACAGGAGAAGCGACCATCTGCTTCTCGACCCTTCCCCTTCTCCTTTATTTCTCTCTTCCCCTCCCCACAGCCAAGGTTCCACTGGAGCAAGCTGTCCCAGACACTGAGGATGGCTCCATGGCCTTGTATCATTGCATCAGGTGCTAAAATGGCTCAGGTTGCAATGGAGCAGTGGCCCCAGATGGGCAGAACATCGCCCCCTAGTGGGCCTGCTGGGGTGGATCATGGTCAGGCACATGTGGAAGTCTGTCTCTCTGTCTCCCCACTTCTTCTCACTTAATACCAAAAAAAAAAGCAACAACCATATGATAGTTCAAAAACAGTGGGTTTTGGACTCAGATCTCAATGTATATAATGAACAAACTCAACAGCAGAATCGAACTAAATTTGAATACTGCATCTGCTACTGATTAATTATGTGGGTTTGGGCAATTTATTTAACTTCTCTGAGCCTTATTTCCTCATCTGTAAAACAAAGATACTAACTTCCTCCCAGGGTTATTCTAGGAATTATATGAGATGACATACGTGAAAATCTAGCAAATATTCTTTTTTAAAAAAGAATTCAACTAGACTTAAAAGTCAGATTAAGTTGACATATCTGCAAAAGATTCATTTCACAAGTTTAATTTATGGTGTCCCAGCCCCTGTAATTTCAGATAGCCTCGAGGCCTTCACGGACCAGAGACAGAGGCAAAAAGCTACTTAACCTGCCATAATAAAGCCCAGAGACAGGCTCTGTCACATGTATTATATTATACATACACTAGCTCATACTCACATGGGGCCAGTCAGTACAGCACTAATGAGACCTCTCTTGGTATTCTCACCAAAGCAGAAATAATAACCAGGGGAACGATTCTCCTGCACTAACTTCCAAACTTTCAGGGATTTTAAGTAAATTTTTACAAGTGAGTAATTACTTTCTATAATATAAAATTCAAAACAATACTCTAAAACTAAGGAATAAGGATAAAACTGGCAAGTGACAAATCTTTCTTCGCCATCTCTTTCCTATTTTTCTTACCCTGGAATAGGCATAAGCTTAGTGAATTAACTCATTTTTTTTAAGATTTCTTATTTGTTTTTACAGAGGCAGAGATAGACAGGGACAGACAGACAGGAATGGAGAGATGAGAAGCATCAATCATCAGTTTCTCGTTGCGCGTTGCGACTTCTTAGTTGTTCATTGATTGCTTTCTCACATGTGCTTTGACCGCGGGCCTTCAGCAGACCCAGTAACCCACTGCTGGAGCCAGCGACCTTGGGTCTAAGCTGGTGAGCTCTTTGCTCAAGCCAGATGAGCCCGCGCTCAAGCTGGCGACCTCGGGGTCTCGAACCTGGGTCCTTCCGCATCCCAGTCCGACGCTCTATCCACTGCGCCACCACCTGGTCAGGCTTTTATAAGATTTTATTTATTGATTTTATAGAGATAAGGGAGGGGGGGAGTGAGAAGTATCACTCATAGTTGCTCCACTTTAGTTTTTCATTGGTTGCTTTTCATATGTGCCTTGACCGGGCAAGCCCAGGGTTTCGAACCAGCAACCTCAGCATTTCAGGTTGACGCTTTATCCACTGTGCCACCACAGGTCAGGTAACTCATCTTTTTTTTTTTTTTTTTTAATCTTTTTTTTGTTATTTATTCATTTTTAGAGAGGAGAGAGAGAGAGGGAGAGAGAGAAACAGAGAGAGAGAAGGGGGGAGGAGCTGGAAGCATCAACTCCCATATGTGCCTTGACCAGGCAAGCCCAGGGTTTCGAACCGGCGACCTCAGCATTTCCAGGTCGACGTTTTATCCACTGCGCCACCACAGGTCAGGCCAGGCAACTCATCTTGATCTTACTGTTGCACTCATTCATTGTACACTACGGCTTAAATGACCCTTCCTGCCTAAAGTATTCATTAAATACAAATAACTGCCCTGGCCAGGTAGCTCAGTTGGTTAGAGCATCATTCCAATAAGCCGGGGTTGTGGGTTCGATCCCTGGTCAGGGCACATATAAGAATCAACCAACAGGCCTGACCTGTGGTGGCGCAGTGGATAAAGCGTCAACCTGGAAATGCTGAGGTTGCCGGTTCGAAACCCTGGGCTTGCCTGGTCAAGGCACATATGGGAGTTGATGCTTCCAGCTCCTCCCCCCTTCTCTCTCTCTGTCTCTCTCTCCCTCCCTCTCTCCTCTCTAAAAATGAATAAATAAAAATTTAAAATGGAAAAACACTTATAAAAAAAAAAGAATCAACCAACAATGGCATGAATAAGTGGAACAACAAATCAATGTGTTTTCTCTCTCTTTTTCTCTCTCTAAAACTCAATTTTTATAAATGCAAGTAAGCCTGACCAGGCTGTGGCGCAGTGGATACAGCATCGGATTGGGTTGCGGAGGACTCAGGTTCGAGACCCCGAGGTCGCCAGTTTGAGCACGGGCTCATCTGGTTTGAGCACAAAAGCTCACCAGCTTGGACCCAAGGTCACTGGCTTGAGCAAGGGGTTACTCACTCTGCTGTAGCCCCACGGTCAAGGCACATATGAGAAAGCAATCAATGAACAACTAAGGTGTCCCAACGAAAAACTAATGATTGATGCTTCTTTTTTTTTTTTTTTTGATTGATGCTTCTTATCTCTCTCCATTCCTGTCTGTCGGTTCCTATCTATCCCTCTCTTTGACTCTGCCTCTGTAAAAATAAATAAAATCACATTATAAAAAAAATGCAAATAATTGATCTTAAAGTGTAGATTTGCAAACCCTACACAACAGGCTTAATACTCAAGAACAAGCTTAAAGTCAGTCTGTGTATTTTTAGAATCTATCACTAGATAGGAAAGCCAATCAGTTCCAAACCAGCATAAATTTATTCAAAAGTAAAAGACAGAGACAAAAAATCATTACAAATATCCAAAACATGATTCAGTTTAGTAAGTCCCAACTCTCAAAATAAGCAAAATCAAAAACCTTTGCCTGACCACACAGAGCACAGTGGATAGTGTCGGCCTGGGATGCTAAGGGCCCAGGTTTGAAACCCTGGTATCGCCACCTTGAGCAAGGAATCGCCAGCTTGAACAAGGAATCATAGGCTTGACCCCATGGTCGCTGACTTGAGCTCAAGGTCACTGGCTTGAGCAAGGGGTCAGTGGCTCAGCTGGAACCCCACCACCACCCCCATAAAGGCACATATGACAAAGCAATCAATGAACTAAAGTGACACAATAAAGAATTGATGTTTCTCATCTCTCTCCCTTCTTGTCTCTCCCTCCCACTCCCTCTCTCCCCGCTCTAAAATGAATAAATAAAATCTTAAAAAATAATAATAATAGCCTGACATCGGACTGGGACACAGAGGACCCAGGTTCAAAACCCCAAGGTCGCCAGCTTGAGTGTGGGCTCATCCGGCTTGAGAACTGGGTTGCTGGCTTGAGCATGGGATCATAGACATGACCCCATGGTCGCTGGCATGAGCCCAAGGTTGCTGGCTTGAGCAATGGGTCACTCGCTCTGCTCTAGCCCCCCCCACCCCCGTCAAGGCACATATGAGAAAGCAATCAATGAACAACTAAAGAGCTGCAACAAAGAATTGATGCTTCTCATCTCTCCCTTCCTGTCTGTCTGTCCCTATCTGAACCTCTCTCTGTCTCTCTCTCTCTCTGTCTCTGTCACACACAAAAATAATAATAATAATAAATTTTTTAAAGATCTAGATTTTAATCTAGGCTTGGTTATTTATTAGCATTATGACATCTGAATCAATTTCCTAGTTTGTTAAATGAGGATTTATACCTAACTAAAATAGTAGAGGATTATGCCTGACCTGCGGTGGCGCAGTGCGTAAAAGCGTCGACCTGGAACACTGAGGTCGCTGGTTCGAAATCCCAGGCTTCCCTGGTCAGGGCACATATGGGAGTTGATGCTTTCTGCTCCTCCCTCCCTTCTCTCTCTGTCTCTCTCTCTCTCTCTCTTCGTCTCCTCTCTAAAATGAATAAATAAAATCTTTAAAAAATAAAATAGTGGAAGATTAAAAGTCACAAGGTGAGTAAAATGCGTGGCATGGTATATGGCCCAATTGTGTTGTCACAGATTATGATGCTTTTATCTTACTCCATTGTTTTTCTTACCCAATCGTCTGGGGGTACAGGGTGGCTGACTAAATGCATCAGTGTAACACCCGTAATAAGGACCACAGAACAGGATGAGACCTTGTCTCTCACTGTAAGTATACTTAGTTGGAGTAGCCCCTCTCCTCTCCATCTGACTTGTTGCTTTTAAATCTGCTATAAGCTGGGCTGAGACAAGTATCTGTGTTTGCAGTTAGGTGCAGAATATAAGCAAGCTTTGAGTACAAGTTTGAGGAGCTAGCCTATTAACAAGATATACATTTCAATCAGTTGTGGAAAGATAGCATATTCCATAAAATGGCAGCAGAGTGGTAATTAAACTCAGCAAGCTCAGAGAAGGAAACCTAGTGATGTAGTCCACAGGTAAGTCAGCCTCCCAGAACAAAGAACAGGGTGGGAAAAGGAGGGGAGTGAGTCTTGAGTAGCAAATGGAAGACTCCTAATTCAACCTCAGAGGTCTTTCCGGTATACTTTCCTATCTCTTTATCCTAATGGGTAAGTGCCAGATAAGGAAAAAGTTACTGACCATGACAATCTTCACAATTTTTATTCTTATTTTTCTTTTATTTTTTACTAGCTGTACCCAGCCATGCGTTGCTGTGGCTCAGTCTGGTTAAGTGGAAAAGAAAGAAAAGAGCGCACGTTTCTAGTATTTTATATTATTTTTGTTATTTTTCTGAAGTTGGAAACGGGGAGGCAGTCAGACAGACTCCCACATGCGCCCAACAGAAATCCACTCGGCATGCCCACCAGGGGGTGATGCTCTGTCCATCCGGGGCGTTGCTCTGTTGCAACCAGAGCCATTCTAGCGCCTGAGGCAGAGGCCATGGAGCCATCCTCAGCGCCCGGGCCAACTTCGCTCCAATGGAGCCTTGGTGCAGGAGGGGAAGAGAGAGACAAAGAGGAAGGAGAGGGGGAGGGGTGGAGAAGCAGATGGGCGCTTCTCCTGTGTGCCCTGGCCCAGAATCAAACCCGGGACTCCTGCACACCAGGCCTACACTCTACCACTGAGCTAACCGGCCAAGGCTTCTAGTATGTTTAATTTCACAATGCTTGTGGGTATACAATAATTTTTTGTTGTTCCATTGTCTGTGCAGATATAGAGATTGTCTGGTTTGCCGACTCTAGAACACACAACATATAATCGTAAAATATTTAGTATAGCGTGTGTTGCTTTCACGTCCAACAGATGGCGCTGTTTTTCAAAAAAAAGCATGTTTTTACCTGTCACAGGTATGACATCTATGTAATAGTAGGTATATAAAAACGCACATGTATTTGAATGCAACATTGTGTCAAAATTTCAAAGCAATCGGTGAAGAACTTTCAGAGATTTAAGATTTTGAACAAACATTTACACTTTTATTTATATAGATAGATTTTTTGTGACAGAGAGACAGAGAAAGGGACAGATAGGGACGAACAGACAGAAAGGGAGAGAGATGAGAAGCATTCATTCTTCGTTGCAGCTCCTTAGTTGTTCATTGCTTCTCATATGTGCCTTGATTAGGGGGATAGAGCAGAGTAAGTTATCCCTTGCTTAAGCCAGCAACCTTGGACTTCAAGCCAGCTACATGACTTCAAGTCATGTCTATGATCCCACACTCAAGTCAGCAACTCAGTGCTCAACAAGCTGATGAGCTTTGCTCAAAGGGGATGAGCCCGCGCTCAAGCCAGTCACCTTGGGGTGTCAAACCTGAGTCCTCTGCGTCCCAGTCCGACGCTCTATCCACTGCGCCACCGCCTGGTCAGGCATTCACACCTTTTAAATAGTAATGCATGGGGCCTATCTATCATAAAATGTGTTTTTGTTTTTGTTTTAACAGAGACAGAGAGAGAGTCAGAGAGAGGGATAGACAGGGACAGACAGACAGACAGGAACGGTGAGATGAGAAACACCAATCATTAGTTTTTCGTTGCGACACCTTAGTTGTTCGTTGATTGCTCTCTCATATGTGCCTTGACCACGGGCCTTCAGCAAACTGAGTAACCCCTTGCTTGCTTGAGCCAGCGACCTTGGGTCCAAGCTGGTGAGCTTTTTTCCTCAAACCAGATGAGCCCGTGCTCAAGCTGGCGACCTCGGGGTCTTGAACCTGGGTCTTCCGCATCCCAGTCCGACGCTCTATCCACTGCGCCACCGCCTGGTCAGGCTATCATAAAATATTTGTAAGCATGTTTTTCACAAGTAAGTACTATTAATTACCATTCTACTTGTAATTGTTCAGAATGAAGGTCCAATGATTTATAGTCTTTTCCTCATGTTTATGAACCTTCCACTTACCTTGCTAGGCAAAATAAGATCACGAAAATGCTGATACTATCAGAACCCTCAAGGAGCTTATATTTAGGGAGTTATATTCTTAGAAAACTAAGAAGGCAGAGTGAGGCAAGTGCCATCAGAGAGGAAAGAGCTGAGGTACTGTGCAAAGTTCTGGAACAGGATTGCTAGCCATCTGGCCCTGTCAGGCACAACTCAGAGTATAAAAGCTGCAATCAGGTTCCCTGCAGATTTAGATCCAGGGAACTATTCACCAAGCCCCCACCAGCCTCCAAATTTCTACTGTACCCTCAGCCAATAAGATCGACCCTTCTAAGCTCTGGCCAGGTAGCTCAACTGGTTAGGGCATCCTCCCAACATGCTAAGGTTGCAGGTTTGATCCCTGGTCAGGGCACATATAAGAATCAACCATCCTGATCTGCGGTGGCGCAGCGGATAAAGCATCGATCTGGAACACTGAGGTCACCGGTTCAAAGCCCTGCACTTGTCTGGTCAAGGCACATATGGGAGTTGATGCTTCCTGTTCCTCCCCACTCTCTCTCTCATTCTCTCTCCTTTTTAAAATGAATAAATTTAAAGAAATTTTTTTTAAAAATCAACCAATGATGACATAAATAAGTGGAACAAGAAACCGATGTTTCTTTCTGTCTCTTGTCTCCCTTCCTCTTTAAAAATCAATAAATAAATAAATAAAATTTTTTTTTTCATTTTTTCGAAGCTGGAAACGGGGAGGCAGTCAGACAGACTCCCGCATGCGCCCAACCGAGATCCACCCGGCATGCCCACCAGGGGACGATGTTCTGCCCATCTGGGGCGTCACTCTGTTGCATCCAGAGCCATTCTAGCGCCTGAGGCAGAGGCCACAGAGCCATCCCCAGCTCCTGGGCCATCTTTGCTCCAACGGAGCCTTGGCTGCGGGAGGGGAAGAGAGAGACAGAGAGGAAGGAGAGGGGGAGGGGTGGAGAAGCAGATGGGCGCTTCTCCTGTGTGCCCTGGCCGGGAATCGGAACCTGGGACTCCTGCACGCCAGGCCGACGCTCTACCGCTGAGCCAACCAGCCAGGGCAAAAAATTTTTTAAAGATTGGTCCTTCCGCCTGACCTGTGGTGGTGCAATAGATAAGGTGATGACTTGGAACACTGAGGTCGCAGGTTCAAATCCCTGGGCTTGCCAAGTCAAGGCACATACAGAAAGCAACTACTATGAGTAGATGCTTCCCCTTTCTTCCCCTTGTTTCTTACTCTCTCTTTCTCTCTCCCCCCACCAAAAATCAATAAATAAATTTAAAAAAAAAAAAAGATTGGTCCTTCCTTCTCCTAGAAAAAGCCCCTTCTTCTTCCTAAGGCTGGTTCAAATGTCATCTTACCTGAACCTTACTTGGACCCTCAAGGAACAATTAGTTTATGTCTCCTCTGCAGCCCCAAAAGCCTTTGCTTCAAAAGAACTTAAAGCACTTATTATCCTTGTACCTGTGCAGGGTCCCCCAGCTAGATCAGGCGTAGTCAACCTTTTTATACCTACCACACACTTTTGTATCTCTGTTAGTAGTAAAATTTTCTAAACGCCCACCGGTTCCACAGTAATGGTGATTTATAAAGTAGGGAAGTAACTTTACTTTATAAAACTTATAAAGCAGAGTTACAGCAAGTTAGAGCATATAATAATAATTACTTACCAAGTAGTTTATGTCAGATTTTTGCTAAGTTTGGCAGAATCAATCTTTATAAAACAACTTACTAAAGTTAAATCTATCTTTTTATTTATACTTTGGTTGCTCCGCTACCGCCCACCATGAAAGCTGGAATGCCCACTAGTGGGCAGTAGGGACCAAGTTGACTACCACTGAGCTAGATACAGTGAGATGTGGAAGCAACTTTGTATCCTCAGCCACTCACAGTGCCCAAAATAGTGTGTCAAACATAGTACAGTACTTTACATGCATTACCATATACATTATATTAACATATATGTATTATCAATCATCACAATAAAACTGTAGGCTGGCCTGTGGTAGCGCAGTGGATAAACCCTCAATCTGGAGTGCTGAGGTCACTGGTTTGAAACCCTAAGCTTACCTGTCAAGGTACATAAGACAAGCAACCGATAAACAACTAAAGTGATACAACTATAAACTGATACTTCTCGCTCCTCCCACCCTCTGTAAAATCAATATAAATAAAATCTAAAAAATAAAAAATAAATAAAACTGCTAATGAGGTAGGAATTCTCATCATGTCAATATTATAGATAAGGAAAATAAACTGAACAGAAAGGTTAAGTAATATACTCAAAGTCTCAAAGCTAGTAAGGATTGGTCCCCAAGAGTTAAACCTAGGCACAACTCCAGAACTGAATTTGAACAGACCTCAGGGGTTGAGAAGGTCTCATTACAAGACTAATGATCTCCACCCCAGGGGGCACATTTATTATTCACCCCCTGGGGCATGGAAGGACAATATTGGAACCTCTAGTCCTATTTGTTGTAGCTCATCCTTTTGTAAAATATGTTTTGGTACATTATAAAATGTACATAATAAAATTTAAAAAAATAAAATGTACATAATACAAAGTACAGTCAACACTATAACTGTAATTTAAAACAAACATTCACATAATGTGTGCATCCTCAACCTTAGAACACTAGAAATATTTGAGGCCACTACTCTAGATTACTTCCCCTGGGGACTCTGAGCTCCTACATTCTCTCTGCCCATCACTTCAGTTAAAAACATTAGCCAAATGTTTAGACCATAGGTAAGGTGGTAGAGGCAAGAGTCTGATCTTTCATTCATCTTTGTAAGCCCTACATCAGCACAGAGCCTGGTGCTTAGCAGATGGTCAATGTTGGATCTAACTGTATCATGAGAACCTCATTGAAAAAAAATTGTCTCAATGTTTTAATGCAATACTGTATGCTTCCAGATTAACAGAAAATGTACACTAAGCAATAAATACACAGTCTAGAAATATAGAATTCTTAGGAACATCAAAAGAATTTCAAAGAAATAAATTTAAATAAATAACTATCATGTCCTAGTTACATAATAGAACCAAAAATTGTACTTTGGTTAAACTAAAAACTGCATAAAAGAAATTTGGACATAAAAAATTTAAGTTCAGATAAAAAGGTTCTTTCACTATAGAGATGGTACATCTTTGTCCGACCTAAAGGTCATCTCTGCCTGCCTTTCTTTAGTTATAGACTCCAGGAGGAAGGGAATCAGGCTATCAAAAGCTACAACTGCAGACTTGACTATGAACAGGCATCATCAGTTGAGGGCATCAACTTTGCATTTCTTCAATCCAACATTTAATGGGTATCAAACAAAGGAGAGAGTCTATGGTAATGCCTCCCTATTTGGTGTTGAAGAAAATGGGCTCTGAGGCTACATTAGATTGCAGGATTTCTTCTGTTCCTCACTTTCATCCTCTGCAAAATGGGCATAACCAAGTACTTAAATCATCAGGATTAAATGAAAGAAAACATGCAAAATGGATGTTTCCGGGCCAGCTCTACAGCTCTGTGCAGAGGCTGTCAGTTCGAGCCCCAGTCAGGGCAGAAATAGGGACAGCTCTATGTATGTTTGTTTTTCTCTCTCTCTCTCCCTTCCTCTCTCTATAAAATCAATTACAAAACAAATAAATCAAATCTTTTTTAAAAACGGATGCTTCTTCATTTACCCTCTCCCTCTCCCTCAACTAAATTCAAAGCCCGAGTTTGGTCTATCTACTTTGTTATTATATTCCCATAACCGAGAACTGTACTTTTTACTTAATAGATTATTTAATAAATATTAAATGAACAGAATGTAAAATACCTGCTGCTCAAGAAACGTTAGCTGTTATTGCTACTGTAACCAGAAACAATTAAAATTTCATTGTGTTACTAAGAGACCCCACCCCTCCCCCAAGGATCTCACAATTCCAGAAGGAACACCAGATAAATCCTGGAACGGAGAAACGGAGGTGAGAAAACCAACTGGAACAGAAAGCAGGACTAAACAAACACGAAATAAAAATTTCAATACACAACCACAGCCCAATCTGGGTTTTTTCCGAGTGAGGTTCAGCCTGGATAAGGTTTATTAGGGATCACAATGACAGTTTTCATGCTTGTATATGTGCCGGAGTCTGTGCCGAGCATTCTACTGGCTTCATAAAACCCAAGAGCCGGAATGGGGGGTGGAGGAGTGGGGGCAGGGGGTGGAGATCATCTTCACGCCCCCATTTTACAGACGGGAGAAGCGAGGCTCGTAGAGACCCAAGGTCACAGCTTGTAAACTTAAGTGGGGGAGCCAGGATGTGAATCCAGGCAGACTGGCCCCCAAGCCTGGACTCCACAGGCCCCGCAGAGGGGCCGTGCTCGCCTGCTCCGCTATCGGGCCACATACCCCTCGAAACTGGGAGTGTGTACTATCTCCCCTGGAGCCGGGCTCAGTGGCCCCGGCGCTGGGAGAACAAAACAACCCTCGTCCGCGGGCCGGTCCGCCGGACGCCGGGCCGGCCTGGGCGCCGAGGCCGCGGTCCCCGCAGTGTCGCGCACATCGTGAGCCCAGAGCCCCTCGGAGCGCGCAGGAAGCGGCCGGGCGGTCTCGGAAGCCCCGGAAGGCCCTGCCCGTCGCATGACCTTGGATCCGCCGCCCCGCTTCGGGCCTCAGTTTCCCCAGCCTGGCCTCGCGTCGCGGGGGCCTCTTCGGAGCTGGCGCCCGCGGAGCCGCAGGCCTCTCACACGCCCCCCTCGGCCGCCCGCTTTCTCGCCCCACTTACGCTGGAAGGCGGCCGCTCCAGGGACGCCCACCATCGCCGAGTGCCTCCGTCGCGAGCCTCCTGCGTCCGCCCGGGGCCAGTGTCCCTCGCAGACGCCGCCGCGGGACCTGTAGCCGCCAAACTCGCCAAGCCCAACGGAGCCGCTTCAGCCGCTGCTGTCGCCGCCGTTAGGCCGCGCGCCGCCCCGCCCCCCGTTGGCCCCGCCCCGCCCGCCGGGCACGCCCCCAAGGCGCGCTCCCGCTGGGCAGACCAACGCACGCGGAAGCCCGGCCCAAAGACCACCTCCCCTTAAACTCCGCCTCCTAACCTGTCCCGCCCCATCCGCGCGAACCTATCGACCTATCCCGGAGCATCCTCTTCTCAAATCCGCCCCTCCTACGTCACGCGCGCCTGTCACGCGCAAGGCCCAGTCCACCGGCACCCTCGGCTTCCCGCTGAGGCCCAAGCTGTGACCGAGGCCCCGGGACAGGGGCGGGATCCTAGCGGGCGGACTGTAAAAGGGGAGGAGACAACGCCTCACCTGAGTTCTCCAGATTAAACCCTGGGTCGGCTTTGAGCTTGTCATTGGATAAGTCACTTCTCCTTTTCGCGTACCATGTTCCAAATGTCCAAAATGTCATCGTCATTACATTAATACCGGTTAGCTATTATTATTATTATTGAGCTTTTTATCATGTTCCGGTCCTGTTTTTATTCACTCCATCGGGTTAATCCTCACAATAAAGAAGAAAGGTATTATTTTTCCTTTTCTGCACCGAGAGGAAGGGCTTTCTCACTAACCAGCTTACCCACTGGCTACTGTTAGCAAAAAGCAAAGATAGGATTGGAACCTAGAAACTCATGACTTCAGACTCAGTTCCTCTGAACTATTCTACCTCCAAAAGGCTCAAAAAATGGGACGATTAAAACAGGTTAAAACCTCCAAACTGCTCTATGTAGTAATGTTCTTTCACAAGCAAAAAAGTCAGATAAAATGTTTACAACATACTCAGATAGTATTCAGAATAAAGAACGCTTATAAACCAGTAAAA
This sequence comes from Saccopteryx leptura, assembly GCF_036850995.1. Taxonomy (NCBI): domain Eukaryota; kingdom Metazoa; phylum Chordata; class Mammalia; order Chiroptera; family Emballonuridae; genus Saccopteryx; species Saccopteryx leptura. The sequence continues at coordinate 213,430,194 of NC_089507.1, read as the reverse complement.
ATAAAAGATAATTTGACCCTGCATGCCGGGGTGATGTTCTATTCACTGACAGGTTGGTTCTAGGGATAGAGTGTCACGCCTGCATGCGGAGTCCAGGTTTGATCCAGGTCAGGGTATACATGAGAAGCGACCATCTGCTTCCCTTCCCTCTCACCCCTCTCTCTCTCTCTCTCTCTTCCCCTCTCTCACCAGTGGCTGGATTGGTTTGAACCTAGCGCTGAGGATAGTTCAGTTGATTCAAGCATCAGTCCCAGATGTTGGTTCCTGGTGGATCCCGGTTGGGGTGCATATGGGTGTTCCTCTTTCTATCTTCCCTCTTCTCACTTAAAAATAATAATAATAAAATGGACAAAGAAAATGAATAGACAATAAACAAAATCTGAATGGCTAATCAACATTACAAAAAAGATGCTCAACTTCTCTAACAATCAGAAAAACACCAAGCAATGAGTTGCCATATTTCATGCATTACATTGGAAATTCCACTTGTGGGTCTCCAGCCCAAAGAAGTACTTCCTCATGTGCATAAAAAGATGACTAGAGCTATGTGGATAACAGAAAGAAATGTAGGAAATAAAGCCAGGAGGGGAGGCAGAACCAGGTATGGAAGGACTTTCGTGCCGAAAGAAAAGGATGTGAAATAAATAAATTAAATTAAAAATTAAAAAATTAAAAAAAAAAGAAAAGGATGTGAATTTTATTGTAAGACCAACAGTAGATTTTGCCGGGTTTGGAGCAAGGGAGTGGCCTGACATTGTCGTAGTAAACTATTTAACTGGATATAATGAAGTTACAGCTGGGTTTGTTAGGTAGTTTGCAAAGTAAAATGAAAGTAGTTAAGAGTCAATTGAATAGGCAAAGACATTCATAGCAACCAAAATAACATAGACTTTGATTTATTCAAGTTTAAGGCAAATGGCAGGCTAAGGTTATATCCTTGCTTCGGTGAGGTCCTGCAGGAACTTGCTTGGAGGGGCAGAATGCTTCGCAGCAGTTGCCAAAAAATCGTGGTGGGCAACATGGAGACTGCATTGGAGTCTCAGGTGACTGACTTGATCTTCACCCTAGCTACTTATATATGGTTTGGCTACTCGTCACGCACAGGGTAACACACTTGGGGAAATTCCACTCATAATCACAGTTCAACACATACGTTATCTCAGGGTAACATGCTTGGGGGAGTATCAATCTTAATCACAGTCTTGCATACACAGTTATCTTGGGAAGTCACACATGGCTATAGCTAATCGCATTAATACACTCATTATCAATTTTGACACTCTAACCCTTGGCACACATTTCAAACATATGGAGTTATCACAAAAGGATGTAAACTGGTTACACCTCGTGCCTGATCTGTGGTGGCACAGTGGATAAAGCGTCGACCTGGAAATGCTGAGGTCGCTGGTTCGAAACCCTGGGCTTGCCTGGTCAAGGCACATATGGGAGTTGATGCTTCCAGCTCCTCCCCTACTTCTCTCTCTCTGTCTCTCCTCTCTCTCTCTCTCTCTCTCTCTCTCTCTCTCTGTCTCTCCCTCTCCTCTCTAAAATGAATAATTAAAAATAAATAAATAAATAAATAAACTGGTTACACCTCATTCGCTCTTTCTTTCTCTTTACATTTTATATTAATTTGATTTTTATGTTTACTATAACAGATATGATTTTGAAAATATGCCTCTATGTACTGTGGGGAGAATGGATTATGTAGGGTTGGGAGGCTGTTACAGGTGAGACATGGTAAACCAAGATGTCCGGTGGAGAAATGAGAAGAGGCCATTTTAGGGTATATTTTATTTTACTTATTTATTGATTGATTTTTTTAGAAAGGAGAGAGAGAAGGGGGGGGATAAGGAAGTATCAACTCCCATATGTGCCTTGACCAGGCAAGCCCAGGGTTTTTTGAAATGGCAACCTCAGCATCCCAAGTCAACGCTTTATCCACTGTGCCACCACAGGTCAGGGTCAATTCATGGTATATTTTAAATAGAGAACCAATAAGTTTTGCCAGAGGATTGGATATGGGGAATGAGAGAAAGGAAACAGACAATTATAATAATGGCTTCGAAAGTCTTCCCATTCAGCCTGTCCCACTGCCTTCCATTTTTTGAAGTAATAACCTCTCAAAAAACGCACAGCATTTCATAGTATATATACAAGCTATTTCAAAGTATCTTTTCACAGGTATTTCTTATTTTCAATTTTGTTACAAAGCATGCTTTATTTTCAAACTTTTTAAGAATGCAGTAAAAAAGAAAAAAAAAGTAAAAACAAGGAATATTATTGAGAACACACAGGAACGTTACCTAAAAATGAAAGGGTCAGACCTGACCTGTGCTAGTGCAATGGATGGAGTGTCGACCTGGGATGCTTATGTCCCAAGTTTGAAGCCCGAGGTTGCCAGCTTGACCATGGGCTCATTGTCTTGAGCGTGGGTGGGGTCACCAACTTGAGTGTGGGATCATAGACATAATCTCGTCCATGGTCATTGGTTTGAAGCCCAAAGGTCATGGTCTTGAGCAAAGGGTCACTGGCTAGTCTGGAGACCCTCCACCCATCAAGGCACATATGAGAAGCAATCAATGAACAACTATAAGTGCTGCAACTATGAGTTGATGCTTCTCATCTCTCTACCTTCCTGTCTGTCTGTCTCTCACTCTCTTTCCCTCCCTTTCTCTCTCTCTCTAAAAAAAAAAAAAATCAATAAATAGATTTAAAAATAAAAAATAAAATGCAATTCAGCGGTTTTTAATATATTCACAGAGTTGTGTAAACACACCAGGATCTAATATGATAACATTTTCATCGCCCCAGAAAGAAACCTGACACTCATTATCAGCGATCACTCCCCATCCTGTCCTCCCCCAGCTCCTGGTATTACTTTAAAATAAAAAATCAACTAAATTAAGGTGTACTTTATATACAATGAACCACATCAATGTAAAGGGCACAATTTGACAAGTTTTGATAGTTGTAAATATGTGAAATCACCAGCACTATCAAGATACAGAATATTTCCATCACCCCAATAATATTCCTCTTGCTCCTTTGCAATCAATCCTTTCATCTGTATCTGGACCCAAGGAATCTGCTTTCTGTCATTAGTTTGCATTTCTAAAATCACATGTAAATGGACTAGTATAGCACATACTCTGTTGTCTGGCTTCTTTTACCATTATAATGATTTTGAGACTTGTTGATGTTATTGTATCTCTCAGTAGTTTACCTTCCTCTTTATTGCCATTTAGTATTCCATTGTTTGGATATACCACAAGCTAGTATTTTTGAAAATAAACTTTCTTGCTGAAGACCTGGGCAGGTCTGGCTTCAGACATATAGATGTCTCAAGTTCTGTTGAATTTCAAATACAGAGATAGCAAATTAGTCTCGACCTTTCCTTTTTTCTTTTTTTTTTTTCCTATCATTCTGGCTTATTCCTCACAGAGTTTGTATGCATGTTGGGGTTCGGGGGAAAGAGGCCCTCTGGGAACCAATCAGAGCCACAAAGCATCTGCCAGTATCCTTTGGTTACCTAAACCTACAGGGTCAAGGACACTAATATTTAAGTCAGACGCAGAGCTGGGCGCCTTGCAAACTCAATTTGACTTCAATTTTGCCAAGGCTCTAGTTTCTAGCCAAGGAAACTGAGACAGGGATTTACCATGAAGTTTTTGCCTGAGTCAGACACTTAGTCTCAGGTGAGCGAACTGTACTCTGACATTCTTTTCACAACCTTTATAAAGGAATGATAGTCTCCACAGACCTAAGGAACTTGCTCAGGGCCCTGGCTGTTTCTCTCGTACAAACCAAGTAATTGTTTTTCTGCAACTAGTGACAAGGAGGGTAAAGATGGGTGGCAGGGAGAAGTGCATGCTGCCTGCCATCTGCTCTGGCCGTGCCCCTTCCGCTAATGAATGATAAACACAAGGCCCAGCCAGATGACAGGCAGCGAAGGAAAGCTCATTTAAAGGTGTACAGTCTTTGTTGAGTAAATAGGAGCCTGTAATGCTGATGGCACTTGAGAAAGCCTATCTGTGCACCAGAGACGTACTTGGCATGGGTGGGACTCTTCTAACAAGCGAGGCTTTTCTCCATCGGAGGCTGAAGAGCGCTAGGGCTTAGAGGGAGAGATGAACAAGTTGAGTTTCTTGACTATGAATTGTATTATTAAAATTTATTACTGCTGCCCTGGCCAGATAGCTCGGCTAGTTAGAGCGTCATCCCTAAGTACAGAGGTTGCTGGTTCGATCCCTGGTCAGGGCACAAACAGGGACAGATAGATGTTCCTGTCTCTCTCCTGTTGTATCCCTTTCTCTCTAAAATCAACAAAATAAACATTTTTTAAAAATTTATTATTGCTTATGATTATAAGAGGAATGTGAGCATACTCACGGTGGGGAATTTGTGCACTACACAGCAAGATTAAGAAGAAAATGAAAACCACTCTTAATTTTTGAGACTGAGAAATAAATTGTTGTCACCATTTTACTACACATCTTTCTCTACAAATTTTTTCAATGATTTTTTATTCATGGGTATTTACGTAATTGAGATCATACTGATAATACATTTCTGTATTCTACCTTTCTTCTTTTGCACTATTATATACATCACCATTTTATCCATATCATTAAAAATTATACCTGACCAGGTGGTACTGCAGTGGATAGAGTGTCAGACTAAGATGCAAAGGGCCCAGGTTTGAAACCCTGAGATCGCTGGCTTGAGTGTGGGATCATAAACATGACCCCATTGTCACTAGCTTGAGCCCAAGGTCACGGGCTTGAGCAAGGAGTCACTTGCTCTGCTGGAGCCCCCCAGTCAAGGCACATATGAGAAAGCAATCAATGAACAACTAAGGTGCCACAGCAAAGAATTGATGCTTCTCGCCTGACCAGGCAGTGGCACAGTAGATAGAGCGTCAGACTGGGATGCGGAAGGACCCAGGTTCGAGACCCCAAGCTTGCCAGCTTGAGCACGGGTTCATCTGGTTTGAGAAAAAAGCTCACCAGCTTGGACCCAAGGTCGCTGGTCACTCGGTCTGCTGAAGGCCCGCGGTCAAGGCACATATGAGAAGGCAATCAATGAACAACTAAGGTGTCAAAACCAAAAACTGATGATTGATGCTTCTCATCTCTCTCCATTCCTGTCTGTCTGTCCCTCTCTCTGACTCTCTCTCTGTCCCTGTAAAAAAAAAAAATTGATGCTTCTCATCTCTCTCCCTTCCTGTCTGTCTGTCCCTATCTGTCCCTCTCTCTGTTTCTCTCTCTGTTTCTGTCACACAAAAAAAATTATTCAGGCTTGACCTGTGGTGGTGCAGTGGATAAAGCATCGACCTGAAATGCTGAAGTCACTGGTTCGAAACCCTGGCCTTGCCTGGTCATGGCACATATGGGAGTTGATGCTTCCAGCTCCTCCTCCCTTCTCTCTCTCTCTCTCTCTCTCTCTCTCTCTTCTCTAAAATGAATAAAGTCTTTTAAAAAATTATTCAAATACATCACTTTATTTATTTTTAATAATTTTTTTTTATTTTAGAGAGAAAGGACGGGAAAGAGGGAGAGAGAGAAACATTAATTTGCTGTTCTACTTATTTATGCATTTATTGGATGATTCTTATATGTGCCCTGACCAGGGATTGAACCCACAACTTTTTGTGTATTGATACAACATTCACCAAGGAAGCTATCCTGGCAGGACTAGAACCCATGTTTTTAACCTCAGGTCACCATATTTGATCATAACCCTCTCTATCCTCTAGGCCTTTGCCCAAATTGGTCCCTGGGCTTTATTTAGGCCTAGAGATAGGTCTTAAAGTCCTATCCAGCTGTTATAATGTTCTTCCTCCTCTATTTCATCAAGTTCTCTGGTCCCTCCAGTCAATACAAGTTCCCTTGTACTGGACACAGAGACTCCACTGAAGCATAGTTTTAACCTTTCAGCCCTGGCCAGTTGGCTCAGAGGTAGAGTGTCAACCTAACATGTGGAAGTCTCAGGTTCAATTCCTAGTCAGGGCACACAAGAGAAGGGACCATCTGCTTTTCCTCTCCCTTCTCTCTCTCTCTCTCTTCCTGTCCTGCAGCCATAGCTCAAATGGTTGGAGCAGCTTGGCCCCAGGTGCTGAGGATGGCTCCATGGTCTTGCCTCAGGCACTAAAATAGCTTGGTTGCCAAGCAATGGAGCAGCAGCTCTTAGATAGGCAGAGCATCGCCTGGTAGGGGGCTTGCCAGGTAGGTCCCAGTTGGGGTGCATGCAGGAGCCTGCCTGCTTCCCCGCCTCTCACTTAAAAGAGAGAAATTCCAGCTTACCTGTGGTGGTGCAGTGGATAAAACATTGACCAGTAACACTGAGGTCACTGATCCGAAACCCTGGGCTTGCCCGGTCAAGGCACATATGGGAGTTGATGCTTCCTGCTCCTCCCCTTCTCTCTCTCTCTCTCTCTCCCTCTCCTAAAATGAATAAAGTCTTTAAAAACAAATTCCATACAGGTTGTGTGTTCCTTAGTGTCAGGGACCATTTTTTGGTCGTGTCTGGTCTTTGGCCCGTGGGCGGTGCCTGATGAGAAAGTATCACTCAGGAGAGTTCAGCTAGCCTGTCGGGACTGTCTTCCTTTTCGGCTTGTATTTCTATATTTACTCAGTTGCCCAAGAAACATTTAATTGTATTGATAGTGGACTAGGGCACAGATTGTATCACTTTCTGCTTAAAATCCTCATGAACTCTCATGCTCTGATGGTGGGAATATAAATGGTACAACCACTTGGGAAAACAGTATCTACTAAACACACGCCTGTTCTGTGACCTAACACTTCCACTCCTAGGTGGATGCCGGAGAGGAATGGTACCGTGAAAATACATGTATACAATTGTTTATAGTTGCTAAGGAACAAGTGAAGATTGGGGATATATAAAATGGAGTCACTTTAACCAAACAGCTAAAATTATTAACATCTGAAGGTTGAGGCATGAAGAAAGACTCTATTCTTGTTCTAACTAGCCTGGGAACTTAAACTTTTGAACTTTCCAGTCCTACGTCAATGCCTGGCTGTACATCTGGACATACACCAGACCTCCAGATAACCCTCTGATTACCCCCGGAAGGACTCAGGTATCCAGGCCAATGGACATCCACCTGACATCTATTATCCAGACCACTGAACGTGACCAGACCTCCTGGCATTTGTCTTGCAGATTGCCTGACATCTGACTGATAACCATCCTGGACCAACCCTAGGGCTAAGAGTACAAGACTGACATTTCTTAAGAATGTACTTTCTACTATAAGAGCTCTTAACTCTTCTTTCTCCTTTGAAACACTTCTGGGTTTTTGCCTTTTTTCACAGTTTGTAAACTCTAAGACCCTTGAGTAAACCATTATCACTTATTTCTAGCCATAGCTTCCAGACTCTTTTTGAATTCATTTGATAGTGCATTCTTTACAAAAGCCCAACCCAGAAGGTTCCCAAGTGTCTGTCAACAGGAGAAGGATATATTGATATATTCACACAATGGAGTACCACATAGCAATGAAAATGAATAAACTATACAGACAATAGAGACGCATCTCACATGTTGAGAGAAAGATGCCAGACACAAAAAGAGTATATATCATACAAACTCCGATTATACGTAAAGCCCTAAGAACAAGTCAAACTAATTGGTGCTATTAGAAGTCAGGATGAGACAGGCTAGTAAGCCAGGACAAGTGGAATAAGGAAACTGAAATAGACTGTTAAATGACCACACAATTTTCAGCCATCTGGTAAATTGCAAAATCCTATCTTCCCTAACCAAGGACACTTAGAATAAACAGTTCAGCCTTGGCTGGGTAGCTCAGTTGGATAGAGCTTTGTCCCAACAAACCAGGGTTGCCGGTTTGAACCCTGGTCAGCGCACAAGAATAAACCAATGGCCTGGCCTGTGGTGGTGCAGTGAATAAAGCATGGAGCTGGAACACTGAGGTCGCCGGTTCAAAACCCTGGGCTTGCCTGCTCAAGGCACATATGGGAATTGATGATTCCTGCTCCTCCCCCCTTCTCTTTCTCTCTCTCTTTCTCACTCTCCCTCCCGTCTCTCTAAAAATGAATAAGTAAAAATCTATTAAAAAATCATTAAAAAATAGAATAAACCAATGAATGAATGAATGAATGGAACAATGAATCAAAATTTCTCTCTCTCCCTTCCTTCCTCTCTCTCTAAAAATCAAATAAAGAAATGTTAATTTATAAAATAAATTAACAAAAACAACAAACACCTCCAAGACTCCTCTGTGAGCTTAAAATGAAATCCAAATTGCCCACCAGGACCTCAAAAGTCCTCTATGAATTACACGGCCTTGCCTACCTTTCAGACTTCCCTCTCTTCCCTCTTTTTTTTTTACCTACCCCACCCTCAGAGCTTTTTAGACTTTCAACCGCACCTCTTTCAGCAAATTCAAGCTGCAGGGAAAGGAAGTGACTTGGGTGGGACAGCTGGGCTGCAGGCTGCCGTTTGGAGATCCTGGAAGCTGCGCCGCAGCCGCAGGCAGCGGAACGGTGATGCAGGAGATTTCAAGGACGCCCTACAGGCCTCTGGTTTGCTCCCCCCCCCCCCCCCTTTAAACAATTGGCTACAGAAAACAAAATTCTTTTTGGCCACAGACCATAGTGTAAGGAAAGTGAAATACAGAGACTTAGGGCCTCCTCTGAGAATGTGTGGAAGACGCATCTATTGAGAGCGGAGGGTCTGGGCCTCATTCCTCTGTAACAGAATTCCCTGAGGCACTCAGAATCTGAACTCCTACGGCTTCCTGACTGTCAGTTCTGATCGTCTGTGGGGGAGTAGTACAGGGGACACACTTTTGAGTAAATCTGCTCCTAATTTGGGGCAAGCCATTGCCTCTGAGCCTCATTTTCCCATCTGCAAAGCCGGATAAGAGAAGTACCTGGATTTTTTTAAATTGTATACTTTATTGATTTTAATTTATTGTGTTTACAGAGATTCAAGTGTCCACTCCCACCCCCGTGTTCCCCTCGACACCCCCCTTACCCTCGCCCCCCAAAGCCTTCCCCCCTTCGCTCCAGGATTTGCTGTCCTGCTCTCTATAACGCTGTGTTATGTATATATAATTTCACTAATCTCTTTCCCTCTCTGATCCCATCCTCTCCTCCCCTTCCCCTGTCCACTGTCCCTCTGGTCCCTTTGATCTCGCCTCTGCCTCTATTCAGTTCCTCAGTTCGCATTGTTAGTACCTGGATTTTTTTTTTAAGTATTTAAAACACTTTATTGATGGATTTTAGCGGGAGAGGAAGGACGAGAGCAAAAGAGACAGAAATGTTTGAGTTGTTTCTGTATGTGCCCTGATCAGGGATCGAACCTGCAACCTTCTACGCTTAGGGATGATGATCCAACCAACCAAGCTATCTAGCCAGGGCAGAGAAGTACCTGCATTTAAAAAAAGAAAAAAGAAAGAAAGAAAAGAAAACTAGTACCTGCCTTATTAGTGTGGGCATTCAATGAGATAACTGTGTCCGGTGCTTAGCATGGTTCCTAGCATATAGCTCTTCCTTCCTTCCTTCACTGAGCACCTACTATGTGACAGGTTTGTCCTGAACACCGGGGATTACAGCAGTGAACAGGACAGAGAGAATCCCAGCCCCATGGAGTCATCAATTTACTGAGGAAGACAATGGACTGACAATGAGCTAGAGGGCATTCACATTCCTAAGAGGGCTGACAGGTGTAAAGGAAGAGTGGCTCCTGGCAGAGGATAGCAGGAGCAAAGGCCCTGGGGCAGTGTGCACATGTTACACAAAGGTCATTAGTATGTGGGTGATGAAAGAGGTCTGGGCCAGATAAATGGAGCCCAGTAAGGAATTTGACTTTGTTCTCAGAGAATTTTGAAGCCACTGGGCAATTCTGAGGAAAGGAGTGACATGATCTTTATGTCTCCAGGATTAAGGGTATGCTGGAGTCTGGTGCCAGCGGAGTCTGCCTCACTATCTCCCCACCTCTCACCTAAAACAAAAAAAAAAAGAAGAGGATACCAGAGGGCCTGGCCTGGCCTGTGGTGGCCCAGAGGATAGATAGAGTGTTGACCTGGAACGCTGAGGTCGCTGGTTTGAAACTCTGGACTTGCCGGGTCAAGGCACACACAGCAAGCAATGCATAGACAACTAACTAAAGTGAAGCAACAATGAGTTGATACGCCTCACTCCTCGCCGCCCCCCTCCTCTCTCTGTAAAATCAATACATAAAAAATTAAAAAACAGGGCACATAGGAGAAGCGTCCATTTGCTTCTCCACCCCTCCGCCGCGCCTTCCTCTCTGTCTCTCTCTTCCCCTCCCGCAGCCACGGCTCCATTGGAGCAAAGATGGCCCAGGCGCTGGGGATGGCTCTGTGGCCTCTGCCCCAGGCGCTAGAGTGGCTCTGGTCGCAACATGGCGACGCCCAGGATGGGCAGAGCATCGCCCCCTGGTGGGCAGAGCGTCGCCCCATGGTGGGCGTGCCGGGTGGATCCCGGTCGGGCGCATGCGGGAGTCTGTCTGTCTCTCCCTGGTTCCAGCTTTAGAAAAATGCAAAAAAAAAGAAAAAAAAAAAAAAAGAAAAAAAAGAAGAAGAGCCCTAGCTGGATAGCTCAGTTGGTTACAGCAGTGGTCCCCAACCCCCGGGCCACGGACCGGTACCGGTCGCAGAGAAAGAATAATAACTTACATTATTTCCGTTTTATTTATATTTAAGTCTGAACAATGTTTTATTTTTTAAAAATGACAAAATTCCCTCTGTTACATCCGTCTAAGACTCACTTTTTTTTTAAATTGTGCTTTACTTTTTTAAAATTTCTTTTTATTATTTATTTATTTATTTTTTTATTTTTTTACAGAAAGAGAGAGAGTCAGAGAGAGGGATAGACAGGGACAGACAGACAGGAACGGAGAGATGAGAAGCATCAATCAGTTTTTCGGAGCAAACAAACAAAAAAAATCATCGGTTTTTCGTTGTGCATTGCGACACCTTAGTTGTTCATTGATTGCTTTCTCATATGTGCCTTGACCGTGGGCCTTCAGCAGATCGAGTAACCCCTTGCTCGAGCCAGCGACCTTGGGTCCAAGCTGGTGAGCTTTTGCTCAAACCAGATGAGCCCGCGCTCAAGCTGGCGACCTTGGGGTCTTGAACCTGGGTCCTCCGCATCCCAGTCCGATGCTCTATCCACTGCGCCACCACCTGGTCAGGCTAAGACTCACTCCTGACGCTTGTCTCCATCACGTGATACATTTATCTGTCCCACCCTAAAGGCCGGTCCATGAAAATATTTTCTGACATATTTTCTGACATTAAACCGGTCCGTGGCCCAAAAAAGGTTGGGGACCACTGGGTTACACCATCTCTGGATCTGCTGCTTCGATTCCCAGTCAGGGCACATACAGAAACAGATCTTCCTGTCTCTCTCTCCCCCTAAATTAAAAGAGAGAGAAAGAGAGAGAGAATACTGGAGGAGGCAAAGGAGGGAAGCAGCCATTCATCCTGGAGGGAGACAATAATGGCTCAGACCAGGGTGGTGGCAAACAGTGGCGATGGTGAGAAGGGATTGGATAGGAGATATACTTTGAAGGAGGAGCCAATAGTAATGGCTAAGGGTTCCTTTATAGCAGGGGTCCCCAAACTACGGCCTGCAGGGCCGCATGCGACCCCCTGAGGCCATTTATCCGGCCCCGCAGCACTTCTGGAAGGGGCACCTCTTTCATTGGTGGTCAATGAGAGGAGCATAGTTCCCATTGAAATACTGGTCAGTTTGTTGATTTAAATTTACTTATTCTCTATTTTAAATATTATATTTGTTCCCGTTTTGTTTTTGTACTTTAAAATAAGATATGTGCAGTGTGCATAGGGATTTGTTCATAGTTTTTTTTTATAGTCCGGCCCTCCAACAGTCTGAGGGACAGTGAACTGGCCCCCTGTGTAAAAAGTTTTGGGACCCCTGCTTTTTTAAATTTTTTTTAAAGATTTTATTTATTCCTTTTAGAGAGAGGAGACAGAGAGAGAAAGAGAGACAGAGAGAGAAGGGAGGGAGGAGCAGAAAGCATCAACTCCCATATGTGCCTTGACCAGGGAAGCCCGGGTTTTCAAACCGGCAACCTCAGTGTTCCAGGTCGATGCTTTTACCCACTGCGCCACCGCAGGTCAGGCATTTTTTTTTTATTTATTTTTTTTTATTTATTCATTTTAGAGAGGAGTGAGAGAGGGAGAGAGAGACAGAGGGGAGGAGCTGGAAGCATCATCTCCCATATGTGCCTTGACCAGGCAAGCCCAGGGTTTCAAACCGGCGACCTGAGCATTTCCAGGTCGCCGCTTTATCCACTGTGCCACCACAGGTCAGGCCAGGCATTTTTTTTTTAATTTAATTTTATTTATTCATTTTTAGAGGGGAGAGTGAGAGGGAGAGAGAGGAGAGAGAGACAGAGAGAGAAGGGGGAGGAGCTGGAAGCATCAACTCCCATATGTGCCTTGACCAGGCAAGCCCAGGGTTTCGAACCAGCGACCTCAGCATTTCCAGGTCGACGCTTTATCCACTGCGCCACCACAGGTCAGGCAGGTCAGGCATTTTTATTTTATTTTATTTTTTAAATTTTATTTATTTATTTATTTATTTAAATCTTAAATAACAGTTTTATTGGTTTTTGTCAGGTATTATTTAATACTTTTTCTTTTTTTTTTTTATTTATTCATTTTAGAGAGGAGGGGGTGTGATAGAGAGAGAGAGAGAGAGAGAAGGGGGAGGAGCAGGAAGCATCAACTCCCATATGTGCCTTGACCAGGCAAGCCCAGGGTTTCGAACCGGCGACCTCAGTGTTCCCAGGTCGACGCTTTATCCACTGCGCCACCACAGGTCAGGCACTTTTTTATTATTTTTAAACTCATAACATAATCTAGTTTTGTGTACCTCTTTTATTGTTCTATTTTAAGTATTAAATGCATGAAATAGCCTGACCTGTGGTGGCGCAGTGGATAAAGTGTCAACCTGGAAACGCTGAGGTCGCTGGTTCAAAACCCTGGGCTTGCCTGGTCAAGGCACATATGGGAGTTGATGCTTCCTGCTCCTCCCCCCTTCTCTCTCTCTCTCTCCCCACTCTATAATGAATAAATAAAATCTTTAAAAAAATTTTTTTTTTAAATGCATGAAATAATAAACTACCTTTTGGTATATTGTAAAGCCAGTAACCATGGCCACCATCACAGCCGCCTGGCCCTTGCAGGTTCACATTAGATTAAGACAGTCGGTAATGAAACAACTGAGCCAAGAACTGGTGGGCCATTAGCTTTAATCCTAGCTTGCACCTGGCAGGCAAGAAATATAAAAAGTGGGAAAACATTTCCCTTTCCATTCAGGGCTCTCAAAGCTACTGACTTATCTGAGTTTCCTAGAATCAAAGGTTCTACCTTACCAGCCTTATTCACCCCTGTTCCCCATCTCCTTCTCCCTGCACAAACTCTGCACAAACTGGCTTCTCCTTCAGCACTCCACCATCTTGGCTGCCTCTCCTGGCCTCCTCCATGTGGTCTTTCTCTGCTGTCTTCTCTCTAATGCTAATCTCAGGAACCAAGAGAGTCTATTTTTTTTATTTATTGATTTTTAAAGGGGGGAGAGAGAGAGAGAGAGAGAGAGAGAGAGAGAGAAAGGGGAGGAGCAGGAAGCATCAACTCCCATATGTGCCTTGAACAGGCAAGCCCAGGGTTTTGAACCGGCGACCTCAGCATTTCCAGGTTGACACTTTATCCACTGCGCCACCACAGGTCAGGTGGGACCCCTGCTTTATAGAGTACGGGAAAGAGAAAGGTTGAGGGTGGCTGTAAGACTCGGGGCTGGACAGCTGGAAGGATGGGGCAGCCATCCCCTTAGATGGAAATGGCTACATCCTGGGGGGCAACATCAAGAGTTCAGATTTAGGCCTGCCCTCTGGTGGTGCAGTGGATAGAGTGTCAACCTGGAATGCTGAGGTCGCCAGTTCAAAACCCTGGGCTTGCCTGGTCAAGGCACATATGGGAGTTGATGCTTCCTGCTCTTCTTCCCTTTTTGCTCTCTCTCTCTCCCCTCACCAAAATAAATTTTAAAAGGAGATAGTTTAAAAAAAAAATCATCCTAGAGCCTGACCGGGCAGTGGCGCAGTGGATAGAGTGTCGGACTGGGATGCGGAAGACCCAGGTTCGAGACCCCGAGGTCTCCAGCTTAAGCGAGGCCTCATCTGGTTTGAGCAAAAGCTCACCAGCTTGAGCCCAAGGTCGCTGGCTCGAGCAAGGGGTTACTTGGTCTGCTGAAGGCCCATGGTCAAGGCACATATGAGAAGGCAATCAATGAACAATTGAGGTGTTGCAATGCGCAACGAAAAACTAATGATTGGTGCTTCTCATCTCTCCGTTCCTGTCTGTCTGTCCCTGTTTATCCCTCTCTCTGACTCTCTCTCTGTCTCTGTAAAAAAAAAAAAAAAAATCATCCTAGAGTCCTCAAAGGAATTGTAAAACTGTTGTTTAAATGTATTTGATAAAAATGATAAATGTGGCACTATTGAGTAATGCATGAAGGAAAAAAAAAAACTAAAAAAAAAAAAAAAAGAGTTCAGATTTAGCCCTGAGCAGATAGCGTGGTTGGTTTGTGTCATCCCGATATGTGAAGGTTGCAGGTTTGATCCCCAGTCAGGGCACATAAAGGAACAGATCAATGTTTCTGTCTCTCAATCTCTCTAAAAAATAATAATAAATAAATAAATTAGAAGTTCTCTTTAAAAAAAAAAAATCCAGGGTTTAGAGATGCCAACAGATTGTCACATGGAAATGTTTTACATTTCCTGCAGTAGTTGTTAAAACTCCAGAAGGAAGGCTGGTGCATATCATTTGAAATAGTCTGAATGTGACCCACTTACTCCTTCCAACCTCTGGTGCAGCTGAGCCTTGGCATTGAGAGGTTGATAATCCTCTCCTCCCCTCCACGCTGGGCCTCCCATCTGGCACAACACCTTCCCCAGGTGTCAGCTGTGCTAGAAACTGCTCATCCCAGGCTCAGACATGTGTTTGACCTTAAACCGCCTCTGGGAGGTGGTGGGGACAGGGCCCTTGTCCACATCCGGGCCCATGGAAGCTCCTGCTGGTCGCTGGGGCAGAGTTGGGTGCAGATGTTTGCTTTACAACACAGAGAATTGCGCCCACCCCCAGGGCACAGCTCCACACCTGTTCTCTTCCCTCCTGCCCAGGTGCAAAGAGCAAAAGAACACCCACTCACCAAGGTCATAACCTGATGGGGGTGGGGAGAAGGAAGGGAGGGAAAGGAAGAAAAGCTCAAAGAATACAGGGTTTGAATCAGCACAGTCTGACCCAACTTTCTTGCATACGCAGTTATATTATATATCCGTGCTGCTCAGTACCAGGGCCACCAGAACACGTGGCTGTTGAGCACTTAAAATGTTACTGGCGTTACTGAAGAACTAAAGTCCTAATTTAATTTAAATTTAAGTAGCCACATGCACTTAGTGGCTACCTTGTTGTTGTATTGTTATTGTTGTTTTAAAATTTTCCATTGATTTGAGCCTTGACCTGTGGTGGGTGGTGCAGTGGATAAAGTGTTGACCTGGAATGATGAGGTTCTTGGTTCAAAATCCAGCATTTACCTGGTTAAGGCACATATGGGAGTTGATGCTTCCTGCTCCTCCCTCCCTTTTCTCTCTCTCTCTCTTCTCACTAAAATAAATTAATAAAATTTAAAAATAAATAAATAAGTAAATAAATTTTCCATTGATTTGAGACAAGAAGGGAGAGAAAGAGAGAAGGATCAACTCACTGTTCCATTTTTTAAAAAGATTTTTGTTTTAAAGATTTTATTTATTGATTTTACACAGAGAGGAGGGGGTGTAGAATGAGAAGTATCAACTTATAGTTGCTTCACTTTAGTTGTTCATTGATTGCTTGTCTTATGTGCCTTGACCAGGCAAGCCCAGGATTTTGAACCAGAGACCTCAGCGTTCCAAGTTGATGCTTCATCCACTGAGCTATCACAGGTCAGGCTTAAGATTTTATTGATTGATTTTAGAGGGAAACAGGGAGTGAGATTATAGTTACTTCACTTTAGTTGTTCATCAATTGCTTCCCGTATGTGCCTTGATCAGGCAAGCCCGGTGTTTCGCATCCACGACCTTAACATTTCAGGTTGACACTTGACCCACTGCGCCACCAAGGGTCAGGCTTCTTTCTTTATCAGTAAAGAAAATTTATTTAGAAAGCCACAGCCCTGTTAAGTTAGAGCCTCGATATCCCGGTCAGGGTACATACAAGAATCAACAAACGAGGCCCTGACCTGTTCAACAGTCAGTGAGAATGTAGTCCCCACGCACCGCGATCCGCGGTCAGGGCACGAATGGAAAGAGACCAAGGAATGCACCAACCAAGTGAAACAACACGTGAATGTTTCCTTCTCTGTCACTCTCTCCCCCTCCTTCTCTCTGTCTTTTTAAAAATCAAGCAATAATTTTTTTTAATAATAATTTCAAAAAAGGAGAGAAAGAAAAAAAAATATCCACTCAAATAAAATAAACCCAAAGGACCCAGCAGGCTTTGCAGCATCTAGCTCTCCTCAAATACATGAGGTGTGCAAATTGCTAAAGGGATGCAAATCAGCCCATGTTTGGGGGCACAAAAGCTCAGACCTTCTGGTCACACCCAGAGTCTTTCTAGGCTGCGGGTGTGTGTGTGTGGGGGGGGGGGGGTGGAAACTGAGCGACAGGAGGGACTTGGGAAGAACGAGTGTTGGGTGGGGGGTGGGGCCAGCCAGCTGGTGTCGCCAACCCAGGACATCAGCTGGCTGGCGGGCTGGCGCTGAAACAATGAGGAGGGGCCTGGTCAGAACCCGCTTCCCGCCACACCCGGCGCTCTCCTCGCACCGCGGCCAGCTGCTGTGGGCCTTTTCCCTAGTCCCGGCGGAGGCCTGTGGGGAGCTAGTGGAGGATGCCGGGGGAGGTCTCTCTGGAGTGACCTAGGTGGGAGACGGGGGAGTCGTGAACTTTCCTGGAGGTCTCCCCGGTGCGGACTTGGAGCGGGGAGATTTGCATACATCCTTCCATTTGCTCCTCCCAAGGTCCCCCTGGTAATAATAATAATGATCACTCTTAACAATAGTAAGCAAGGGGCTCCTGCTGAGCTGGCCTGGCTGGAGCCGAAGGCTTTATCTTAGTTAATCCTCCAGATTGCCTTAGGAACCGAGGAGTTTTGTTTTTTTTTTCATTTTTATTTATTGATTTCAGCAAGAGAGGAATGAGGGAGACAGGAACATGGAGCTGTCCCTGCATCAGCGCTTCGGGATGAAGCTCTAACCGAGCGCGGATCCAGCCAAGGCAGGCACCAAGGACTGAAGGGGACGGGCTCACAGTGCTCAAGTGATTGGCCCAACATCACAGACTCAAAAGCAAACATCCCTGCTTTTTATTTCATTTTTAAAAATTTATTTATTGATTTTAGTGAGAAAGGGAAGAAAAGGGAGAGGGGGAGAGAGAGAGAGAGACATCGATTTGTTGTTCCATCCATCCGTGCATTCCTTGGTTGTTGTTGTTTTTTTTCTTGGTTGATTCTTTTATGTGCCCTGCCCGGGAATCGCACCCACAACCTTGGCATGTCCCGATGACGCTGCATCCTATTTAACTACCCGGCCAGGCTCTACTATCTGTCCGTTCATAGAAAGAGTTTGCCCACCCCTACCCTGCTTTTTAACACTAGACATGGCTTCCGGGGGCAGACGGGGGAACTCAAACCCACCGTCTCCTGAGGCTCCTCCTCCCTCTGGCATGTCCTGACCCTGGGCAGCTCTTTCCCCTAGGTCCTCAGCCATCCTGCCAGCAGGAGTACGGTATGGTATTCATGCATTCATTCCACAAGTTGTGTGGTGGACCTACTTGTGTGCCAGATACTTGTCTAGGCATGAGGTAGAAAGCAGGCGCGGTCCTTATTTACAGATATCAATCAATCACCCTGCACATCTTTCAATACAAAAGGTACAGAGAGAGGAAGAAAAGAAATAAAGCCGGACCTGAGGTGGCACAGTGGATAAAGCCTCGACCTGGAAGGCTGAGGTCACAGGTTTGAAACCCCAACTTGACAGGTCAACACACAAGAAGCAACTACTCCAAGTCAGTGCTTCCTGCTCCTCCCCCCTTTCTCTCAATCTCTCTCTTTCTCGCTCTCTGCCTCTCTCTCTCTCTCTCTTGCCCTTCCCTAAAATGAATAAATAAAAAATAAAAATAAATAAATAATAAAAGGTACAGAGAGTTGTGAACAGGGTTCTGGGAAGTTAAAGAGAATTTGACGGGGGAGACAAGTTAATCTGAGAGAGTTTCCTGGAGGAAGTGATGGTAAGTAACATTTGAAGTCTGAAAGATTCGTAGGTTCCAGGTCCTAGGATACCATCTTTTGGACTCACCTTTCCCCCTACCCCTTCACTTTATTTATTTTTATTGATTGATTTGAGAGAGAGAAACATTGATTAGTTGTTCCACTTATTTATGCTTTTTTTTTTTAATTTTATTTATTCATTTTAGAGAGGAGAGAGAGAAAGAGAGGAGAGAGAGACAGGGGGGAGGAGCTGGAAGCATCAACTCCCATATGTGCCTTGACCAGGTAAGCCCAGGGTTTTTAACCAGCGACCTCAGCATTTCCAGGTCGACGCTTTATCCACTGCGCCACCACAGGTCAGGCAATTTATGCATTCTTTTTTTTTTTTTTTAATTTTATTTATTTATTTATTCATTTTAGAGAGGAGAGGGAGGGAGAGACAGAGAGAGGAGAGATAGAAAGAGAGAAGGGGGGAGGAGCTAGAAGCATCAACTCCCATATGTGCCTTGACCAGGCAAGCCCAGGGTTTCGAACCGGCAACCTCAGCATTTCCAGGTCGACGCTTTATCCACTGCGCCACCACAGGTCAGGCCAATTTATGCATTCTTGATTGATTCTTATTTTGTTGTTTTAATTGGTTGATTCTTTTTTTTTTTTTTTTTTTTACAGAGACATCCAGAGATAGGGACAGAGAGACAGGAACAGAGAGAGGCAAGAAGCATCAATCATCAGTTTTTCGTTGTGCATTGCAACACCTTAGTTGTTCATTGATTGCTTTCTCATATGTGCCTTAACCGCAGGCCTTCAGCAGACCGAGTAACCCCTTGCTCAAGCCAGCAACCCTGGGTCCAAGCTGGTGAACTTTGCTCAAATCAGATGAGCCCGCGCTCGAGCTGACAGCCTTGGGGTCTCGAACCTGGGTCCTCCACATCCCAGTCCGACGGTCTATCCACTGTGCCACCGCCTGGTCAGGCTAATTGGTTGATTCTTGTATGTGCTTTGATCCCTCGGGGATCAAACCTGCAACCTTGATGTATGAGGACGATGCTCAAACCAACTGAGCTACCTGGGCCAGGTTCTCCCCACACTTCATTTTAATTCTTTTCCTTCATCTAAGAGCCTAGATCTTGGACTCAGATGAGTCCTCTGTTGTAGGGAGAGAGGCACAGTGAGGAAGGGGAGAGGCACTCGCCTTTCCATAATGAATTGGAGCATTGAGTGAGACAGAGTATGCTAGAGAAAGTAGTGGATAGGTTGGTACTCACTATTTTAAAAATGATTAGACCTGTGGTGGCGCAGTGGATAAAGCGTCGACCTGGAAATGCTGAGGTCGCCGGTTCGAAACCCTGGGCTTACCTGGTCAAGGCACATATGGGAGTTGATGCTTCCTGCTCCTCCCCCCTTCTCTCTCTCTCTCTCTCTCTCTCCCTCTCTCCTTTCTAAAATGAATAAATAAAATAAATTTTTTTAAATGATTATACGGTACCTTTATATATTGCAAGTTTTCATTCTGCAATGCATTCATTTATAAATATTCCACAAATATTTATTGACTATCTCCTGTGTGACAGGCACTGTCCCAGCCCTGGGGATACAGTAGTGAACAAGGCTGATAAAAATCCTTCCCTTAGAGTTGATGCTTCCTGCTCCTCTCTCCCCCTTCTCTCCCCCCCCCCTCACTCTCTCTCCTCTCTAAAAATTAATAAAAGAAAAATTTAAAAAAAAATCCTTCCCTTAGCCTGACCTGTGGTGGCCCAGTGGATAAAGCGTTGACCTGGAAGGCTGAGGTCACTCGCTGGTTTGAAAACCCCCGACTTGATGGGTCCACACAAGAGAAACAACCACCACCAGTTGATGCTTCCTGCTCCTCATCCCCATTTCTCTTTCTCTCTCTCCTCTCTCTCAAATCAATAAATAAAATCTTTAAAAATAAATAAATAAAAAGAAAAGAAAGAAAAAGAGAAGGAAAAAAAACTCGAAAAAATAAAAAAAATTCGGCCCCAGTGAAACTTCTTACATTCTAGTGCAGAAAGCAGTCAATAAGTAATGTATTTGATATGAAGTGGTGATAACCACCATGGAGAAAAAATAAAGCAGGAGCAGGTGGCAGACAGACCAACTGAAATAGGGAGGTGACAGTGAGAAAGTGACAATTTAACAGAGAGCTGAGTGACCTGCTGGCTGTCTGGGGAGGCCTGCATTGCTGGAACACTAAGATGCTATGAAATTCAAATCGATAGCATTCTCAAGTCATAAAATTCTAAGTAATAGAACTCTGGGGCCATGTAATGCTAATCAATACTTCTCTGGTACCATAAAAATCTAATCAATAGAATTCTCTGGTTGTGAATTCTAACTAATAGAACTCTGAAGCCATGAATTTCAAATGAATCAGGAACCTTTCCTATCAATGCCCCTAGGGAGCAAAATTCTCAGTGCTCCGTGGGAGTTAACCAGGTAAGGGAGGAAGAAAGCCCTGGGGAGGGGGAGACAAGTAGCACGTGCGAGGATCCTGTGGCAGGAAGGTGGAAAGGTTAGGAGCTAGGACCTGTCTTTCACCAAGCCATTTAATTGGTAAGACAGTCTATTGCAAAAGGATCTATTTCCCTACCTTTTTTTTTTTTTTTTTTTTTTCTGAAGCTGGAAACGGGGAGAGACAGACAGACTCCGGCATGCGCCCGACCGGGATCCACCCGGCACGCCCACCAGGGGCAACGCTCTGCCCACCAGGGGGCGATGCGACGCCCCGGTGGGGCTTCGCTCTGCAGCGACCAGAGCCACTCTAGCGCCTGGGGCAGAGGCCAAGGAGCCATCCCCAGCGCCCGGGCTATCTTTGCTCCAATGGAGCCTTGGCTGCGGGAGGGGAAGAGAGAGACAGAGAGGAAGGGGGGGGGGTGGTGGAGAGGCAAATGGGCGCTTCTCCTATGTGCCCTGGCCGGGAATCGAACCCGGGTCCCCCACACGCCAGGCCGACGCTCTACCGCTGAGCCAACCGGCCAGGGCCTATTTCCCTACCTTTGAGTGATAACACCAGGGTTTCCACAGCAGAGAGGCTGGTGAAAATAGAATATTCGGAGGCACACCTGGGCTGAGCCAGGCCCCATTTCCAGGTCTCCCTCCAACCAGGCCTGTGGCCTCTATAGTCCTCTCCTGCCGCAATGACTCAGAGGACTCGGACTCGGGAGTGACTGTGTTAGGGCCTCAGTTCTACCTCTTCTTAATCGTAGCTATAAAGTGGCATTGTCCTAGACTCCTCCTTCCCTCCTCCCCTCCTCCACATTTATTATTCGTTTCTTCTTTCAATATTATTATTAATAATAACAGTGGCTGCCATTGATGGTATTAGCCATAAAACCAAGTGTCAACATACAAAATGTCCAAAACTGCCTGGTGGAGTAGCTCATTTGGTTAGAACGTTGTTCCGATATGCCAAGGTTGCAGGTACCATCCCTGGTTAGGGCACACACAAGAAGCAACCAATGAATGTATAAACAGGTAAAAACAACCTGTCATTAGCCTAGCTAGATGTGGCTATTGAACACTTGAAATGTTGCTAATGTGAGGAACTGAATTGTTAATTTTTTTTTTTTTAGATTTTATTTATTGATTTTACAAAGAGGGGGGAGGTGGTGGAATGAGCAGTTGCTTCACTCTAGCTGTTCATTGGTTGTTTGTCATATGTGCCTTGACCGGGCAAATCCAGGGTTTCCAAATCCGTGACATCAGTGTTCCAGGTCAATGCTCTATCCACTGTGCCACCACAGGCCAGGCTGAACTGTTAATTTTCTTTAACTACAAATAACTACCCATAGAAAATGGCTACTGTATTGACTAGTGAAGATCTAGAGAGAAAAAGTCTGTCAAATGAACACAAAGAGAGTCTGGAGAGGCTTTGGTTAGAAATAAATGACAAAGATTTATGCCTGACCTGTGGTGACACAGTGGATAAAGCATCGACCTGGAACGCTGAGGTCGCTGGTTCAAAACCCCGGGCTTGCCTGGTCAAGGCACATATGGGAGTTGATGCTTCCTGCTCCCCCACCTTCCCCTCTCTGTCTCTCTCTCTCCCCTCTCTAAAACGAATAAATAAAATCTTAAAAAAGAAAAAAATTTATTCAAGGGTTTTAGAATTTGCAAATTCAGAACACAGCTAGACAGAAATCTTTGAAACAAGAAAGAAAAGTTAACAGTTCTTATAGTAAAAAATACATTCTGGAGACTGTAATCAGTTTTGTGTTCTTAGCCCAAGGGTTGGTCCAGGATGGTTATCAGTCAGATGTCAGCTGGTCTAGATGACAGATGCCAGGTGGTCTAGAGAATGGGTGCCGGGAGGTCTGGTCAGGTCTGGGGGTCTGGATAATGGACGTTAGGTAGATGTCAGGTGGTCTGGATACACAAGTCCTTCAGGGGGCAACCCGAGAGTTATCTGGAGGTCTGGTGTTTGTCCAGATACTGACACGACGAAATGATGTATATCTAAGCATCGATGCAGGGCCGAAAGGTTCAAATGTTTCTCCAGGAGAGTTAAAACAAGAATAGAATTATTTCCTCATGCTTCACCCTACTTGATTCTAGTAATTTAGCAGTTTGACTATAGTGACTCCATTTTATTTCTTCACTCTGTTCCTAAATCCAAACTTCTCACAGCATTCAAGACCTTAGGTTTTGGATCAAGAACTTGCAGACTGACCTCTGGTGTAACAGACACAGAATGAGGGCTTTGGAGTCGGACAGATCTGGACGCACATCTGTGTCTAGCAGCTGTGTGGCTTTGGGCACGTTACTGAACCTCTCTACACCGCCAAGTCCTGTCCTTACTAGTGGAATGAGACTAAGAAGATTTTCTACTTCATAGGCTTCATTAGATTCTACATTCAGTCCCTTAGGATACTGCTTGCACTCCGTACTCCAGGCTTCTTTGCTGCTGTTCCATCCCCTCTGTCTTTCCCTTCCCTCTGCATCTGTGCAAACGGAGTTCTTGGGAGGGTTTAACTTGCCCGAATTCCCTCAGGAAGCATCAGGCAGACTAATGTCTAAGTTGCCAGGTCTCTTTACTCTTTAGGCTCCACCGCCTGACAGCTATATGACCTTGGGCAAGTTCCCCAACCTCTCTGAGCTTGGTTTTCGCTTCTTCAAGATGGAAAGGAGAACCATCAATCTTATCTCACAGCATTATATGGTTAAATGAGACAGTGTGTGTGTGTTTAAGATAATGAGAAGTTCTCAAGGTTAGCTGTTACTGTTGTTCTCTTTTTTTTTCTTCCTGAAGTTGGAAACAGGGAGGCAGTCAGACAGACTCCCGCATGCGCCTGACTGGGATCCACCTGGCACGCCCACCAGGGAGCGATGCTCTGCCCCTCTGGGGTGTCACTCTGTTACAACCAGAGCCATTCTAATGCCTGGGGCAGAGGCCACAAAGCCATCCTCAGCGCCCGGGCCAACTTTGCTCCAATGGAGCCTTGGCTGCGGCAGGGGAAGAGAGAGACAGAGAGGAAGGAGAGGGGGAGGGGTGGAGAAGCAATGGATGCTTCTCCTGTGTGCCCTGGCTGGGAATCGAACCCAGGACTTCTGCACGCCAGGCCGACGCTCTACCACTGAGCCAACCGGCCAGGACCTGTTGTTCTCTTGTTATTAGAAATACAGGGTTCTTTCCTCTGCATTTAAAGAATGGTTTGTAGCCCTGGCCAGGTAACTCAGTTGGTTAGAGCATCTTCCTGATATGTCACAGTTGTGGGTTTGATCCCCGGTCAGGGCACATATAAGAAACAACCAATGAATGCATAGGTAGGTAGAACAATAAAATTAGTCTCTCTCTCTCTCTCTCTTTCTCCCTTTCTTTCTCTCAAATCCATTAAAGTAAAATTTAAAAAAGAATATTTTGTGGTCTGAGGCTTAATTCTAAGATCTAAACTGGCCTTCATTTCTCTCTGGTGGCCTGGAGTCTGGAGGAGGTGATAAATGGGTAGGAGACTTGAGCAGATGCCGGGAGTCCAGAGGTGGGATGTCCTGGGGCCACTTCTTGGTGTGTGTGTATGTGTGTGTGTGTGTGTGTGTGTGATGTGTGTGTGATGTGTGTGTGTGTAGGGGTGGGGACAACAAATACGGCTCTTTTATTTTATTTTTAAAATTTTTATTCATTGATTTTTAGAGAGAGAGAGAGGAAGGGAAAAAGAGAAATATGAATTTTTCATTCCACTTATTTATACATTAAATGGTCAATTCTTGTATGTGTCCTGACCAGAGATCAAACCCACAAGCTCGACGTGTTGGGATAAAGCTCTAACCAACTGAGCTACCAGGGCAGGCTCTTCTATGGACTCACCCGGGTTATCTGGTGCCTGGGCAAGGGTCTACCCGGCTTGGGGCTGGATGGGCCTGGGAGGAGGCTTTGGGGGCCCAGAAGGCCAAGGTGTAGGTCACACAGGAACACCTGGGGAAGCAAACTGGGGAAGGGGCCTCTGATGATCTCAGAGATGGCCTGCAAGTCACAACCCTGAGAGTCCCCCAACATGGTGCCTAAGGACTGGGGACAGGTCAGCGTCCAAGTCAAATGGGAATCCCTGCCCTGGGTTCTGCCCAGACTGGAAGGAAGGAGGGTTTACATGAAGGACAGCAGAAAAGACAGCCTGCTGAGAGGCAGCGCATGTCCAGAATGTGCACTGGTTCGGAGTCCGGCTCTGTTCTGGGTTTGAATCCCGAGTCTTCCACACTTAGGTAGGTGGTTGCAACTCTCCAGACACAGAGACCAGACGCTATTATTAGTCTTGTGACTTTGGGCAAATCCCCTGACTTATCTGAGACTCTTGCCAAATCTGTGAGCAAGAAGTATACCTACTCATCCACAGTGCTGCAATGACTCCTTGAGCCTACGCACGAACATTTCTGTGGAGTCCCCCCCCCCCAGAAGCGGAATCACTAGGTAGCGAGACGGGAGCATCTGCAATTTTCCTCGAGCCCTGTGCTCTTTCTAGACCACCTCCCTGCCTCCCAGCAGGGGAGAATTTCCCTCCAGGGCCACCAGAGCAGACAGCAGGAACTGCCCGGGCTTTGCCCACACCGGCTGCCTGCCCACCCGCCCACTCTCTCTTGTTCTGGCAGATTAACAGTGACCTGTGACCCTGACAGGCTGGCCACACTCCTGGCCAATTTCAGCCTATCGAAAGGAGTCCCCAGGGGCGGTCAGGGCTCAGGGATGTGTTGGCCAGATGGGCCTGGGAGGTCTTGGGTTGGCTTATCCCAGGAGGCAGAGCAGGTGGGCAGCCTCTAGCGCCCCCCTCCTCTTCCCCATCATGCATCACTGGCTGGAGCTGGAGCCAGATGGTGGGGATAGGGCGGCCTTGCAGCTTCTGGCCTGACAATGGATCCTCTATACTGCCTCCCCACCCTGACCAGCTTGGCTGGTCTAGTCTCCGACTGCCTAATCAACTCAGCCCTGGCCTGTCTAACCCTGGGCAGACTTTCTGCCAGACTGTCCCTTCCCCCATCCTAGGCTTTCTTGGAAAGCCTTAGACTTGGAAACTCACTTATCCACCTGAGAGTGGGCAGGTATGACGAAGGCAGTGTCACTCCACGGTTATCATGGGTCATAGAGCAAATGCAATGGGCCAGGAGGGACTGTGGCAAACAGTCAGACCTCATCACTGACTGGTCCCTGTGATTACTGCAGGGAGGGAAACTGAGGCCTAGAGAAGAGAGTGCTTGCAGAAGAGACTCATAGTTAGGAGAAAAGCCTTGGGAGTCAGGCCACATGAATTAATTGCAGATCTGCTACGGAGAGGAAGTCCTTGGGCGGATCTCCTAACTCATTCCTGATTTGAAATGGGGTTGGGGAGGGGAGGGTCCCTGGGCGTCAGCAGTTGATTGGGTCAGGCCTGGAGTTCTCCCTAAGGATTCCACCAGTTACAATCGTGTAACATTCTTGGCTGTGATTCAGTTTTCTTTTGTGTGTGTGTGTGTGTGTGGTGACAGAGAGACAGAGAGAGGGACAGATAGGGACAGGAAGGGAGAGATGCAAAGCATCATTTCTTCGTTGCAGCTCCTTAGTTGTCCATTGATTGCTATGAGTCCAGGTGAGTCCATAGAAGAGCCTGCCCTGGTAGCTCAGTTGGTTAGAGCTTTATCCCAACATGCCGAGCTTGTGGGTTTGATCTCTGGTCAGGGCACATACAAGAATTGACCATTTAATGTCTAAAGAAGTGGAACGACAAGTTGTTCTTATATGTGCTATGTGTTTTGAGTGGGGGTGCTACAGCAGAGCGAGTGACCTTGGGCTCAAGCCAGTGATCATGGGTCGTGTCTATGACCCCACGCTCAAGCCAGCGATCATGGGTCATGTCTATGACCCCACGCTCAAGCCAGCGACGGGCTCAAGCCAGCGATCATGGGTCATGTCTATGACCCCACGCTCAAGCCAGCGACGGGCTCAAGCCAGCGATCATGGGTCATGTCTATGACCCCACGCTCAAGCCAGCGACGGGCTCAAGCCAGCGATCATGGGTCATGTCTATGACCCCACGCTCAAGCCAGCGACGGGCTCAAGCCAGCGATCATGGGTCATGTCTATGACCCCACGCTCAAGCCAGCGACGGGCTCAAGCCAGCGATCATGGGTCATGTCTATGACCCCACGCTCAAGCCAGCGACGGGCTCAAGCCAGCGATCATGGGTCATGTCTATGACCCCACGCTCAAGCCAGCGACGGGCTCAAGCCAGCGATCATGGGTCATGTCTATGACCCCACGCTCAAGCCAGCGACGGGCTCAAGCCAGCGATCATGGGTCATGTCTATGACCCCACGCTCAAGCCAGCGACGGGCTCAAGCCAGCGATCATGGGTCATGTCTATGACCCCACGCTCAAGCCAGCGACGGGCTCAAGCCAGCGATCATGGGTCATGTCTATGACCCCACGCTCAAGCCAGCGACGGGCTCAAGCCAGCGATCATGGGTCATGTCTATGACCCCACGCTCAAGCCAGCGACGGGCTCAAGCCAGCGATCATGGGTCATGTCTATGACCCCACGCTCAAGCCAGCGACGGGCTCAAGCCAGCGATCATGGGTCATGTCTATGACCCCACGCTCAAGCCAGCGACGGGCTCAAGCCAGTGATCATGGGTCATGTCTATGACCCCACGTTCAAGCCAGCGACCCTGTGCTCAAGCTGGTGAGCCTGTGCTCAAGTCGGTGACCTCAGGGTTTCGAATCTGAGTCCTCTGTATCCTAGTCTGATGCTTTATCCACTGCGCCACCGCCTGGTCAGGCTCAGTCTTCTTACCTATAAAATGGGTTCAATAATAGTAGTTACTTCATAGGATGCTATGAGGACTGACTAAGTTATCTCCTGGAAAGTTTATGGACCATATTCAGTAAGTATTAGTTATTTTTGGGAGGGTAGGGGAGGAGTTTGGGGAAGGTCACTGCCAAGGACTTATTGGAGTGGGCCCTGGACGCACCTCTTTTTTTTTTTTTTAGAATTTATTTATTTTTTTTAGATTTTATTTATTCTTTTTTTTTTTTTTAGATTTTATTTATTCATTTTAGAGAGAGAAGACAGAGAGAGAGAAAGAGGGAAGAGCAGAAAGCATCAACTCCCATATGTGCCTTGACTAGGCAAGCCTGGGGTTTTGAACCAGCAACCTCAGCATTCCAGGTCGATGCTTTACCCATTGCGCCACCACAGGTCAGACTCCTAACTCTGGTTATGTGAGTCTCTCCTTGTCTCGGCTAGGCTTTGAAGTGTCTCCAAATCAGATGTCTTGAAGTATAGCTGAGGGGAGAAAGGGGGAAGGGAGGCCCTGGGTGGCCAGGAGCCCTGGGTCCCCTTCCAGGTGCTGCCTCTAGTTTGCTTGTGACTCTCGGGCTCTGGAGAGTGGACAGTTTGGTTCCAGCATTTCTCAGGATCAAGCTTCTCTCTGACATGGGCAAGAGCATGTGCCAGGGGAGGTGGGTGGGGCAGAAGTGGACTGTGGTGAACCACAGGACTGCAGCCAGGCCCGCTCTCCTGGGGCGGGAGAGCCTGCCTCCAGGAGTCCCTCTCCACACTTTTTTTTTTTTTTTGTATTTTTCTGAAGCTGGAAACGGGGAGAGACAGTCAGGCAGACTCCTGCATGCGCCCGACCGGGATCCACCCGGCACGCCCACCATGGGGCGACGCTCTGCCCACCAGGGGGCGATGCTCTGCCCCTCCAGGGCGTCGCTCCGCTGCAACCAGAGCCACTCTAGCGCCTGGGGCAGGGGCCAAGGAGCCATCCCCAGCGCCCGGGCCATCTTTGCTCCAATGGAGCCTTGGCTGCGGGAGGGGAAGAGAGAGATAGAGAGGAAGGAGGGGGGGAGGGGTGGAGAGGCAGATGGGCGCCTCTCCTGTGTGCCCTGGCCGGGAATCGAACCCGGGACTTCTGCACGCCAGGCCGACGCTCTACCACTGAGCCAACCGGCCAGGGCCTCCACGATTTTTGATTGGCTTCTTGATGCCAGATGAAGTCTATTAATATCAAAGTAATGAGGTAATTACTGTGATTTGGAAAAATTACTAGTGAGTGCTTTTGAGGGAATTTCAGATCAGAGAGGAGCGTGAGTGAAACATCTGTGAGGAAAGGGGTGAAAGGTTGTTCTAGATGCAGCACGAGGCTGTGTCAGCCCCGGGCCCAGGGGTGCTCCCTCCAAAGCTTGGGACTCCTGGAGTGAGTAATCATCAGTAGGGGGGCGTGGATCTCCCAGCTCTGGGTCTGTGTGTGTTTATGTTGGGTGGGGGTTGGGAGAAGGACTAGGGGGAGTGGGATTTCCAGACCCTAGGATTACCCTAGCTGCAGATTCCAAGGTGATGGACAAACCCTAGACCAAGGAGTCAATTCCCTTTTTATACCCAGCCTGTAACTCCTCTGTTAGGTCACCAAAGGAGGGACACACGGGCCTGATGAGTCTTATACAAAATTTATTTATGCATCTGCAAACAGATGGACCGAGACCCTAGTGGCTCTAACCCTGAACATCTGGAGATTCAAGCCTTTATAGGGTTAGTAACAAGGCTACTCAGTGGTTAGCGTTGGGGAGATCCTGCAGTCACGATGGTTGATCACTAAGCAACACTGTTCGTTTAAGTGATGAGAGGAGAGCTATGGGAACTGCCCTGGAGCCAAATCACTTAAAGCTTCTGCTGATTGAGGTTTTGAAGGGGTGCTGCACCTGAACCTACCAGGCTTGTAGTATCTCCAAGTGTCTGGCAGAAGCAAAAATGCAAATCCTCTAGAGAAAAATAACAGAATAATCATAATATTGCATATCAACCAATTATAAACTATTCCAAAAAGTTACTAGAATTCCAAGGAAATGAGCCACTATAAGCAAGAGTCAGCAGGAGCAATAAGCAATCAATTTAGCCTAACTGGGCGGTGGCGCAGTGGATAGAGCGTCGGACTGGGATGCAGAGAACCCAGGTTCAAGGCCCCGAGGTCGCCAGCTTGAGCGAGGGCTCATCTGGTTTGAGCAAAAGCTCACCAGCTTGGACCCAAGGTCGCTGGCTCCAGCAAGGGGTTACTTGGTCTGCTGCAGGCCCATGGTCAAGGCACGTATGAGAAGGCAATTAATGAACAATTAAGGTGTTGCAATGCTCAGTGAAAAACTAATGATTGATGCTTCTCATCTCTCCGTTCCTGTCTGTCTGTCCCTGTCTATCCCTCTTTCTGACTCTCTCTGTCTCTATAAAAAAAAAACAACACAAAAAACAAAACAGGCCTGACCTGCGGTGGCACAGTGGTTAAACCGTCGACCTGGAATGCTGAGGTCACCGGTTCGAAACTCCAGGCTTGCTTGGTCAAGGCACATATGGGAGTTGATGCTTTCTGCTCCTCCCTCTCTTCTCTCTCTCTCTCTTTCTTTCTGTTTCCTCTTTCTAAAACGAATAAACTAAACAAAAAAATAAAAAAAATAAAAGAAAAACAAAACAAAAAAAACCCCAATCAATTTAGACCTTTGGGACTTCAGATATTGTTATTATCAGGTACAGAATATAAAATAACTATGCAAATTCTAGAAAAAAATTAGCAAAAAGTAGAAGACTAAAAATAACTAGGCAGTCCTTCTGGGGCCTCTAATCTGGCATGGACAAAGCAATAATGAAGCTTAAAAAACAAAAATAACTTGGGATGGCGAACACACAATACAGTGTACAGATGATGTAAAGTTGTAAAACCTGTATAATTTTGTTAACCAGTGTCACCCCAATAAATTCAATAAAAAGGAAAAAGTTTATATATATAATATATATATAAAACTAGACAGCCTGACCAGGCGGTGGCACAGTGGATAGAGCGTCAGACTGGGATGCGGAGGACCCAGGTTCAAGACCCTAAGGTCGCCAGCTTGAGCACGGGCTCATTTGGTTTGAGCAAAGCTCACCAGCTTGGGTCCAAGGTCGTTGACTTGAGCAAGGGGTTACTGAGTCTGCTAAAGGCTTGCAGTCAAGGCACATATGAAAAAGCAATCAATGAACAACTAAGGTGTCGCAACGAAAAACTGATGATTGATGCTTCTCATCTCTCTCTGTTCCTGTCTGTCTGTCCCTACCTATCCCTCTCTATGACTCTCTCTGTCTCTGTAAAAAAAAATAATAATAATTAAAAAAATAAATAAAACTAGACATTTGAAAATAGAATCTGGAAATGACAGTCATTGAAATAAATACTAGGTGCATTATTTTTCTTAAATTTTATTTATTAATTTTTAGACAGAGAGAGGAAGAGAACATCGATTTGTTCCACTTAATTATGCATTCTTTGGTTGCTTCTTTTTTTTGCTTTTTAAAATTATAGATTTTTTAATACATTTTTTAAATTTAATTTTTTAACTTTTTAATTTTTTTTTTTTTACAGAGACAGAGAGAGAGAAAGTCAGAGAGAGGGATAGATAGGGACAGACAGACAGGAATGGAGAGAGATGAGAAGCATCAATCATTAGTTTTTCGTTGCGATACCTTAGTTGTTCATTGATTGCTGTCTCATATGTGCCTTGACTGCAAGCCTTTAGCAGACTGAGTGACCCCTTGCTCGAGCCAGTGACCTTGGGTCCAAGCTGGTGAACTTTGCTCAAACCAGATGAGCCCGTGCTCAAGCTGGCGACCTCGGAGTCTCAAAACCTGGGTCCTCCGCATCCCAGTCCGATGCTCTATCCACTGCGCCACCGCCTAGTCAGGCAAAATTTTAGATTTTTTTTTTCTTCAAAATTTTAGATTTTATTTATTCATTTTATAGAGGAGAGAGAGAGAGACAGAGAGAGAGTGTGCGCGAAGGGAGGTAGGAGCAGTAAGCATCAACTCTCATAGGTGCCTTGACCAGGCAAGCACAGGGTTTAAAACCAGTGACCTCAGCATTCCAGGTTGACTATATACACCCAAGCCACTGTGCCACCACAGGCCAGGCCACTTCTTCTTCTACTTTTTTTTTTTTTTAATTTATTTATAGAGAGAAAGGAAGGGAGGGAGAGACAGAAATATCGATCTGCTTCTGTATGTGCCCTCACTGGGGATAGAACCAGCAACTTTTGTGTATCAGGATGATGCCCAACTAACAGAGAGCCATCTGCCCACGGCTCTGCCTGCTTCTGGTATGTGTCCTGATGAGGAGTCAAACCCTCTGTCTTGGCGTATTGGGGTGACACTGTAACCAAAAGAGCTACCTGGCCTGGGCACAGTGGAACTGCTGAGCAGCAGATTCGATGAGTCTGAAAGTGAGTGAAGTATTACTGCATTGATTCAGGGAAAATCAATGGAGGGAAAGGAGATCAATGGAAAATCAAGATGGGAAAGAGTTTACTCCTGCCGGAAGGTAGGTAGTCGCTAGGGGGAGCCCTTTCAAATTTTACCAAGGAGCCTACTGACTCGTTGCTCAGTAGAAAGGATAATAATTGGCCTTAGATGATTATATAATCTCAGAATGAGCAAACACGCATCGATCTAAATGCATCTTGCCCAGCTGCGCTTGTTTTTAACTGCTGGAATTTCATGGTCGTGAATTGGGTCTATTCGAAGCCTCCCTCTGGAGGGTTGGGGAAACCCAACAACAAACCACCACCCACCTTCCCCAGGACGGCTTCATTGCCTGGTGCGGGGTGCCCCCTTGTGGAAAAATCCAGATATGCTACCTCTGCCGCCTCCACCCACAAGCTAGATTCCTAACTAGGGCACACACCCCAGCAACTTTTGCCTTCTCCTTCGCACCAGCCTTTACTGAGCCTGTCTTTCTGTCCCACGAGTTTAATTAACATTCTCTGGGTGCCTCCTAGGAAGTTCCAGACATGATCAGGACTTGGCCCCAACACCACCTACCTTCCGAGGGCTGGGCCCTGGATAGCCCACAGCAGAACTACCCTCTGCCTTGCGCTGTGCTCCCGTGGTTCGTTCTTGTTGCCCCGTCTGCCATCCTGCAGCCCCAGAGCTTGGCCCCACTCCTGCCTTTGTGATAGCTGCCATTGTCCTCCAGCTCTGAGCTGGTTTCCGTTATCAGAGGACGCCCTAGATTCGGAACTTCAGTGCTATTTACACTTGACAGCAAATAGCTATTGGTGTTGGTGTCAGGGAGTAGACCCAGCTGCATGACCCGGAGCAAGGCGCTTGCTCATGGACCTTCTGTGTTTCTTCACCTGTAAACTGGGGATGCTAATGACGCCTACGTCACTGGGTTGTCGTGAGGTGAAACGTGATCGGACGGCAGTCGCCCTAGCAACCAGGAAACCCAGGTAAGCCGAAGCTGCCATCATAGCCTGCCTCTCTCTCTGCCAATATGTGATTTCCCTGAGGACTCATCTTTGTCCCACCGTTCTGCCTGGAGCCTGGCGTCTTATTCAAACAGCATTTGTTTTGAGAATAACTTTGCCAAGTCCCACCTAATTCTCAGTCCCTTTGTTTTGCCCCTCAGAGGCTGTGTTAAGTGCACTTGGTGGGCGTTTCTCACTGAGAGCTGAAGGCCGGTGATAGTCACCTAGATTCTCTCTAGCACCTGGCCTGGCACTCGGCCAATCCCCAGGACAGGTCTGAATGGGTGCAGGTGTCACTGGCACAGGTGGGAGGTAGGTGAGAAGGCAGGTACACAGAGTGGGTGAAAGGGTGGGGAGTAGCAGCTAGCAAAAGGAGCCAGGCGTTCTACCAGCTTTCGGTGCTCTGCCTGCCCTTGACCTGGGTACTATCACCAGCCCAGGACATTTCATCATCCCTGGCACCTGCTCTGTGACTGTTGAAATGAGCTGAAGAGCCACCAAGGGCAGGATATTGAGGGCAAGGATTGGGAAAGAGAACCCAGACATGGTGGTTCTAGTGAGCAGGGGTAGGGAGGAGAAGAAAGGCAAGAGAGGGGGTGGCTGAGGTCACAAACAGCCCAGCTCATCTGGACTGTGTTTTAGGGAGAGGAGGCTGCACATACTTGTAGTGGGGACTGATTGCTAAGAGACTTGAATGCCAAGTCAAAAGATCAAACTTTATCTTTTTTATTATTATTATTGATTTTAGATCAAGAGGAAGAAACATTGACTTGTTGGTTGTTCCACTTATTATGCATTCATTGGTTGCTTCCCCCTCCCCCCAAGTTAGAAGCGAGGAGGCAGTCAGACAGACTCCCACATGCACCCAACCGTGATCCACCCAGCGTGCCCAGTAGGGGGCATTGCTCCCTTGTGGCTGGAGCCATTCTAGCACCTGAGGCGGAGGCCATGGGGCCATCCTTAGCGCCTGCGCCAGCTTTGCTCCAATGGAGCCTTGGCTGCGGAAGGGGAAGAGAGAGACAGAGAGGAAGGAGAGAGGGAAGGGTGAAGAAGCAGATGGGCGCTTCTCCAGTGTGCCTTGGCCAGGAATCCAACCCGGAACTTCCACATGCCAGGCTGACACTCTACCACTGAGTCCAGAACTGGCCAGGGCCTCATTGGTTGCTTCTTCTTCTTCTTTTTTTTTTTTTAAGATTTTATTTATCCATTTTTATTGGAGAGAGAGAGAGAGAGAGAGGAAAGAGATAGAGAGAACAGGGGGAGGAGCAGGAAGCATCAACTCCCATATATGCCTTGACCAGCAAGCCCAGGGTTTTGAACTGGTAACATCAGCATTCCAGGTCGACGCTTTATCCACTGCGCCACCACAGGTCAGGCTTCTTCTTCTTCTTTTTTTTTTAACTGAGACAGAGAGAGAGTCAGAGAGAGGGATACATAGGGACAGACAGACAGGAACAGAGAGAGATGAGAAGCATCAATCATTAGTTTTTTGTTGTGACACCTTAGTTGTTCATTGATTGCTTTCTCATATGTGGGGCTACAGCAGACCGAGTAACTCCTTGCTCGAGCCAGCGACCTTGGGTCCAAGCTGGTGAGCTTTTGCTCAAACCAGATGAGCCTGCGCTCAAGCTGGCAACCTTGGGGTCTCAAACCTGGGTCCTCCGCATCCCAGTT
Organism: Saccopteryx leptura; assembly: GCF_036850995.1. Taxonomy (NCBI): domain Eukaryota; kingdom Metazoa; phylum Chordata; class Mammalia; order Chiroptera; family Emballonuridae; genus Saccopteryx; species Saccopteryx leptura. Next base: position 213,395,437 of record NC_089507.1, on the reverse strand, counting down.
CGACGCTCTATCCACTGCGCCACCGCCTGGTCAGGCTGGTTGGTTCTTATATGTGCTCTGACCAGGGATTGAACACACAACTTTAATTTATCAGGACAACGCTCTAACCAACTGAGCACCCGGCTGGCAGGAGGGGGGGGGGGCATTGAAGTATCTTAGCTAAAGCGGTATGTTCACCGTGGCAATGTTTTGAAAGTCCCCTCTGGCCCTGGCCGGTTGGCTCAGCGGTAGAGCGTCGGCCTAGCGTGCGGAGGACCCGGGTTCGATTCCCAGCCAGGGCACATAGGAGAAGCGCCCATTTGCTTCTCCACCCCTCCGCCGCGCTTTCCTCTCTGTCTCTCTCTTCCCCTCCCGCAGCCAAGGCTCCATTGGAGCAAAGATGGCCCGGGCGCTGGGCATGGCTCTGTGGCCTCTGCCTCGGGCGCTAGAGTGGCTCTGGTCGCAATATGGCGACGCCCAGGATGGGCAGAGCATCGCCCCCTGGGGGGCAGAGCACCGCCCCTGGTGGGTGTGCCGGGTGGATCCTGGTCGGGCGCATGCGGGAGTCTGTCTGACTGTCTCTCTCTGTTTCCAGCTTCAGAAAAATGAAAAAAAAAAAAAAAAAGAGAGAAAAAAAAAAAAGAAAGTCCCCTCTGGCTGTTCCATTATGGGGAATGGACTATTGAGGGTTGGTTGGGGACAGGAAGTCCAGAGAAGAGGTCACCATAGTCTTCCAGGCCAGAGATGTTGGTGGCCAAGAACTAGGGGCTGGGGTGTGAGGATGGAAACGAAGGGAGGCTTGCTTGTGAGAATAATGTAGACACAACGTAAAGGTCTGGGGACCTCCTCTGTGCTCCCACAACTCCAGCTCAGAACTTTGTTCTTTTTTTTCTTTTTCTGAGATGGAGACAGGCACAGATAGGGACAGACAGACAGGAAGGGAGAGATGAGAAGCATCAATTGTTCATTGCGGCACCTTAGTTGTTCATTGACTGCTTTCTCATGTGTGCCTTGACCAGGGGGCTACAGCAGACAGAGTGACCCCTTACTCAAGCCAGCAACCTTGGACTCAAGGTGGCAACCTGGGGGTTTCAAACCTGGGTCCTCCACATCCCAGTCTGACACTCTATTCACTGTGCCACTGCCTGGTCAGGCAGAACTTTGTTCTTCCTGTGGCTCTAACTCCAGCCTCCTGTCTGCAGTCAAGCCCCCGTGCCCACCCAGAAGCCCCTGGCTCTCCATTACTGGCAAGGTACCACCCCAACCCCCTCTGGCCTGGCCATCTTGGCTCACCTCCAAACCCTTACACTTCGTGGTCCTACCTCCTGCTCCCTTTGTCTGCAGTATTCCCACTGCCTGTCCATCCCTCACATCTGTCTGGGACCCCTGCTCATCTTTCACAGTTCAAAGCAAACATCACCATCTTCAAGATGCCTTCCAGGACCCTGCAGGACCCTCCCCAGTACCTCCAAACCTTCAGCAAGTGGGGGGAGGACACATCCTATCCTTTTTATTTTTTAAGGTGTTAACTTTTACAACTCCATTGTAGAGTGAGGCAGGCAAGGGTGGGAAATTTTTTTTAATTTTTTATTTACTTATTTATTTTTAATTTATTCATTTTTTTAGAGAGGAGAGGGAGAGACAGAGAGAGAGAAGGGGGGAGGAGCTGGAAGCATCAACTCCCATATGTGCCTTGACCAGACAAGCCCAGGTTTTCGAACTGGCGACCTCAGCATTTCCAGGTCGACACTTTATCCACTGCGCTACCACAGGTCAGGTGGGAAATTTTTTTAAAGATTTTATTTATTTGTTTATTTATTTATTTATTTTTACAGAGACTGAGAGTGAGTCAGAGAGAGGGATAGACAGGGACAAACAGGAACGGAGAGATGATAAGCATCATTAGTTTTTCATTGCACGTTGCAACACTTTAGTTGTTCATTTATTGCTTTCTCATATGTGCCTTGACCGCGGGCCTTCAGCAGACCGAGTAACCCCTTGCTGGAGCCAGCGACCTTGGGTTTAAGCTGGTGGGCTTTTGCTCGAACCAGATGAGCCCACGCTCAAGTTGGCGACCTTGGGGTCTCGAACCTGGGTCCTCTGCATCCCAGTCCAACGCTCTATCCACTGCGCCACCGCCTGGTCAGACTATTTGTTTATTTACTTTCTATTTTTCTGAAGCGAGAAGCAGAGAGGCAGAGAGACAGACTCCCGCATGCACCCAACCGGGATCCACCCAGCATGCCCACTAGAGGGCGATGCTCTGCCCATCTGGGGCATTGCTCTGTTGCAACTGGAGCCATTCTAGCACCTGAGGCAGAGGCCATAAAGCTGTCCTCAGCGCCCGGGCCAACTTTGCTCCAGTGGAGCCTTGGCTGCAGGAGGGGAAGAGAGAGAGAGAGAGAGAGAAAGAGAAAGGAGAGGGGGAAGGGTAGAGAAGCAGATGGGCACTTCTCCTGTGTGCCCTGGCCAGGAATTGAACCTGGGACTTTCACACGCTGGGCCGACGCTCTACCAGTTAGCCAGCTGGCCAGGACCAAGATTTCATTTATTGAATAGAGAGAGAGAGAGGTAGTGGGGGAGGAGAAGAAAGTATCAACTTGTAGTAGTTGCTTCTTGTATGTGCCTTAACCAGGCAAGCTCAGGGTTTCAAACTGGTGACCTCAGCATTCCAGGTTGACACTTTATCCACTGTGCCACCACAGGTCAGGAAAGGGTGCAGAATTTAAGGGGACACTCGAGAGGTTACAGCTTGAGGATTTTTTTTTTTCCTTTTTTTTCCTTTTTCTGAAGCTGGAAACAGGGAGAGACAGTCAGACAGACTCCCGCATGCGCCCGACCGGGATTCACCCGGCACGTCCACCAGGGGCGACGCTCTGCTCCCCAGGGGGCGATGCTCTGCCCATCCTGGGCGTCGCCATATTGCGACCAGAGCCACTCTAGCGCCTGAGGCAGAGGCCACAGAGCCATCCCCAGTGCCCGGGCCATCTTTGCTCCAATGGAGCCTTGGCTGCGGGAGGGGAAGAGAGAGACAGAGAGGAAAGCGCGGCGGAGGGGTGGAGAAGCAAATGGGCGCTTCTCCTATGTGCCCTGGCTGGGAATCGAACCCGGGTCCTCCGCACGCTAGGCCGACGCTCTACCGCTGAGCCAACCGGCCAGGGCTCAGCTTGAGGATTTCAACATCTTTGTTCAAAGATGGCAATGGGGAGTGTTTTAGTTTTGAGGGTTTGCAGTTGCTGTTTTTTTTGTGGAGGAAGCAGAGGAATTAGCATATATATATATATATATAACAGAAAGTACAATTATTTCTCCTGGGTGGGCTTTTTCTCTGGAAAGGACAATGAACCCCCCTCAAGCCCACCCAGCCATGTGGCTCAGGTGTTGGCAACACTTTCTCGGAACCACCAGGAGTCTGGGAAGTGAGGTGGCAGTTGGACAGCCTGGCACAGTGCTGGCCAGAAAGTCACCAGGGAGTGCTGTGCCGGTCCCTCAGGTGGCCAGGTCAACGGGAGCAGCTCCGTGTGTCCCTACCCGCCTCCACCCCTGCAGAGAAACCGCCGCGGGGAAGATCCTGCCTGAAGTCCCAGACTAGGACATCTACCCTGAGCTGCGACCATCTGAGCTGCGTTTCTGGCCGTGCCACAGTGCCCAGCAAGGACCCGGCACCACCAGGGCATTCAGGAACATTGGTGAAACGTCACTCAGCCCACGGGCTGGCCACCGCGGCTTCAAACCACAGCTCCCTCTGGATGAGGCACTTTCGAGGCCCTGCCACCTGCCCGCCCTGGCTTCGGCCCTTTCCCTCAGCCTGGCCACAGCCCAGTTCTGGGCCTCTTTTAGGGAGAGGCCACTCTCCTTCCCCTGGGAGGCTGGAAACCTCCGACTCCACCCCCGGACAGTCAGAGGCCACCTGTACCATGTACCTCCCTTCAGAGCCCTTGTTCGTGTCAGTCACCGCCCTCCATGCCCTTCGTCCGCCCCCCCCAGGCGGCTCAAAGGAAGGTCCCCCAGACAGACTGGCCGTTCCTCTCCTGGAGCTGCTATAGGTCAGGTGGCAGGGCTGACTGGAAGGAGGTGAGGAGGGGCAGAGGGAGAGGTTCTGTTTGGGGACAGGTTACACAGAACCCAGCCATGCTATCTGGGAGCCTGAGAAGGCTGTGCTCAGCCCCAACTCCACTGCGCACACAGCCTCTGGAGCTAGAACCCCCAGCCAGCCGTGGAAGGGGGCTGAAAGCCCAGACCATCTTCATTCCCAGAACCAGGGCTTGTGGGGGCGCGAGAGGGCGGAGCTGAGGAAACCGGGGTCAGCAGCGGTGAAGTTCCCACCATCTGCAGGCAGGGGGCTGGAGATGGGAAATGGGTCGATTTCTGAAGAACTGCTTCCTGCCCGGAGCCTGTGGTCTGAGATGCAAACCCTCCCCACAGCTCGGATTCTTGCCAAGGGCTCTAGAGACAGGATGCCACACCAGAGGTGACCACTGCCTTTATTGTCTTTCTGCTGGGGTCACAGGCTGGGGTTCAGAGGTATCTGGGGAGAGCAGGTGACTCTAGACCCAAATTATTGCTACTTGGCAAGGTCACCTTGGGGCTTCCCACAGTGTCCTGAGTAGGGATGGGCATGAACATGCAAATGATATGCAAATGACACACAAACCAACCCAGGATCTTTCAGATGTCTCTGGTGTAGTGGAGGGTGCTGGAAGAGTTGGAAGCCTGCCAGTCCGGAGGGTGATGGGGACACTCAGGTCCTTACCCCACACTGCAGTAGATCCAGCCCAGCCTCAGGGGTCGAGGTCCTGGGTGGGATTCCGGGTCCCTGAGCATCAATCAGCCCCGGTTCTGCTGGTTGAGGAAGAGCAGAAGCTTGGCCCCCAGACAGCAGGAAGAAAGCAGGGTACCCACTAGGCAACCAGACAGCCCGAGGCCCACCCACAGAGGGAGAGGATCTGCCCTGGGGTGCACAGCAAGGCAGAGGCAGAGGGGATCGGAATCCAGGCCTGAGGCCAGGCAGAGAGGCCAGAGTGCCTCAGAGACCAAAGCTACAAACAGTAAAATACACTGATAAAGAAACAGAAAGCAAGCGGCCCAGTCCCTGATCCCTGGGCTGAGAGACTCTCCGCCAGCTGGGCTGGGAGGCCCCGAGAGCCAGGCCCGAGGTCTCGGAGCAGCAGCATCCCTGGTCGCGGCGCTGACTTGACCAGTCCAGACGCTCCAGGAGGCAGACAGGGCCCCAGGGTCCTTGGCTAACGCAGGTCAGGCTCAGTTATTATTCATAATCCACCAGGAGGCTGGGGGTCAGAGGTTAGGGGTCAGAGGCCACCAGGGGCCCACTGCCCCTCCTCAGGTCCCAGGGCTACGGAGAGGGTCAGGGGCTTCAGCACACCTGGGAAGAACACAGTGGTGAGGGTGTCTGGAGCCCGCAGGTGGTCAACAAGGATGCGCTGGAAGGCCTTACTGCAGGTGGACTGCTGGTGCCTGGGGAGGGCCAGGGAGTGGACTTGGCTAGTCCCCCAGTGAGCAAGACCACCTGGTTAAGAGCTCCCCACTCCCAACCAGTCCTGCGGCCTGGATTCAGATCCCAGTCCTTCCTCATACCGCCTCTGAGCCTCAATTTTCTCCTCGGTGAAATGGGACAACAGTGTCAACTATACTGGGATACTGGGAGGATTGCATGAAGTAAACACAAATGCCTGACAAAGGATGCGACACAGTGGTGACGCTGTGTTCATTGAGCACCTACTATGTACCTGGCTCCATGTTCAGTTCTTTGCACATCCTCTCTTCAGCTCAAACGAGGGTGAACCTGTTATCACTCCCATTTTGGAAAGAGGCCACTAGGGCTCACAGGGGTTAAATAACTCTCCTGAGGTCACACATCCAATGAATAGGAGAGGAGGATTTGAACCCAGGCCTGACTCACTCCAGGGCCCATACCCCATAAACACCAGCAATTAGACCACCAGTCATACCTTCTCCAGGAGTCCTCATCCCGCCAGAACTCATACAGGGTGAAGGAGGCATTGTCTAGCATCTTCTGGGCAGACACACTGCAGAGCCAAAGAGATGGCCAGGGCAATCCAGGCCTGGGCTGCCACGACCGCTGCCCACCCAGCCAGGGATAGCTAATGGGAGCCCTGGCCCGAGGTGCCCAGCCCCAGCGCTCCTCCCTGCCCACCCCCCACCTTGGCGGGCTGACCGGGGGCTAGGGACTCACTGCAGGCAATGGCTCTGGGCCCCTGTGAAGTCCACATAGCAGCTCAGGGCCCGGTGGAAGTCCTGCAGCGCTCCTTCTGCCACCTGCACCTGCCTCTGGGCCAGGAGGATGTGCTGGCAAAGAAAGGCAGCCCAGTCAGCTCGGCCAGGGCAGGGCACAGGTGCGGGGCTAGCTGTGGCTTCCCGGAGGACCCCGCCCTGCTTGGCTTGCAGCAGACCTGGCCTACCTTGAGGTCCTGAGGTCAGGCTCCTGCCCCAACCTGGCCCCCCAACCTCCCTGCCTCCACCCTCTTCTCCCCATCACCAGGGTGACTTCCTTGATCTAGTCATTGTCTCTCTCTCCTGCAATAGGCCACCACGGTTCTTACTGTCCCTTCCAGCCTCCATCCCCACTGCCTCAGACCCAGCTTTCAGAAATGCAGATCAGGGAAACTGAGGCCCAAAGAGGAACAGTGATTTCCGCAGGGTCACAGAGCAAGGACCAGAGCCTAGCACCTTCCTGCCAGGTTTGGGGGTGAGGGCTAGACCAAAGCTGGGAAAGGGGTACGCATACAAGGCAGAGGCCAGGGGGCAGCTGGCCCTGTGAGCCCCCTCCCTACATAATACCCAGCTTCTCATACCCAGCTGCCTGTCCCTTTCCCAGACTCACCGAGTCAGGCCCCTTGGTAAGCTCTTCTTCATGTAGGGGTTCCAGCCGGGGGGCCTGTGAGGGACACAGAGTGTGGGCCAGGCCCCTGGCATGTGCCTGTCTTGGGCAGATTCCAGGAAGGCCCGCCCCCCATGGGGCACTGCCCACTCAGCCGCTGACCTTGCACTCGAGTTGGTCGATGAGCTCCTGGAGACGGTTGACCTGGAGCCTCCACTGCATCTCAGCCTCTGAACTCTGCCCTGGGGGTCGGGGCCCATGGGAGAAGTCAGGCTGGGGGGCACTGCTCCGGGCCCTCCTCAGCCAGCCCCCCCCCCACACAGGCACACCTGTGTCAGAGGAGCCAGGAGCCCAGGTGGGTGACCGACTGATGCTGCACAAGGCCCTGCGCCCGGCCCGCCGACTGCCGCGGGGCCTGCTCTGCACCACCATTCTCTCTTCATGTGACCTAAAGAAAGTGGCGGCTCAGTCCACTGCCCGCAGGCCCTCAGGGCCAAGAACTGGGGGCCCAACACAGGGCCAGGTCTGGGTGGGGCAAGACAGGCTTCCAGGGACATTGAGGCCCAGCCTCAAAGCCAGCCACCTTCTCCTATCTGCTTGACCGCCCTGCCCCAGAACAAGAGTTTGGGCTCAAGGGTGTTGAAACTAGGAGTGCAATCAAAGCCGAGGGGCTTGGAATGTGGAGCTAACGGGTGTTCATGAACTGGACTGCAGGCCAGCGGGTCCAGGTCACATACCGTGGCCCACGGGCCTGAGCCTCCAGGGTATCTGACGCCCCTTCCAGCGAGCTCTGCAGGGCTTGTAGCTGGCTTACGGTTTCCCGCAGCAGGAAGCGAGTCACAAACTGGTCCAGCTTGGAGGCCCGCTCATACTCCTGGGGGCAGAGGGGGCAGCGTCAGCACCTCTGGGCACCAAGCATATGTTTCTGAATGGGGAGCCACTCCGCGCTCCTCCACTCCCTCCCCATCGGAGCAACAGGGGCAGCATAAAAGGACCTGCAGACCTGGCATAAGCAGGAGGGCACAGGGACGGGGAGGCGGGCCTGGCCTCCCTTCCTGGGAAGTATGTTGCCAACTTACAGGGAGGGATTTGCCATTCGCTGGGCCCCAGGGCCACTTCCATATTGGGGCCACCACCTTGAGCCAGCGAGGCCCCTGCAGTTAGGCTGGTGGGGGGTTAGGGGTAGGGGAGGTCACAGGACATCCAAAGACCTATTTTGACTTGTGAGGGAAAATGATGGTGTGATGTGGCTCCATACTCAGCAGCTGGCCACAGACTCACAGTCTACATGTGTTGGCATTCATCCACATCACAAACATTTACTGAGCACCTTTTACTAGGAGCTGCAGACACAAGACAGCCAAGTTACTATCCTAACACACACACCCCAGCACAACTCAACCTCCAGCTCCACAACCAGCCTCCCCAACCCCTTCCAAGAAGGGCAGAGAGAGAGTGGCAGACCATATGCCAGGCCCTTGGGAACCGTGGTCCAGGTGCCTGCCTTCCCTGCACCATCCATCAGGGGTTTTGTCTCCTGCGAATGACCTGTCTTGTCTCACTTATCAGATGGAGCCTGCATGGCCAGGCTTAGGAGGAGGCTTGTGGGAGGCAAGGACAGAGGGGAGGATGAGACTTCTCATTCTGATTGGCCAGTGGTTTCTGGTTTCTCTAGACTTCTGTCTAACTCTAGATTTTCTGGTTACAATCTGAGCCCTCTAAAATCCTTCCAAAAAATTCCCTTTTAAAAGGACACTTTAAAAAATAAAATAAAATAAAATGGCACTTAAAATGATTGGTCAGTTTCTGTTGCTTGCAAGCAAAGAACCCAACTGACACAATCACCCACTGTATGCCAGGCCTTATTTTTAGCAGAATTTCATTTAATTCTCATAACTTACAGGAACCATAACTGACCTAATTTTGCAGATGAGAAGACTGAGGCCTAGAGTAGTTGATTACTTTGGCCACTGTCACACAACTAGTTGGTGACAGAGACAGAATTCAAACTCAGGCTACAGAAATTCCTCTGTACTCATCACTAAGCACCTTCATGATTGCCCACTAATGAAACCACATCATTTGTGATCACTAGCCCTCTACAGCTGAGAAACCAAGGCCAGAAGTCACAGAGTGAACGGGGAGCTCAGAGCCTGGAGCTGGTGATGTCACCCAGTGAGGTCACAATGTGATCTCTCTGGGACAATGCTAGGGCGGGGACCCCAGCCAGAAGGCAGGGTAGAGTAGCATGGGTGGTGGATCCCAGTGTTGACCAGCTCTGCCATGGGAAACAGCAATTCTCACAAGAGAACCAAAGTGCCCAAGCAGGTGGGCAAGGAGAGGCCACCTGATGTGGACAAGGCCCAGGGGAAACATCAGTTCTTTGGCCACCTCAGGCAGAAGCCAGGCGTAAGTGCCAGGGGCTGAGGGGCAGGTGGGGGTCAGGGGAACATGGACAAGGTAGGCAGGAGGTGGTGCTGGGACTCTTGGTCTTATGGGCAGAAGTCCTAGGGGCATGGACTATGGGGTCAGAAAAACCTTCCTCAGGATGAGGGTTCCAGAAATCCACGTGGGTGTGGATAGCGTCCTAAAAGCCCAGAAGGGAGGGTAGGGATTCCAGAAACCAGGAAGTGGATGAGACTTGGGAGTCAGAAGGGTGGGCAGGAGCGGATTCTCATAACCTGGATGGGTGGGTGGAGTCCTAGCATGGTTGGTAGGTGACACTAAGCTATGAACATCAGGAGTTTTCTTATGCCCCCTATCCAGCCCCCAGCCTCAAAACATGCTACTTTTGCCCTGGTTGGTTAGAGCTTCGTCCTGAAGCACAGAGGTTGCTGGTGGGATCCCCTCTCAGGACACATATAGGAATGGATGCGTCCCATCTCTCTCGCTTAAATTAATTAAAAAAAAAAAATGCTACTTCTCCCCTCTTCAAGTGGGCAGACGATCTTGGTGAGGGTCCCGTGAAGGCTGGCAGGCCAAGTATCCGGGATCGCATTACTATGGACAGAGCAAGGTCTCAGGTCAGCCTGGGTGAGGGTTTCCGGGAGTGGAGGGGTGTCCCTGGAGATGGGGCAGGGTAGGGATCTCCCTCCCGGGCAGGGAAGGATGGCGGGAGACCTGAAAAAGTAGAGGGCAGAGTCTAGGGAGACAGGTCCTGGGTGGGTGAGGGTCCCGAGGAAGAAGGCGGGGTGCGCTCTTTCTCCTCACACCGCTGCTCTATCCCCAGACCAAGATCGTACTGGTTGTCCCGGTGAGCAAGCGGCAGCTGCTAGCTGAAGAGGCGGCAGGCCGGGGCGCGAGGCCCGGGCAGCCGAGCGAGGTTGCAATGGACTCCCCAGCGGAGCCACCCATGATGCGGGGAGCAGGCGACAGCGTGGAGCTGCACCGGGGTGCGAGTGAGATGGAGGTCCTGCTTCTGCAGCTCTTACGGGACACCGGGCTGCATCCCGGGCGACGCGCAGCAGGCGGGACCTGGGGCGGGGCCAGTGCGGGGGCGGAGCCAAGGCCCCGTGGAGCTGGCGGCCGCGCTACTCGCGACTCGGGAAGCGACGCTGACTCTACCCAGGACCTTCTGCGCGGGCACTTCGGCCCTCGCCTGCGAGCCTGAGCACCGAGCCGGGTCTCCCGGTCCCCGGCCCTGGGCCCAATAAAGAGCGCATAGCAAACCTGGCTCTGTCTGAGATGTCTTGACATAAGAGCAAGACGGGATAAACAGGTGAATTGAGGGCTAAGCAAAGGCTGTGGTCTAGAGCCAATGCTTTCTCCTTCCTTGTGACTCAAGGGTCAGGCCCCCTGCCCCTGAGGATAGGGCATCCTACCACAGTGGAGAAGAGAGGTGTTCCCCTTCCCGCACAAGGCCTGGGGGAAGGCCGGGGCCTTGCCAGGTCTGCAGGCCCAAGGGAGGTGAGTTCGGGGAAACTTAGGCTTTGCCACGCTGGGAGGAGGGCCTGCTTCAGCAGAAGCATGGTATCTCCAAGAGTCCCGAGAATTTACAAGCCCTTCTTAGGCAGAGGGTGAGTCCCAGGCAAACAGCCACCACCTTGGAAAACTGAGGGTCCTACTGTCAGCGGGGGGGTAGAGGGGTTGGGGGTGGGTTTGAGACTCATGTTCTGCCTGTGAGGGCACCCAGGAGAGGCTGGGGTTCTGGACCTCTGAGCCCTCACTCCTATCCACTCTGCTTGGTAACCCACAAGGCAATTCAGTCAGGTGTCTTCCAGCCTACCCTGACCCATCCCCTCCTCCACATGGTAGCCAAAAGCTTCTTCACTTATCTGGAGGGCAGTTCACCCTGCTCATAAGCTCACACTGGTTCTCCACTGTCCACAGGGAAATACCCAAACCTATTCCTGGAATGTGCAGGCGCTCCCCCCAACCTGCCTTCCTCTGTAGGGCTTCTCAGTGACTTCCACCGTCACCCCTGCTCCGGCCATACGGCCCCTTGTGGTCTTCAAGTGGAGGCTCACCTCCCTAATTCACCCACGAGAGGCCCAGCACATTTTCTGTGTGCAGCTGCTTCTCTTCACTGTCCTGGGTCCCAAACCCAGCTCCAGAACGTAGAACCTCCCCAGCCCTTCCGAACCTGCAGCCTGCTTTCCACTGGCGACCACCATTAGAATGTCACTTTTGAGAGGCAAATGCAGCAGGTGAAAAACCCCAGCTCGCTAAAACTACAGGTCCGGCTGAAGATGCACTTTCGTCACTGTTGATGTCCCCTCTAGTCACCTATATCATGCTGGAGGTTCCGCAACCCATCCCATCTCCCTTGCTATTTGTAAGAACTGACCCTCCCTTACCGTCCACAGGATTACACCTCCTGGCCATCAGCCATTGGCCCAAGCAGGTCCTATCAGTCCCTTCCCTGGGACTGTAATTCAGGAGCTATAAGAGACTGTTTTCTATATGAACATGCACAGGCTGAAGCCAGTCTTCAGAATAAACACACAGTCAGTCCAGAGCCAGTACACATCCTGCGTTCCCCACAGCCCCTGGAGTTCGGCCTTGCTTCCAGTCTGTTCCTGAAACCCAATTTCTCTTTTGTCATTGGTATCCATAATACATACAAGATCCTTATAATAAAATCCTTATTTTAGCTTATGTGTGTCTTCAACTTAGCAACCAAAATGGTCCTAAAGGGAACGAGACTCTACAGAGAGCACAAACAGCCTCTTCCCTGAGTGTGAGGATTACTACCTTTTGAGGAAGAAACTGAGCTCAGAAAGATATGACTTGCTCGCACAAGGAATCAGCTTCAGAACTAAGTCACAAACTCAGGCCCACGTGAGTCCACAGGTGGAAGCCCCTGAAGGCAGAGTTCCTCTGTGGAACTCTGCAGCTGGGCCCCTCAAGGATAAGCACACAGATACTCAGAGTGGCTATAGGTCTGATTCAGGGCTTCCTCTTGGGCACTGAGAGGGGAGAAGCCCCACATCTGGCTAAAGTACATCAGATCATCTGAAGTGGTTGGGGAAGGTGTCAGATTAGCTGTGTTGGGCAGCTGCAGCCAGACCCCTGGATGCCCAAATCACTGCCCTTGACCCTGTCCCAGGAGAGAGGAGGGGTTCAGGGAGTTTTCACTGGGGGAGGGGATGCGCAGGCACAGCAGGTGCTGAGGACTGAGGTCACAATTAGATGGATCTAAGTTCTTTTCCTTCCTTCTCGGGATGACGCCCTCCCACCTCCACACCCAGGAACTATTTCCAGTCAAGCGCAGGTGAGAGGTCCAAGGCACTGCCTGGGCTCAAGGACTGGGCTGGACTGCTGGGTCCCCAAGGAGGGCATATATGTCCAGATGACATTGGCAAAAGGCCCCTTCGTTCCCAGAGCTGCTCCCTGCGGCTTCTGAAAGGATTTGGCCCGGCCCTCTCACTATCCACCTCTGAAAAGGCTGAGGGGTCTCTGCCGCCGCAGAGGGTGGGGCCTAGTGTAAAGGTAGAACCTTACCCTTTGAACCAGAGGCGGAGCCTTAGGCCTAAGAGCGGAGCCAAGAGAAATCCACTCAGACCGGAAAAAGCGAACTGGAGCCTTGAATTGAGAAAGTAGTAGCCCATCAGGGTAGGGATTTGGGCCCAAGGCGCAGAGCCAAGAGCTGAAAGGCGAGCCTCCATCTAGGCTAGCTGGGGCAGAACAGAGTCTCTGGGGACGGAGCTGAGACCAGAAGGTGGCGTCCGCATCGGGAAGTCGCAGGGTCCGCCGGCCGCCCTCACTGGGCCGCATCGCCATCGTGGTGGACCAGGGCTCGGGCTTCACTAAGGCAGGCTTCGCGGGCGAGAAACAGCCACGTCTGGAGCTTAAGACCTCCAGCCTGGTGCCCAGCTGGGACAGGCCCGTGCTGCCTGGGTCCCCTGGCTGTGAGTTGGCGGGCGGCGTGGCGCGGGCGCACCCCATCAAGCATGGTGTGGTGGTGGACTGGGAGGCGCTGGAGGGGTTGTGGGAGCGCCTGCTGGTAGGAGGTCTCCAGGTGTGCCCAGAACAGTGGCCCGTGCTGGTGAGCGACTCGCCGTCGGCGCCACCATCAAGCCGCGAGAGGGTGGCCGAGCTGCTGTTCGAGGCCCTGGCGGTGCCTGCGTGCCAGATGGCCAGCACTGCGTTGTTGGCTCTCTGCTCCACTGGCGCGTTCAGTGGGCTGGCTGTGGAGGCAGGCGCAGGTGTGTGCCATGCCACGCCCATCTACGCAGGCCACTCCTGGCACAAGGCCACCTTCCGGCTGGAGGTGGCAGGCACTACCCTGTCCCGCTACCTGCGGGATCTGCTAGTGGCAGCGGACCCTGATCTACCGCTGCAGAACTTACCCCGCAAGGCCATCACACGGCTCAAGAAGCGCTGCTGCTACGTGTCGCTGGACTTCGAGGGAGATCTCCGTAACCCTGTCCGCCACCAGCCAGCCAGATTCTCCGTAGGCAATGGATGCTCTGTCTGCCTCAGCAGCGAGCGCTTCCGCTGCCCTGAACCCATCTTTCAGCCTGGTCTGCTAGGCCACGCCGAGCCAGGACTGCCCACACTGGCCTTCTGGGCACTGCAGAGGGTTCCTGAAACGCTCCGGAGGAGGCTGGCTGACACGGTGGTTCTGGCCGGTGGCTCCACACTCTTCCCTGGTTTCACTGAGCGCCTGGAGCTGGAGCTGGAAGCCCAGTGCCAGCAGCATGGCAACGGGGCACTGCAGCCACGTCTGGTGGCCAAGCCTGGGCGCGGCACAGCAGTGTGGACAGGTGGCTCCATGATGGCCTCATTGTATAACTTCCAGTGCCACTGGATGACCCGGGCCATGTACCAGGAGTGTGGCTCCAGACTGGTGCACCAAGTCTTCAACTGAGTCACATTGGACTGGAAGGGGTGGTGTGACCAAGGGGCTGCAGAGGCAGAGGCTTGGCGGGCTGAGCTGAAGCTCTATCAGAAGTACTGAGTGCCAGATAAAAACCTCAGGTGTTTGGAGCTGGCAGAGTCATCAAGATGGGTCATCCTTATCCCTTTCTGGGCCAGGAGGAGGTGGGCCGGGGCTCTCACTCTGACCTGCAGTTTGAATTCCCCTAACCAGCTCAGAGACTGCCATTCCAGCTGTCCATACCCAGAGCCCTGTTTCCATGGCAATAGGGAAGGTGAGGACCACACTTGTGTACAGGCCACAGAGCCAGAAGTCACTGCAACACACCAACCCCTCACCACGTACCATTTGGAATCTCATCCCAGGCCGGACTGCAAGGGGTGACCCTCTGAAAAGCTACTAAATCCCATGTGAAAACAACCAGAGGGGAAGCGCTGTCCTCAGCTGATCATCCACTGGCTGAGGGTATCAGTTTCCCCTCCCATATATAGGTCAGGCACAATCCCAGGCTTGCTCACTGCTGTCTCCTTGTCCCCTTATTAAAAGCTATGGGACAGCCTGACCAGGCGGTGGCACAGTGGATAGAGCGTCAGGCTGGGATGCGGAGGACCCAGGGTCAAGACCCTGAGGTCGCCAGCTTGAGTGCAGGCTCATCTGGTTTGAGCAAAGCTCACCAGCTTGGACCCAAGGTGGCTGGCTCAAGCAAGGGGTTACTCAGTCTGCTGTAGCCCCCCCCTCAAGGCACATATGAGAAAGCAATCAATGAACAACTAAGGTGTCGCAACGAAAAACTAATGATTGATGCTTCTCATCTCTCTCCGTTCCTGTCTGTCCCTGTCTATCCCTCTCTCTGACTCTCTCTGTCTCTGTTAAAAAAAAAAAAAAAAAAAAAGAGCTATGGGACAGAGGGAAGTGGAGACAGCTCTTTTTTTTTTTTTTTTTTCCTGAAGCTGGAAACGGGGAGAGACAGTCAGACAGACTCCCGCATGCGCCCGACTGGGATCCACCCGGCACGCCCACCAGGAGCGATGCTCTGCCCACCAGGGGGCGATGCTCTGCCCCTCCAGGGGGTCGCTCTGCCTTGACCAGAGCCACTCTAGCGCTTGGGGCAGAGGTCAAGGAGCCATCCCCAGCGCCCAGGCCATCTTTGCTCCAATGGAGCCTCACTGCGGGAGGGGAAGAGAGAGACAGAGAGGAAGGAGGGGGGGAGGGGGGGAGAAGCAAATGGGCGCTTCTCCTATGTGCCCTGGCCGGGAATCAAACCTGGGTCCCCCGCACGCCAGGCCGACGCTCTACCGCTGAGCCAACCAACCAGGGCCGAGACAGCTCTTAAAAGGAACACATAAAGGCAAGGGTAGCATGAGAATTTTTTTAAGTCACCATACAAAGGCCTGGAGCCCTGACTATGGGCACTGTTTATGCTTGCACGCGCAGTTCCACACGTGTACACAAACATGGGTGCACACACGACTGCCTACTCCTGAACGTCCTCAGAGCAGGGTCCACCCCAACTAGCCTCTGCACAGCAGCACGGGCCTGTGGACACATGCAGGCACAATGTCCCCAGCCCGTTCCTGCTGGATCCTGGGCCGGTACCCCGTAAGAGTGAGTTAGGTCTGGCCAGTAATAAAAACAATAGCAACAGCAGCTCCAGGTATTAAGTGCCTACTGTATACCAGGCATAGTTTAGGTGCTGGGGATGGAGGACAACACAGACAAAAATCCCTGCCTTCATTCTCATTTAATTGTCACAGTAAGTATGGAGGCAGGCTTTATTTTTACCCCCATTTTATAGATGAGGAAACTGAGGCCCGGAGAAGAAAATGGGCATAAACAGAAGGTGGGAGAGCCAGGATTTGAACCCAGCCCTCTAGCTCCATAGTCCTAAGACAGTGCAGGTTCCCATAGCACAGCAGGCACCCGTGGTGCTCATTTTGGGCCTCCACCTATTGTATCAGCTCTTTCACTCACCAACTTGGTGGTGTCCATGGCAGTGAGCACTGCACGGTTCAGGGACTCCAGCGCAGCCAGCACAGGCCGGTAGACACCCAGGTGTTCTGAGAAGTAGTCTGCAGACAGAGCGGGTGTTCGGTTTCCACCCCCCCCCCCCCCCATCTACCCAACCCAGAATTCCTCAACAGCCAACCAGGCCTTATATCCTGAACCCAGCCCATCCCACTCTATCAGGAGACCAGCAGCAGCCCCTCATCACACCCACCTGCCCAAGGGTTCCAGGAGAAAAGAGCTCCAGCGGGCCTACTTACCACACAGTTTCTCCGTTTCCAAGTCGCTGCAGGGAAAGGAGAAGATACCTTTCAGACCCATGTATTTGAGTCTGGTGAACTGAGACTTTGAAGCCAACATTTCTCCCCCTCCCCAACCAGCTGAGTCTGAAATGAGACAACTGCTGCCTCTACCCCGCGTTAAGTTGTTCAGTGGGCAGAGGCTGTGGGGCAGGGGGTTAAGGGATACAAGGATATTACTGCCCCATCAAACACTCTCTGAGGGCATGCCTGACCAGGCGGTGGCGCAGTGGATAGAGCGTCGGACTGGGATGCGGAAGACCCAGGTTCGAGACCCTGAGGTTGCCAGCTTGAGCGCGGGCTCATCTTGTTTGGGCGAAAGCTCACCAGCTTGAGCCCAAGGTCGCTGGCTCGAGCAAGGAGTTACTTGGTCTGCTGAAGGGCCGTGGTCAAGGCACATATGAGAAAGCAAACAATGAACAACTAAGGTGTCGCAATGCACAACAAGAAACTAATGATTGATGCTTCTCATCTCTCTGTTCCTGTCTGTCTGTCCCTGTCTATCCTTCTCTCTGACTCTCGCTCTGTCTCTGTAAAAAAACAAAGAAAAAACAAAAAAAACCTAATGATTGATGCTCCTCATCTCTCCATTCATTCCTGTCCCTGTCTATCCCTCTCTGACTCTCTGGCTCTGTTTAAAAAAACAACAACATTCTCTGAGGGCAAAAACTCAGACCCACTCTTAGCTTCCAAAGGAATTTCAGGCTAAGAGAGACAGATGTGGACACAAGCCAGACAGGAGTGGTCAAGGCTGGGAAGGGGAAGCCAGGGCTGGTCCAGTACACAGAAGGCATGGGATATTACTTGATAGGTCAGGGAGGGCTTCCTGGAGGAGAGGCTACCTATGTCAGGCCTTGACAAGGACTTTAGAGCATCTGGTGGGGGGTGCAAAGGGTCCAGCCAAAGCCTGAGAATGGGAGGTAGGGGACACAGGGGCCTTGAATGTCGACCCAGAGCCTCATTTATTCTAAGGAGGCAGGAAGGGAAGTGAGAAGGAAGGACAGCTGTGTACGTATTGTACCCGTGTGAGAAGGCACGGGGAGGAGAGCACGCAAACTCGTGCTAAGACCCGCCGACATAGGAGCGCACGTGGGGAGAGGAGTGTGTGCTCATGCACTTGCATCCATGGGTGGAAGCAGGCAACGCCCAGCTGTCCCCAGGCGTCCTCTGGTCCCTCCAGGGAGCGGGAACGGAGGCAGGGCATCTGTGGGCTGAACCATGGGTGGTGACTAAGGCCTGGATATTTTAGGGTCCCAGCTGGCAGCAGTGTGACGGGCAAGGCTGGAGCAAGGGAAGCAGTGAGTGGGCGGGTAAAACCTGGCACTGAGCCCTGCCACCCCTCTCCCACCCGCCCTCCTCCTCCAGTCCTCCGTAAGGAACCAAAGCAGCAGGGGACACAGTGGGGTTGGGACCACCGGGCCTCACATCTACCCACGGCTCTTCCCTCTCCCTCTGGTACTCACTTGGTGGAATGTCCATCAATGCCTCTGAACAGCTCCCGCAGCTCCCCAGGGCTGAGAACCCCGTCAGCAAAGTAATTCTGGAACTCCTCAAATGAGAGCTTACCATCATCTGGTGAGTGGACAGGGAGCAGAGTCGATATCCCTGACCCCTGGCTGCACGCCTGCCACTAAGTCTGGGTTTTCCAGGGGGCTTCACAGCATTCCACACCCACCCAGCCAGGTGCAATGCGATTCTGAGCTTGGTGGGGGGCCTGGCTATTGGGAACAAAGGGACTGGCCCCCAGAGATGCCCACTTAAGGCAAAAAGGACCACTTTGCATGCACCCAAGGGACAGGGTGTTACACATTTGGCTCTGGGTAGGGACTCAATAAATGTTCGTCAAATGAAGAAATACATGAAGAGCTTGGGACACAAACAGATCATGGCAGAGCCCAGATTATTCTGGAGGATGTGGAGGCTGAGAGTCGGCCAGCCTGGCCCTAGGGTGGAGGGGACTTTCTTGCTGTGGACCCAGGCCCTCCACAGAGAAGCCTTCCTGAGGGTTGGGCCCCTGTAAGAAGCAGCAGGCTGGCTGCAGAGGAAATGACCTCCCTGTCACAGGGGGCATGCAGCACAGGCTGAGTACTACGTGGGGTGGCCAAGGAAACTGGGGGCCTGGCCTGTACGGTCTCTAAGCAGGGAGAGTGGACAGAAGACTCTGATCCAAAGGAGACTGTGAGTCCTAATCAGTGGGTTGGGACAAACGGTCTTCACCAATTTGAAGAAACCCAGGCTCTGGCTGGTTGGCTCAATGGTGCAGCATTGGCCCTCTGTGTGGATGTCCCGGGTTTGATTCCCGGTCAGGGCGCACACAGGAGAAGCGTCCATCTGCTTATCCACCCCTTCCTCTCTTGTCCCCCCCTTCTCTTTCTCTCTCTCCCTCCCCCCTGCTCCTGTAGCCATTGCTTGCTGGGTGGATCCCAGTCGGGGCGCATGCGGGAGTCTGTCTCTCCCTCCCCTCCTCTCACTGAATAAAAATAAACAAACAAACAAACAAATGCAGAAACCCAAGGAGAAGGGCCAAAGGGTGGGGACACAATCCTATCTCAAGGAGGCTAAAACACAGAGGGTCTGAAAACCCCAGAGAGAGGTGAGGTCAAGGCTGACTGGCTGCCTCAGCTCACAGCCTCAAGTGGCCACTCGGGGTATATGTTCTGGGTCACCCACGGGTAGTAACCTGCTTGCAGGGTCCCCTGCTTTAGCTTTTTAAAAAACAACATTAAGCTCTTACTTTATTTATATTACTATGCTTATGTTACATGGAAAGGACAACAAGCAGTTCTGTCTCATTTCAGGAAAAGTTTCCAATCAACACCAATTTCGCGGTGACAAATAATTAGGAATGGCGACATCTTTGGGTCAAGACTGACAAGGAAGAAAGAGCTCTGGTGCTACGGATAATCTCCAACAAGAATATGGCACAACGGGCCGGACCTGTGGTGGCGCAGTGGATAAAGCGTTGACCTGGGAACACTGAGGTCGCCGGTTCGAAACCCTGGGCTTGCCTGGTCAAGGCACATATGGGAGTTGATGCTTCCTGCTCCTCCCCCTTCTCTCTCTCGCTCTCTATTACTCTTTCCCTCTCTCTCTCTCTCCTCTCTGAAAAATTAATAAAGTCCTTAAAAAAAAAAAAGTTAAAAAAAAAAAAAAGAATATGGCACAACAGCCTGCACAAGCCATATTAACACTGACCCTCCAGCGCTGGTCACAAACTGGATTTCTTCTCTGAAGCTAGCACAGCAAGTGAAATAACTGGGTTAAAAAGAAAAGTTTTGGCCCTGGCCAGTTGGCTCAGTGGTAGAGCGTCGGCCTGGCGTGCAGAAGTCCCGGGTTCGATTTCCGGCCAGGGCACACAGGAGAAGCGCCCATCTGCTTCTCCACCCCTCCCTTCCTCTCTGTCTCTCTCTTCCCCTCCCGCAGCCGAGGCTCCATTGGAGCAAAGATGGCCTGGGCGCTGGGGATGGCTCCTTGGCCTCTGCCCCAGGCACTAGAGTGGCTCTGGTCGCAACAGAGTGACCCCCCCCAGGGGCAGAGCATCGCCCCCTAGTGGGCAGAGTGTTGCCCCTGGTGGGCGTGCCAGGTGGATCCCGGTCGGGCGCATGCGGGAGTCTGTCTGACTGTCTCTCCTTGTTTCCAGCTTCGGAAAAATACAAAAAAAAAAAAAAAAAAAGTTTTGACATGAAGCTCAAGGAAGTTTAAAAACCATGCCCTTGACACATTTTCTTTTCAGCGTTTACACTACTGCATTCTAACAGCCCAGATCGTTTTCCTCACACAGCTGCCTACCGTGTAGCTGCAGACAGACTATTCTGCCTCGAGATGTAAACCTTGCTTTAGTTTTCAAGGTTTTCCCAGACCAGGGTCTGAGACTGCCCAGGGTCCAGGGCAGAAGGAGCCAATCCCTTGGAGCCGGCTTTATTGTGCCCAGGCCCTCCTTGGCTCCAGATGGCTGGTCATGTGGAAACTTACCGAAACTTCTAAAAATCTTAAGAGTAAAATCCCCCACAGGGTCTCATACCCATTAGCCCACACTTCCCAGACTCTCAGACAGGGAGCCTGGGACCAAGTATCATCCAGGTCTACCAATTAAAAGCTGTGTGACCTCAGCCCTGGCCAGAGAGCTCAGTGGATTATAGCATCATCCCAAAGTACAGAGGTTGCAGGTTCTATCCCCAGTCAGGGCACATATAGGAACAGATCGATGTTCCTGTCACTCTCTCATTCTCTCTCTCCCTTCTGCTCTTCTAAAGTTGATAAAATAAAAACATTAAAAAAAAAAAGCCTGGCCTGTGGTGGCACAGTGGACAGAGCGTCGACCTGGAAGGCTAAGGTCGCTGGTTCAAAACCCTGGACTTGCCTGGGCAAGGCACTTATGACAAGCAATCAATGAACATCTAAAGTGAAGCAACTATGAGTTGATACTTCTTGCTCCTTCTCCCCTTTCTCTCTTCCGTCTGTAAAAATCAATGAATAAAATAAAAAAAATAAAAAAAGCTGTGTGACCTCAGACAACCTGCTTCCCCTCCCTTGGCCCCTGCGCCTTTGTCTGTGAAACGGGGTGAAGAACATGAGGTCATATACAGCAAGGTATTCATCCCTGTGCCAGGGCACTGCATGAAAGAAAGGCTCCACTTTCAGCCTCTGGCTAAACCACATCCCTTCCACCCTCCATCCTGCCTAACTTGGTTCAAAAAACCACTTCCTCCAGGAAGGATGCCTTACTTGAGTCTATTGATTTGGGTCCTCCAAAACTTTTCTCCATCCCAGACTGTGCCCCCAAAGCCCCAACCCTCCTGAGCCTCCATCATGTTCCCCACCTTCCCCCCCACACACACACACCACTGCGGGACCTAGGGGAAGCCACTCACCATTCTTGTCTGCTCTGCGGAAGACCTAGAGGACAAAGGGGCATAGATGGGAGCGTTGAGTGGGGTCTGGGAGGTAGAGCCCCACCCAGCTCAACAGAACTGCAGCTTGCCCATCTGCCCCCTGCCTAGCCTTTGCTCATGCCCAGCCTGGTCCCAGCTCCCTGCTCAGCTCAGCCCTGCAGGAGCTTTTCCAATGGGGTGAGGGCGGGGGGGGGGGGGAGCAGAGGAAGAGCACACAGCGGGTCCAACCGCTGGCTCTTCTCCTGTGGGGCCTGGCCTTACAGGGTGGTGCTGCAGGCCGGCTCCGGGCACCTCCATCTCCCATACTGCGTCTATCCTGATTTCTGTCTAATGCACCAGCCCTTGGCACAGTCCCAGCTTGAGGAAGATGGGGAGATAGGCCAAGATGCGGCCTGAGAATTCCGGGCACCCATCCCAGACCTGGACCCCCAACTCTGTTGTGTAGTTAAGGTCCACTCCAGACTCCGCCCACTCTGGGTTCTTTCCCTGTGGGCCTGTCCTTCCTTTGCAGGTGTGTCCGTTTTTGCCCTGGGACATGAGAGAGCGGGGGACTGGGGTTAAAACTTCCAGGACTGGGGCTTCCTATGAGGCCAACTCAGTGTGTGTGTGCATGCGTGTGCACGCAAGGGGGTGTGAGTGTGGCAGAAAGCAAGAGTGGATGGATGGGTATTTATGGAGAAGCAGAAACAAAGGGCAGCAGATGCAGATAAACAGAAAGCAGAGTCAAGACATGGTTCTGCCTCTCCCAGGAACCAGAGACTCCCAGGTCCCAAAGCAGCCCAGCAAAGGCGGCCAACAGCCCAGAGCCTGGACTGAGAGCGCTCAGCAGCTCCATGTTCTGAATGCCACGCCCCTTCAGCTGTTTTCTCAGTATAGATGGAGCTCAGGGATGAATCAACTCAGAGGTCTGCCACTGGCTCGGGGTCACACAGCAGCCTGGTGTGGCCTGGCTGAGGCAGATGGAGATACCTGGTGGAGGGGAGTAGGGGTGCTAAACTGGGAATCAGGATACCTGGGGCCACAATCTAGCATGTCCCTGCTTCCATGTGTGATTTTGGACATACCCCTAACCCCTCAGGCCTTAGTTTTTCCACCTGGGTTATGGGAGGGTCAGGTACCATCCAGCTAGAAGGGCTGTAGTCAAGGTGCTGAGTCACCGAGGGCAGTGGGGAGGGGACAGTACAGCCTTTCCCACAGGCAGGGACGTCTGGGAGTAGCAGCATGAGAGAGCCAGGTTGGGGACTAAGTGTGGGGATGAAAAGTGGGGAATGGTTCAGGGCAGTAAGGCCAGGCCAGGCTGCTCCATGCTGGTGCACATGTTGGCTTCAGGGCCACCTACCACCCCAAAAGGGAGTGCACAAACTACAGAGGATGATTATGGGCAGCCCTGACCAACTGTGGGACGCCCAGAGCCCCGGGTCATTTATAAGGGACTCTGGGGTAAACACAGCCTTATTCTTCCAGGCCCCCTGGCTGGCTCGGCCCAGCCAGCGGCTGCCATAGAGGGGTACTGCACCTGCTGCTGTGATTAAGTGTTGATAGCCTCCACCTCACCAGACACAAGGGGCACTGGGGCGGTGACACTGAACCAGAGACAAGCAGGTGAGCGAGTGGAAGACACAGAATGGGACACAAAGGCAAGGAGAAAAAGAAGGGAGGCGTGGAAACAGAAAGAGCAGGGTCAGAAAGATACCAACAGAGACCCAGAGACAGCGAGGGCCCCAGACTTGGAAAGACTAACAGAGACAAGGAAAAGACAATGAGAGATACAGAGACAAGGGCAAAGAGAGACAGAGACAGACAGCCCAGTGAAACACAGGGAGAGGTAAGACCTGGAGAAACACTGCCAACCCCCAAAACAAGGAGAACCGTGGCCCCCTACCCGCTCCCCACTCACATCCTGGAAGAGCGCATGTCCGGTAGACCCGGTGATTGGCGTGGGAGACCGCGAGGGCTGGGGCGTGGGCTGCCGGATGAGGCACACAGTGAGCAGCCCCGCGCACGCCATTGTACCGCCACTCGCACGGCTCCAACCCAGCTGAGATCTGGGCTCTGGATCCTGCCGCCGCTGCCAGGGACTGGAGAGATTGGAGGGGGCGCCCACCTATTGGCGCCGGCGCAGATGCCCAGGGCCCAGGCCCCGCCCCCACAGCCCCGCCCCCTGCCCCGTACGGTCGCAGAGGCCCCACCCCACCCGCTCCCGGAGCCCTCTGCAAGCCTCTCCAGGGCGTTTCTCAGTCTGGAGAAGGGGAGCCTCTAAGTTAGTAAAAGCCACGTAATGGAGACGGCTAAACCATTCCCCGTTGAGGTTCTGATACCAGAGGCTCCTGGAGGGGTGGCCACCGTGAAGTAACCATGCAGTTATTTCTACTGGGGACTCGCTAAGAAAACTTGGGAGTACTACACAGCCAGGAACAGAACGTGAGGGGCTGCACATGCCCACCAAGGTAGTTCCCATACTACAAGGTCATCAAAGCAAACTGCAACATACTGTGATACCTTGTAGGCAGAACCCACAAGTGACTTCACCTGTTTTTTGCAAAATGGGGGGAATAGAACTCCATAGGATTATGATTCATTGACTATACAGGGTTTAAAATAGGAACTGGTTCAAAGCCCACATAACGGTTTGTTAAACAGGTCTGTGTGGACAATTTCCCAGTCAACTCTGCCCTCTGAGGAGGTCCCAGACTCGAGGCCCAGAGATTGTCAGCTTCAGCCTGGGCACATCCAACTTGAGTGTGGGATCATAAACATGATCCATGGTCACTGGCTCAGCTGGACCCCCCCCCCCCCCCCCCAGTCAAGGCATATATGAGGAGCAATTGAGGAACTAAAGTGACACAACTGAGTTGGTTTTTCATCTCTAATAAAAAAACCCTATGAAGACATCACTCCCCAGGTTCATCAGTAAGTCCTTGTCCCTTGAATGAAGCACAACTGACCTTCACTCTAGCCCTCAACTTAGGACTCCAGCCACAGGTTCTGTGTCCTGCCCCCTCCTGGCCCAGGGCCTTTGCCCATACTGTCCTCTGCTCAGTGCATTCATGTTTCCCTCCTCAGTTAACTATTAACAGCTCTCAGCCCAAGTACGGTCTTTCAGGAAACCCTCCCTGGTTTTCTTATGTCTCTTCCAGCAGACCTTGAAAGCCCAGCTGTGATGAGAGGGAACACATGTCTCCAGACTGAAAAATCCTGACAGAGTTGGCCAGTTGCAATTATGTTGCATGTTTACAAATGCTCAGAAACATTGGGAAGGAACCCTTTCTGGGGCTGGAGAAAGGAGGGGAGTTCCCTATTACTTTATTGGATCAGTTTTTAGGTTGGAACAAAAAATGGAGCCTGACCAGGCGGTGGTGCAGTGGATAGAGCATCGGACTGGGATGCGGAAGGACCCAGGTTCGGGACCCTGGGGTTGCCAGTTTGAGCACGGGCTCATCTGGCTTGAGCAAAAAGCTCACTAGCATGGACCCAAGGTCACTGGCTCGAGCGGGGGGGTTATTCAGTCTGCTGAAGGCCCGGGGTCATGGCACATGTGAGAAAGCAATCAATGAACAACATTGTGAATCAATGTTCACAAAAAAAACAAACAAAAAAACTGATGATTGATGCTTCTCATCTCTCTCTGTTCTTGTCTGTCTGTCCCTCTGTCTGGCTCTCTCTCTGTCCCTGTTAAAAAAAAAAAAAGGTAATGAAGCCTACCTCTGTTGGAGGCTATGAGGCTATGAGGTGCGAAGGAAGTGAAACCAAACGGACACAGAGAAGGGAGGCGAGAACAGGCATTTCCCAGCCCCAGATTTGCTCGCAGCACACAGTCCCAAAACCCAGCCCAAACACCATCCAAAATATTTATTAAAACTAAAGCAGGAGAAAACAGAACTGTTAGGAAGGCAAATCAAAGTGCAGATTGGAGAATGGGGCAGAGCAAGAAGTGGGGTAGAGGGGGCACTTCAAATGCCACAAGAGGCACCCCAGTGGGCTGGGGTCGGGGGGAGGCCGTTCACCCACCCCTCCTGCCCACCCTGTCAGTGAAGGTCCCCTACTCACCTCTCCCAGCTCACATCCATCCTGGGGAAGCTGGAACCCTGCAGTGCGCCCCTGGGGACACCCCCTGGACCCACCCATGGCTGTCAGTCAGTCTGTCTCCCTCCCTCACTCTCCCAATAAATAAAACTGCTCAGGCCCTAGTTCCTTCAGAGTGGGGCAAAGAACAGCTCAGGGACCCCTGCCCTCACTCAGGGGCACTAGGGAGTTGGGACATCAACCCCATATCCCTTCTACCCTTTGCTGGTGCCCCAGGCTTGCCAAAGAGGCCTTGATAAATAAATAACGCTCCATTAAAGCTTCGGTCAGAAAAACCTTTAAGACGACAGAAGTGCTCTCGCTGTCCTGCAAACAAGCAGGCCAAGGCCTCACCACCGGGCCTGGTCAGCACGCAGTATACTGGGGGCAGGTGGCCACCCTGGGCCTGTGGGGCCCCTGGAGCAAGGAGACCAAAAGTGCAGTTAGAGCCCCCACCACACACACACACATTCATGCACACATGTGGACACACACGTGGACACACTGGGGCGTGTTTTCAGTGCACGCACAGTTGTGTTCACCTTCATTCCCCGGTACATGCACACACACATGCTCACACACCACTCACCCTGTGTACACACATGTTGGGTGCTGGGTGCATGCACATACACACCACAAACAGAGTCTTTCCCTTCCTGGCTTGCTCAGCCTCTTGGCAGTAGCCAGACTCCAGAGCTAGAGCTTCTGGAAATGGGAAAGGGGTATAAATTAAACGTTTCCAATCAGGCTGGGAGGGTGGCCAGGGACAGGGGCTCCAGGACTGCAGAGACAGGGCGGACATCTCAGAAAGCCCTGGCCCCCAAAATCCCTGTCAGAAATCCAGGGGGGTGAGGTCCCCAAAGTCACAGTCGAAGAGGTCTCTGATGCCCTCGCCCTCCTCAAGGCCAAAGTGGTAGTCGAGGGCCTCGTGGGGCGGAGACAGGCTGATGAACTCCTCAGGCAGGAGGCTGGAGAAGTCCTCCCGCACATTCTCCAGGAGCGAGTCGGCTGCCACCAGGGGGGACAGGCGGTCCTCGTCCATGGGGGCCCGCAGGCCACCCGTCCGGGAAAGCAGAGGTTCTGGGGAGATGGGGGAGCATCACAGGCCAGGGATACTCCGGCAAGGAGGGCAGGAGGGGCTGTCGTGACTGTCCCACCCCCTCATCACCCACCTTGCTCCAGGCCGAGCAGGGACTGGCTGGGATCCGTGTCGGGGGTGGACGGGAAGGATGATGATGGTGGCACTGTGGTGGTGGGGTCCGTGGCCCTGTCCTCCTCCCCCCCAGAAGCTGCCTCCTGGGATGGGGTCTTCCCAGGGCTGATCGCATCTGGGCTCTCCTCAGGGCACAGGAAAACATCAATGGGGCCTTGCTTGCTCTTAAGGGAGATCTGAAAGGTCTGCAATGGAGGCAGTAGGCTGGGTAAACTGAGGCTCAGCTGATCAACTTCCCAGCCAGCCTATCCTGATGAGGGCTGGAGTCCTACATCTCACCTCTGATGAGTCCACGGCTTGAAGCTGAGTCTCGGGAGGGGCCTTGATGACCATGACCATCTGCTCTGCAGGGTCTGCGATGCTACGAAGGTCCTGGCAGGTCACGTAGGCCAGGGTTGGTGGAGTTAAGAGCCACATGACCTTTAACCTCTGAGGGGTTATCCACTCAGATAGCTAAAGCAGAACCCACAATTGTTTAGTCTCTCCTGTCCTCCCCATCCCTCACCTGGAACATAGTTAGTACTCAAGCCTATCTTGTGCCCTTGAACCTCCCCATCTACCGTATAAGCATCAACTTATAGTAGTTGCTTCCTGTATGTGCCTTGACCAGGCAAGCCCAGGCGACCTCAGCGTTCCAGGCCACCACTTTATCCACGGCACCACCACAGGTCAGGCTCATTTCCCACATCTGTCTGAGTCCATTCTATCCATCTAATCTGAAGGTAATGATGACTGCCTGCAGTGACTTCATGTAAGTTACTTAACATAACTCCAGGCCTGGTGCTGAAACATTTCTGACTCATGATCTTGGTACCAAATTAGTGGCTGTCTCCAAAATTTATATACATAATTTGGGTATTCACTTAAAAAAACAAACTTATTTTAAAATCGTTTCTCTTTTTGTAAATGATAAAAACTTGTATCGCTAACCCTGAAGCTACAACCAAATACTGAATCGCTGTACTAAAGGTTTGCCACTGCTGTACTAGCTTTTCTTGTTTTAATTTAGCCATTCTGGAATTTGATTTTTTCCCTCCTTTTACAAATGAAGACGAGACTCAGAAGTAACTTATTCAAACGTCAGTGAGTAAATGCTGAGCAAGGACTTGCTTGCAAAGCCAGGGTCCTCTCCTGAATCCGGGGCCTAAGGCAGCCTCTCTAGTCCCACTGGGCAGGGCCCAGCCCACTAGGCCCGCCATCCACAGCCCAAGGATATCGCTGGCTGTCAGCATCCTCGGAGAGCAGCCGGCGCTGAGTGGTACAGATGTGGATCAGGTGGTCCAGCTGCCGCTCATTCTCCTGAAGTTGCTGGAGGTCCTGAGTCAGGCCCTCGAGCCGCCCACCAAGCCCCATTGCTGCATGGCTGCCTCTGTGGGGAGTACAAGGAGGGTTAACAGCCCTTGGGCGCTCCGCCCAGGAGCCCTGGCCCTCTGCACCCAGTCTGCTGCTGCCTCTGCTCGGAGGCGAGCCCTTGCTCCTCTCTCGGTCTGGCTCCTCAACTGGCCAACAGCAGAGGGCCGAAGCAAGGCTCCGAGTCGGGCTGGCACAGGTTTATTTACTTAATTTATTTATTCATTCATTCATTCATTTTTAGAGAGAGAGGAGAGAGAGAAAGAGCGAAAGAGGGGGAGGAGCAGGAAGCATCAACTCCCATATGTGCCTTGACCAGGCAAGCCCAGGGTTTCGAACCAGCAACCTCAGCATTCGAAGTCGATGCTTTACCCACTGCGCCACCACAGGTCAGGCCAGACTGGCACAGGTTTAAAGTCAGATGGGAGTATCTGTAAACACCTGCCTGTCCCTCAGAGTCAGGTGGATAAGTAAATTATGGCACAGACATGCCATGAAATACTACACAGTGCACGAAACGTACAGACAGGGAAGTACTTCTAAGACGTTGTCAAGTAAAAAGAAAAAGATGCAGAATGGAGTGATCTATCAAAAAACTGAAACAGCATATGACACAGCAATTCCACTTCTGGGAATAGATCCAAAGGAACCTAAAACACTAATTCAAGGCATGTATAAGAAGCAATCAATGAACAACCAAAACTGCCACAACTACGACTTGATGCTTCTCATCTCTCTCCCTTCCCATCTGTCTATCTCTCTCCAAAAAAAATAAAGCCACCACAGTGGGTCTTGCCATCAACTCCTCCAGGCCGACCCGGCCCAGGCCTCTGCCCATCCTCCTGTTCGGCGGGTACCTACAGCCACTGGATGTGGTTCTTGGACTTCTTGGCAATGAGCTGGATGCCCTCAAGGACATTGGTGATGTCGTAGATGCGCCGTTTCTGCACCTTCAGCACCTCAGCTGCCCAGTTCAGGTCGACCACGCCATCGGCCGAGTGGCGCAGCAGCTCCAGGAAGCGTTTGGTAGTCAGATTCAGGGATGTCTCGTAGCGTGACTTCTCCCCTGGGGATTTCACACCTGGAGGAGAGGACACGCAGGGCAGGGTCCCTCAGCCGGGCCAGCCTCCCTGGCAATGCAGGGCAGGAGGATGAGGCTGGGGTAGGCAAGTGACTCCTTCCCTGGGTGCAGCCACGCAGGGAGGCCCTGTGGCTGCCGCCTGCCGACAGCAGCATTCCTTTTCCGGCTGGGGAACTCCCAC